>NC_142139.1:14508473-15133473 GCF_024610735.1 Ursus americanus
AAAGAAAAATTTCCTGAGCGTCAGGCCAAATTGGCCACAGAAGCCTTTATAGTATGAATGAAGTTCACTTGTCCCAATCCCTACTCTTAAATCCATTCATCTCATAATGATTGTTTTTCTTAATCAAATGAGAGCAAAATGGGATGGAAATTTCTGCTGTTACATGACAAATTTTAGTTCTTAAATGCATGGCTGTCCTTAATAAAGACATAGAAAGTGGTATTGACCAATTCTCCAGAGCTGTAAGGTCAAACGTAGAATGGCACGAGACCCTAACACCATCTCTTCTATAGAAAAAGAGGCATTTCATCATGATCATTACCACTCGGTATTTTTAAGAACTTTAATATCTTTGGTATTTTGAATTTTAGACCTTTCTACTTGACCAGAGAATATTTCTTCCAAGACACTATCTTATCTGTACAGCTGTCATAACTGATTGTTTCGCTTTCCTCAGAAATATTAAAAAATTAATCAGCAGTAGGAACTTTGTTTCAGAAGATGCTCCGCTGATTACACAACTCAAAAGAAGTCAATACAAATACTACCAACGTTACGGCATTTTTCTTTACTTTTAGATACAGTAATGTAACAAATGTCTGCTTACTCCAATATTTGAACACAGAACCAACTTTAACACTCAGCTTAGCAATAGCATTTTCTCTGAAATAAAGCGATGTAAAGTGTCCTTTCAGGGATGTGAGTATAAGGTGCTGTATTCTAAAAATAGCTCTTTGCATGGTATGTATGTGTACAACTTCTCCAAAAGAAAAAGAAGTGCTCCTGCCAAAAGAAGTAAGAAGTCAGAGGCGGTGTATAGTAAGAAGAGAAAGCACCTGACGACCGGAACCTGGATGCTATCTCCAGAGCTAGAACCCTGTGTGTCACCGTGTTTCTCCAAGTCTCCATTTTCTCTCTTCCCTTCAGATTAACAGGTTAAATTAGATGTGTACTCTGATCCTTTCCAACTTTTAAAGTCTGTGATCTAATAAAATCATGCCAGACATCTGCATGTTTTAAAGGGTCAGACGTGTTTCCTTAATCATTATATTTAAAAGGGAGCAAAAATGTCTATTTCAGAACAAATTTCAAAGATACCTGACTGAACATAAGACAAGATTTTATATACAAACCTTAAAGAGTGGAAAGAAATAATATAAAATAAAATGTCTCATCAAACGATCTATCTTAATGTGGGAAAATAAAGCAAGGATAAAGGAAGAAAAGGTGAAAGGCAGAATTAGCAGCCTTTTTTAAAGTTCAAAAGCAGATCATGTAACTACATGTAGGTCCACTTCTGTGATGCCTACAGTCTCAGAAGTTATAAGAACGAAGTTTGAGATAATTCAGTTTGTCCTCAACTGCTTATATTGTGACTTACTGTTATGTATCAGCAGGTGTCTCTGCAAAGAAAATGGGGTTCGGAACAAAGCTTTACATTCCTCACATTGGAATGGTCTCTCTTCAGAATGGGTCTGCAGATGAAAGAAACTGTGAGTCAGGAGGATCTAGAATCATCTAGTCATGACAATAATTGGAGCTTGTACTTATGATGTGGGAGTGGAAAGGGAAGGTAGACAATATCTTGTTTCTTCTGATGACGTACTTTCACCATAAAACTGTAAACACAAATACGCTATATTCATAGGAGAAAAACAACTGTATTTTTAAGTTCTCACATTAATTATAAATTTGATAAATAATAAAGGAAATTGTTCCTATAATCTCAAAATGCTAATCTGAATATACACAGACTTCTCAGGATTTACTCTGCAGAGTAAAATGATTTGTAATTTCTCTGAAGACTAAACCTTTCTTACTGGACAGGCTTTCGCTATGCTAGTATAACATTTTCAACACAATCAAAGGAAACTGGTAAAAAGGAGACAGTTTCTACCTTCTCCCCTCCACTTCCCTAAGTTCCAATAATTTTTAGTTCTAGATACCATTTCCCCCTAAATTAAACTACAACATTTACTCATACTTAAATCAGGTAACATTCATTTAATATTTATTTTGTGTCACTGCTACACTCAACACTTTACATGAATTTTTTCACTTAATTTTAACAGTAATTTGATGGACAATATACTATTACTGTCCCCATTTTACAGATGAAAAAACTAAGGCTCAAAGTTTCAGTAACTGCCAGAGATCAAACAGCATAGATGCAGCAAGCACCTTTAAACACGTAACAAACAAAAATACACTGAGAAACAATAAACAACAGAAAACCAGAAATGAAAACAAAACAAACAACAAAACAGTATGCTTATTCATTTCACCTGTTTTTTCTTACACATCAGTATTAACACGTTTGGCACAAGTCAGTGTATAAAATCCTATTCTACCATGGATGGCAAGATAACAATGCTCATAAATGCTAAAATACCAAAAATTGAACTATATTCTCCTATGATAATAAAACAAATCATATAATTCATTAGTTTTTATGATACATGTGGTATAAAGGGACTAAATAAAGCACTTTATTCATAGCATAAAGATTTAAACATTTTCTTAGTTTAATGTACAACATAACACTCAAGATATAAGTATTACCTATTAATATAATGTTGGTGAAAAAGGGATTATCACACCTGTTTTCAGTTGTAAAAAATATAGAGAAAGGATGAGGGGAACAAATATTTAAAACTCGGAATAAACTACACATATTCAAATGTATTATTTAGCCACATAAATGAACATGAGAGCTGGGAATAAAATAGAACAGAGTAAGTTTCTTTCATTACATAAAATATATGGACACTTAGCATAGGAAAATATGGCATTTCAAATTGGTAGAACAGTGGACTGTTTAGTAAACAGTTTTGAGGCAACTATATAGACATTTAGGAAAAAATTAAACTGGATCTGTTATTCATTCACCCCTTTCAATAAATCTCATTTCGATTCAGCTTTTTTTTTTCAAATGTGAAGAATAAATCCTAACTATACTAGAAGAAAATATGAGTGAATTATTAAATACTTTTCGAGGAGAAAAAGGCTTTCTAAGCATGGCAGAAACTCAGATATACAGATGAGAGAAGGCATTAAATTTAAAACTGCAAGGCAAAAATGGTGACAAAATATTTGCAACATGAAATAAAAATTTTAAGCTGCTAATATAAAGAATTATGACACATTAATAGGAAAAGATGAAAACTCCAAAGAAAAAGGGCAAAAAGACTATTCCAAGCAGCACTTTTGCAATATCATTCATTACTTATCTTGTGCCCAGTCCATGCTATGCACTTCATGACCTTATGTGTCAGGCCTGTTTTACACACTGGTGATACAGCAGTAAAAACAGAAGACTAACTCCCTGCTATCATGGAGCTCTTACACTGGCAAGGAGAGAAAGACAATGAACAAACGATAAAATATGAAGTACATGCTATGGAAAAAAATAAAGAAGGGAAAAGGGGTAGCGAAAGTTTCAAAGAATGGGGTAGCAATTTTAAACAGAAATGCTACCTGAGAAGGTGGCTTGAGAGAAGACCTGACAGAAGTGAGGGAGCAGGGGCCATGTCTCCCTCTGAGACATCTGGGCAGGAGACACTATGGAGGCCAGTGTGGCTGGAGTAAGCGGAAGCAGCACAGAAGTGGGGAGATGAGGCCAGAAAAAATGGGAAAAGAAGGGGAAGGAGAAGCAAATCATGGAGGGACTGAGTGGCCACTGTAGGAATTTTGTCTTTTACTGAAAAAGATAGAAAACCTCCAATGAATTTTGAGCAGCTGAGCGGCATGATTCCCTTGACATTTCATAGGAGGCTAAGGTGGCTGTGCTGAGAAGAGGACAGAGTGGGACAAGGAAATGCAGAGAACCCAGAGAAGCACTAGCAATAAACCAAACAAGAGATAATTAAGGCCTATATCAGAGTGGTAGCCACCCATGTAAAGAGAGGTAGTAGACTTCCGGATATATGATGAAAGGTAACAGGTTTTGTGGAGATGCTTGATTTTGAAGCATGAGACACAGAAAAGAAGATCTAAGATTGTGACCAGAGTGACAGTAGGATGGATCAGCAAGAAAGAACAAGAAAGAACACGCAAGAAACAAGTCTGGTGAAAGATAAGCGGTTCAGTTTTGGGTGGGTTCAAATGACTATTAAAAGATGTCAAGTAGACAGTGGAACACTTCAAGTCTGCACTACAGCGTAGAACATTTGGGGATGCCAGATTATATAGTGTTAGTATTTAAAACCATGAATACAATGAAAGAATGAAAGTTAAAAAAAAACTACTCTTGGGGTGCCTGGGTGGCACAGCGGTTAAGCGTCTGCCTTCGGCTCAGGGCGTGATCCCGGCATTACGGGATCGAGCCCCACATCAGGCTCCTCCGCTGGGAGCCTGCTTCTTCCCCTCCCACTCCCCCTGCTTGTGTTCCCTCTCTCGCTGGCTGTCTCTATCGCTGTTAAATAAATAAATAAAATCTTAAAAAAAAAAAAAAACTACTCTCTGCAGTATATCAGATTGGCAAAGGTGAGGAGATGGGTATTACTCATTGTTGACAAAAGCATAAGGTCGAGCAATGTCGTATCTTGCAACCAGGAATGTCCATTTTCTGAGTGGCAGTGTGACTCTATTGACCAAAATGACAAATGCACGTACTCTTTGACTAACCAACTCCCTTGACAGACATAGATCGGGCAATTATTTACATGAACAAAAACTTTTTAAAAAAACCACCTAAATGCCCACTGACAGATATAAACCTGGTTAACTAAATTTGAGTGGTTACTGTATATTTATTTTGACAAGGAAAACCCACTATAACATATTTTGAGTGTCAAAAGCACGATTTGCTTTCTTCTTTACACCTTTCTTTGATATTTAGTTTTCTATGAAGAGTAGATAATATTTCTACAAAAAGAAAGAAACTTGTTTTTATAGCATCCCTATTGGAACAAAGGGTTGCTTTAGTCTTCCAAAAATATGATATTCCACCCTAACCAATTCTTTCTCTTTTTCCAAATCTAGAACAATACAACGTATGGCTATGACTTAGTGGCTTGATAATGAAATAACCTGGGACAGCATGAAGCCTCACACCTATGTAACCAAACCAAAGCCGCAATAACTAGATGTGGCCTGAAGTCAAGAGCTATTTTATGTAGGAAGCTGTTAGTGCATAGCCAGGTGAAGAAATATTTTTGTCAAAGATTCCAATACCACCAATGGACTTGTGATGGCATGACTTGTCAAAGTCTCGGCATAATATTCTTTACAAGTACCAGATAAAATTCAGCTTTTTAAAGGGTGCTTATTCTTCAGTTTTGCATCTCTAAAGGGTGCCAAAGTTTTCACTGACTTATTAATTACATTATCCTTCAGCTACAGAACATTCCCCCACTTAAACGCCAAGTCACCAATGACATAACAGATTAACTCGTCCATGAACTGTACATATATCTTATTATGTATCATATCATATATTTTTTTGTGAACCAAGTCTGATTGTTGTTGCAGATGTAGAAAACACATTAGAAAATGTGTTCCACTTTTTATAACACCTAATAAAATGTCTCAAGAATGGTTCAGGTTTTCAACATAATTTTTATACAATAATCACCAAATTAGACTGCTACACAAACCAAATATTAATTTCATGAGAACACAGTAAAATTTTCATCAGACCCATTCACAATTAAAAATTATAACCCTGACTATCACCAATATATATTGCTCTCTAGTAACAGTATTACTGGGAATGATATTTCCTCTTTGGGCCAGATGCAAAGCAAGAAAACGATCTTAAAATTCAGGGGAAATAACAAGAGATAAAATAAATTTGGAGAAAATATTCCTGAGATACATGTGTCAGAACTATTCTTTTCTCTTAAAAAAAAAAAAAGAGTTTTGTTATTGAAGTCTCAAGTCTGCATATCATAAGCATACTACTATCCCACTGGGTCACATAATAAACCTAAAGCTGCATAAAATGTGTGTCATCTGGCTGTTTACAAGGTCTGTGGATTAAATTTTTACTGTCAGCTTTATAACTGGCTTCCTTAAAGGGCCTCGTCCTCACAAAAATGAATGGAAACCAGAGATATCAAAGAAAGCAGCTCGGCACAGGAAAAGGTAGCTCATTTCACACAGATAAGTTAAGATTATAAAATTGAGGTTGTGCTCTTACAGAAGCATAGCCTTTCACGGCCAAGCCCAACCTTTCCACTACACGAAAAGCCACAATTCCATTAGTACAAAGCCATAACTCCACGGAGCCGACTACTAAAGCCTCAAATTTATACCCTGATCAGGGCAAAGGGAATTTGCTAAAAGAAGGAATAATCATAGACTTGCAGAGGTCTTCCTCAGAGGGCAGCAGTTTAGACTACCACTCAGGGAGTTCTCCCCTCTATGACACCGCTAAACCATGGTATCTCATATTTCTAACCAGGGATGCATCTAACAAATACTGCTTCAAACATATGACCCTTCAGGCTAGCTGATTTGACCATTAATTTAAAAGTTCTGCCTCTACAATGGCCACCATTTATTACAGCTAGCCTAGAGTCATACAGAACAAGTTTCCTCTCTCTTCCACAAGGAAGCTCTTTGAACATATGGAAACAGCAACCATGTCCCCTTACAAACTGTTGCGGTAACAGACACCTGTAGCTTCACTCATGAAAATATGGCTTTCAGACACATCACAGCAATTGTAAAGCAGAATTTTCTGAATAAAAGTAGGCATTCTAATTTTTATAACTCATATGGAACAACTCATAGCAATTATACCAGCTCTGCTAGTGGATGACTCGTTTGCTATGCAAGATAGCTAAATTGAACTTTATGTGCCATTCAAAAATAAACAAGTGCAGATACCTAAAGGACAAACAGACAAACAACAATGGACTGTTGGATTTTATAGGATTCTAATCCTATATAAAATTATGCTTTCTAAAAATTAATACCAGTTGAATAAGAAAGTTTCCTTAAAATAGAAATCCCCAGAAATTAACAGATAATCGAATAATAATAGTAATAAAAGGATAAAGACTAACAGATAATAAGAGAATAACAGGATTCAAATATTTGGCCAGACAAGATAGATAGACAGATAGATAGACAAACAGATAGTAAAATGTGTGCATGTTTTGCATGTGTGTGTATGTGTGTATATGTTTCTAAGCCACCATCCAATTATCTAAGTGTCAACATTACCAGAGGACATATTCTCAATGAAACCCTCATAAAAACTAATCTATTTTTCAACCTAATACAGATGTAAACTAAATTCAAAAGATCACAGTTTAGCGTCAGTTTCTACTTTAAATATAAAACATCCAAGATGGGATATTAGGTTCAAAGCTTATTTTCTACTGAAAATACTGCATTTCATCATATTTTAATCATAACATATGGTTCTCATTTGTGCGTTTTTAGTTTTCACTGATTCAGGTTTATGGCATTTGCTGGTATAATACAAATTGTTTGTTCTTTGTTTTGTTTTTCAGATTCCACATATAAGTGACATCATATGGTATTTGTCATCCTCTGTCTGACTTATTTCACTTCACATAATACCCTCTAGGTCTAGCCATGTTGTCACAAATGGCAAGATCTCATTCTTTCTTATGGCTGAGTAATATTCCATTGTGTATCCGACATCTTCTTTATCCATTCATCTGTCGATGGACACTTGGATTGCCTCCATATCTTGGCTATTGTAAATAATAAGGGCACATACATCTTTTCAAATTAGTGTTTTTGTATTCTTTGGGTAAATAGTAGTAAACAGAAGCTTCTATACTGTTTTCCATAGTGGTTGCACCAATTTACATTCCCACCAACAATGCCCAAGGGGTCCCTTTTCTCCAGATCCTCACCAACACTTGTTATTTCTTGTCTTTTTGATACTACCCATTCTGACACGTATGAAGTGGTATTTCATCTGGTTTTGATCTGTGGTACAAATTGTTATATGAGAAGAGTATCTATTTTTCAAAAATATACAATTTTCCATTTAATTTAACTTAGTTTCCAAATTTATATTACCTACCCACCAAAACTGTTGATATCATTCAAAAATCCATTACCCTATGTATTGAGGGTTCATATAGGTATATTTCTTAACTTCATGATAAATTTCCTCTGTATGCTATGCTCTATGAGTCGTAGAGTTTACTTTTCAAAGTTTTTGTCTTCTCTGGCTGTAACAAGCCATTACCACATCTTCTGGCTATTCCTAACCTAAGTTTTGTTTTTGTTTTTTAATTCCTCCTCCACTTAATCTTCTCTAATAGGTCTTGTGGGCTAGGAAATGGGTCAATTAAACTTGGTAGAATTTCAGGTAGAGTAAAAGTGAAAGTGATAAGGAAAGGATCTCCAACTAATTACTAAGTAACATGTTTTAATACATGAAAAACATGAAATTTAGCAATAATGGAGAATTAATTTATAATTATAGAGGAAAATGAGCTATTTTTTTGTTTCCTGTTCTTTCTACCAAAGAGGGGAAAGAATAAAACATTTCTGATCCAAATCACTCACAAGGGCAAGTGTATATATGAAGACTTTCTGTGAAGAGGAGCTATTTTTTAATACATGACACTGACCTCCAAGAAGATAAAAAGGAAGCAGTGGAAAGAAATCTGGTTATTAAAGCCAATCTTCCCAAACCACCATGTAAAAGAATTTTGTAAAAGAAAACTAAAAGAAGCCCTTATCCAACAAATATTAAACACACTATAAATTGCAATTATTAAAATACTATGATATTACAAGGGAACAGAGACTGAATGGAAAAGAATGACATCCAAACACAGCTTTACATGACAGGCATTCAACGATATGATAGCAGTGGTTATAAATCAGGATCTCAGGGGACCCTGGGTGGCTCAGTTGGCTGGGCAGCTGACTCTTTATTTTGGCTCAGGTCATGACCTCAGGGGTGTGGAATCGAGCCCCGCATGGGGCTCTGAGCTGAGCAGGAGCCTACTTTATTCTCTCTCCTCCTCTCTCTCTGCCCCTGCCCTGGCTCACTCACTCTCTCTCTAAAATAAATAAATAAATCTTTTTAAAATTAATAAATAAAATAAATTAGGATCTCATTCCACACCTAAAAACAAATTCTTCATGGATTAAAATGGTAAAAAAAAGGAAACTAATACACTTTTAAAGGCATTGATAAATGCTTGCATAGTGTTGGAATAAGAAAGTTTTCTAAATAAGACATAAAACTCAGAAGCTGTATATACTCGGAAGTTTATTATGAGTTTTATAACTTATAATCCATGTCATACTTCAAAACATAAAAGTGTAAAACTTCTTTATTCAAAAGATGCAAGTTGATAGATGGGGACAAATATTAGAAACAAAACTAGCAAAGGATTAACATTCATAATATCTATAGAGCTCCTAGGAACCAATGACAAAGCAGCCAAAGAGTCCAATAGAAAAGGGGATAAAAAATACCTACAAGCATTTCTCAAAAGTAATGTAAATGGAACATAAACTTATAAAAAGAACATAATTTCACTAACCATTGCTTAAATGCAATGAAATATCACTTTTCAATTCTCAAACTGGAAAAAAAAAAGAGTGACAAAATCAAATGCTGATTGTACAGATAAAGGGGCAATTTAATCACTGCTAAGTGAAAGAGCTTTTTCAGAAGGCAGTTGGGCAGGAGCAAACCTTACTATTCTTTTCAAGAAAAATAGTTTTCTAATAGAGAAAACTATTACTTTTCCATAAATTTCATAACTAAGATCTATTTGCACTAATGCTCTTGACATAATTATACGGTTTTATGTAAAAGGATGTTCACTGAAGTATTGTTCAAAATTGTAATAGTTACAAAAAATGAGTAGGTTTATATGAACCTACCTGAAAAACTCTCCAAGTCATAATGTTAAGGAAAAGAAGTAAGTTCCAGAATGACGTCTATGTCCTAATACCACTTACATGTAAATATACTTATCTGCCAGATGGGCAGCACAAACCTTGTGCCTTTCTCCAAGCTCTATCCAGAAGAACGTTCTCTTATACAAAAACATCAGTGTGACATGAGGAAGTTACTGAAGATCAGACTAGGGAGATGAAGGAGATGGCTTTACTGTGGAATCTCTTCCCAACAGTCGCTTTTCCCAGTTCCTAGCCCCATCTTTCCAATTCTGCTACCCAAACACTAACAACTCTCACATACTCATTTCTAATCTTCCACACTCCAACCCATTATAAACAGTGAGAAAGTATGTCAAAAGCATTATACTGAGAATAACAATTATATTTACTCAGTGTACAGAATATCCTCCAATTACTACAATCACCAGCCTTTGAATATAGTAGTAGATGTGGTCATAATTAACAAATAATTTGTACAAATAATGTGTACAGTTTTTAATATATTTAAGAAAGCCCCAAAAAGTATCCACTGGGGAGGGGACTGGAATTACTGGGGACGAGGGAAGGTAGGTGTTGTCAAGGATTACAACCTAAGTTGCATAACTGAGTATCCATGCATTCATGTGTGATTTTGAGATTTTATTTTCTTAAGATATCTACTACCAAAAAAAAAAAAAAGCAAAAACAATTTTAATCAAATTTCAAAAAACAAAATAGTCACCTTTCTCTTTCAATATTTCCAGCTTTGTGGTTTTAAGAGGGTTAGAGATGTGCACTTGATCAGGCAGGGCAAGAGAAAGGAGTTCAAAACCCTGGACTGGGTCGGGCTAGGATGGTAAAAAGCAGAATGGAGACTACAGCTGCTCTCCCACTTAAGGTGAGCTCCGGAGGTAAGCATTAGTCTGAAGCTTTAAGTCAGAGACACGACTTGGAGGCCAGAAGTTTGGGAGGCAAGGCCCTGGGCACAGAGGAGCAGGGATCAAGGAAGGTCTGAAGGGCAGTGAGCAGTGATGTGGTTCTGGCAAACACTAGGAGGTATGGTCTTCAGTCGGTGACTCCCAAGTTAATATTTGGAGGTGGGGAGAGTGGAGGGAGTAAAATAAAGCTGGGAGGGAGGTTTCTCTATTAAAGTCAGAGAATAAAGGGGAATCACTGATTTGGCAGTAAGTGAACGTCAAGTCAAGTCTTTTAAATCATTTCTCATATTACAACAACTATTTAACTAAGAACAGTAAATCTTATTTATTTCGGATTACCTTTTCATGGATTTTATTTATTCAGAAAACATGTGCCACGTTCAAAGCCCAATGTGGTCAATAAGTGCTATGAATTAAAGTACGGCATTGCTCTTCAAAGCTTACAGTTTAATATGGAAAATAAAGTGCTTATGTGAGAAATTATTCAGCGTCATCTCATCATGCGCTTCAGAAAAAATAGCTTAAATAGGATAAGCGATTTGCCATGAGCTAAGTTACCTTCAGATAAACACTCATCTCTTGTTTCTCTCTGTCAGGTTCAATTCTTACATGCCTCTCTCAGTGTGAGCATCTCCTCACTGTAAATGTGTTTCCAGAACATAAAAACAGATCATTTTCCACAACTTGGCACCTCAAATGAACCACCCACTACTTCACCTACGGTACACCTTAAGAAGAGAAAGCTGGTACAAAGTCAAAGGAAAAAGTGACTGTGGTGGAATTATTGAGTGATTCTTTCAGTCTACAACATGGCACCTTCTTTAGAGATTTTCAAATATTTTTTTTATTATGTAAAATTTATGCCATATATTATGTAGTTTTAGAACCTAATCCATGATTCATGAGGGAGAGATGTATCCTTTCCTTTAAAGAAGGCTTAATAAAATTTTACGTGGGCAAGGTCTGATCCACAATGTCTGTCAGACCATGACCAAAAAGATACTTTTTATATTAAAACTCAACACACATATACATACACACACAAACATGTGTATTATTTCATTAAATTGCCCTTACTCTTATATTTTCTCTTCTATTTTTTTATGGCTATTCATGACCCAGTAAATTGATTTCAAGACACAAAGTTGTCATGGCCCAGAGTTTGGAAATCACTGGATGAGTTATTAATATAGGAGGCCCAGTGGAATTATTCCAGGAAAAGGTGTGACCAGAGTTCCTCGTAGGCCTCTGAAGTTCATCTCTGGAGAGATATGTAAAGGGTCAGGAAAAAGTCTTTTATTTGAATAGACATACCACTGTTCCCACAAGCTTGTTTATGACTCCATCAGGACAAAACCTCTCTGTATTCATTTCCATCATCGAGCATGTAGTGCCAACTTCACGATCCAGGATAATTAAGTCCATCTAGATGTCCTGCCTATAGCAGGAGGAGGGAAGCACTATACACCTTACCTCAATTTCGCTTTGCAATAAATTTGATAAGGAACAAAATGGAGGGTGAAGACTAGTTTCTGTCACCTGTAGTTCTGAAGTATCTGTCCAGTTGTGATTTATAGATCTAGTTAGATCCAGATAAACAATCATTATTTTAAATAGATCCAAAAAAATTCAACTAATAATCAGGTCAAATAATTGTCAGAAAGGATTAAGGAGAGGAAAAACTAATTTTGACCTATTGAACCTATATAATTGGCAAAATGATGAAACAAGTAATTAAGTTTTAGAAACAAAAATCACTTCTTCAAAGTTTGATATTGTTATAATCACACTGAAAGGTGATTTCCTTTTCAAGCAAATCCAAATGTCAGGAGAAAAATTGACCCCAAAATGAATAAAGTAAGTATAATAAAAATGTAAAAGTTACATCACCAAAGAAACCAAAAGAATAATTTATTTAAAATAACAACCTTTGGTCATGCTATATGATGGAGATCAGTTTCACTTAATTTTTTTTTCTAATTTCCTTGCATATTCTTATTTTTCAGCTTCCTAACTGGCCATTAATGAATAATGATGGAAGAAAAGGTTTATTTGCTTTTTTCACATAACTCTTGGAGAATATTTCAGACTTTTTCACTTAACCGTACCAAATACATGCTAGGATCATAACAGTGAGAAGCACATTTGTCTATAGCAAAAGGATTGAATGTGCTTTCCACTTTGGAAATTATAGGCATCATTGTTTCTATCCTTCCCAAGACATCATTATTACTTTCATATGATTTATGGCTGAATGTATGAGAGATGGTGCAAAGATCCTGTGCCAAATTCCCATATGGCATAAAACATAAGCCAAACTGAAAACCTCGTAAATGTGGGTAGATCAGTTTCATCAAAGAATGGAGCAAGAGAGTTCCAGAGACTGAGCAGGAAACTAGCCAGATAATTTTTTACAGTCATGCAATTCCAAAGCAGCAGTAATGAATGTGGTCCTGCCCCTGATCATTTAATGCCTGAGTTAAACCTAAGGGCAGTCAGCAAGAAATTCGGCAGAGACGATTTGGGACACTATCAATCAACCCTTTTTATTCTCTGGTAAATCTAACTTTTTTTTTTTCTTTTCAGGCTAAAAGCTAAAATGATGTCATAATTTTTTAAATGATTTAAAAGAGAAAGAATGATGCTTTCAAGTCTCAATTAAATATTGAAATAACTATAACTCCAATGGACTACTATAAGAGAAAAATAAGTAACAAGTTATTGTAAAAGATATTATATACATATTACTTAACACCATGCTAAAATATATTAACCGAAATCAATAAGCAAGCAATGCCAGAGCCAGCCAGGCAAGCACTCCAAGCCCCCAAGCTTTAACTGCATCCCACCACAGCCAATGAGCACGAAAAGCCCACCTCTTGAATGTCTGAGGTAGGAGGGAGTCTCATGACCATGGGGATTACACTTCTGGACCCATGAGTTATAGCAATACAGGCCTACCACAAGAAGCAAGAAAAAATCCAACAGGCAAACTAATCTTCCACCTAAAGGAGCTAGAAAAAGAAGCACAAACAAAGCCCAAAGCCAGTAAAAGGAAGAAAATAATAAAGATTAGAGGAGAAATAAATGAAATAAAGAGTAAAAAAAACCCAAACAATAGAACAGAAAAATTGGTGAACTTTTGGTCAGACTCATTAAAAAAAATTAAAAAAAAAAAAGGAGAGAGAGAGAGAAAGAGGCATTAAAACAAAGTAATGATTACAAAGTTGTTTACTAAACTCAGAAGAATGGATAAAAACTTCAAAAATGAGATAGAAAATATAAGAAAGTACCAAAAAGAAGTCACAGAACTGAAGAATATAATAACTGAACTGAAAAATACAGTAGAGGGGCTCAACAGAAGAATGAATGAAGCAGAAGAACGGATCAGCAAGCTAGAAGACAAAAACAATGGAACTCACCCTGACAGAGCAGCAAAAAGAAAAAGGAATTTAAAAAAGTAAAGACAGCTTAAGAGGAATCTGGAACATCATCAAGCAGAATAACATCCACATTATAGAGCTGTTAGAAGGAGAAGAAAAAGAAAGTGACAGAAAACTTTTTGAAGAAATAATGATGGATAATTTTGCTAATCTGGGAAAGGAAACAAACATGTAGGTCCAGGAAGCCCAGGAAGATATCCACACCAACCCACATTATAATTAAAATGTTAAAAGAGAAAGAGAGAATTTTAAAAACAGCAACAGAAAAATAATGTGTTATCTACAAAGAAAATCCCATAATGCTTTCAGCAGAGTTTTCAACAGAAACTCTGCAGGCCAGAAGACAGTGGCATGAAGTATTCAAAGTTTGAAAGGAAAAAACTTCCAATCAAGAATACTCTACCTGGCAAGGCTATCATTCAAAATAGAAAAGATAAAGCATTTTCCAGATAAACAAAAGCAAAGGAGTTCATCATCACTAAACGAGCCCTAAAAGAAATGTTAAAGGGACTTCTTTAAGCTGAGAAGAAAGGGCACTGATTAACAACAAGAAAACATATGAAAGTAAAAATCTCACTGGAAGAGGTAAATATATAGTAAAAACAGTGGATTAATCATTTATAAAGCTAGTATGAAGGTTAAAAGACAAAAGTAATAAAATTAATTAAATAATTAGGGATACATAAAAGATGTGGAATGTGACATCAAGAACATTAAAAAAAAAAAAAAAACACCAGTAGGGTTTTTTAACACCATATTTATACCAATGGATAAATCATCCAGACAGAAAGTAGGAATCATATAGACAGAAAGTCCATAAGGAAATATAGGTTTGCACAACACATTACACCAAATGTACTTAATAGATAAATACAGAACATTTCATCCAAAAGCAGATAAATATACATTCTTCCCAGGTGCACACAGAATATTCTCCAGTATAGATCACATGTTAGGCCACAAAGCAGGTCTCAAAAAATTCAGAAACATTGAAATCATATCAAGCATCTTTCCCAACCATTAGAAAAACAAACAAAAAACAAAAACAAAGAACAAATGAAACCTAAAGCTAGTAGAAGAAAGGAAATAATAAAGATTAGAATGGAAATCATGAAATAGAGGCTGAGAAGGTTCTTATAAATAAAATGAGAAAGATGTTAGATTATACCACAGAAATACAAATCATCATACAACTACAAAAAAATTACATGTCAAAAAATTGGATAATCTGGAAGAAATAGATAAATTCCCAGAAATAAACTTTTAAGACCAAATCATGAATAAAAAATCTAAATAAATCAATTACAGTAAGAAGATTGAATTAGTAATCAAAACTTTCCAATAAACAAAAGTCCAGGACAAGATGGCATCACTGGTGAATTCTACCAAACATTCAAAGAAGATTTAATACCTATCATTCTCAAACTCTTCCAAAAAAATTGAAGAGGAGGGAATGCTTCCAAACCCATTTACAAGACAATATTACCCTGATACCCAAACTAGACAAGGAGACCACAAGAAAAGAAGAGAAGGAGGAAGTGGAGGAGGAGGGGAGATGAAAAAAAAAAAAAAACATTATAAGCCAATATACCAGAAAAAAATAGACACAGAAATCCTCAACAAAATATTAGCAAATCAAAGTCAACAACACATTAAGAAGGTCATATACCATGATCAAGTGGATTTATCCCAGAGATGCAAGGATGGTTTCAATATTCACAAATCAATCAACATAATAGACCACATTAACAAAATGAAAGATAAAAATCATATGCTCATCCCAAAGAGATGAAGAAAAAGTATTTGACAAAATTCAATATTCACTTATGATAAAAATTCTCAACAAAGTATGTATAGAGGGAATGTAGCTCAACATAATAAAGCCCACATATAATAAGTCCACAGCTAATACTAAACTCAATGATGAAAAGCTGAAAGTTTTCTCTGCTTTTATTCAACTTAATATTGGAAGTCCTAGCCAAAGCAATTTAGTAGAAAGAGAACTAAAAGGCATCATGATTGAAAGGAAGAAGTAAATCTGTCACTCTTTGCAAATGACATGATGCTATGTATAGAAAACCCCAAAGACTTCACCAATAAAGCTGTTAGAACTAATAAATGGATTCAATAAAGTCTCAAGATACAAAATTAACACAAAAAAATCCGTTGCATTTTCACACACTAATAAGAAGCTATCAGAAAGAGAAATCAAGAAAACAATCACATTTACAATTGCATCAAAAAGAATGAAATACCTAGGAGCAGATTTAACCAAAGAGGTGAAAGACCTGTACTCTCAAAACTGTAACACATTGATAAAAAAAGCTGAGGACACAAAGAAATGGAAAGATATGCCAGGCTTATGGATTGGAAGAATTAATGCTGTTAAAATGTCCATGCTGCCCAAAGCAATCTATAGGTTCAATGCAACCCCTACCAAAATTCCAATGGCATTTTTTCACAGAAGCAGAAACAATAATTCTAAAATTTGTATGGAACTACAGAAGACCTCAAGTAGCCAAAGCAATCTGGATAAAGAAGAACAAAGTCAGAGGAGGTATCACATTCCAAATTTCAAATTATACTACAAAGCTATATAATCATAACAGTATGATATTACCAAAAACATAGACACATAGATCAATGGAACAGAAGAGACAGCCCAGAAATAAACCCATGCATAAATGGTCAATTAATTTATGACAGAGGAGGCAAGAATATACAATGGGGAAAGAACAGTCTCTTCAATGAATAGTATTGGGAAAACTGGACAGCCACATGCAAAAGGAATTTAGACCGCTATCTTACTCAATATTCAAAAACTAATTTATAATGGGTTAAAGACTTGAATGTAAGACTTGAAGCCATAAAGCTACTAAAAGAAAACATAAGCAGTAAGCTACTTGACATTGGTCTTAGCACTGTTTTTCAGATCTAGCTCCAAAGACAAGGGCAACAAAGGCAAAAATAAACAAATAGGATTGCATCAAATCAAAGAACATCTGAACAGCAAAGGAAACCATCAACAAAATGAACAGACAACCTACTGAATGGGGGATGATATTTGCAAATCATATCCAAAATATATAATGCAGACATACAACTCAGGCACAAAGAAACCCAAACAATCCCATTAAAAAATGGGCAAAGGATCTGAATAGACATTTTTCCAAAGAAGACATACAGATGGTCAACAGGAAAAGATGCTCAACATCACTAATCATCAAGGAAATGCAAATCAAAGCCACAATGAGATATTACCTCACACCTATCAGAATAGCTATCATCTGAATGACAAGAAATAACGAGTGTTGGCAACAATGTAGGAAAAAAAAAAAAAAAACCCATAAGCTGTTGATGGGAATGTAAACTGGTGCAACCACTATGGAAAACAGTATAAAATTTCTTCAAAAAACTAAAAACTACATATAATCCAGCAATTCCACATATGGGTATCTATCCAAAGTAAAAAAAAAAAAAAAAATATATATATATATATATATATATGCATATGCACCCCTACGTTCATTGCAGGATTATTTACAATAGCCAAGATATGCAAACAACCTAAGTGTACCTCAGTAGATGGATGGATAAGGAACATGCAGTACATGTGTAGACAATGGAATATTACTCAGCTACAGAAAAGAATGAAATCTTGTCTTTGTGACATGGATGGACCTTGAGGGTACTAGGATAGATGAGATAAGTCAAACAGAAAAAGACAAAACTGCATAATTTCACTTATAAGCGGAATCAAAAAAAGAAAAAAAAAAAGACAACTATAAATAGAACAAAACAAAATCCAGATTCATAGAACTGAATAGTGGTTGCCAAAAGGTGAGAGGGTTATGTGGGTGATATGGGTGAAGGGAATCAAGAGACACAAATTTCCAGTTATAAAATGAATAAGTGAACGGGGATATAATGTACAATACAAGGAATATAGTCAATAATATTGAATTAACTTTGTATGATGACAGATGGTAATTAGACTTACTGTGGTAATCAGTTCACAATGTATACAAATGTTAAATCACTATTTGTATACACTAAACTAATAATACTATATGCCATTTATACCTCAATAATTTTTTTAAAAAATCAATAATCAATTATTTATCACATCATAAATCCCTACATTATTTAGATATTGAATGTCTTTGGACAAATTTTCTGAATTCAACTCAAATATTATTTATTATCAATGCAGAGTAGATAAGATAAAACTAATACATTCTGAAACAAGAACCAGAGTAAAGGTAAAGCATAGGACCTGCAAACAAAAATTAATTAAGAAAACTAAGAGATCATAACTTGGAGTCCTATGAGAAAAGAGGAAGGAAGGGGTAGGGCACCTGGCTGACTCAGTCAGTAGAGACTCTTAATTTCAGGGTTATGAGTTCAATCCCCACATTGGGTGTAGAGTTTAGTTAAAAATAAAATAAAATAAAAATATAAAAATAAAAAAAATTTTTTAAAAATTAAAAAGAAAAGAAAAGAAGAAGGGGAAATTAGGTCATGCTGACTAAAGGCAAATGTCAAGTTGTTGAGGTATGACTAATGCAGCGAAAAGGATAAAAATCTAGAAAAGTAAGCTGAGGTCATAGGTAGAGAACTCTGAAGGACAGGGTAACATGTATATACTATAACTTACACAGGCATTGGAAATCTACTCATAATATTAGAGTACAAGAGTGATAGAATTGTACTGTGGGACAATTTATCTAGGAGGATGGATAACTGGAAAATGATAAGTAATCAAAATCTAATTAGATAGGTATTAAAGTAATGAAGATGAGCAATAATCAGAATGATAGGATGGTAAAGGAATGAATGACCGCGAGGGTGATGAGACAATGGAGGGTGGAATCTTTAAGAACTGATTCTAGGCGCGCCTGGCTCAATCAGTTGGGCTTCCAACTCTTGATTTTGGCTCAAGTCATAACCTCAGGGTTGTTGAGATTAAGCCCCAAGTCAGGCTCCACACTGAGGATGGAGCCTGCTTAAGATCCTCTCTCTCCCTCTCCCTTGGACCCTCCCCCACTCAATCACTTTCTCTCTCTCTAAAAAAAAAACAATGAATAAACAAAAATAAAAATAATTTTGAAAAAGAACTGGCTTCTAATTTTAAAAAGGGTCTAAGACTAAAGAAACAGATAGGAGTAAGTACACATTTCTCTCATTAACAGAAAGAAGAAACTCCAAAAGAGAGGTTATCTGGAGCATAAAGAATGAAAGGTCATTCTGGGACATGCTAAATTCATTAGGTCAAAAAGGTACCTAGTTATGTATCAAATAAAGAAAAATAAATGTGGGTTGGAAGCCTGGGTTAAAGAAAGAAATCATTTGGGATTTGCCGGTATAGAGTTGAGGGTAGAAGTCACGATGTGGCAGACGCAGAGAACCTAGAAGAGGTCCACAGCCAACGCGCCCAGGAAAACCTCCTGCGGGAGGAGAGATGAAAGTGTTCACAGAAATTGGAGGAACATGGAGCCAATTATACACCAAAGATGAAGAGAATTTCAAAAAAGCTACCATGAACAAGAGTGTCAAGTTTTAGAGAAAAAAGGAAAAGAAGAAAAGACTTTGCAATTAGTATAACACCGGGAAACACTGGATGACACTTTGCTTATAAGAACAGTTTCAACAGAGGATGGAAGACCGGAAACAAGGCCAGGTGGGGTTATGAAAGTATAAGCAAAATCATCCTCTAATTATTCCACATGCAGAGCATGTCCAGATATACAAAAACCTCTTTAAAACATAAACAATTAGAAATCAAATCAGCAAAAATAATAATAACATTAATAAGGTTTTACCTTCTTGTGATTCTTGTAAACATTTCTGTGCGCAAAGCCCTTTCCACAAAGCTTGCATTTGTAAGGCTTATCTTCACTGTGTATTACTTTGTGGGCGCCCACTTGATCGAGCCTCTTGAAAGATTTATTACAAATCTCACAATTATAGGGTCGTTTTTCTGTGAAAAATGAGTGGAGACAATCTCACATCTATATAAAAGTAAAGGATAAAAAGGGAAATAGCCTTACCTTATATTACTTCTTACAGATAAGTCAACTAAAACATGATTGAAACAACTGAAAAAAAAATCTACTTACCAATCCATTCTGTCAGATATGTGAGCCTATTCACAAAAGAGATGTGAGCTAGTTCTTTTATAGACCTATACTGTAAACTACGTGGATAAAGCAGCTTAGATGTAAGGACGAAATTTAAATTCAAGGAAAAAAATCCTACTTCCAGATGAAAAATCTGCTGATAGGTGTGAGTTTAAACCTGGGTCACAACTCTGAATGCCAAGAGTGGCCTGACAGTGCTAAAACTAAATGACAGATCTGCCTCCTACTCAAACAAGTGACCCCATACAGGCACAGCTTCAATTCTCAGCAGAAACAACACTAGGTTGTTGTATAAAATCCATATTTATGCAACGTTCATGTAAAAAATACTGTTTGTTTCAAACAAAGCATTTCCGAGCTACTGGTGTTTGATCAGTTTTCATTTGTCAAAATATCTATATCTGTCTTCAAGCAAAGTGGATATTCAAGAACATTCTGACTTCAGTGGCCTCCAATTATAGATGTTCTAGACTCTAGAAAGTTTAAGAGACTTCATAAAGCAAAATTTATTCTCAGACATTATTTTTGAAAAATCTGTTTAACAGACCTATTACTCAAATTTGCTTAAAATGAAACTATGGCTTTAAAAACTTATATTTTCAAAATGTATTTACAAATTTCTCACTAACATTTATAGTACCTTAGTTAGAATGTCAAAGCATCTAGAAAGGTAGAAACTATAATTGTTGAATCCCTTCTAAAAGTCAGACACTATGCTAGCACAATGCGTAACGATCTCATTTAATCTTCATAGCAGTTTTGAAAGGTAGGATACATTTCCACAGGTAAAGAAAAGAATCTAAGGCTCAAAGAGGAGTAGATTACAAATTAAATAGTGACTCTGAAGATCACTGATATCATTTAGTCCAACCACCTTTGCTTTATAAATAAACAGGTCTAGAGAGGCTAAGTAACTTCTTCAAAATCACATGACTAGTTAATGGCCAAACCAGAACTAAGAGCCAGGTCTCCTGATTACTACTCTTGGAGCTCCTGAAAATGACAAGGTGAATCTTTCATAGTGATTTCAATATAAATGAAAAATATATATTTTACCTGAGTGAGTGATCATGTGACGTTTTAGCTGATTAGCTGAAATAAATTTCTTCATACATTCTTGACAATCAAATATCTCATGAATCTGCAAAAGGTTAAGTGGACAGTTAAGTCAACTGTCAAAGCCAAATAAATTAGAGCAAAAGTAAAAGTATGAACATACGGATAGTTGCTACTGCAATATCTATGTATTATAATTCAGCCCTAATTTGTTCACAGCATCTCACATAATTGAAAATGCAATGAACACGTTACCAAGTAAAAACACATCATTAAAAGAAAATACAAGATTGGAGGGGCGCCTGGGTGGCTCAGTTGGTTAAGCGTCTGCCTTCCCCTCAGGTCATGATCCCAAGGTCCTGGGATGGAGCCCTGCATTGGGCTCCCTGCTCAGTGGGGTGGCTGCTTCTCCCTCTCCCTCTCCCACCCCACTCTCTCTCTCTCTCAAATAAATAAATAAAAATTTTTTAAAAAGAAAGAAAATATAAGATTATAGCACGTTATTTAAATACGTTATATAGCTGACCGATTTTGTGCATATTAAATTTCTACACTCTGAAAAAAGTTATACCTAATTTAAATTACCTCTTTGTTATGCACAAATTTAGATTTGGAAATATGTAACCTATAGGTAGTAAGATTCCTTTTACAGTAGTCAAACTATTTTAAATTTAAATGTATATAGTACAGAACAAAACATTAATTACCATGAACGGCAAGAAGATATATGATTCTGAAAAACACTTAGCTCATGGTGAAATTCTTACATCAGTAAAAAGAAAAGCTCAAAAATCATAATAAGTAAGAAGAGGAGGAGCATAACTTTAGCAAACAACTGCTTAAATAATTATTACAACTGGATATTAAGTTTAGCTCTTTCCCGCCCAGACACTAAATCAGAGAAATCGTATGGGCGGTATGAAAAGTAGAGGCCCAGTTTACGATCAGAAACAGTGCACAAAGTTCTAAGAGGAATGTATCGCAAGAAGGCTTATATGAGACATACCAATCGCCCCAATGAACAACAGCATCACATTGTTTTGCCAAAGATTCAAAAACAGTGTTGGTGAAGTTATGTTTCTGTTTCAACCTCATGAAAGGTAGAGCTCACACTACTAAACACCAGACAAGCAAAAGCCCTTCCACAGAAAGCCAAGGTACTATGCTTATCCCTGCAGAGTAACTAGGGCCACTGCAGAGAGAAGTCAAGGCAGAGGACCATGAACTGGTAGAGCACTGAGGAAAGAGGGGAGCCCTGGGCTGTATCCTGGTGAACGGTCCCCTTGATCTCAGTGGCCATGGAAGAACTCAAGACAGAGAGAGTGAAAAGAGAGGACAAGGCAGGGAAACAAAAGCTAGGGCAAAGTTAACAGATCCCAGGTTTGCAGTCTGTGCCTTAATTCTATGCCCAGCCACATGGCAGGTCTGAGCCTACCTAGCCACGGTCTGCTTCTGTCAGACCTGATTCTTGGTGAGTTAGTAAACTCATTTGGGAAAAGCAGAGAAAAGATAGATAAACAAGGCAGAAGCAGAACGATGTCATTCCACGAGAGTCTGACTTCCATCTCCACTTACATATGGTGCCATCTAATCTCAGTCAGTGAATATATGGAGTCCAGAGAGTTCTATGCTTCCTCAGAAAACAATGTGGGATCTGCGCAAGTACTTAGAAAGCAAGTACTACACAGTACGGGAGAAAAACTTTCAGCCTGAGCCATTTTAAAGACAGCCTCTTCAACCATCAAAGACCCTCACCATGGCTTTGATTGAACAACTATGTTTAAGGAGCAATGATATTTTGCAAAATTTATTTAAAGATAGTATGAAGAGATTTATATTCTTAAGTTCTATGTTTCTGTGATATATGCCTTTTATAATAACAATATACCCTTAAAAAGCTGATTTGCCTTCTGAACTATACATAAATGAAAACATATATAGTTATTTTCATTTTAATATGAAATTTATATTAACATATTAAATTTTTAAAATTATTCATCCATATATAAAATGTTAACTGTTACATAAATACTGCAGTATAGTACCCATACTTGTTTACTTCATAAATCTAGCAGCTCCGGAAACATGAAATATTTTTAAAGGTTCAACTGAATTGATTTTCCATAATTACAAAATAGAATTTTCACTGTACACGAAAGCATTTTTGCATTGACTACCTTACTTACAATGAAAACTACAGGCCCGAGATATTTTTAAAAATTCCAGAAAAGCTTAATAAAACAATCAAATTTCAAATGAAAATGACAGGTAATACCATTTATCTATGCCTAATGCTAAATAAAGCACAATTTTCAAAATGTCCCACTTACTAATTGATATGGAGGGTAATAACTTACAATTTGAAGTCCCTAATTAGATAATTTTCAAGAAGGATCATATGTCTTGTTGTAACATAGGATAATATATAGTAATGTAAGATACTATTCTAGACTGTAATATAATTTGGCATGTTCATAAAGCACCCTCTACTGGCAAGGGTAAATACTGCAACCAAACTCTATTAGACATTCAACATACCCAACTCATAAGAATAGAGTCAAAAATGGAAGTCAGTAAAAGCTGCCTATGGATTCAGAAAGGCTGTTAGAGGAGCTATGCTAGAATGAAGGAAGTGCTGCAGTGAGCTAATAAGTTATTAGCATTTTGCAGAGATAATTTGGGTGCTATGTTCTACCATCACCAGGTAGTATTTAGATCTGCCAAGATGTTCCTTGGGGAAAAGGTTCTTATATTATGAAAAAAATAAATGGAAAATAGAACATTTTTCAGAAATATGCCCCACAACCAACTTTGCTGAAACTTTCAATTTGGCAAAATCTTTAATTTGGTAAAATATCTTCAACTTCTTAAGATTTAAACAGATGAGAAATACATACAAGTACAAAGATATTTAGAAAATATCTATTCAATTGGATTTAATCTTTTGTCTCAGCCTAGGGTTCTTCTTCAGAAGCCATACTGGCGAAGTGAGCAGTACAAGTACTAAAATTGGAATGATACAGTGAAGATTAGCACGGTCCATGCACAAGAGTTACATACAAATTCTTCAAGTTCTCTATTTTTTAAACAATCCTATAAGAAAACTATTTGGAAAATGAAAAAAAAAAAGTTTCATGGCACTTAGAGAAAATAATTAAAAGGCTCAGATCAGTTCCAAGTCACATTTAATAAAAGAAGAGGACAGAGACCCAATGTTACATGAAGTGTTAGAGACAGAAGAAGATGATGACACCCACTGTCCTCACTCTCAGTCCACTGTTCTGCTATTTCTCCCCGAGGATCGCAATCACCCAACATATGAAATAGAACCTTAAACATCTTAAACCCATGGCACGTGGCTAGAGCTACCAGACTGAGCATCATATGAATTTTAAAGCCTGTCAGATTACTTTGGAATGTATCAATACACAGATAAAGAGAGCAATTAATTTTGTAAACCACTAGAAAAGTAAAATTCTACATTCACTAGTACCATCTCTTCTCTTCTTCGATATTAAATCACTGAAGGAAAATATTATGTGCTCCTAGATATTCTGACGAAACAATAACGTGAAATTAAAAAATAATCATTCATCTTTGTTATTACAATATAAGATAACATGATATGATATGAAGTTTTCTAGACTTTGCTATAATAAGAACAAAAATCTAAATTCTACTGTAGCTCTATTTTATTGTAAATTCTATTAACTGTTGTTAGGGTTAATAACTACTGTGTATTTTTCAGGTTAAATTTTCACATTAAAATAATTTAGCAATATTTATGCTTATTACAAAATGTATTAAATTTATTTTCTGCAAACATAATCATTCCTTCCTGCTAACAACACTTTGACATTCTTGTACGTTATTTTTAGCTCTTCAAAATAATAGAGCTCTTGGGGCACCTGGGTGGCACAGCGGTTGAGCATCTGCCTTCGGCTCAGGGCACGATCCCGGCGTTATGGGATCAAGCCCCACATCAGGCTCCTCCACTATGAGCCTGCTTCTTCCTCTCCCACTCCCCCTGCTTGTGTTCCCTCTCTCGCTGGCTGTCTCTATCTCTGTCAAACAAATAAATAAAATCTTAAAAAAAAAAAAAGTTAAAAAAAAATAATAGAGCTCTTGTCTTTGTTCTGCCAGACTTAACCATAATATGCATCCATTTTAATAGCTACGTGCCACAGCGGAGCACATTATAAATACACAAAACTGTATGTTTTCATCAAATATATGGTATTTCCTGAGCCAACAGCAACTGACAAAGCTTGAAACCAGGGTGAGGTATTGTACTGAAAAGTTCAACTAGACGTAACACTTTGCACTGGAGAATATTTCTACTAATTCTCAACGATAAACAACTCAAAATATATCTTTGCAAGAGCTTACTTTTCTGCACATCAGTCTTGCATTTTAGAATATGTTCGTATATAAATTAATGACAAAGCTCTGTATTTATAAATATAAAAAGCAACTAAAATTTTTCATGGCACACACTGTAAATGACTAAAAGATCTTATACTGTGATGAGCATTAATCTTTATCTTACTGACCTTTCTATGTTCCTGTAGGCTTGATGCTGAAGAACACTTTTTATTGCACACTGAACATATGAGCTTTTTCTTAGGATCTCCTAAAATTAAAATAAAATGCCAACATGATTTAAATGAGAATATTAGGAGGAGCATCAGACACAATGTTTCTAGGTGATATATAATTTCTGAAAACAGATGTTTCCACTTCTTAACGTAAAATTCCAAAACTTTCAGTGTTACAGTTATATCCATTAAACTGCATTTTAAACCCTTTCTTTCTAACTTTGAAAAATATTCAGCATGATAAACCACTTTCCTCATAAATAAAATAGGTCTTTCACCTTTCCATAAACTAATATAAAATTTTAAAAAGCACACTTCCATGAAAAATTTTACTTGAAACTAATCAGATGTGTTTATTAAAAAAATTAGATTTATTAACTCATAAGCTGATTTTGCTACTTGCTTTAAATTTTAACAGAATATTTCATTTAATCATCTGTGCTTTTAAGATGGAATTTATAGATTATTCTTTCCAGCACTAGATTCTTGCAAAATCTAGGAACATATACTTTCTCATAATAATAAAAAACAGAATAAAATAAAATCAAGTACAATAAAACATAATATTGGCATTCATATTAATATACAAATCAAAACAAGGCCAATTTTGTCTTCCTACATAGTGATTATAGTAGCTCATTTCATATTCCAAATTTCACAGTGGTTATAGAGATGAAGACTCAATAAAAAATTTTTTCAAATATGTTGTAATAATAGCACCATCTGCACTACCATAAATAACTGGAGTGCTTTTTCAATTTTTAGTTAATTAATTTCAAATATACAAAAGTAAACAAATAATATGAGGAACGACCATGTATGCATCACCTGCCCCAACAATGACAAATCCATGGCTATTCCTGCCCCAAACTCAACCCCATCTCGTCCCTTATTTATCTTTTATTTTGAAAACAATCCAAAACAAGTTAAAAAAAGTTTTACAAAATGATTTTATTTTATCATAGGACTGTGTTTATGAAAGAAAAACACTTTTAGAAAAAGAAAAATACAAATTTTTGTCTTATCCTTCAAGTTACTTATTTCATATAAGGCACTATTTTTAGCATGCTGAGTATTATAGCCAAGAAAATTTTTCTTAGTGATTGACAAGTAATTTGGCTACTAAAGGAGAAAATTTTCCCAACAAAATGAGTATCTCTGTACATATAGACTGAATATGTGAGGGGCCAATGAGAAAGAATATTCCTTCTTTTCTAGCTCCCACTAGCGGGCATTTCCTTCCTCCAATCCATAATCTTTTATTGCTCTATCTCGTCCCTCATCCCAGCTGCTCCTTGAGACTAGACCCTAACCTTCCCGAAGAGGTAGGTCAGAGCCTGAGGGAGAGCGGAGAGAAAGAAGGGAGACATTCCCAACCACACCTCTTACTTTAGCTTCACCTTCCTGCCACTGTCCCTCCAGCTGGAATCATAAGCAGTACACCACACCCCACCCTTACTCTTCGACCTTCCCTCTCCTCCTCATGTCTTCTATTCTTCATCCTACAACTGAAATCCTAGCTCTTTTGAGAAAAAAAAATATTTTAAAAGCTTGTGATAATTTGCCTGAGAGTGCAAACAAATGTTATCTCCCATAAATACAAAATTTCTCGGTTTTAGCATCCACAGAATCTAAACAAAAGAAAAAAAAAGTGGATGTAGGTTCAGGAAGTCAGCCCCTTCACTTTCTCTGTTTCCTCCTGGGTAACTGTGAAGGTCCTCACCACTCTACCAGCTTCCCTAGGTTGAAGGACAGCAGCATCTACAAAGCCATACTAGACTTTATACTATTTTAGTTTTGCTATATTCAGGTAAGTCTGATTTTTGACTTTCAGATTCAACTTTCAAAAACATTAGGGAACACATTAAGAAGATATATGAGAAATTCATACAACTGTACTAAATACATAGTCACCTAAGTACTGTGAGTTTCAGTACAATATGGGTTAAGTATGCTTCCAGGCATTCTACAATCATGTGTGGATACTGCTTTGCTTGCTATTCTGAATGTGGAATATTCTTTCTCCAAATGTCTGTGTATCTCACAGAAGAAAGGGGAGAAACAAAAGAGGCGCTATGAATGAGAGACCGATTGTGTACTGATCCCAGCAAAAGGGAGTCAGAGTAACCTCTGACTAATACAGTACGTTCCATATTTTGTATGTTTCCACAACATAGAAATATAAAAAAAATTCCTTTTATAAATTATTTCCTACAAAGTCAGCATGAGTTTCCAGAATCAGTAATATTATAATATCCAAGGCCAATTACAAGAAGCCTCAAAGAAATTATGCTTATAGCACAGCCTGAAGCCCACATGCCCAATAACAAGAATGCAAGTTTCCAGAGCTTCAGCATGCATCTGGTTTTTTACTTAGTTCAGCAAAGTTAACTTTAAAAATGACATGAAAGATTTGTTATAATACATTGCAGACAAAGATGGAGAAAATTAAGAGCAGCATTTTAAACATGACAGTTTAAAAAAAAAAAACTACGAAGACAAGTCTATCAAAAAATTACGTTTGCCTTTTGTAAATATAGGGAAGGCCCAAGTGTAATGAATTCAGAAAAATGCCACCTTCCCTAATCAGCCATATATTTTTCAAAAGGAAAAAAAAGAAGTCAGAACACTGTAAAGTCCTACTGATACCATCCTGAAGCTGTATTTTGCAAGGCCATACTTCCTGCCACTTAGAGCTTTCATATAGAGCTCAGACTTAATAGGAGGCCCAAACAGGGATGCAAAGTGGGAGCCAGTAGTCACACTCCTACTAACTTCTACATAACTTTAACATTAAAGGTGATACTTTTTGGACAATGAACAGAGGATACAGAAGCTGAGTACTGGTTATCCTGTTCTCGTGAATGCGAGACGAAACAAGACAGGGGAAGAGAAACCCACTTTCCCCATATCCAGAAAGACAACGTTCCACACATTTCCCAGAAGCCAAGGGCAAATGTAAATACATGAGAAAAGAGTAGGTACAGGCGGATATGAGGAGTTCAACGAACGTCGGCCTCCTTTAAGGAAAAGACACTGAGGAAGTGAAAAGTTAACTCTGACGATACAGCCATCTGTTCGACTCCGCGCAATAGATTCGATCCCTAAACCTAAATACATTTACCATGTGCTAAACAGATACAATCTAAGGGACAGTCAAATGTTGTATTTGTTTTATTGTTTAGCTGGCCATTAGAAAGAATTCAAATAGTATCTGCTTTCTTAATCCAAATACATTCAATTCCCAAGTCAAAATGCAGTAAGTAATTTTCTCCAATACAGGAGAAGTATAAATTTAAAAAATGGAATTTTACTGTAAAAACATGAAGGTACAAGAGCATCATTTAAGAGTTTTACAATATATCTCCTTAAAGAGAAACTTCGTATTTCACCTTTAAATTGTTATTTAAAATTATTAATTGTTAATATACCTGCCTACCAAGCTCCAGTAGGTTCCAGCTTAGGTTTCCAGCTATGATTACTTCAGACATAAGAAAAATGACCAATACTGCTGAAATCAACTTGAAAAAGAAATAATGTTCAGTGAAAGAAAAAAGTCCACTGCCAGAGCTCCACATCTGTGCGAGTCCGATGGAAAAGCAAGCTCTCTCCTTGAGAGCAAGAATTAAAAACAGATCACTGCAGCCTGGGGAGAGGAGGCCCCTTTAAAAACGACCCTGTAGGAAATTCTCACCAGCATGGACGTTTTCCTGGTGTCTTCTGAGGGCATCCCTGCTCTTCAGCCTCTTCCCACAGCTGTCGGCCTTGCACACAAACCTGGCGTCTCCCCGGCAGGTCTCCTGGTGCTGCTCAAAACTACAAGACAGCCAGGCAAGGGGAAAAGGGAGAAGAGATGGTAAAGCCATACCTAATTCTTCCATCGCGGCAGGCTTTTGCAATGCATGCTCTCTAGCAGAGTTTCTGGGTCGTTTCATGCATTACCTGGGCAGGTAAAAAGGAAAGCACTTAAATTCCCACGGCAGCCCTGTGATACTAAGTCACTACGGAGCGTGGAAAGCACGCATGCTAAAAATGACCCACAACCAGAAAACAGCCATCTGAGAACTCAGACACAAAACCTCGATGCTGAACTGAAGGAAGAACTGCAGGAAGAGCACTGAAAACTCCGTGAAGAATCCTTCAGACTGCTTTTCGCCGGGCACTGAAGAACACTGAGGGGAAACAGGAAAAAAAGAAACAAAAAGAAATAAAGACTGGAAGTGTGAGACAAAAACTTATGAAAATCCCTCCAATTTCAATAAAATCATGTTTGTGATCTCTGTTTTCATTCTGTCTTTTGCCCTTTAAAACTTTCAGTAGTACCTAATTTAACTGTAAGACCCAGCTCAGCAAAAAGTATCTTTGGTGTGGATTCAATAAAAGCTGACTAGACTACAGTTTTCAAGTCTATTCACTAAAATGGATACAGCCCTTGCTTTTTTTTCAAGAACCTATAACAGAATTTCCAAATGTTTAATCTCTTGCTATTATAAAAGTTTTAAGTGTAAGTTTTGAGCAGAAATTTGTCATCTCAAATTTCATAAGCAAAGTGGATGCATGTAATATATGAAAATTGTCTTAATATAAAATATAGCATGTTGCAGAATTTTACTTTAATTAATAAAAAATGAAATAGTAAGTCTGTATTAAAGATTTCTTGCTCATATACAAGGTGGCATTTTTAAAATAAAAATACATGTATCTACCTTCTCACTTTTAATAACTCATGAGACTGTAAAATATTTAAGCAAAAATATAACTTCAAATGCTGTTAATATGAAGTCAAAATAATAAAGGGTACAGAGCCAAGAGGTAGGATCATTTAATCCACCTTAATGTCATATACCATACCTATTCATCGTTAAATTGTTCTTCCTAAGTTGTTATGAAATAAACAGTGCTTCTTTTCTAAAAAGTCCGTTTTCTTTATACTCTGAACTTTCCATTTCTTAAACTTTTCTTTTACTGATTTCAGAGGGAATTTCAAATGTAGACAACTGAAACTTGATCTGTGACCTCAGAGCACTAAGTTTTGCATAACTGAATTTCAGCTTAGTAAACCAATGAGCTTGATATTTAAAGGCAAGCAATTAACTGAACAAAGACTTATTAGCATAAACAATGCTCACTTGTTGAAGTTCATAAGAATTCATATGAAACATTCATAAGAATGTTTCAAAAATCAACATAACTATACTAAAAAAAGATAAGTTAATGACAATGACAACATACAATGTTTACTTTCTTCCCCCCCAACTCCGTCTCTCTCTCTCTCTCTCTCTCTCTCTCTCTCACACACACACACACACACACACGCACACACGCCCGCGTGCACACGTACACATACATGCACAGGTTAGAAACTATAAAACAAATCAAATGGAATAGTTAAAAAAGTGTTAGCTCATAATTTTAGATATTCTTTGCTGTACGCACTGTCTTTGCAAAGCCTGCTTAACTGGGAATTTCTTCCCACAGCTCTTGCACTGAAATTCTTTCTCCTCGGTCGGTTTCTGGTGCAAGGTCTGAAGATGCTCAGCACGAATTTCCTCACTGATAAAACTCGAGTCACACTGGGGACAAGCATAGTCCTCTTTACAGCCAAGGCGATCTGCACGTTTACAAGGAAACAGATTTATAAGACAAAAATTAAGAGCCAAGAACTCAGTTTTATCCTCATTTTTAAAATCAAAATTAATTGTTTAATAGTATCAGGATAGTAAATGCTTATTATCTCTGCGAGTATTAATAATGTTGTTCATGAAAAATAATAGGAAGTGTTACTAGGGAGAAATATATGATCTTTTAATTCATTTCTCTGGTTTCAGCAAACTATAAAATCAAAATCAATTTTTAATTTACCCTATAAGGTTCACTTTTCGCATCAAAGAGTTATTACAAATGTTGAACGAGAAAGCAAGTTTTCCCTGAAACGGGTCATCTTGAGTTCACTGAGTGCACAAAGAGAAAAAAATCCAACCAAGGCAAACAATGTGGAATCACCAAGGGGAATCTCACATATATGTGAAAAAGACCAAGGTCATAAAAACAGCACTCATTACGGCAGGTGTAGTAAGGCTCTACAGCGTCTCTGGCTTGTCCGTCCCTATGGACTGCCACAGCTCCACCCAAACTTCTCAAAGTGTGCTATTTACATGACAGATTTTTTCTGATTATTAAATAAGATGAGACTTAGAAAATTTAGAAAATATGAAGAAAATGAAAATGATCAATAATCCCATAAGGAAGAGACAATCACTTAATATATTCTCAAGTCTGATTTGTCTTTTGTCTATTCACATTTTAGGCACAGTCTAACCACATTTATGATCATACTTTTTATGCAATTTCATCTGTTGCTCTTTTTGTTCATTTAACATTTTCTCAATTCAAAAAAAAATACAAGTTACCATATTTATTTAACTAAACTCTCCATTGTTTGACATTTGAGTGGATTTTCTGTTTCTTTTGTGTTGCGGGTTTGTTGTTTTGTGTTTTATTGGGGGGGTTCCTTTATTAAATAAAAAATGATTTCTAAAATAAAAATAGCAATAATGTCAATAATATAAGTACCTGATTCATATGTTTTAAAAATCTATTTAAGTTTCTGTTGATTATTTTTACAAAAGTAATGGAATTTGATATTTGTTAATATCAATAATAGAGAAAATCAGAGTGATAAGAGATAAGCAGGAGACACTGTTTTTAAGCTAAAATAGTGGACACAAAAATAACATGGCCAGGCGGGGCATTAAAAAAGTCATAGGGAATGTAGTCAGTAACATTGTAATTCACATAAATAAATAAATACTCCTGGAAAAGTAAACACAGAATACTACAGAAATAATTCCCATCACCCAAAGTCTGAAATTCAAAACAGCAAAATGCGTATTTGAAAGATAGAACAGAAAGCCTGTCCTCATCTTCCCCTTAAATAATCCAACTAAAATAAAGAAACAGAACCATAGCTGGCAATGCTGGGAATGCTTATACTTCCTCAGCTGGTAACATACAGTTACAATGGGAAATTCTTAGGAAAGACATCACTACCGTGGTGACTAAAGAAACTAGTGTCACTTCTGAAATGGCTTTGCTAAACAAAATGAAAAAATACCCTATGGTAAATTTCAGCCTGTTACAAAATGTGACTACCTATCACATCGTTCATATTTCTTTCAAACCCCATGAGGAGTAAAACACAACATAACAGAAACATGTCCCAATAATAATTGATTATTCCCCAGCAGATGGCAAACAAGCGACATCTCCGGATTGTAGGACGTCTCTAAGCAGGTCAGACCCACAGTCAACACACTGTTTTTGGTTACCCAACTGAAACAACCTAACAGTCCTGCAGCCCTCTACAATCAGAACAGGAAGTGATTTCCAGAAGCTCCAGATTCTCCAAGGATCTCTAACAAGAGGGAGGCCCAGGAATAATCCCATAGGGTCCATCCAGCGGCGTCCTCTGTACCCCTCTGCACTTGCCCTTCCCCAGGTGCAGATGAGAACATAAAGTCTCAAAGAGTTAGTGACTTGCTCCGTTACAAGACTGACTAGTGGAAGATTCAGGGCTGGAGTACAGAATTCCTCATTACTTGCCACCCCACCATACCAGGGAGAGCAGCAGGAGCCAGGAGCTGGCGCTGACCTTAGCAATCCCACAGGGTACATCTACCACCCACGCCCAGCATTCTCCTCCTGCTGGAAGACAGATGGGGGCTTACAGCCGGATATCCTCTGAGAGTAGTTTTGACAAAATAACCATTTTGACAACACCGTATTATAATGCGACTATAATTCCACCGCAGTTCAAACTGTATTTCTCCTACAACTTCTGTTCTCTCAGATCACCAGTTGGAGGCAATACCTTTTCTGCCAGCTGTTGATTGTCCTTTAGAATTTTTAACTTCCCCTTCTTTGATCATTGTCATAATTTGCTGTTCTTCCTCATCGGCCTCCATGTCACTGTCCAGGTAGCCAATCAGAAGCTCTGTATCTGTTTCTATATCTTCAATTGCCAAATAGAAAATGTTTTCTCCTTCCTGAGACAAAATTAAAAAATACGCTGTTGTATGACAAATATATCTTGATAATTTTTAAAATGTTGAACCATTTGTTTCTAATAGTAATTAAGAAATCATTTTAAGATACATTGAGTACCATGTGCCCATTAAAAGTTACTATTCATTTTTTTGTAACTCCAACAGATCTGGATACTGAAAAAGGAAACTGACAATATTCAGTCACCTAGCAAATAAAATACGAATATATATTACAGATAGTCACATTTATATATAACAAATGAAAGTCTAATTATTTAGATTTCTAAAAGTGAATTTCACATTGTTAATTTGCCTAATGCAGTAACACCTTGTGGAGGTCTGTAAATGCAGTAAAAAGAAATTTCTTAAGTAATGGTGTCATTTCCCCACCCATAGAACAATATGCTATCAATGACCTAATTATGATTAATTTTAAATCCAAAACTGGAAGAAAAAAAAACTTTCAAGTTATAACATAAGCCAGAGGAACAGCAAACGAACCCTAAAAGAATTTCCAAAAACCTGGACCAGAGTAGAAAAAAAGACCAGGCACCTGAGAGGTTCAAAGAATTGACTGAATCATCATGTGTACCTAAATTTCACTAAAATGACAGGAGAGCTGAAAAGAAAGGAAGTTCCACTATCAACACACCAAAATTTTTTTAGAAAATTCTAGAAGGTTAGAAATCAGGGTTGAAATGATAGATAGCTATTGCAGAAGAAATTTCAACCCATAACAGACACAAGAAAAATGTTACAAAGAAGAACCTACTTCCCAAGGAAACCCCACAGAAACTTCACACTTGGAATGAACTGGTACAAAAAGCCCCTCTGGGCCTTCGGCCAATCACCAGGGAGGCCAGAACTGGGGCTGCTTAGCTCGCTGTCCCCAGGAGAAACACCCAGAATTGCTGTCTTTTACATAGATGAGGATTTGTTCTGGGAGGGCTCCTAGTTTGGCTGCTAAGGATAAAGAGAAGCAAAGCATAGTCTGAATTTATTGAACCTTGGTGGTAGGCAAGGGGAGGGAAGGACAAGGACAATAAGCTCCACCAAGGAGTGAAATTCAATAGGGGAGAGAACACAGAACAAAGCCTTCTCTCCCTTGGCATTATTACCACACTCTTGTTAAGGAGGAGGAGACAAAGGAGGAGGGGGAAGAGGTAAGGTGAGTGGGAGAAGAGAGAAGGGAGGAAGAGGAACGTGTAAACGCGTGTATGTGTGTGTTTATGTATGTATACACAAGCAGAACTCTTGCGAAAAGTTGGAAAAATATGCATCAAACTGTTATACAGTTATCTTTTGGAGGCTGGGAGAAAAAGTAGTCCATATTCAATACTGTTTTAGGTTTTTTTTGTTTTTGTTTTTACAATGAACAGAATATTTGTAATTTTTAAAACAATATATATTAGAAAATTCCATGAAAGAGACAGAAATGATCATATTCATCATTTCTGGGCAAGAAAGGCATGATGCAAAAGTTCAAAGCATGGAAGCAAATCTAAGCATCAGCTACAGTTAATTAAAGGATCTTTCTATAATATTTAGAGCATCCTGGGAAGTTTTTTGAATTTCAAACCTCCAGAAACTATAAAAAGTTATTTCTAATTAAGAACACAATTAACTTCTATACAATTGTTACTCTTTGTGCAACAAAAATAAACAAAAAACAATGTAGATGCTCAGCAAAAGAGAGGTCTCTTTTTAAATTAATTTGGAAGTAGTAATTTCCAAGGTTTGGAAACCACTTGCCAAGAGTTACCCAAAGCAACAAAGGACTCATCTAATGAAGATTTCAGAGAATAATCATAAATCTTAGTGCTTATGTGATCAATATCTAAGAAATTTAATTGAAATGTCTTTCCAGAATATTAATCATCAATATTGTGATGACCTTCATAGCACCAAGAAAAGATAATAATTTTTAATTTAAAACACGATAACATTAACTTAAACTGCAATCATAAGATACAGCATGCCTATTTAGGGACTCCATAAGAAAAAAAAAATTAATATGCCAGTTAAAACCTCAATTCAATAAAAGTAATAGCATTATAGCCACCAAGGAACCAACTACATGCTTTGTCTGTAGGCCAAGATATGGGAAGAAGAGGAATGCCATTACGGGTATTACTCCCATCTATTTATTTAATAGAAATATACAGATACCTTTCTACATATAATTCCTACCCTTACCCAGACCAAGAGTCTCTTCCCTTTCATTTGCTAGCACAATAGTTTTAAGAAGTATCCTCTTAAATTGCTTCCTTCCCTACAATTCACTAATTTAATCACATAACAACTCTTCATTATATTGTTCTCCTTCTTCAAAACCTCCCATTGCTAGAACCTGCGAGATTCCTAATCTCTGGAACTCTCTTGAGCTCCTCAGGCAATATTCCTCACCTGTAGGTGCACCCCCAGGCCCAATTTCATGCCCTTTGGCAAGAAGGATTTAAAGGGTGTTGACCCAAAGTCCTGAGACTCAGCATCAACTCCGTGTTGTCGTTCACCTGGCTCTGACCTTGTGTTCCAGCTCTGATGACTGTTTTAATAGTTTGATCCTGAAATTTACTTATTATGGCCATCACTTCCGGTCATCAGGTTTGTGGCTTGTTCCCCTTAACAACGTTCCCTTCATAAGAGAATCACTCCTTACATTTACATGTTAGGGTTTAGCACCTTCCTGGACTCTGCCTGGGGTCTAGGGTCCTGCTTATGGTTCCTGTTATGGGCTCCTGGTGATTTTGCTGGAAAATGCTCGAGCTGGGAACACCTGGGTCTCTCAGTCAGTTGAGGTCAGACTCTTGGTTTCCACTCATGTCACAATCTGGGGGTCTGGGATTGAGGCCCCACATTGGACTTTGTGCTCAGCATAGAGTCTGCTTGTCCCTCTCCCTCCTTCTCTGTTCCTTCCCCTGCTCATGTTCTCGCTCTCAAATAAATAAATAAAATCTTTTTAAAAAATGCTTCAGCTGAAAGAAGGCTGTTCAACATGATGATCTGTTCAAAAGCAAATATTCCTTTTTGTAAAAAGATTTATTTATTTATTTTAGAGGGAGAGAGAGAGAGAGAGCACATGCGCACACCAGCAGGGGGAGGAGCAGATGGCAGAGGGAGAGAGAATCTTCAAGCAGACTCCACTCTGAGCTCACAGCCCCACAGGAGGGGGCGATGATCTCACAACCCGATATCATGACCTGAGCCAAAACCAAGAGTCCCACGCTTTACAAACTGAGCTACCCAGGTGCCCCAAAAGCAAATAGTCCTCAGCCAGTGGTTTTCATTGTGTTGGCAATCAGGATACAACATAGAGTGAGTGGTTTTACAATTGTTATCCATCTCTTGCATTACTGTCCATCATTCTGAATTTGTTATTTCTTAGTCTTGTTTCATGTTGCTTTATTTGTATATGGCATTCAGCTATTTCTACTGCAAGCTGTTTATACATCAAAAAGCTACAGTAGTCTAAATGTCCAACAATAGAAGATGGAATAAATTAAGTGCCTAGCTATTGGTTTTAAAATTTACCAAATGTAATTTTTATAGGCAAAAATATATATGGCACCAATGTGCCCCACAAAGAAAAAGATATCAACAAACATGTTAACAGAGCTTATTTCTAAGTAGAGGTAATTGTTAAGTATTTTGCAGAGTCTTCTTCTGTTAGTCCATACGTTAAAATTTTTCTAGAATTAACAGGTGTTACTTTTGTAGTGAAAGAAAACAAGAAATAATATAAACAGACCTGGTTCTCTGACACCGGGAAGTGGTACCGCATAGTGACAAAGCAGCACAGGCTTTGGGCTGTTCAAAGTCTTTCTGCAGTTAATTGGCTGTGTAACTGTGCAAACAGCTTAATCTCTCAAACCACCAGTTTCTTCATTTGCAAGATGAAGAAAATAACAGTGCTTATCTCATAGGCCGGTTGTAAGGATTAAAAGTGAGAATATTTGTAAAATCTGGTAAGGTGCCTGGCATATGGTAAGCAAGCATTCGTGAATGGCAGCTGCTATGATGATGATGATGGTGATGATGATGGGGGTGATGATGATGATTACTATTACTATTATCATGATATAAAACTTGAAAACCAGTGGTTAAAATATTCCTTTTTCTCAAAATTTATTTCAACCCAACTGCCACATAAATTTGCTATGACAATGCTGCCTTTGACTAAATCTCATTTGGCTAAATTGCTCTCAACCAAAATATAATTCAATTCCACTGACTGCCTACCAGAGCTCTCTCTGAATTGCTTTGGATTTCTGGTTGTCACGCTCTGTTCTCTTGTTAATATGCTAATGCGTCACTCCGGTTTGGCCGTCCGATCCCAGTCACTGGTCTGAACTATACCTAACGTGACCAGCCATCTGCTTTGCCTGCAACTGAGGAGTTTCCCAGGACATGGGGATTTCACAGCCAAAACTGAGAGTCCTGAGCAAACCAGGACAGTTGGTCACCCTAACTGCACCCATCATGTTCTCCAAAACCACGTTCTAAACTCTACTTAAGAGTTCCTACCAATAATGTTGGCTGGGTCCATCCCCCAATCTCCAGCCCCCACTCAGGGTTTTCAACCTATAGAACCAGTCATATCCCCAAATACGGCTCCAAAGGCTTATCAAATCAACTCCTATAATCTGAGCCCACTTTGTCCTCTCATCTTCAACTACCCTTCAAACGAACCTACTTCTTATTCTTCTGTCCAACTGGTATACTTCCTCTCAGAAAACACTGGCCTCGTTCCTGCCTTAGTACAATTGCAAAGATGCCACCTGGCCTCCCTGTTTCAACTCCTCAGCATCATCTGAGGCACAGCTCATTTTCATCCTTCTCCATGAAACCTTCTCTAATCTATTAAATGCATGTAGGCTCCAGGCATTTCCTCTATATAAAATGCCTTAACTTTATTGGGCACTTATAATTTATTTCTGTGGTTTTTGTCATTTAATTCATATGATCAGTCAAATTCTAATATGTGTTGATCTCGTCTTCCCGAAGATAATTTCCTCAAGGCAGGAAACAAGAATTACCATGTGTCGCCCACAGCATAAGTTGTACTCATAACAGTTGCTCAACATTTTACAAATAATGAGTAGTAAAAAAGAATACTAAAATGCTTGTGTCTATAGAAGAAAAGCACTTATTAGTAAAAAAGTTTACAGATACTTTCCTTTATTTGCCTTTAGTGGTAGGCTATTATAATAAAGCAAGTCACAGATACTGGTGACTTGGGAGGATTATGGCAGGGAAATAATGGAGATGGTGAGAAGTATTAAGTATGATCCAAAGAGAAAGCAGATGCTATTTCCTGACAGAATGTACATGCAGTGTGAAAGCAGAAGGGTCGAGGATGAGTCTGGGGTGTTACAGTTTTCCCTCAAGCATTCACAGATGTTACTCTATTAAATAACAATTCTTCTTAAGGTTCAAAATAAAAGACCAACTTCAGATTTTTGTTGTGAATCTGTATCTTCTCTGTATATGTAAATATATTTTCATGTGGTCCTTCACTCAGGTGCCCAAGATATTACCCAATTCCGCCATTTTTTAAAAGATTTTACTTATTTATTTGAGGTAGAAAGAGCGAGAGAGAGTGAGCACAAGCTGGGGGGGTGGGGCAGAGGGAGAGGGAGAGGCAGGTTCCCCGCTGAGCAGGGAGTTGGATGCGGGGCTCGATCCCTAGAATCATGACCCGAGCCGAAGGCAGATGCTTAACCAACTGAGCCACCCAGGCGCCCCGAATGCAGCCACTGTTAAAGTTAATTACTATTCTTCAACAAATCTGCAAAGTAAGAGTCGTTCATAATCCCCAATCGAAAAAAAAGTTATCTTAGGTCATAAACTACTTGCAAAGCTCTTCCTTTGGACAGACAATAGATTCAGTTAAGTAAAGTACAGGAGAATGCTGATGTGTTTCTCTGAATGACAGTGAAAAAAATAACGGTGGCTTAGATTTTATTAGATTCATCATTTTCGTAAGATCACATATGGAATTCGGATTAAGAGGCAAATTTACACACACAATAGCTTCTCTGAATATCTTAATTGTCAGGGTTTTTGAAACAAACTTAGGTAATGAAAATAAGCAAATCCAGAAAAAAAGTAGTGACTTGGCTGGGCTAATTCAACAGGAAAGCTGGAGATAGTGCCATGGGGCAGACAGACCTGCTACAGACCATTCAATTGACGCAGGTGCTCCACGAAAACCCTAATGCACCAAAATAACCGTCTCTGAATTCATAAATACTGTTATAGTCAACTGTCATGAATTTGAATGATTAACTGTATGTATATGGTCTTAAAAACAAATCCTATCATCAATGTCATTATCTCTTTTCATACTAGTAACCTACTCTTGGCTCACTAGACTGTCTTAGCACACTGGTGGGGAAGTTCCATCACAGGAAAGAGTCGGGGGGTGATGGAATCAGCCCCTAGCCAGAGTAAAAACTCAGGTCTACAGAGGAACACAAGGAGGCAGCCATTAGACTTTCGGGCTTTAGAACCAGACTAGGAACTGACACTACTCTGCCCCTTTCTGCTTATGTAGGTGTCCTTCCTTATCCCTGTGTGCGTCGATTTCCTTATCCATAAAGCAAAAAAAAACACAACTTATTTATGCCTTGGATCTTACTGCTAATTTCTGATAAGTGGCTAAGAACACATAAAAGAAAAACAATACCTCACATCAATATAGCACTTTGCAGTTTTCTAAAGATTTCACGTACCTTATTTCATCAGATTTTCATAGTAACCTGGTGAGATACAGATGGAAATGTCAGGTGCATTTCCAAGTACATTGGACAGAAAGACTCTATTTTGTAATCAGATAAACTTACGACCTGGGATTCCAGTACACAACTTACTAGCAATGTATCCTTAGGAAAGTTATCTTAACTTCATTTAACTACCTTATCTACAAAATGGGATCAATAGTACCTACCTAAAGGAGTTGCTTTGAATTAAAAAATAAGGAATATATAAAGTATGCCTGGTAGACAGTCGGCACTTAAGAGATGGTTAGCATCTCCCAGAAGAACTGCTCCAACCAGTGCACATTTTACAAATGGGAAAGTTGAGGTTCGGAGATGATAAATTATAAAGCTCACACTTAGTAAATCCTACAGCCAGTCTAGAACTAGAACCGTGAGAAGAGCTTGCATGATAAGGTCAGGAGTGAAGTAGATTTAGTCAATTGTGACAGCTACTATTTCAATTTTCCTGGATAAAATATTTCCGAAAGGAGCCTAAAATAACCCAATGCATTTAAGGGCTAAAGGGAATTTGTTCTCATAAAATATTTTTTTATTTTTTCTGCTTACTTTTCAATGACTCACAAAATAATTTCCTTTCTTTGGTCATACACCTATTTTTAACTATGTTGCCTCAATCTCATGCACAGTAAAAACTTCTATTGTTATGCAGATCTGATATTAATATATTCTTAAAATAGCCACTTATATGTCATATACAAAGTAAGAACACTTAATTAGGAGTTAAGACTTTTCTTCTGGCTTTGGCTTTCCCATTCGGGCCCTCTCGCCTTGGGCGAGCCTCTTCTCATCTTTGGAACTCTTCTGCTTCATCTGTAAAATGATGCAGATAGACTTTATTATCTCATCCCTTCCAGAGCTAGACTAAATCACAAGTGAAATGACATCTTTCCAAAGGACTAGTTAACGACGCTAAAGAGAAATGCATGCATACAGGATGCTGTGATCACTGCTGCCCCTCTCAGACTACACCCTAGGAAGAGAAACACTTAAGTAGGATGTCAGTGAAAAGCTGGGTACACAACATTATACGATGGGGGGAGGTGGCTTCTCTGAAATTACACAGAATAACGTAAGCCACCACTTGATAAGATTTTATCAATGTGATTGTTTCTGTCTTGTGGCAATAGCTAGGACCAGATAAACTCACAACGCCTTCCAGTCTAATTCTTTCCGATTCTATCACTATCACAAAACATTTACTCCTGGTGTTCTAGATGTATATACTTTTCAAATTCCCTATCTCCTTCCAACATCCAGCATCACTCACAGACCTCAACTTTCTCTGACAATTTGCCCACTCTCCCTTCTCAAGTCCCACGCCCCACTAGGATAGATTTCATGAATCCATACATTTGAGGTTCAGTTCTGCTATTTCAAAATAGCAAAAGTAACTGTCTCTTGTTTTGCAAGGAAATATAATCCCCACTGTGTGCAAATAAATATAACTCTAGGAGAGGCCACGGGTGATTTGGTATTTCAGCTGCGCCTGTCTGTGACTTAACTTGGTTTCTCTTTACTTGGCAGACTGTTGTCCACATGTGGATGATGTAAGAAAAAAACATGATTGTGAAATTGGCAAAGACACAATTCATTGTATTGAAAAGGTAGTAAGTAGTGAGAATCCAGATCTCCAGCCAAAATGACTAATGACTAATCAAAGCAATAGGAAATCATCTTCAAAATTCCTGAGGTTACAAATTGAAACTCTACCAGCATGGATGGAAAAAAAAAGTTTGGACTCCTACTCAATTATCAATAGAAGTAGGAGAGAAGTGACAAAGGCGGGGAAAAGAAAATGAAATGAAATAGGAAGAATTCCATATTTAATATCCTCTCACTTAATTCTTCTTTACAAAAACCCTAATTCAGTCTCAACCTGTATATCTACATCACTTCTGCAAAGCTCAATATACAAAGCTAAAAAATACCAGGAAAAAATCACTTCCACAGTAAAATTCACAAAATATATCTATTAATACTCACCTAACAATGAAACCAAAAATCCTTAAAATAAGACCTAACCGTAATAGAATTTCACATTCCTATTCGTTCACTCCCATCCCAGGAGGACTGTACCAGGTCGCGAGGCAGCTGAGTCTCAGAGTGGCGTCTGTGGAGGCTGCGTACTGGATCCAGTTTGAGCAGGTGACTTGTATCGACCCATGAAATGTGACTGGAAGCAAGAGAGCTTTAAGAGTCATCACGTTGGGGTGACTGCTCTTTCCCTTCTGCCAGAAAAACACATCTCTGGTAAGGGTTGTTCCTCTGGACATCAAGAGGAACCAAATGCTGGAAAGAGTCACAGCCTCCAGTAGCCTATACTTGTGTGGACAAGAACCAAATCTTCGGTGCTACAAACCACTAAGACTTCAAGGTTGTTTGTTAGAGCAGTCTTCGTGGCAGAAGTTGATTGATACAATGACTGACGCAAAACAATATTTTTTGAATTATTTACTTGGTGAATAAGAAGAAAACATCTTGAAACCAAGGAAAATCATGTGAAGCAAGAAAATGACAGGTGTATTTTAAAAAGTGAACTGTGTGAAGTAATTTAATTTCATGTTTATGGTGCATTAATCAGGTCCTATAAGAAAAATGAAGTTTCAAACATATGTAAATAAAATGGTCTTTCTTTTTTTTTTAAAGATTTATTATTATTATTATTTTAAGATTTTATTTATTTATTTGACACAGAGAGACAGCCAGAGAGAGAGGGAACACAAGCAGGGGGAGTGGGAGAGGAAGAAGCAGGCTCCCAGCGGAGGAGCCTGATGTGGGGCTCGATCCCAGAACGCCGGGATCACGCCCTGAGCTGAAGGCCGATGCTTAATGACTGTGCCACCCAGGTGTCCCTAAGATTTATTATTTGAGAAAGAGAGAGAGAGAGTGCAAGCATATGGAGGGGCAGAGGGAGAGGGAGAAGGAGAGAAGCAGACTCCCCACTGAGTGCAGAGCCCTACACAGGGCTCGATTCCATGACCCATGAGTTCATGACGAGAGCTGAAATCAGACGTCTGACGTTTAACCAGCTGAGCCACCTAGGTGCCCCTAAAATGGTCTCTTTTCTAATCACAGCTCATAATCAGCCACAAAGCAAAGAAACAGTTTAATACGATTCCCAGGAATGAGATACTATATTAGACAAAACACCAAGCCCATAAATAAAAAACAACAATCACAAATCACTGATATATATGCGATCTTTCTCTGAGGGGCTCAAGCAAAGATAGTAATCTTTGAAGCACCTTACGAACAAATCTGACATCATGGAGAAAAAGGTCAACAGAAAAGACCAGAAGAATCAAAAAGAAAATTTTGCTACATAGAAAACACGTGATGTGCTCCTGGGACACAGAGGCTCTTCACAGGAAAAAAAAAAAAAAACTATACCTCGGCTATTTTACTTAGACATAAGTTAGCAATATTGACAGGCCAAGACACTTTAAAATAAGATCATGCTACAGGGAACCGAGTGGCTATTTTATATATAAGCAGTTACAGGGCACACTGTGTATATTTGCTCTATTTTACGTCAGAAGCTCTTAACTGACCTCCACTTAACTCCTTCCCGGATTTACCTGACACTGCACTGAATCTGCCAACTGGCGCCCAAAGCAAAGTCTCAGTGAGCAGCCTTCTCTCCGCTTTGCCTGCACACCTCTGTCCTCTGTCCTGGCCACTTGACTTGCATGCTTGCGTCCCAAGAGTCCACTGTGTTTGTTCCCACACATGTTTATGTCACTTGTACAAGTTATATTAATTAGTAACTTAATTAAATGTTACATAAACCAAAGATATGAGTAAGAAAAAATGCAACTGCTTCTAAGAAAATCAGTTGAATGTTTTGAAAAGACTCAAAGGTAAGTCTGTGAAAAAAAAAATTGTCAAGATACAGAAGGCAAAGCAATTATAAAAGATGGGGGAAAATCATAAATCTGGAAGGATTCTGCACTCAGGTTGCCTTAAAGAAAGAGGCTTTACTCATACGACTTTTAAAACAGCAAAACTGAATACCAGGAGTGTTTATGAAAAAATATGGTAGCAAACTCTAGTGAGAAAACCTATACTCAGAATCAAGAAGGCTTTGGTGAGAAATCAAAAAAATTGAAGACTCAATGTATACTTATAAAACTTAACTTAAAATAAGATGGTTCAATTATCAATTCTACGATTCCTACTAGCACAAACTTTTTCAATTACCTGACCAAGAACTGGTCCATATTATATCAGAAAAGAGAATTTCAACCAAATTATCATATAACCAAGTCTGAGCAATAGGTTTCCCATACAAGCCTCCCTAACCCTCCATGTTGTCCCTATCAAAGTACTTACCACCCTGTTCTGTATTTATTTAGCTGCATTCCCCAACTCGGCTATAAACTCCGGTGGGAGGAAGGGATTATAACCTCAAATTATATATAAATTATCATTCCCAAAATATTTATTTTTCTAAATGGCATAAGAATTAGCTAAACACAGGCCTCTCCTCCCCCTGCCTCCTCCCTTCCCCAAAGATTGCTTGCTCCCCGAGGTCAGGTCCTATATCAGATTCATCTGTGTAGAAATCTCAGTGCCTGACTCAACACCTTGCTCACTGAAGGCTATCCACAAAGGATCCACTGAACTGAACTAAGTACGAGAAAAATAATTGTCATTTCCTTTTGAATTAATAAGACCAGAAAGGCAAGAGTGTCAATCAGGAAAGTGGAACTTGCTACAAAAAGGGTTGAAGAGTCAACTCCCATTTCCAACAAATTCTTAAGAATTCAAAAGTTAGGGGCGCCTGGGTGGCTCAGTCGTTAAGCGTCTGCTTTCAGCTCAGGTCATGATCCCGGTGTTCTGGGATCAAGCCCTGCATCGGGCTCCCTGCTCAGCGGAAAGCCTGCTTCTCCTTCTCCTACTCCCCCTGCTTGTGTTCCCTCTCTCGCTGCCTCTCTTTCTGTCAAATAAATAAATAAAATCTTAAAAAAAAAAAAAGCCAAAAACTGGGAGTGTTTTAACCAACTGGAAGTAAGAGACCAGACTAGACAAGCAGATTTGCTTCCTGGAAAGAGAACCAGAATCAGGCCAAGCACACCCCACTCAACGTACCAAATATCAATTCAAAAACCTAGGAGAGAAACTGAAAGTTCTTTCAACGCATTTATTGTTGCACTAATGCACACGGTACCGCAGAATACCCACACTCACAAGAATGCCCATGCCAGTTCCTGCTCTGAGGGACTTTACATGCTTTTGGTGGAAATAGAATAGAATAGAAACTGGTTAAATTACCAAAAAGAGCAAAAAGGGCCAAGACAGTCATACAGCTCTGGAATTTTTTGAGACAGTTCCACAACAGCATTTGAAATTCACTCTGAACCTTGTAAGCTGGATAAATTTTGGACAAGATAAGATCCAGAAGAAGTGGGTCTATTAAAATAGGGAAAACAATGTTGGCAAAGTCACAGCACTACAAAGGGTAGCTTAGGTTATTGCAAGCAACAAATGTAGCTATAACACTGGGTATTGCAGAAACATTGTAGAGAAGTCGACTGAAAAAGCGGCTTTGATGTGTGGAGTGACTAAGAAGTCAGGCACAGGTTAAATGTGCTCTGTTAATTGTAGCATTTGAAGAAAACTGTAAGGCAATCACCTGAAACATGAGACAGAAAAAAAAAAAAAAGACTGAAAAATAGAAACCTGTAAGGAATTTTGTTCATTTGATCAATATGATGGTATATTTTATATATTGATTTGACTGGACCACAGGGTGTCCAGATATTTGGTCAAACATTATTCTGGGTGTATCTGGGAAAGTATTTTCAGATGAGATTAACATGTGAATTCACAGACTGAATATAGGAGCTTGCCCTCCACAACATGGGTGGGCCTCGTCCAATCAGTTGAAGGCCTAAAGAGAAAAAAGAATAACCCTTCCCTGAGTAAAAGAGAATTCCTCCTGCCTGACTGCCTCCAAACTGGGGCATTAGCTTTCTTCTGCCTTTGGACCTGAGCTGAAACACTGGTTGTGTCTCAAGCCTGAGGGTCTTCAGACTTAAACTCACCCTCAGTTCTCGTGGTTCTTAGGCCTTCAGACTCAAACTATAACAACATCAGCTCCCCTTGGTCTCCAGCTGGCTGGCTCACCCTGCAGATCTTGGGACTTGTCAGCCTCCACAGTCATGTGAGCCAATTCTTACAATAAGTCTCTTTACCCACACACACAGACACAAATACACACACACACATCCTATCTATTCTGTTTTTCTGGAGAATCCTGACTAATACAATCAAACTTGAAATTTAGGATGTTTGTTATATTGCTACAATAGAATCTATTTGATAAAAAACTAAAGTACATTTGATATAACTTCTAATCAAAGAAAACATATTAACCTAGACAAAAATGTAACATTAAATAACCTACAGATAATTTCAGGGCAATAATCTTTCAATATCAATAGTTTTTAATTCTACTTATTTTCATTTTAATGAAGATGGAAACACTTCTGACAGAGATAAGTAATTCATTTGAGAAAAAAAAAGTTGAGCCTGTGTGTGCCAAGAGCTAGGCCAGGACTAAGTATACCACAGTGAAGCAAAGCAGACACAGCGCCCAGCCTCAAAGAGCTTATGGACTAAGTGTGAGCCATTAATCAATCACCAAAGAAATGGAAAATAACCTGATGAATGCAAGGACAGCGAAGAACACGGTGCTACCAGAGTATATAACGGACAGAGCTGATCTCATCTGGAGTTCAAGGATGGTTTCCTGGCAATGTGATGACTTAGCTCAGATTTGAAGGACACAGAGGAATGTAGCAAAGGGAAAAAGGAAAATGCATGTGTGGAGCAAGGGGAAAGAACTGGGACATTTAATAGCTGGGTAAAAAAGCATATAAGCTGCAAAAACGGAATGAAAACGAGTGGCTAGGAGATGGTTTCAGGGAAGCCAAAGGCAGAGAGTGCTTCACGATGGAGCTCCTTGTCAACAGCACCTAACGCTGCTGAGCCGACCTAGCAGAAGGAGGTCTGAAAAGCCTGGCATGCTGTAGTGACACAGAGAGCACGGGAGCCTGAGAGAGAGCCACTAGAAGGCTGAGTGCAGAGGCCAGGTCAGTGTGGGCTGGGGAGTATGTTGGAGGTAAGAAAACTGGAGACCCAGCATGTAGAAAATTCTAGGAAAGAGAGGGGATCCCTGCCGAAAGGGGGTGTAGAATCAAGAGGGAACAATTTTGAACAGAAGGAGAAGTCTAAATGTTTAAAATCCCAGTGACAATGACAATCACTGCGAGAGGGTGAATATCAGGTGAAGAGAGGCGTTACTCTACATCCTAAGTGTTCATTAGAAGGAGGTACACGGGCTTGTTCTTAAGAAAGAGGAGGGGACACTTCTCTATTCTTGGCGAAAGGAAAGAGAGCGAGCGCAGTTGTAAGGAGGTGTGCGTGTGTGCTGTCAGAAGCTGATCGGTGTGTCAGTGTTATTTATATCACCTTTGTTAACATTCACCAAAATAAGTGGTAAATGCATCTTCTTAGAATATCTTTTAATTTTCATGTATTTCCAAACATTGAAACAGGCCACCTATATTCTTTTATAGAAGCATACTCTTAAAAAAATACTCTTAACTAATGAACCCCCAAATAGAGTGTCCTCAACCCCCAATGACTTCTGTGATTTCTCCTCTAAGTCTCACAGTTACATAGTTCACTGGTTTGGCAATAGGTCAGTTGTAAATATCACCCCAACTCATTTATTAAAAATGCATTTAATGATAAAATGGGTGAAGTTGGTCAAAGGTACCAACTTCCAGTTATAAAAATAAGTCTTGGGGATATAATGTACAGCACAGTGACTAAAAGCAATGTATTCGAAGTATATATTCAGAATTGCTCTAAAATGTCCATGTAGTCCCCCCAGTCTTCTAGATAAAATTTGACTATTGTGCTCATCATCCCTGTGTCTCTGGGAGAATATGGATCCCAAAACTGCATGTCAGACTGGGATGAAAAGCTCTGCTCCTCTACTTCCAGGCTTTATAAACTTGAGCTCAGCTTTTTCACCTGCAAAATGGGAATAATACTTCTTCTTTGGGGGGAGAGAGGCTGTTGAAATTAAGTGGGATAATGCTGATGCAAAAATGTGACAAATTTTTATAATGGGCCAAAGTAGCAATCTGAAATCTCATTTCATAAGTACAGATAATCCGTTTTTATTTATTTTGTTTTGTTTTTAGTTATTGATTGACTTTCTCGTTAAAAATCGCATGTGCTATTGAATGGCAAGATGTGAAGTATTTTTAGGGATCATTGTATATCACTTTTGAAAACAATATGGCATTGGTCCTACCATGAATTGAAACAAAGCAAAATGTATTTATGGAAGTTGAATACAAGCATATAAATGCCCAATAATATGCATTTTAAATCTGATAAGAAAAAAATGACGAAAGAGAAGAAAAGCTACTCACAAGCACACTATGTTCCAAAGTCTAGAAATGGGCACATGGAATTAGGTCACATAGGGAAAGCTGTCAAAAGCCTAGTTGGTTTACGTGCTATTGCCAGAAGAATCAGGTTAGCTCTCAGCAAGAATGACCATGCTCCTTTTTGTTCCTTTTTCCTTTCTGAAAAATTAATAGAATGGGAAAAAGCAAGCAAGAAGGTGGGAAGGGAAGGGAAGGGAAGGGAAGGGAAGGGAAGGGAAGGGAAGGGAAGGGAAGAAGGAAGGAAGGAAGGAAGGAAGGAAGGAAGGAAGGAAGGAAGGAAGGAAGAAAGAAAGAAAGAAAGAAAGAAAGAAAGAAAGAAAGAAAGAAAAAGAAAGAAAGAAAGAAAGAAAGAAAGAAAAAGAAAGAAAGAAAGAAAGAAAGAAAGAAAGAAAGAAAGAAAGAAAGAAAGAAAGAAAGAAAGAAAAAAGAAAGAAAAAGAGGAATGGAGGGAGGAAGGGAGGGAGGAAAAAAAAGAAGGAAAGAAAACAAACTAATAGAAGAGACAGATATGTAAACTACCATTAACTGTGCATAGCCATATGTCAAAGGACTTAGTTAACCACAGGAAAAGAAACCAGGAAATGGTGCTTTAATCTCTGTCCACTGAGAAGAATTAAATAAAATGTTCGTTAAATACCAACTTAAGAAATAATAGACACATTAGTCAATTGATTATGCATTTAATTTAATATAATAAAAAGTGTGTATAGTTTTGACATAAGTCAGCCATGATGATGATACATTTAATTACTTTCTAGACTCTTGTTAAACTCCAAAAAAGGGAAGGCCACAACTCGAATCTCAGAACCCCTCTTTCATTCAGCCCTGTACCTTCTTGATGCAACAAAGCGCCGCCAACAGTGGCCTACAGCTCAGTAACCAATCTTCCTTTTTTCCTTTCCCCAAGCAGTCTTTTTTGAATCATGTGAGATTTGCAAAGAGGACTAAGACACAATTAAGGATGACTAGATTAGGTTCTAAGAAACATTTTTCCCAAGGTTCTGTGAGCCAGTTTCTCAAATTCTCAGAATTTAATATACTTAGCTGAATACAGTATAATTTGTTTACTGCAATCTTTATTGAAAGATATATAAATTATAAGACAAATTTTACACCTTCTTCCGAATATTTTTTTATTCAGTGATGGAATATAGAACTTCACATTGCATTTCTGTATTGCTAAGTACTGGTTGAACCTTTTATGAGAATCTACTCATGTACTGGATGGAGTACATTTTTCTCAGAGTTAAAATTTCCCTAGAAAACCCAACTTCCCTTCATAAAGAACTAAATGTAGCTAATTCTAGTGTTTTATGTTATATGCATTAAATTAACTTCACTGTGCAGTTTGTTTATTGACTATTTTAATACCAATCATTAAAAAATAATGTAAAACTCATCGTAAAATGTATCTCCAATTTTAAAAAACAAAAACAAAGCCATTTTCTTCTTTATGTTCAAACACCAAAAGAAATTCTTGCCTGGAAACGAGTGGAATGTATGCTTAATTTTAGTTGTCTAGATTTTAGATTTAACATTTAAATGTATGTATATTATTTTAATTTCCTCCTCTGATAAATGGGGTATTCATATTATTTGCTTTACTGAATCTGACAGAAATGCCCCTTCTTTTCATTATATTTTTTTAGCAACTAAAGGTTTTAAACTTTCTTCTTAGTTTTTACTGTATCTCTTCTTAAACCTTGTAATGATATAGTACGGTCCCAGTGTATTTAATGCAATGGTGATTAATTGTTAAATACTAATCTTTCATTATTACATCTGTTAAGTATAATTCAACAGCACCTACCAGTTCGCAGCAAATACCATCTTTCCCATGAACCTTTGCCATTTCGCTATTCTATATCCAAGTTTCCAAGTCAGTCCAGACTGGACTTCTGGGTTCTTAGTCAATGGAGTTATCTTAATCTAAGGCTCTGATTATCTGTGGTAATAACTGTAAAAAGATCTCTGACTTAACAACAAGGTGCTGTTGGCCACGCAGCTATCTGGCTAAGAGTTAGCTTACTTACACAGTAGACTGAAACCTGTACACACATACCAGTACATACTGGGCACTCACAGAGTAAAAATGTAACGCTGTGCCAGACCGAAGACTCCCGTGCACGTAGACTACAGACCAGAGTTCAGTGAAGCATTTGCCTTCTGCTACTTCAAAGGAAACAGACATAAGCTTTCTTCCAAATTGACAAGTTACCTTCAGCTAGGTGTCCCACATCAGGAGAGAAGCAACAGAGAGCAGAGGAGGCCAGGTCACCCAGCGCTCACTGAGCCCCGACTGGATGCACCGGAGCCGGCGTGGGCAGTGGGAAAACAAACACAACTGATATGGACCTTTCTTGATGAACTCAGTCCAGTAACAGAAACACATACAGAAGTAAATCATTTCTCTAAGCGAGCCCACGGATATATCACTTAGTTTGGGTTTCTATTCTGGAGGTATTGGGAACATTTTAAATTAAATAATTTTGTTTCAAATTAAAAATTTTAAATTAAATCTTAAATAGAATTTAACTTTCAATTAGTAGTAATAACAAATTTAAATTAAACATAAAATAGAAGATTCAGCACTTCTCCCAGAAGAATAATGTCACAGAACTCCTATTTTAAATTCTACTACATACTTCCACTATGACCAATCCTGTTAACAAAGGCCCCACATCAATTGGGAAACAAACATTCTCCAGCACTCCGGCTTCTCTCTGGTTGATGTCACAGAGGTGGCCTTTGCTGGCTTACAAATTAGGAAAGCATAGGAGTCTCTGAAACGATTTCTAGAGACCCTGCCTACGCACTTCCAGCGTTCCGCACTCTGAAAGACAGCTGAGAGCAGGCAGAACGTCAACATGTTCCCTAAGAAACAACTGGCCTGCACAAAACCCACGTCCCTACAAAAGCTCAACAGTGGCTAGCTGCATCCTAACGACCTTAAACCTATCTCTGAGGTTGCCAAACCACTATCTGTAATAAAGATCTCTGCACAGCACAAGACACCTTCACCGCAGGACATTTCTTATGTTTATAAAGTCCTAGCAATCTTTCCAAAGAGAAGACAGGCCACACTGCCACAGCCTGTACAATGGTGCAGTAAACAATATGCAAGTGGCCGAAGTGGACGCACGCCTCCCTGAGCATCCAGCAGGGCGCCAGGCTGCTGCTGTCATAGCTGGGGGCAGGCCCATTAGGGTCTAGTCATTTCCACATAGTAGGTTGTTCCCTGAGTGGTGATTATTTACAAACACATCTTCAACATGCTTGGCATTTATACTAGCTACCCTGAGGAGATTTTAGAAGAAATAAAACAGATTTTGCTCTGTTTTATATAGAAACAAAGCTATAGAGACAAAAACTATAAACGTGGCAGACCTGTGACAAAAATACTTGCTCACGTATATTGGCACACATGGGGACCAGGTGTTTTGCATATGCTATCTCGTTTAATTTAATCTTCACAAAATGCAATGAGGTAGAAATTATTATCATTAATTCACAAAAAGGAAGAGTTCCAAGAATATTTTTACCACCATGGAGACAGCGACTGGATCATCTTTTGAACTATAATATCGCCAGTGTTCAGCACAGGCCCTGGCACACAGCAGATGCTCGAGAGCTCTCAGCTGAATGAACGCATCAAGCGAACTGCTCAGCCAGCAAGGCTCTGAGCCAGGAATCTACTGTTTAAATTGCCTTTCTTAATAGTATCCAAACTGGGCTCAGTTCTGCATTCCTTCTGATTCTATATAAAGTGCTTATTTTGTCCACTGACTCTAACCTTTCCTCTTCCTTCTACAAAGCAAAGTTCCCTCACTGACCATTGCCAGCACCAGCCTTAAAGATGGCCCCCAATGATTCCCCACCTCCTGGGATTGACACCCTTTTCTATTCCCCTCCTCCACTGTACTGGGGTCTGTGTCTGTGTGACTAACAGCATCCCACAGCAGTAATGGTACGGTATGTCATTTCCCAAATTAGGTTATAAAAGATGGCAGCTCTCTCTCTCTCGCTCACATCACTCTTGGAGAAGCAACCTGACATGTCATGAGGAGCCCTAGGTAAGTAGGTTCACATGGTAAAGGAGCCATGTGAGTAATCTTGGAAGTAGACTCCCTATCCCAATCAAGTCTTTGGAGGCTTCCAACACCCTGACACTTGATCACAACAGTCCTTGAGCTAGAACTCCAGAACGACCCAGGAAAGTTGCTCCCAAATTCTTGATCCTCAGAAAATGTATGAAATAATGAACATTTGTTGTTTTAAACTGTTAAAATTTGGGGGGAAATTTGTTACGCAGCAATAGATAACTAACACAATCACAAAAAGATACAGATAAGACAGGCTAGATGAAAATCATTCTGAAAAATAACTCAAAAGTCATGCTCCAATAAAAGTGATTCACAGAATCCTCATAGTCAAAAGGCAACAGCACCATCTGTTTTGCTGCTGGGTGAGACATGGTCACTGGGAAGCAGAACTGGTCTTCAGTGGAGGCAGTAGAAGAAACTACCTGTACGGTTTCTGAGATTGAGAAGCTCAGGACGTCCCACCTACTCAAAACTTTCCCCTACACCCAAACTGACATGCTCTGATCCTGAAATTTTACTATTATTAATTTCAAGAGATCTAAATGCTAACTTTAACAAATTTTTAACACATTAGCTAGCAGCTGAGGAGAAAGGAACCACAGGGGAAAAGAGGCAAGGACAGATACTGCCTAAGCATGACCTATGCATAAAGGAAAAGAAGGTGCAATGGTTTTGAATGAACTCGGGATAGTTTGAGAACTTAAAAAAGATCACGGAATACCTGATGTAAATAACTCTAAAATATGTTTATTTTTAAATTAAACTGTTCTGTTTCAGAAATATACAAATAGTAAGTTCAGACACATGGAAGGTTTTTAAAACCTGCATTTACTCCTTTATAAATTATCTCAACTCTAGGGTATTAGAGCTCAGAGGTTTAGAGGGTGGACAGGGAAGACAGATCACCTGGATTCAATTTCCATCCAGCTACTCTGTGTGGCCTCAGGCAAGTTACTTAAACTCTGCTTATCAGTATTCTCATTTGACAAAGGGAGGCAACAATTATAGCACCTTCCTCGCAGGATTATGGAAAGTATTAAGGTTATAATACACATAACCACTTATTAGCACATAGTAAGTATTCAGTAAGTGTTAGCTGCCATTGCCATCATCATTACTGAGGATTAACTGATATATTTCAAGGTCATCACTATACATAAGGATATTTCAATAAATACTCATTTGACCTGCCAATAAACTATGATCTGAATTAAAATAATAAGTTGGTAAGTAATACGATAATTCCTCTACTTTCCACAAGAGTATGTGGCCACAGTAGGGCTAGGATTTAACTTCATAGGACCAACTGCTTGTAATTGTACATCAGTTTAAACTTTAACCTAATGAAAGACAAATAGGATAGAAAGAAACAGAAATCGAGAAGAAACTGAATTAGAGAAAACTACAATTTGGGGTATAAATGAAAACTTCTTTTGATATTTTGGGGGTTTTTTCCTTTCTTTTTTTTTTTTTTTTGGTTCCTTGGTTGCTAGGTTGGGATCACTGTGGTCTGAATGCTGCATCAACACCATTTAATAAGCCTGTGGATCTCAGTGTCTTGATGACAATGGAGAAAGTCTCGTCTGTGCTTTAAAAACATTCAAGTTGCTTCTCTCCTAGGGAATCCACATCTGATCTCCCAGTTCTGCCATTTTGAAATATCACATGTCACCAAAAGACTCCAGGATAGACTGCCTAAGACTGATCATCCTCACACAAGGCAGAGGAAGCAGAGAAAATAATATGTAATAAAATAGCTCTCTTGGTAACGGGAAAACTAAACTGACATCAGAATTGGGACAAAGCTGTGCTGACATCACAAGTTTGGCTCAATACCTAGTGCTCTCTCAACTTATTTAGGCCACCCCCACAACCTGACATCCCTCATGAGGTGTACCAAAACCCAAATGTTTTTCCATATGCTCGTTTTCCTTATAACACCAAGCTACCTTTTCATTTATGTTGATAATATACTGCAAAAAAGTCCCCGGGAAGAGATGCCTGGAAATACGTCCTTAAATATATCTCTGAAATACCCCAAGAATCCACAGTCTCAACTTTGACTGACATAATTCTGTACCTAAATCAATAATTTTCTATGAAAAGATCAGAAATTTTTAAAAGCCTGTAAAACCCTGAGTAGGTCAAATATTTTTTCAAATATTCCTTTTTTTTCCTTTGGTGTAACACAACTCTTATTAAATAAGAATCACCCATTTTTTTATGGAGCCGAAGAATTCTTTTGGTTCATTTTAAGCCACATCTTTCACACTTAGAATTTTCTGGTTCAGTTGGAAATATTTTTCAGAAGTCTGAACATAACAGTTTAACTAATTATTCTGAAATGTGTGCATGTGGGAAGAATTTTTTGCTTACAAGATCCTTCAATAATTCATATATTTAAATCATCATTTCCAAAGCAAATTTTCCAAAATCAAATAAATTGCAAAACTACAAGTAAACTAAGTCTCCAAAAAGGAGTTCCAAACCTCTGCCAAAACAGACCTCAAATTCTTAATCCCTTGTCCAAAAAAATTGGACCAAGTATTGACGTTTTCCACCAAGCAAGCCACATAGCCACAAATGTTTCTCATTTACTCCACTCCTGGGACATACAGCTCAAATAAAAAATTTCCTGAATACCCCAAATTTCAGATACAATTTGGAATGTAAGTGATTCATAATGTTATGCAGGAAACATTATGATCTTCTCCTACCAACTCAGTGTTTCTGGAATGCAACCCTCAGGAGATTACCCAACGAATCAGAAGGCTGACATCACCGTCAGCCCTGCGACCCAACTATTATGTCCTCTGCCCCTAGCTCAGATGTGATTTTGAACCCTGAACGATCTGCTACTCCAGCTACCGTTCAAGTAAAACAGACGTTCACCAAGGGAGCTAACAAAGATCCATGCTGTGCTCCGTGGCAAGAAACATGGTTAGAGTGCACTCAACCCCCCTCTAAGGAAAGGCCAAAACAACGTTAAAAGGAATTAAAGGCACTGTCATCACTTCTGCACCCAAAGACTCTCCCAGTGGCCTCTGAACAGATTCTAATTAAATTCGAGGATGAAACTTCCCAGAGCCTCTAGTTAGCTTATGAATCCTATTCTAGTCCCACCCTGCTTCACCTTCTTTTAAATCAAATAATAATTTCTGGGGGTATCAAAGTTGCAACAGTCATCCCTTGTAGATTCCTCCTCTCTTTCAAGGAACGCAGAACAGGTGACCTAGCGGAAGAAGAGCACTGTAGTGTAAGTCTTAGCAACTGCCGTCACCAAAAAAGAGAGCCATGCAGGTGGTCCCATATAACGAAATACATAAATAGGGCAGAGAGTCGCGAATGTGGGTAAGAGAAGATGGAGATAAACACCTACTGACAGAGTGGTCCGTTACCTAAAGGGATCATTACAAGCAAAATATACCGTGAAAGGGAACTCTTCAACAAGGCTTATCTGAGAGAGCCTGACACAAAACTCGAAGCTGAGTAGGCGACACCTTGGGCCAATGGAGAGAGTTACGGACGCTACAGAAATAACAGCCAATAGGAAGAAACGTCTCAAACAAAAGGCATCTGAACAAAGGTTAAAGTTATTATTTAAGCACAAGGAGAAAAGAATCTAGTTTCAATAGAATAACATTCTCTAAAACACAGTAATAAAGAAAGAACACAAACAATGGGTTTGCCTAAAGTAAATTTCATGGGTCTGTAGGTTTTTTGATAGTGGTAATATTCACAAGGAAATCCTAAAACTGAGTCTGTAGATTAAAATTATGAGGTAACTGGAGATGCTGTGAGATGACTGCATTAGGAAACCACAAAAAAAATATAAAATACTTGAAAAAAAGTTAATGTCTACACATTTAAAAAGATCAGCTGAAATCTGTGGTTGGATCAATGTATGTCATGAATAATCTAAAATATGGCTTGAATATCTATAACTGCCAAAAGATCCTGTTTTCCATCCCAACCTAGCCTGTTGGTAAGAGGCATCTGTCATTTATCCAGACAAAGACTTATTTGTACTGAAATCCAATACTTATTTATACTGAAAAAATTTGGTTAGCTAATAACATCAGGAAATGGAATATTCTAGATGACTCTTTTCTGGTTACTTTAAAAACACCTAATTCTGTGCATTTTCCCTCTTGTGACTGTTGGTTTTACACTCAGAATTAAATGAAATCAGCATAACCCTCGGCAAAATATTAAACTTAGAGTTCTTCTGATCTGAGTAAAAGACATGATGTTTATGAAGCTTATAGAACAGTACACATGGTAAATATTTAAGAAAATATTAGTTCCCTTATTCTTTTCCTTCTCTCTTACTTCTGCCAACCATAGGTTTGCTTCTTCTTTTGCAGTTTAGGAACCAGGAGCTGTGTTTTCACATGCAATCAGCCAATTTCCCAAAAGAATGCAATATACCTTTGTTCTGTTAATCATCTGATCAAAGAGTTTTAACTAGAGGACCCCTCTAAAAACTTATTGCCTTAATTTTTTCTCTTCTTGGCTTAATTTCTATTGAGGAATCACCTAAGTTCAACTCATAGTTTCCCTCAGAGCCCAATGTTATGTGCAGCACGTATTATACTAGGATACAGGGATACAGAATTCAATAAAATATGGATCCTACTTAGGATGGTGAATTTTACATGTTACCTTGACTGGGCCACGAGACTCCCAAACAGTTGTTCAAACATCATTCTGGGTGCTTCTGTGATGGTGTTTTGGTATGAAATTTATATTTAAATAGATGGACTTGAGTAAAGTAAATCATCCTCCGTAGTGTGGGTGAGCCTCATCCAATCAGTTGAAGGCCTGAACAGAACAACAGGGTGATCCTCCCCCAAATAAGAGAATTCTCCTGCTTGATGACCTTCATACTGGAATATCTGCTCTTCCAGCCTAACAGTGTGTGAAGTGGGACATTGGTTCTTCCTTGTTCTACAGCAGCCCGTGGCCTCAAGACTCAAAATGGGACGTTAGCTCTGCAGAGTTTGGATCTGGCCAGCCTCCTCCATAACCATATTCCTTAGAATAAATCTCCTCCTCCATAATCGAATTCCTTAGAATAAATCTCTCTATGTATATATAGATACAGCTACAGCTATAGATATATAGATCCTGTTGGTTCTGTTTCTCTGGAAAATCCTGACTAATACACAATCTTCAAGGAGCTCAAAATCTAGCCATGGGGATATACCCCAGTAAACTTTCTCCATGAAGCCTTTCCCAAACAATAACACAGAATATTGTACTATGAGCCAAATAAACCGTCAAATAAAGAAACTATCAATAAATGTTCACTGAATGAATTAAAAGTACTTGAAAATAAAATCTGCCAAGGACAGTATCAGACCATGAAATTCATTCCCTCAAGAATTTTCATCAAGAGAGTGATCTGGTGTCAATTTACAACAAGACTTGCCCCTTTCCTGCATATGCTGAATAGATGAGATTTCCCTGCTTTATAAGTTAGTTACTGTTATTTGAAGCAGGTCATTGGGAGTCAACTTAAAACAGGGAGTGCAGTTATAAATTAGTTCATTGCCCTCACAGTGCATAGTACAAATAAGAAGCAAATAAGCTCACTTGAATGGCAGCCAAGTTCTTCTGCTCCTGAGATGGCGCCTCATGAACAAAGCGAAGCCAGTTGGAGTGTCGTGGGTTGGTAGCATCCAAAATGTATAGAACTTCTCCCTTACTCCCACGAACCTGAAACATAAAAAGCTCCTGAGTTTGTACTTGAAGTCAGTATTAGTCATGCTAAACATATCAAGGGTAGGATAAGATATTTTCTCATAAATATATACCTTCTTATTGACAGGTGTTGAATAGATGCTGGATTAACATCCATTCTTCCCCTTAAACATATGTACAAATAGAGCCTCCTATTTTATTTGGCAGATGTCTAGATGACTCACAATTGCAAGCAACTCTCAGAAACATCCTGTGTTGATAGCTCTTTTCTGGTTAAAATTATTTGTTTGTAGGTATATTTTAATATATGTGTTGCAACTGCAATCACTCAGGGGATAACCGTAATTGCAACCTGTCCCCCTTTTTCCACAAAGGAGGGTTTACTGCTTGGTTCCCAGTTGAGGGGGGTGGAGCTGGAGCAATCCCTTCAATTTCTCTCTCCACCTGTTTACTGAATCATTTCCATATGAGGAGAACTTGCTAATGAAACCAGTGGAAGCTGACATCCACTGAGCCACATTTTCACATTTTTAACTAGTTGATGAATAAAACAGGTTCCATTTTGTCTTTTCATGGCCTGCTCATAGTTTGCTGATGACGGTGGGCCCTCTGCCTTTTGTTTCATGCCATAAATCGTCCTGGTCAGACCCATTCAAGATTCAGATGGAGGGAGGGAGGGAGGTGACTGCCAAAGGAGTGGGTAGTCCATTGGACATTCTTGAATCCAAGTTGCTTCAAACAGAACTTCTCCGAAGCCCCGGCACTGTACGTTATCAGGCACTGCTCAGTTTAATAATGCATATATCAATCTCCATCCAACTCACTATGTGTTTATATTCAACTGGAGTCCAGGAGAGGAGGAAAGAAGGAATGAGTGATTAGCACTTCAGATCTCTAACACCAAGTAACACAAATATAAGAACATAAATTCACCTTTGCAGACTTGGAGTGGGGATAAACAAATTCTACATTTCCAAAATTTTATTTAATTAATAAAGCACAACCAGGCTACTAAGGTATGTATTTTCATGATACATTTGGACAATCATGCATTCACTGGACATAATTTATTGAGTTCCTACCACGTGCCAGGTACAGCTTCAGGCACTGGGAATCTTTCCGTGAGCAAGACAAATGAAGCTGGACGTCGCAGCACTTCAGAACACACAAGCATAGAATATAACTTCAGGTAAAGAGAAGAGCTGTGAAGACAACTAATGCAGAGTGGGAACAAGCAGAGTGAGGAGAGCCAAGCAATCTCAGAGGAGATGGTCAAGCATAGCCTGTCTGAAACGAGGTGACCTGAGAAGAGCTCTAAAGAAGGCAGGCACTGGCCGGGGGCCAGTGAAGGGCTGGAGAGAGTGTGCCCAGACAGAGGGAACAGCCCAGAAAAGGCAAATAGAAGGGCCCTGGAAGTGAAACAGAAGGAGCCACGGAGAAAACGAGGGCATTGAGAGCAGACAGACGGCACAGGCCCAGTCACACACTGACGTCCAGATTAGGAAGCCATCTACACAGGTCATGTTACCCCCGAAAACTTACATAGAAAAATCTGCTACACTCACTACAAAAACTTATATGTCAGGATTTTAGCATATATTGTCCAGAAAACATAGTTTGCCTGCTCCTACTACCTTATATATTCACTGCCGTGTTTCTCAAACAAGTCCTGATTTCTTCAGTGCCAAAGGATTCTCAATAATCCTTTAAAAATCTCGCTAATGAAACACCAGACCTCACTGAGGAGGAATTTAATTTTTGATATTGTAATTGCTAAAAGAAGAACTTAGGAGTATAAACACCTACTATTTATCTCTCACATGTTTAGGTGTGAAGCTACGGGAATTTGTAACTTCTCACTAAAAAACCCCTCATGCTGAGAAGATCTCCTTTAGGAGGCACTAGAAAACTGTACCACGTTCCTACTTGCCCCTCAAGGCGGAACCCTCACTGCCCACTGACAGATAGAAAGGACCCTCTATAAGTCTCTTCAAAGAGGACATCAACTCACCTTCCTTTAGGCAGAGTAAATAAATAATTTTAAATTTTTGGGTATGAAGTCTCCTTTCCTGGTTCCTCCATGGCGACAGTAACAAAACTGTTTATATTGACAAACAGCTAAATTAAGCAGAATGAACGGCAATGCCATCAGACACTTGAAAGAAAAATGTTCTCAGCACCACAATTTAAAACCTCCAACTGCTAGGCAGAAGCTAGACTCTAGCAGTAGAAGGAATACCCCAAGGCAGAGTCCCAAATCCTGGGAGAGGAATGATAGAGACAGGAGCTGGAGGCAAGGACTGTGATAAGTAAGCTACACATTGAAAGTCTGGGAATACAAACGTCCTGACCTTGCGGCTTCCAAGACCTTGGGGCGGACAGATCTAGAGCCACAGGTGCAGAGCGGGCCCTCTCTTCTTCCACCTCTGCCCCAGGGTAACCCCTAGACTGATTATAATACATTTGCATTATGGGTACAACCTCCCTTCCCCCCCAGGGAGAAGGCTGCCAAGAAGGTTCTGGCACAAAGCTCATAGGGTCAAACTCCCCCTCCCAACCTGTGGGAGGAGTTTCCCAAAAGACTAGAAGCAGCTTCCTTTAGAGACCACCCCACTGGAAGTCAGAGCTCCATCCCACCCAGAGAGACCCAATAATACCCAATCTCAAAACAACCTGGGGGCTGGGTTCCACCTCTCAGAATCTGCCCCCTCCCACCTTGAGGGTGTACGTTCCCTTTAATGAACTGCTTTGTGCTTGCTACTTTCCTGCTGGCTGTCTTTATTGGAGTGCAGATCCCCACGTAAATCTTCTGGGGAATCCCAGGACTGAGACCTCCATTCACACAACAGACTCTCACTCACCCATAACACCACTACTGTTGAAATCTACACAATCCAGCCAATTTTATGTAGGGAAACACCAATGGCTCTGTCAGTGACATATCTCAGTTTGACAGGATAGCACTACTTACAGAAACTAGTCAATGGCCCTTCTAAGTCATACATTCATCGCCTGGTATTAAGTACAGTGTGTATCAGATGGGCTTGACATTTGGAATTCTTTCTTCAAAGATGTGAAATATAACAAAGATTTCTCTGATTTATAGTAAGCACATTTTCCCAGGGGCGTTGTTTGTTCTTCGTATATTTCAGCTTTCTCCCAGGCCCTTTGGCTCCAACTATGTCCAATTATTCAGTATTAGTGACTCATTTCCAGTCCATTAGACGTAAGCACTCTCTCGTTGTCTATTACCTTCTTACATCATATTACAGCTTAAAAGACAAGCACAATTTAATTTCATATTAAAATTCTGATGAAATCTGTCACTTTCAATACATCCAAATTTATTTTTTTTAAGATTTTATTTTTATTTATTTATTTGTCAGAGAGAGAGAGAAAGAGCACAAGCAGGGGGAGTGGCAGGCAGAGGGTGAAGCAGGGTCCCCGCTGAGCAAGGAGTCAGATGTGGGACTCCATCCGAGGACCCTGGGATTATGACCTGAACAGAAGGCAGACACTTAACCGACTGAGCCACCCAGGTGTCCCTCAATACATCCAAATTTAGATATTGATTCACTTTTACTTCTATTCTCATAACAATTCGTAGTCGAAATAATTTTTTTGGTCATTAACAGACCACTGCCCGTTTATTTTATTCTAAATACCCTTACCCAAATGACTTTTAAGTTCGTCCGCAATCTTTGCAGGCTACCTGTCTTCTCCAACTTTCCAATGCCTCATTCCCCTATCCCGGTCTTCAACACTTCACTGAAACTCTTAGATAACCTGCACACATGACTTGCATCTTCCCACCCTAACCACAGCATTCTCCTCATGAAATATCTAAAAGAGACATTCAAAGATAATCTAAGCCATCCTTCCACTCCAGAGAAACCAAGTAAAAACTCTCCAGACAGATGGCTACCATTAAAGTCTCCATTTATCTATTTTTAATTTGATACTGAACCCTGAGGTAATAAATTGAACATCTTTAAAGTCTAACAAATAAAGAAGATATTCCTCTTAGTATCATGTTCCAGCCTCTAACTAAGCTCTGAAGCCAAAGTGTATTTTTTTTCCTGTCAAAACTGGTCTTCCAAATACCATCATCTTTTCTTTGAATTTTCACGAAAATGAAATGTATTGGTTACTGTCCTACTGAGGATCTCCTTCTGCATGCCTGGGGGCCTGTAATGAAGTGAATGTTCTCTTCCTGCAGCAAAAACCATCTCAATCCCAAACCCTGTCTGATTTGCACAGACTTCCTAAGCCAGTTACACACAAAAAAAAAAATTAGCTAAGGTGGGGAAGGGAAAAGAAACTCTCATATAAAAACGAAAACATTCACACTTCCATATAGGTGTTTATATGTTTCTGAATTTGCCACTTAATAGTAAATGTAAATTGTAACTGTGTGGGAATTTGGCAGGCTCTAGCCTCTGTTAAACGCTACGGACATCACTTTTGAAGTGTCCAAGAGAACATGCCACTGTGGATCTGTCCCTTTTTTCAGACCAAAGATGAGTAGTACTAAATGTTAAGTCACACTTGATTTTGTCTTTCCACCCAGTAAAAAACGGAAGAAATCACACACACACACAAAAAGATTCAGCTCAGCAAGAAAAAATCCTAACTTGTTTTTTTTTTAAGATTTTATTTATTTATTTGACAGAGAGTACAAGTGAGAGAGCACAAGCAGGGGGAGAGGCAGAGGACAGAAAGAGAAGGCTCCCCACTGAGCAGGGAGCCTGACACGGGGCTCCATCCCGGGACCCAGAGATCATGATCTGAGCCAAAGGCAGACATTTGACCAACTGAGCCACCCCAGTGCCCCCTAACTTGCAAATAAAAGGAAAAAACTGGCAATAGGTAACCAGTACAAATTTCTTTCCTTAAATTTAATTGTTTTTCTGTGTTAAATTGGGTCACCTATTTATTATTTGGATAGTTAATTTTCACAAGAAAAAAATCTACAGTGTTATTTATTATTCTCCTTCTCTATTATTCTGAATGCCTGGGAAATTTTTTTACTCACTATCTAATAGGAGATCAGTCATATTTGCCATCAGGCATGGCAAAATGTAACCAATAGAATTTTATTTAACATATGGTAAAATTTAATGGCAGTGAAGTACAGTCAGTTTCAAATATATAGTAATAATGTCCTTAAAGAGAAGTCACAGTATGCTATATGATTAATTTATTAAATAAAATATATTTCCTTTCCTATTTTTCAACAAGGCTTTTCAAAGAAGCTAGTTTTAAGCACTAAGATTTAAGGTATGCTATCAGAAAGAACGAGTTCTCAACATTTGCCACAACATGGACGGCACTGGAGGAGATAATGCTAAGTGAAATAAGTCAAGCAGAGAAAGACAACTATCATATGATTTCTCTCATCTATGGAACATAAGAACTAGGATGATCGGTAGGGGAAGAAAGGGATAAAGAAAGGGGGGGTAATCAGAAGGGGGAATGAAACATGAGAGGCTATGGACTATGAGAAACAAACCGAGGGCTTCAGAGGGGAGGGGGATGGGAGAATGGGATAGGCTGGTGATGGGTAGTAAGGAGGGCACGTATTGCATGGTGCACTGGGTGTTATACACAACTAATGAATCATCGAGCCTTACATCGGAAACCGGGGATGTACTGTATGGTGACTAACATAATATAATAAAAAATCATTAAAAAAAAAAAGATTTAAGGTATGAATATCTTTAGAGTTTACAATGTCATCATATTTTTATATTTAAATTACAGGCATTTTTTTTTTCTGTTTTTAACTGATGTTAGGCCAGATGCCCTGCCTTCCGTGTCTAATTAAACAGATTTCAGGATATCTTTGGAAGCACAGAAAACAAGTTTGCTCATGTAATCAGACACCACAACATTGTCAGATTTATTTTTTTTTTTAAGAAATTTCTGTATTTATTTAAGAGAGAGAATAAGAGAGATCACAGAGGGAGAGGGAGAAGCAGACTCGCCACTGCTGAGCAGGCAATCCAATGTGGGGCTCAATCCCAGGACCCTGAGATCATGACCTGAGCCAAAGGCAGACACAACCGACTGAGCCACCCAGGAGCCCCACTTTGTCAGATTCAAACCAAAGAGAGACACACTTTCAGAAATCAGCAAGGATTGTCACTAGGAAACTAATGATTTATGGTTTCTAAACAAAGGGCATGGGGTTTTTTTCTGTTGATTTTTCAAAGGATTCTGTTTAAAATGCTTGCTTGTTTTGGGCTTATACAGACACACACACAGAGACACACACATACACACACATATCACTGTGGCATATCTGCTTATATCTCCCCCGCCCCGCGCAAACTATCTAATCTCCCTGACCATGGATTCCCCCATCTTCAGATGGAAAAGCAGACAGAGAGAAAACAGACTTTTACAGATCCCAGTCTCTTTAACTGAACAGCATTCAGAATATAATGCACAGGAAGTTAAATGACTTAAAAGGATTGATGTGAAAAATCAAGTCTGTTTTTCATTACAAATAATTAGTGCCCTAAATATGTCAAGCTGAAAGGAACGTCAGAAAAGTATTCTGGCTTGGGGAAAATGCTGGACTAGGAATCAAAAAGCGAGGTGTTACGTAAGCTCTGACTATCACTTCGGGTGAGTCATTCCCTCTCACAGAGCTGAGCCACGGTGTCCTGACCTCCAAAATGGGGTTGATAGTCCCTGCCTCATGACCTCAGAGAAACTGCGCGAGCATCGAATGAAGTAAGATGCAGGACAGCACTGTATACCGATGGACATCTGCAATCACAAAATACTAGGAAACAGAGGCTGACGGTGGCTAACAGACACCCTCAACACAAACGCTGCTTTCCAATGGCACAGCTGGAAATACAGGCACCATTTTTCTGCAACGCTAACTTCTTCCAAGGAACAAACATGAATGACATCCTACATAGCATGATTCACATCCAAACACATATTCAAATAGCCTTTGCCTGAACACCTGAAGTAAGAGCAGGTGCCTTGAGAAGGTAATAGCAAATCCAGATCCCATTTCAGCTCAATCGACACTCTAACCTCCGGCCAAAGTGGTACATGTTGCTCTATGACCAACCGCCATCAACTCCATCCAGGCCTGTTCTCTTCAGTAGTTTTAATTTTTCTTACACACGTGGACTTCCAAATTTCTAAAGGCAAGAGTCCCTCCTTCTCTTTATTTTCTCTTCTACAAGACAAGTAACACTTTCCTTGTCTGATATGATTTAGGTTCTTTCACTGTCCTGGTTGTCCTCTGTGGATGCTCATGAATCTGTCAAAGCTCTCTTCACCCAGGACATAAAATGGCACACAAAGGGCCATATGACCCATGATCTGGGCGTCAGGGCTACTTACGCAACTTAAAATCACAAGGCTTTTTCGGCTCCATATCTTACATTTAACTGATTTGCCTTTATAATCAACTAACCTGTATCAAGCACATTCACGAGATACGGTCAGACACAAAGGCAAGTTTCACGGAGCAACTTGGTCAAGTTTACGTAGGTAAGTACATCCTATCTATATTGGGCAACTGACCATTCTGGGTTAGAAACTTTTTATTTGGTGATGGTCTCAATAAATATTTTATTCACCAGAAGCTCAGCTAATGTGTCTTTTTTAAAAAACTGCCATTGTCTTTATTTCCTTTTAAAGTTCAAAAATATTTTATAAGAGTAATGAGAGACTTAATGTTAAACTTTTAAAAGCACTCCTTTTTTGAGTCTTCCTTGCCTTCCAAGGTATCTTGAAAATTGATCTATTTTTTTAAAAGAAGGAATAACTAACAAACTGAAAGACATAGTCAAAAGTGCATCAGCTTTTCCAGAGTAAATTTATGAGACAGCCTTCACAGCCATTGTCCCTTTCTATAGTTTTACAAACATGTTCAGGTATTCAGATTTCAGTGACATTTTTGGATAGACAAGTGTTTTAAGCATAAAGAATAAAGCAGGGGCACCTGGGTGGCTCAGTCGGTTGAGCGTCTGACTCTTGATTTCAGCGCAGGTCAGGATCTCAGGGTGGTAAGATCCAGCCCCGGGTCGGGCTGGGTCCTGGGTATGGAGCCTGTTTGGGATTCTCTCTCTCCCTCTCCCTCTGCCCATCCCCCCCCCACTCAGTCTGTAAATAAATAAATAAACAAATAAAATCTTTAAAAAAAAAAAAAGACTAAGGTAAATTCAGCTGACATTAGCTTCTTATACCCATTGCTTTAGGGGTTTTCTGTGAAGAATATGCAAGGGTTAGTGTGTGAATACTGTGGCATCTATTTTGACTACTTAGTGGCTTGTCTACTTTTTGATTTTCTTCAGTATCATAAGGCAGATGACATCTCTATAAGTGTTATTTCACTAACAAATTAGAAAACCATATTAATAAAGTCAATATGTCTCCTGACAGTTTGGTAACATCCATCAGATCCATCAGAAACAATTCACAAAACTTCAAGTCTAAGTAGTTTTATGAGACTACAGTGTTACCCAATTGTTTAATATAGATTTGAAACTTACACAGACTTAAAGCCTTGAAGTCAACTTCTGGAGAACATTCTCTATGGCATATTAAAAGGGTACACAAAGTGTGCCAAACAATAATAAGCAAATTTGAGTAGCAAAATTCCAATCATCAGACATGAAATCATTGGAAATGGTTGTGTAAAAAACAATGATAATTTCCAAGATCCAGAGATCACAGTTTTGATGGTATTTTTAGAATAAGATGCTTTGTATCTGAAACTTCAGGCAAAGGTATGGAAACACTGAATGCCAAAGAGCAGAGTGCAGTCCACACAGAGAAAAAAATGAAAAAAAAAATCTACTTTTCCTTTGATCCTCATCTTCTAACCCATGTTCCACTGCTATAGTCATCATGTTTTCAGATTTTTTTCTAAAGTACATGGTTTTTCTACAGGCAATTAAAATTAAATCTACCCAAGCCATTTAAATGAATTATATTCTCTTCATTGACATCTTTAAAATGTACATGGTTAACACAGACCAAATGAGTTATCTTCGTATAAGAATGAACCTAAGATAATAAATGTTTCCCAATTACTAAAGTTTATCCTTTCCCTTCTCATAATTCTGTGATGAACGAATTCTAAAAAGTGACATTTATCAGTAAACAACATTTATTAAATAACATTTACTGTACATTTCTTTATCAGTTATTTTAAAATGTACTATGAAAGGCACAAATGAAAGTCTAGAGGACAGTTCCTTTCCTCAACATCTTCAGTATTAATGAGGAAACAGAAAACAAATATTTCTTTAACTCACAAAGCAATGTGCTGATTATTATAAGGTGATATATATATGAACTTCATTCATTCCAAAAGCATTTAGTGCCCATGGGTGTAAAGTAACATACAGTGCCAGGTCCTAAGAATGGACAAACATGAAAAATCAGTGTCAGAGCAGAGAAGAGTACATTACAGAAAGCTTCCAATCAAGAAGATGTGCAAAAAGAATAAACTTTCCAGGCCTGAGACCGTCAGGCTTAGAAAGTCTGCCTTTAAGACTGGTCCTTGGCTGGCATGTGGGAACTCGGGTTCTCAGACTGTCCCTAGTCTACTCTGGTGGACAAGGTGGTTCACTGTACCTAGACTGTACAAACAATTTAGTTTATGCTTAACACCTGCTTTTCTTCTAAAAATCTGGGATTTTGTTACATGCAAGACAGAAAATACCTACAAGTCCCTAATAAAAACCTTGGGTACGAAATTTCTAATGGGCTTCCTTGTACAGAAATATCGCATGTGTGTGGCTGCATTTTCATTACTGAGAGAAGTGTATGCTCTGTGTGACCACTCATGGGAGGGAGAGTGCATAAGGAAATCCACACATGGGTTTTTCTAGACTCTACCTGTGCCTTTCCTCCTTATGATCTGACCATATAACCTTACTAGGTCACCGCAATAAATCTTAGCCATAAGTAAAACTATATGCTGAATCCCATGAATGCTTCTAGTGAATCTCTAAATGTGGGGGTGGTCTTGGCGACCCCCCGCACATAATGAGTTCAGTCCAGGTGCTGAATGAATGGGATACAAATTTGTCAACAGAAGAGGCAGAAGGTCATTTCAAAATCAACAGAGTTTCACTGCACACATATTTAACTTACACAAATTAAACTACATCTGCTCAACCAAAGGAAATAGGAAATGAGGGAAAAAATCAAAGAAAGAAAACAAATTTAAATAGTAAGGACCATTCCTTTTCATGGCCCACAATTTTAATTATATGAGATTCTTGCCTTGAGAACTGGTTTCAGAACCTAAGCCCTGCATAAGATGTGACTGCACTATAGAAAAAATTATACCAACAATTGATTCTCATGTGAATCAATAGGTTCTGGAAGGAAGTCATGGCTTTAAAAATAAAAGCAACAAGTAACTGCAAAATAATACCTGGGTATAATCTACTTATGAAATTGATGTGAAGTACAGTCTAAGGAAAGTTGCAAATACTCCAAAACTGTAAGCCTGGGTGATCAGGAATTAACACTAACAGGAATTGAAAAGCCAATGTCTACATGAAGGAAACAAGAAACAGGAAGTGATACGCCCTAGCATTCAGCTTGGGAACTTTCATATATAAAAAGAAGACCTAAAAAGAAATGTCCTTTTGGAATTAAAAACCAGACTTAAGGAGAGAATGAAAGATGAGTGGTAAATGTTGATTTAGAAGCCTTGAACATTGATACCTAATATCTGAAAAATAGAGTATAGAAGGAGAAAATCTGACAGACTAACCTTCTAGAAGCTTTGACTCCAAAGCAGACAAAACCATACCAAAAGGCATGTTTCAGGTAACTACAGGAAGGAATACAAACACAAAATGTAAATAATATATATATGTTATATGCAACAAAGAGGAAAGTAGACAATTCTCAAATCTTCCTTCCATACATCTAGCCTATTAGGTTGGTTGGCCCATCACTCAACTCTCCATCTTTGAATCATATAGTGACACAGTGGAAAGATGGCAAAATATGACCCTCACATATAATTCACAGAAGGCCCTTGTATGTCACAGAACAGTATCAGTAAGGGTGGTTTGCAGCATACCACCTGAGTTAAGGAGTGTTCAGAAAAAGAAGTCTTCTCCAAGAAGCTGATCTTGACTTGCTCCTGAAACATTTAGGTTCCTCACTCAAAATTTCTAGCTAAAGCTCTTACTTCCTATCATCCAAACATAAACAGAAGAACTGGCTCAAAAGGGGCCATACATCTATGTTGTACATGCTTCTCTCTTACCGTAGCTCATTTTCAAGAATTCTGCCAAAAGTCTTGCGTTGCCAGGAGGCAGGATCACTGGAATTGGAATATCTTCCCCTTACAGACCAAGCTGCATCTGGCACTAGTACTGCTCTGGCAACAAAAGGCCTGGCAAGGAATGCTGTCCAAACCTTGAACACAAATATTGCAGTAGAGGATGCTTTCTGATAGAAAGAAAGAAAGAAAGAAAGAAAGAAAGAAAGAAAGAAAGAAAGAAAGAAAGAAAGGAAAGGAAAAGAAAAGAAAAGAAAAGAAAAGAAAAGAAAAGAAAAGAAAAGAAAAGAAAAGAAAAAACCGACCTGGGGCTTTCCCCTTGATCAGATTTTCTTGCAGCTGTTGTTACATGTCCAAGGGCCCAGGGAGTCGGTGGAACTAAGAACTCATCCTGGAGGGGAGCCCTTCAGAAAAGGACTCAAGCACTCTAAGGGATCTTTCAAGAATTGTGGTCCCTTCCAGAAACTGGGCCATTTGGGTGGAGCCCTCTGACTCTACCACTCAGGCCTCTCAGGCCGCACTCTCCAATCTCCTCACCTCTGAGGCCAGTTTATGGATTATTTAAGAACATGGGCGGACACTGAAATTATTCAGTCTGCCGTTGCCAGTTCAACCCAGACATCAACCCTGCTCTGACTCTGTATCGTAAAATCCTAAAATTGCATTTTTAATTTGTTTCTCCCATTAGACAATCTCTCATTCCCAGCCTAGTCCGTAAGTGACTGCACTCCTGCCCAGCTTGCTTTACACCCTGTGTAGTCCTTCTAGTGGCTGGCTTCTTTTTCCTCAATCTCAATCTTTCTGTGACAGAGTTGTAGCCCTGCACTGCTGGATTGCCCCAGGCCAGATGAAGGCCAGTCCCATCCTGCCAGCTGGAACTCCTTGGTCCCCTACATGCCATCAGTCCCACTTCTCTGGGATGCATAACCAGAATGGTGGATTATACTCCCCGGCATTAATTTAGACCCTCCTCATAGACCGATGTCCTGGATTCTCATGTGCCCTTGAACCGAAATCTTACTCAAACCCAGCTGCTTCTGGCTCAGATGCTCATATCTCCTGGCCAACAGCATCCACCAGGACCATCACCTGGTCCAGACTTCCCTCGTCTGACCCACCCTCACCTCCAGCAAAGCTTCCTAAACTTTTCTTACAGCATTTTCATAATGGAGTATTTTTCCACATTGATTCAAAATCTATCTTCAAATTCATCCTTTACCCTGCCATCAGAGTTCTCTTTGTAATTCACACATCTTCTCATACGAGGGCTGTTTAAAAGCTGCCCATTGCCTGTCGAATGTCCAAACTCCTTAGCAAGACATACAAGGTCTTCACATGCTGACTTCTCTCACCTCAGCTTGAGCCACTCTATCCTCTTCCCACTGCACTGAGGTCTCAGCGTGAGCACCTGACAATTAGCTTTTCTGACTGTAATGTAAATGCCTGACATTAAGATCTGACTGCCTTGGCATCTACTTCAAAGACCTCCATCTTGAATGAAGATATTGACAGCCACATAGCTAAAGAGCCTGGCTGCCCCACTCATAAAGTTCCCTTTTTAGACCTCTGGTTGACATAGATAACTGACCTTCTGACCACTTGTTCTTCCCTTCCCCTGCTTTAATCCCCACCCACTCTTATGTTTTAAATTCACCAATAAAGAGTGAACCCACAAAAACCTAGACACCCCACACTCAACTCCAATAAAGGCAGAACCGCAGGTCCACGCTCTTTCACACACACTCTCTCTCTCTCCATGACCTCACCATGTGGCCCTAGGCATGGCATGCACCCTCCAGGACCCATAAGTAATAAACATTTTTTTCAAAATTCCCTGATAGTTGTTGCTGAGGTTCATCTTGCAATCATAGTAAGAACCACAAGGACCAGTCCAGCCACAACATTGTCCCCGGTAGGGGAAATGTCTCTGGGGGCTAGCCAAAAAGTATCATGGACCCAGGTGAGTGCCCCCGGCATTCCTCTGGGATGCCCAGCACTACTACCCATTGGCTGAGCCTGACCCAGACACAGGCACACACCCACACACACTTGGCCCAGCCTGTCTAGAAGCACACATCCCCTGTCTAGAGCAGGGAAAGGCGCTCACACTTGCATCTGAGAGATGCTAACATGAGTCAGATTCCATAATGATGAAAGTCTCCCATTTGGATCAGTATCATGTTACTTCTACTGAACATATGCTTTGTATTTAGTCAAATTCATTCTCTGAAAACTGAAACATAAAAGGATCCTGCTTTAAAGAACAAATAATAATAGTAATAACAGCTAACAGTTATTGAGTGTTTATTATGTGTCACACTCTTGGCTAATAAGCACCTTTACACATAATATACAATATATTCCTCAAAACAACCCCATGAGGTAGGTGCTATGTATTCACCACGTTTAACAGATAAGGAAACTGAGACACAATCAGACAACCAGAATAACTTATCTAAGGTTTCACAGCTAGTTAAGTATTGATGCTAGGGTTCAAACCAAGACAGTTTGATTCCAGAGCCCACCACATTACACTAACTCAATATCCTTACAGCCTTGGTCCCTCGTTGGCAACCGGTAAGCAGAACTCTAAGGATGACTCCTCATGACCCTTGAGAATACCTTGCAGTTGGAGTGTAGGTGGAACCTGTGAGGACAATGAGATATCGCTCCTGTGATCAGGCTGTCACAGGATATCACAAAAGGGAGAATACCCTTGGGGAGCCTAACTAATTACACAAGCTGCGATTAGTTAAAACCCGTCCATTTCCTCCGGCTGGCAAGCAGAGGAGTCAGAGAGCCAAGAAGGCTTTGACATGAGGATTTTCCATTACTGAGATGGTAGGGCTGCAAGGCGGCCTGATAGGGAACCCAAAGCTGCCTCTGACCAGCAGCCGGCAACAGAACAAACACCTCAGTCCTATGACCTGAAGGAACTGAATTCAGCCAGCAACCTCAATGAGCTTGGAAGCAAACTGATCATCGAAACTTCCAGATGAGAACCCAGCCTTGCAACAACTTGATACGGCTTTAAGACCCTTAAGCAGAGAACTCACCCAGATTTCTCACCTACAGAAAGGAAGATTTTAAAAAGGTTGCTGCTTAAGCCCCTGAGCGTGTACTGATTTGTTATAGGCAAAAACAAAACTAATACACAGCTCCCGGCACCAAAACCTGTATTCATTTTCTACGGCTGCACCACAATTACCCTAAACAGAATAGCTTAAAACAATACTCATTTCTTATCTCACAGTTCTGTAGGTCAGAAGTCTAGATGGGTGTGACTGGCTTCTCTGCTTTGGGTTTACAGGGAAGACTGTGTAGGAATCTGCTTCCAAGCTCATTCGGGCTGTTGGCCAAATTCCAGCTTCTTGAAGCTGTCTGACCAAGGCAAGTCCTCACTGCCTTGCTTCTTTCACTTCAGATGAGATGATAAATGGTGATTTACAACCTACATAGTATTAGTTACATAAAAAGATGCAAATGCCTTTAAGCGTAATATAAATGTTCAATGTAAGGGATTTAGTCTTATATTAAATGAAGGAAGGGAGGAAAAGAATAGAGAAGGGACCTACTACATATTATTTCTAAATTTGAATGCTAATTCTTGGGTTACAGAGATAATCAGTTCCTCTTATAAAATTAAAAAAAAAAATGTTTCTACATTTCCCATTTCATCTGTTTTTCCCAAATCTTAAACCTTCAGTTATGGGGTTTCTTTGTTACATTTATTATACAGCTGCCAGTATACTTTCACTAGTATAACAGAGATATCAAACTTGCATCAAGAATTTAACACATAAGGAAACCACTGACCATAAATATTTTTCTATTACTTTTCCACCTCGTAAAGACATAATAAACCATTACGAATACAGATGTGGAACACAATAAAGAGAAGGTGGAAAAACTGATGCTCAAAAGGTACTATACGATATTGGTTTGAGTTTTTAAATGTGTGCTTACCAATCTAGGGCTTTCCTTGAGGGAGTGTTTTTAAGTTTTCAACAAGCTACCTTTAAAGATAAGCCACCTAAAATTAAAAGGTGGCAACAACACCTTCTTTGTCCAGAAATATCTCACTTCTCTGGCAGCTGTTAACACGGAAGTGAGAAAAACTCGTCCTGTGCATACACAAAAACTCTAATATTAAACTCTAATGATCAGCTCACTAGACCCATGACATCACCTTCCAAATGTGTTCACCGGGGGAGACAGACAACATCGGGAAGTTGGAAGCAATGAACTTCCACAAGACAGAACTACTTATACATGTGGATAGTATCATGTTCTAGCTCACGAATATACATAACATTTTATTTTCAGTAACAAAGAGTCCCTTACTGACTCTAATACCCACTGTTTTACTCATATATTATTAGTCTATTATACTTCCCTTTAATGGTTTTTTTTCTCCTACAGAATTACCTACGGCTCTTGAGCTTTTACCTAAACAGAAATTGGAAATGTTCCTATACAATATCACAATTCTTTAACCAGATGTTTTGGCACGCTGATTTTTTAAAAAGTTTATTTTAGAAAGATAATATAGTGCATAAACTGTTTACACAACATTTTCTACAGAGTTTGGAACACCATCCCATAATCAGACACATTCACATTTCTGCACTAAATGTATGGATAGTCATGCTAAATAGGATAAAAGCAAAAGGCTATAAAGAGCCATACATAAGTTCAAGTCCATTTTTGCTGCTAAATAAAATATATATATATATATATATATATATATATATATATATATATATATATATATATAATTTACATTTGGTTTTCAAAGCTTTAATTTTCAGGAATTTGGTTTTCAGAGCTTTTTGGAGTTCAGATTTCCGTATAAAGGTCTATGGATGTAGAGGTAAAAAAATGCTTAGACAACCCATTAGAGTCCTTTTTCTCTATAGAGATGTGATATATTTATTAGAATGATGACAGGTGCTCTGGCAATGGTACCAAAAGAAAATGCAATGCCACAGAATTAAAGAAATGTGGGAACAGAGATCCTTAACGTGCTAAATCTGAAAACAGCTGCATGGATAGTAGGTACTCTATAAAAGTGCTGCTCAGCACTACAACTCTAAAGAAAACAGATTTTCCTTGTGGAGAACTACTCCCACACTCCCTTTGACCTGGAAGTGACACCCATAGATAAAAACAGGACATAATACTAAGATCTACAGTCTCTTCTATACACAAGAATATATTCCTCTACTGGTCACCTGCAATCTTCTTATTAATATGCAAACTGAAGACAACTTGCAAATCCTGGCAATATGTCAACAAAGCCCCTCCTTTGGGTTTTGAAATTTCTATGAGATTTGTAAAATACGAAGCCATCTTAAATGTGGACAAAAGAATATGTGTTTAGACTGATCTCTAGGGCCTAATGGAAGGGAAGATTTCAGAAAAACATGATTCGTTAATCAAAAGTTAAAAAGTAACAAATATGCACATCAAAGCATTAATTATCTAAGCTGTCCTAAAAATTCTTCAAAGAACAAAGCACTTTCAGAATAGTCATTTATCATACAGTAAAGAAATTATAGGCCAAATCATTAGATGGAATTTATGCAAGTCCATGAACATTAATCTTCTCTATATAAAAAGAAAACATGGAATCCCTCAGGTAGAATTTTATGCAAACTTTCAACAATGTTTGAAGAGCCTCCACTGTATGCAAAGGAGTTACATGAATGCTAGTGTTTTTGACTTGTAGAAAATACCACACCGAACTTAAGGAAAAATTAATTAAATCTTTTTTATGTTAAACATAAATTAGAGCTACAATTTGTTACTAAAACAGATCAAAAACCGAGTAACCACACAAAAGCTTATATACTCAGATACAAATCCATCAACCTGCTCGTAAAGAGACTTCTAGCCTGCCTGTTGTTCTCACGTTTAATTTACCACTAATAACAGCAAAAGGTCTTGGCAAACATAAAAATGTAAACCACCCTGAATACAAACAGAGCCTGTGTCGCTATAATATTAAAGAATCAACAGATGGTTGGCATCAGGAGACTGACACAAATACAAAAAAAAAAAAAAACAACTAGAAAGACAAGTAAATAAAAAGACAAATGTGTAGAAATTGAACAAGGTATGTTTGAACCTCATTTGCCATATTGAAAAAAAAAAACCCTCATGTCAACACAAAAGTGATCTGGAAGCTTTGTTAGGATCTACACATCTGAGGTCTTCGAAATACTCAGGCTTGATTAAGGGATGCGTGAATTATGGAACAGAAAAATCCTGCCAAACTCTGCATGAGAACACCGTGTAAGGACACTGAACATTTTTTAAAAAGAAAGAAGAGGGAGGAAGGAAAGACAAAGGAGTTAGGAAGAAGTGGAGAGGATGAACAAGGAGGAGGTGGAGAAGCAAAGGGGTAGAAAGTAAAGGAAGAGGAGGAGACGAAAAAGAGGAGGGGAGAGGTTCAGCTGGCCTCTGATTCCGAGGTTCAGCCTGCACATTGCAACCAGATTAAGGTTGAAGGTTTCTAGAACAATATAATGTTATGACCTAAACTGAAAAAAATACATATATTCAACTCTTCTATTATTCCACAGTCCAGCATGTGGGGACAGATACCCCAAAGTGCAGTAAAGTCAGGAATAGTAGCCTGCCTTAGGTATTCAGAGAGCAGTAAGGAGAGGCCCCTACATCAGCCTGGCAGGAATGAGGGACAGGGATGGAGAGAAAGAAGGGCATAGTCCAGGTAGAGAGCATAGCAAAAGCAAAGTCACGCCTGGGGGTGGGTGTGGGGGGTGAAAGCACTATAAAATTACAATGAAAGAGTTAAATGTGAAGCAGGAAATGTTGAGGACAAGCGTGGAGAGGTTAGCGGTGGGTCAGGTCTTGGGCTCTGGATGGCACCTGGAGGCACTTTGGAAAAAGAGTGTAGCTCACCATCACCCCAGAGTGGATTCTGGGAAGTCCAGAGTCTTCTTAATGGAAAATTTATTAGCTCGGAGTTCTAGGTAGGGTTGAGATTGGGCAGGCAAAAATGGACACTACTAGATTTCAGGCTTTTTGTGGATGGAACTGGTCTTTTTCCCAGCTTCTCAGACTCTCTTGCTCATAGAATGTGCAAACAGTTTTTGCATAGCTCCATCTTGCCAGATTTCCATCTAGCAGAGGACTGTCCTGCACAGCACCCCTCCTACCTCCTCCTAGCCTGAGCTCAAACACTTCCCTCCAAGGGGAACTTTACCCCTCCGACAGAAAGGTTTTTCTCATGTTCATGAGAAACATGCTTCTCTCCAGTCCCACATGGGTTGTGTTGTTTCGTTTTGCTTTTTAGCTCTGTCCTCAAACAGGAAAGCTAAACCACCACCATCTTCCTCATGACAACTTGTTAAACCGTATGAAGACAAGTATGATTCTGGTCTTCTTCAGGTTAAGAGCCACAGTTCTCAGAACTGACTGACAGGTCACAGTTTCCAAATCCTTTCTGTGTATAGCTACTCTCTGTTTGAAGGTCAGTTGTTTACCAATTTCTGGATCCGTAGCTAACACCCAGAACGTGACATGATCCGTCTGCTACAGTCTGACCAGTGCACAGTAAGAACTATTCTCTGCCATGATCTCAAAACTCTACTTCTTTTTTTGCAGTCTGGGTTTTTGATCAAGCTGCCAAGTAATACTGCCAACCAAGATGTCCATATAAATCAAGTAAACCCTTAAGACACTTGCATATGAGTCAATATCAAGTCTGATATCTCCCATCTTAGACTTCAAAAATTGACTTTACATTTACACATACTTTATCACATAAGCATTTGGTCCATCACTCTAGTTACTAACAGCTTTTGAATATAGACTATATATCTTAAACATTACCTATCCCTCATACCCATTAGGATGGCTACTATTAAAAAAATACTAACAAGTTTTGGCAAGGATGTGGAAAAATCGCAAAATTTGTGCAACATTGGTGAGACTGTAAAATGGAGCAACTACTGTGGAAAATACTGTGAAGGTTCCTAAAAAGATAAAAAACTAAATCCAGTAGTATGATCCGGTAAACTCACTTCTAGGTATATACCCAAAAGAATAGAAAGTAGGATCTCAAAAAAAAAAAAAAAAAAAAAAAAAAACAAGGTTTGCATGCGCATGTTCATAACAGCACTATTGACAATAATCAAGAAGTGGAAGCAACCCAAATGTCCAACAGATGAATGGATAAACAAAACATGGTGTATACATATAATGAAATAAAAATTCAGCTTTAAAAAGTTAGGAAATCCTGTCAAATGCTACAACATGGATGAAGCCTGAAAACATCATGCAAACTGAAAGAAGTCAGCCACAAAAAGACAAACACTGGATGATTCCACTTATATGAAGTATCTAAAGAAGCCAAATTCATAGAAACAGAAAGTGGAATGAGAGTTACCAGGGGCTGGGGAGAGGAGGACATGGAGAGCTGTTTAATGGGTACAGAGTTTCAGATCTGCAAGCCTCTTCTGGCCTTATGTAACCATTAACCATTAAACATTTGACTTAACTCAAGCTCTATTACACCCTACTGGTTTCTAGTGTTTACCACTTTCCGAACTTAACTACTCTCAAGCAATGTGTCTGGTATTTCATTCCAAAATTCTGTAGTTGAAGAACTTGATCATTTCCAAAATCTACCTTTCCCCACTGGGGACTTCTTTGCCCTATTCGCCATGACTTCTCAAAAAATAATAAACGGTTTCTGCAAGAACAGCATTTCTTTCAGCACCAGGTATATTATTTTTTCTGGGACTGCAGATAGAAACTAATTTAAATTAGGGCTTTCTTACTAGCTCTTCATGCATCTTGGGCTATTATCTATACTTTATAAAATGTTTATCCAGATTCGGGGTTACTTTCATTGATGAAGATTTTCCTAATTGACCAAGTAATCAAAATCAGGAACACAAAAATCCAATAGTAAAAAATTCTATTATGGAATCAGAAGATTAAGATACGAAGTTCATACTAATGACTTTCATCCAAGATCAACAAAACTTGGAAAGTGGGAGTAGGAAGCAGAGGTAGTAAAATGTTATCTTTTCTTTGTCTTTATTTATTAGATGAAAAAGAGATAAATATGTAGAATTTAAAATGGGATATCTGCTTCAAAATCTCAAGAGAAGATTTTAAAAATGAAATATCTAACCTAACTCATTTGACTGGTTTCACTCGTCACTGTATTCCTAAGAATAAAGGATATTATTTCTATATGAAAATAATAGCCAATTTAAATCACAGCCAATATACTTAATGGTGAAACACATAAACACTGACATTAAAATCGGGAATAAGACAAGATTTCTTATTATACCACTATTATTTAACACTGCTCTGAAAATGTCTTTCTTTTTCTTGTCCAGTCCGGAAGCATCGTACGTACACCTGAGAAAGCTAGTCCCTGGCTATAGGCTTCTATGTCTTTCTGAAGCACAGGAGCCCCTGGCCCTACTGCCTAGGGCCTGAGACTAGCGCCGCTGTTCATGAGGCAATGGCAGGGCCTTGTGGCCTGTGGAGCAGGCAGCATAATCATCTGCCTGGCTCCGAGGCAGCAAGTCACACCACTGGGCTGTGGACGGGATCTCTTCTCTAGCAGGCAGTGGATGGACAGTGTTCTTTGCCTATGGTGATGTCAAGCAGGACTGGCCTGGCCCACCCAGATGAACTAACTGGGATATCCGAAGTGGACTGTGTGGCCAAAACTGGTGACTGAAGGCATGTGGCCAAACCTTCTGCATCAACCAGTTAGCCAACCCAGGGCCCTGGCTCAGGCCACCCTGGAAGTCAAGGCCTGTGCCACACAAACACAGAAAACAGATTAAAACAAAGAGAGGGAAAAGCTTTCAGCTTGCATGTCAATTTCAACTGATCCACAGTGGCTGCCTGGAGCACTGTACAGAGAATGATCAGGAGATAAAGCAGCCGCGTTGTCTTCACCAGATGTAGAATTAGAAATATAGGGCAGGGGTTTCTTCCCCAGCCAGTGTCATCCAGTCAAGACACTTCAAATACCTCACTGGGGCAACCATGAAGCCACAGGTTCGTTCACTTGTACCCAGGAGGCAAAGCAACTAAGAAGGTTGAGCATGGTTTCTGGGGGCCATGCCAAGTTAGAATGGGACTCACCCAAGTGTCCGTGAGAAAACTGGCCATATAGAAAGACGAAGCTAAAGTTAAATTTCAAAGGAAATGCTGGGAAATGATTAATCTAAGGGTAAGGGGAAAGTGTGATGTGGACAGAGCAATGAAGTTAGTGACAGATTCAGTAAAAAGTAGTAGACAAGGAGCAAAGTACAAACAGGTGAGTGTTTTGGCAGCCACTCCTTAAATAAGAAAATGCTTCCAGATATTTCTTTTTTCAGGGAATAGCTGTTTAAAGGGTAGGTACCATGTTGGGTTGGATAAGTAATTTAAGTACAATTATTTCTAAAACACTAAAATTTCAGCATTACACAAATTTTGCAACTGCTTGTGCAAATTTTGTCTCCCAGAAACACCAAGTGGATGAAGAAAACTGCACCTAGTTCAACTGAGCCACACAGAAATACACAAAACACATCCACCCCAAATATCTACCACCTACCTCACTTTACCATATGTGTTATGAGATATATCCATCTATTTTGGATTTTACAACCTTCCATCCAATTTCAGATAACCTTCCTTCCACTACCTCTTTGGAACTCACAAGTTGCAAACCTCCCGACATATACTTCCACAAGCACACTTCAGGTCTTTTTAAAAGTAAATTGACATATTTATTATAGTATTTACATATTGCTTAGCTATTTAACATGTGTAAAACTACTACCATTTTTATTAGATTCTTTTATTTTATATGTCACTGGAGAATTTTTTCACATCATGGCCCTATCCCCATTTTTCCCATAAGCTTCATAGTTTTTATTGAGCAATTCTGCATAGCACATTGAATTCTGGGAACACACATAACACATTATAGCAGGACTAACTGTATAGCCAAATAGCTAAAGAGAAACAAGGTCTAAAAACATGAAGACCCTACAAAGTAAAAAAGCTGAAAAAAACACTTAAGACCATGAAATAAATTCCAGGTCTGATGTATATTTCAGAATAAAATTAAAATTTTATAAGCATTATTTAGTGGAGATACATCTGATGAAGGATCCAAGTAGTCTACTTACAACAAGTCTTTGGAATCCCCAGGACACAAAGGAATGCATGTAAAATTTTAGAAAAATAAAAACCACCTTCGTTCTCTATTGCTTTAGGAACCAAGATGTATTTTGCTTCATGTAACTTCAGTAAAATACTGGAGAAAAATTTATAATGTCATGTAGAATCAGTCAAATCCAGAGGATTTCTTAAAAACAAAACAAACTCTTATAGGGCATTCGTCATAAGACTCAAAATAGTTGTGTCATCAAGACCTATCCAGAAAAACCTCATCTGAGAAACATCACATATAATTTATTATAAATTAAAAATACTTTTTTTTATGAGAAGCATAAAGACTTGCTTGCTTTGAAAATGACTCCAATCCTAACTCTGAGACAAGGTAGGTTCAACAAATCAGAGTTCAGAATCATAAGCTTAGCAAATAAAAGAGCATGAGGTGAGTTCACCTATATTTTTATGGCACCATATAAATAGAAGACTGTGTTCCTGAAACACACATGACCTTTAAAAGTAGCAAATAGTATTCTCCCCAAACACCCATATTTCTGATCATGGCTTCTTTCATGTACCACATCACTCAAGTTGGAATTGCCAGTGAACTAATCAAGCTAACATTTGTTTAGCTTAGCAGTCATTTATGTGGCCAGTTGCTGTGATAACCATATTCTGTTCCTGGGATAACTTTCCAATTTAGCAATTCAGTTGTTTTTCCACTCCTGGTACCAAAGTTTAACTCCAGGCCATCTGAATGATTTCAATTAAAATGGCCTTATCTTTATACTAACTTCATGTTAAATGCTCAGGAAATCATAAAATGTAGTATGTAAGAATCTCTGGCCACATGACAAGACAAAAGAAGTATAAGGAAATCATTTTTAATTATTAGAAAAAAAACCTGACAACCTTGTTTTCAGATCAGATGTCAGTGAAGTCACCCAGTTATATCTGAAATCTCAAATATTACTTACTTAAAATCATTATATTTACATTATAGTATTGTATTATATGAAGCCATATTATATTATTATTATTTATAATTCCCACAATGGCAACTAAACATTCCATAGAGAGTAGAACAATTTTTTTTCAACAAACGTAACACAATTTTTGAGCAGCTAACTTCTATAGAACTTCATCTCTGTACTTTACTGTACCGATGACACCATAAGAAACAAATTCATTGAAGTCACTTCTTGATTGAAAAGCAATCTGCGGGGCACCTGGGTGGCTTAGTCAGTTAAGCATCTGCCTTTGGCTCAGGTAATGATCCCAAGGTCCTGGGATCAAGCCCCCGTCAAGCTCCCTGCTTAGCAGGGAGTCAGCTAATCCCTCTTCCTCTTCCCCACCACTCATGATCTCACTCTCTCTCAAATAAATAAATAAAATCTTTTTAAAAAAGAAAAAGAAAAAAGTAATCTGCAAGAATTTTCATTAAAAAAATAAGTTGATTAAAAAAGGAGCAAAAGCAATTCAATGGAGAAAGGATACTCTTTTCAACAAATGCTGCTGGAACAACTGGACATAAACTTAAGAAAAATAGATGTTGGGACACCTGAGTAGCTCAGTTGGTTAACCGTCTGCCTCTGGCTTGGGTCATGATCCCAGGGTCCTGGAATTAAGCCCTGCATCTGGCTCCAAAGTCGGCAGGGAGCCTGCTTCTCCCTCTCCCTCTGCCTGCCACTCTGCCTACTTATGCTCTCTCTCTCTCTTTGTGTCAAATAAATAAATAAATAAAATCTTTTAAAAAGAAAAAAAGAAAAGAAAAATAGACGTAGACCTTACACCTTTCAAAAAAATAATTTTTGAAATGAATTACAGACCTAAATATTAATGAAAAACTATAAAACCCTTAGAAGATAACATAGGAGAAAACCTAGGTGCACCTTGGGGTTGGTGATGGCTTTCTTAGATACAATACCGAAAGCATCAATCCATGAAAGGAAAATCTGATTATTTAAACTTCATTAAAATTAAAAAACTTCTGTTCCGAAAAGATACTGTGAAGAAAATTAAAAGACAAACTACAGACTGGAAGATATTCTTTGCTGGTATATAAAAGATACAAAGAATTTTTAAAACTTTAACAATAAGAAAACAAAATGAGCAAAAGATTCAACAGACATCTTACCTAAGAAAATGTACAATTTGCAAATAGGCATATGAAAAAATGTTCATCATCATATGTCATTAGGGAATTGCAAATTAAGACAAAAATGAGATACCACTACATATCTATTAGAATTGGCCCAAATCCAAAACACTGACAGCATCAAATGCTGGGAGGATGTGGAGCAAAAGGAACTCTGATTCATTCCTGACAGAAATGCAAAATGGTACAGCTACTTTAGAAAATAGTTTGGAAGCTTCAAAAAAAAAAAAAAAAAAAAAAACTAAACATACTATACAATCAGGAATCATGCTACCAGGTGTTTGCTCAAATGAGTCAAAAATTCATGTCCACACAAAAATCTGCACACAAATATTTATAGCAGCGCTATTCATAACTGCCAAATTTTGGAAGTACCCTGTCCTTCAAGAGATAAATGCATAAACAAACAGTGGTACATCTACAGAATGGAATACTACTCAGTGATCAAAACAAATGAGCTAGCAAGCCACAAAAAGACATGAAGCAAGCTTAAAATTCACATTATTAAATGAAGGAAGCCAGTCTGAAAAGGCTACAGACCATATGATTCCAACTGTATGACATTCTGGAAAAAGCAAAACTCTGGAGACGGTAAAACTATTATGACCGAGGGAAGGAAGAGAGGGATGAATAAGCAGAATGCAGAGGAATTTCAGGGCAGTGCCACTATTCCATATGACCTTGTAATGGTGGACACAACATTATACATTTGTCAAAACACAAAGAATGTACAATACAAAGATATACATCTTTGCCAGAACATTTATAGAAGTCATATGTCAACTACAGAGCTCAATAATAATGTATCAATATTGGCTCATCAGTTGTAACAAATGAACCAAACTAATGCAAGATGTAAATAATAAAGGAAACTATGTGTGTGGCAGGGCAGGCGAGACTGTACTTTCCTAACAATTTCACTGTAATCTAAAACTTCCCTAAAAAGTAAGGTCTATTAATTTAAAACACACACACACCAGAAAAAGAAATAAGCTGAAGCTAAGATCAAGTGCCAAATACACACCCTAAAGTAAAGGATACACAAACTAAAATTTTAAAGCTAACTTTCTCCATAAATATAACCTAGGCTGCTATCCAGTTCTCCTATGAGCTAAGCCCCAAGAAGGAGATCAGCTTCCTCCTGACATGGTCTACACCAGTGCTATCCAACAGACATATTCTATAGGGCACATATGCAATTTTCATAGTAGTCACATTGAACAACAATAAAAGATTAAATTAATTATAATAATATAAATATTATTTAACCTAACATTTCACAATAATATCATTTCAACATGTAGTCAACATAAAAGTTATTAATAAAACATTTTACATCCTTTTTCATTCAAACTCTTTGAAATCTGGTTGTATTTTACACTTATAGCACGCCACATATCAATTTGTTTGCTATATTTTAAATCAGAAATACTAAATCTCAGTTTGGATTTCATAAAATTTATAACTTAAAAAAGGTTCACAAAGATGTTACAAAGATACTTACATTTTTTCCAATAATGAAATTATACTTGCACATCCCCACTGACAAAACTGGTTCAACATTTTTATAAGAATTGATTTGACTTTGAAGAAAATGCATATCAGTTTCAAAACTACATCTATCCAAGTTATGTAAATTAATTAGCTTTTATATCAACAAAGTATTCATAAAATTGAATTCAGAGATACCGTATAAATGGAAAAGTCTAAATTTATCATTATCAACAAAGCATTCATCAAATTGTTCTTGTGGTTTTCCACAGCAACTTTACTTAACACTGTATATTATAATTAAAATCATCAGTATATGTATTCATTTTAAGACATATAAAGACATTGTTATTGATTTGTATTATTGAAATTTCCAATTTCAACAACCAACTAGGTTAAAAAAATGATTTTCTTTTCCTCAGAGCTTCAAATTTAGCTCATTTATATGCAGTGTGATATTGGTGAGAAAATGTAAATCACAATGTTCTTTGCCTTTGATTTTGAGTATTTGTCAAGTCTTCCTTTTTCAAGAGTTAGCAGTACAGCCATCTTTGTAAAACTCTTCCATAACTCAACCGTTGAGTACTAGCAAAGAGCATAAAAATCATTAAATTCATTGTCTTCACTGTTTTTAATGATTCTAAACTGGCAATGATTAAAATCACTTGTACATAAATGAAAGAATTTTATACTGAATCCATAATACTCTTCATAGAGTCTACTTCAGAAAACTGAATACAAATATTTTCAATATGTATCATATAGAATTACATCATATGGGAAGCATTCATCTCTTTTTAAAAATTCCATAAATCTTAATATTTCAATCTACCATACCTGAACAACCATCCTCCATGAAAAAGTAACCATGTAAACATTTTTTAAGTCTACACCCCAAGTTCATTTATTTAGGCCATGTATTGATAATTCTTTGTAAATGCGAAAATTCTTTGAAACAAACTATGAGGAAAGTATTAACTGGGTGGTATCTAAAGCCAAAGAAAAATATGTGCAATTTCTCAAACTTTGGCTCAATTGATCTTTATTGTCAGAATGACCATGTATTCTACAGGCAATTGTTTGATCTTTCACTTTTAGGATTTTCCTCATAATTTTCCAAACAATTTTTGATAACTGAAATAATTTCTCCTATAATCTTTCCAACTGAAAATGATTTTTTTTCCCTTAGAGTGAGAATGAAGGTGGCCAAAATTATACTCTCAGATACTGCTGAAATCAAACATATTTTTTATTATACATTTAATTCTGATTTCTGGCAAACAATTTCATAAATTCTTTCTTTAATATTGAGAAGAAACTTATCATCAACTTCATTCTGTATTTGCTGAAAATATTTCTTCATACAGTCATCTTTTTTTTTAAGATTTTATTTATTTATTTGAGAGAGAGAGAATGAGAAAGAGAGCATGAGAGGGAGGGTCAGAGGGAGAAGCAGACTCCTCGCTGAGCAGGGAGGCCAATGCGGGACTCAGTCCTGGGACTTCAGGATCATGACCTGAGCTGAAGGCAGTCGCTTAACTGACTGAACCACCCAGGCACCCCACACAGTCATCTCTATTACCTTTAATTTGTTTCTTATTTTTTATAAGAAAATTGCTTTTTTCTTACTCAGTCACAGAAAATAAAATTGTCATTATTGTGAAATCTGTGGCGTATGTTCTTCCCTTCTCATTCTGTCTTTTCTTGTTCCAGTTTCTGCATCTCCACTCAATTCTGCATCAGTTGTATACTTCATATGCTTAAACATTTTCCATACTTTGTGTTTACACTAGAAAGCTAATATAATGTATAGTAATTAAAACTATTGTAATGTCTATATAGAAAATACATACACCATATAATGTATAACAAATATTTCTTTTAAGTTACCAATTACAAAAGTATCATTATAACTCATGCTGTCTACATAAAATATTCAAATAAACACATTACGATGTTGCATGGGTGTATATTAAAAAAGCATCTGATTTATCTTCAGAAAACCATTTGAATTATTCTGATGTCACCAAATAAACTGGTGATATGTTTCTATAAAATATTAAAAAACAATGCACATGCCTGACACACACCCACAGTATAATGATACCTCACATGATACAAAAGAAAAGTAAAATGTAGTTTTACCAAAAAATAAAGCAGTGCTTAACTGAAAAATACTTTACACTTCTTTAGTTTTTTAAGTTAAATTTTAATTATTTAAAAGTAAATAAAATTAAAAATTTAGTTTATCAGTCATACTAGCCAGATACCAAGTGCTCACAGCTCCATTAATGTAGCCAGTTGCTATCATACTGGACAGTGGAAGGCTGTACACTTAAGGTGCTTTTAAAAAATGTTATTTTAGGAGATCTTTTAAAATCTTTAAAAAAAATTTTTTTTAAATGATAGAAGTTTATTAACTGAAGATACAGAAAAGCTCTCAAGAGTGAGAGGGATCCCGACAGGGTTACCAATGAGGGCCTTTAGAGTTGGTCTTTTATAGAAAGCTAATCAGAGAAACACCTTCAGTGGCTTACTTCCTTTTCAGGGGCTGGTTATTCTTTGTTGGTCACAGGTGATTATCATAAGACACCCACCCCACAAGACCCACCCCACATGCCTAGGGCAGAAATCTTTTAAAAGATTTTAACGTTAAGTACATTACTCAGGTTGTCCCCCTTGGCCCTCATTTTTTTTAGCTCTCAGTATAAAGAAAATAAAATTATTAACTATTAGGGTTAGGAGGTAACAAATACCAGTTACTCTGATGCCCCAGCACTGTACTTTCTTAAAGTTGATTTTCTCTTATTTTGCTAAATGTCTTCTTTTTCTATTACGCAACTAGAAATCTAAAAACACAGTAAATGTGATTACCACTAATTTCATGAAATTTCTTTATTTTTATTTATGCAATAAATGCCAAAACATATACCAATTCCAAATGAAATCTCCAAGACTGCTAAAGGTTCTACTTCCAAAAATGCATATATTCACTGGGGCGCCTGGGTAGCTCAGCAGTTAAGCGTCTACCTTTGGCTCAGGTCATGATCCCAGGATTCTGGGATTGAGCCCCGCATCGGGCTCCTGCTCAGCGGGAAGCCTGCTTCTCCCTCTCCCTCTGCTGCTCCCCCTGCTTGTGTTCCCTCTCTCGCTGTGTCTCTCTCTGTCAAATAAATAAAATCTTAAAAGAAAAAAATTTTTTTTAAAAAACATATATTCATTGCTCAGAGATCTTTCTAAGGATTTGAAATATTCTCCCTGAAACTAGTCCTAAGGAGTTAATGGAACATTCAGTATAAGGGCTTAAAGTGTTCAGAAAATTATTTAGAGAAACATGGCTCTTTAAAATGTAATTTTACACAAGATACTGATGGGTACATAAAATATTCAAAAATGACTGCTAATAGGTATAGCATTTCTTTTTGGGGTGATGAAAATATTCTAAAATCAAATAGTGCTGATGACTCCACATTCTATAAACATACTTTAAACTACAGAATTGTATATTTTAAATGATGAATTTTACGGTATGTGAATTATATCTCAATAAAACTGCTATAAAAACATTCACGAATGCCTCCTCCATTTATGTGTAAACTGTTAGTGAAGAAGACAAGGCTTTCTCAGTAATCACATCTCAGATGTGCAATACTGTTATGGCATATGTTGAAATAAGACATAAAAAATTCATGTAATTCCTACTGGTATTACATATGTATAGAAATGCACACGAAATGATCTACAAGAGAAGATACACTGAAAAAAGAAAATGTGGGACTTTAACTTCATGTATATTGCTCTAATTTTTTACATCATGTAGTCACACGTGACTTGTGTAATGAAAATAAATGTTTTGAAAACAATAACCTGGTTGATACATTCATCTCTCTTCATTTATACTTTCCCTCCCTTCCTTTATACTTTCTACGTGAAATACTTGCCCCAAACTCTAGAATTGTTCTTTTAATCTGATTACCAAAGACTTTAATGTCCTGATAACCAAAGACTAATTAAGCGTGCTTTCTACGTTCCCCAATCAAAACATTCGGAGAATATAGAAATAATGGAAAATATACACATTGTACTCCTTACCAGATATTAAGCTTTACCTTCTCTGCCAGGTATTTTTTTGTATCTCTTGATAAACCCACCACCTAATATATCATCTGGAACAGAGTAAGCGTTGAGACAGAGTTGCTGAATGAACCAATAACGAGTGCAGTCATTTTCATGGGGAGTATACATTCTGTCCACCCTTTTCCCTCAAAGAACACTAAACTTGTTCCAATGTCCACCCTCACCTATGAAGTCTATGAAAAAGCTGACCCACACCAGCTCCAGGTTATGTCCGACTGGATACGAGCAATCCCATTTTTGCCAGTTCAAGAATGGATATGTGACATATCAGGAAGAGGATCCTTGAAAAGGTGTTCTTGTTCCTTATGGACACTATCTTGTCCGAAACCTGCTTGCTACCTGCTGTCAGCTTGAGAATTAAGCCACTACCAAAGTCAGCAAAGCAGAGAGCCAAAAGGTGGAAAGAACCTGGATAACATCAGTAAGCTAATTAATTAACCATCCCTGAAGCCTGTGTATTATTGAATTTCCTCTTATATGAGGAAATGTCCTCATTATTCAAATACATAGGAGCTGCTGTTGTTTGTAGCCAAATGTATCTATTTGATAAAATTTCTGTGATGCTCTACATTGATCAGAATCACAAATGTGGCGAAAATACTCCAACAATACAGATATTGGGTTGTTTTTGCTTTGTTTTGTTTTGGTAACCAAACTACTCTGCCTAGATTCCCAACATTGTTCTAATCATACCTCAGGTTTGGTTGATTGGACATAAATTGGTTGACAAGCTCAGGTAGGAGCCACCTTGTGAAGGGCAGGCAAAGGACAACCACAAAACAAAGTTCCAGAAGTAGAATTTCCAGAAGACACGTAACATTCAATTGCTTTGCTTTATCCCTTATTACAGGACTAGTGTCAAGACGGCTGCACTATGACATTTGTTGTAGGATTCCCAGCATTCTACAAGGCTTCCTAGGTGGTATCCTCCCACTAATGTCTACACTAAGTGGTTCCATTTGGAACCTAAAACAAAATGTTATCATCTGCAAAAGAAAAACATTTGGTAAAGAGATTTCTTTGTTCCAAACACCTAAAAGGACTTCCATAAACATTAAAGAAAAATAAAAGATTTTAAAAGATTGAAAACATTTTTTCCAAAAACTGAAACACATTGGAAAGCTGGGGCTGAATCAAGTTCCCAAACATCAGAACAGCTGTAATCACAAAATAACTGCAAAGAAAGAAAGAAAAAAAAATATCTAAACAGAATGTCCAGTTTAATATCCAACCAATCAGCTCCTTTAAAAACCATATTTTAGTCAAATCGCCATCTTCACACAACGAAAATAGAAATGTCTACAAAGTAGGCAAACCCAACACCAGGGGAATCAGTAAGTTTCTTCTTTTTTAACCTTTAAGTTACATATTTTCTAAGAATGCCAATGGTAAAAACAGTGTATACATTTATTCAATATATTTACTGAATATTGATGTTAACTAGACTTATTGTGGTAATCATTTTGCAATCTATACAAATATTGAATCATTTATTTTATACACCTCAATCTAGTATAAAGTTATATATCAATTATACCTCAATAAAAAATATTTATGGAATATGAATAATTTATTTAATACTATTAAATGAATCTAACTTTTATTCAATTATATTAATGTCCTAGATCTGTGCTAAGACCTAAGGGGTGCAGGTTAATATGATGATGCCCAGTCTTCCAAAGTTTACAATGTAGTAAACCACCCATCCCCCATCCCCTCATTCTCCCTCTCCACATGCCCTATCTTACACCCGTCGCCACCTTCCACCCATATGGTTCAGGCTAAACACTTAAAAGTCATTCTGAATTCTTCCCTTTCAACACACAATCAATCAGCAAGCCTTAACAGTGTTAGTTACCTCCAACAACATACACCCAGAAGCCCACCACCTCTCACCAACTCCACGCTGAGGCCCAAGTCCATGCTGCCAGCAAATCACTCCTGGACTACAGTAGCAGACCCCGTGTCCCTGCTCCACTCTTGGGCTCCCTCCAGGAATCTGTTCTCCAGCCAGCAGACACAGTGTTCTTCTCAGAGCTTGAAGAGGATCACATCATTCTCCTGATCCAATCCTTAAGCTGCTGGAATAAACCTTGTGATCTGACCTATAACTACCTCTCTAACCCCATGCCCTATATCTTGTCCCTCAAGCACTAACCACCAGCCACACTGGCTTTGTTTCTGGCCTTGGAACAGCCCAAATTTATTGACATCTCTGCTCCCCCCTGGCTTCTTGATCCAGGTATTCTTCATATGGCTGTGCTCTCAATGTTTAGTCTCAGCACAACCTGACAGCCCTGCTACTGTGAGAAAGTAGAAGTTCATGAGCTGGGCATTTGGCTCACTATTCTGTTCTATTTTTTAAAGTAAACTTTTAGTTGAAATGTAACATAATTACCAAAGAAATGCAGAAACTTTCCATGTATAGACCAATGAATCTCCCAAAGTAAATACACCAATATAACTAGCAGACAGATCAAGAAACAGCACCCAAAAGACTTTCCAGGTCCCCACTTCCAAGTCATTATCCTCATGAGGTAACAGGAACCTTGATTTATACTTTCATAAATTAGCCTTACCTGTTTTTGAAATTTATATAAACAAAATCATGCAGACTCTTTGACTCTAGCTTCTTTCACTCAGTGTTGTGTTTTTGAGATTCACCCATGTTGTTAAGCACAGTTATAACACAAAACTTTATAATATACTACACTGCATTTGACCATTTACTTATAGGTGGACATTCGGGTTATTTCCAGTTTGGGACAATTTCTCATCATGCTGCTAGGAAAATTCTTGTACACGGCTTCTAGTAAATATATGGACATATTTCTACTGGGAATATGCCTAACGGAATTGCCACATTGTATCATATTCAACTCTAGTACATACCACTAAATAGTTTTTCAAAGTGACTGTATTGATTTAAAAACCCAGGATCAGTACAAATGAGTTTCAGATAATGTCAAATATTTGACATTGTCTGTCTTTTTAATTTTAGTCATTCTGGCAAATATATCACGGCATCTCACTATGCTTTTGGTTCTCCTTTCCCAGATGACGAATGAAGCTGACTATTGCTTCATGTTTATTGGTCATTAGGATATCTTATTGGGTGAAGTGCCTGTTCAAGTGTTTGCCCATTTTTCTTTTAATTTTTAAAATCAAACTGGAGTTCTTAATATATTCAGGATACAAATCTTTTTTCAGACATATGCATTAAAAATTTTTCCACAAATTTTTTATTTGCCTTTTCATTCTCTTCATATGTTCTGATGAACAGTTCTTAATTTTACTGTTATCCAATGTATCATTTTTTCCCTTTACAGTGTTTATTGTTCATTTAAGAAACCTCCACCTACACTAAGATCATAAAGGTATTCTCCTACATTTTCTTCCAAAGGTTAATTGTTTTTACCTGACATGTTTACATTTATAATCATATTAAGTTGATTTTTCATATACAGCATGAGTTAGGGGTCTAAATACTCTTTCTAAAAGGGTATCATTTTGACCGCACACTGTTACTGAAAATTCCATCCTTTCCCCACCATATTGATGACATATTTGTCAAAAACGGTGTCTATTTGTTTTATCCTTGTGCCAATACTACAGTATTAAATTAGAATGCCTTTATATTAAGGTATTTTATATTGATATCTGATAGTGTAAGTCCTCCAGTTTTGATCTTTTACTTCAAGGCTGCTTTGGTAATTCAATTCATATCCCTTTGGATTTTCACATCAATTTTACAACCAGTTTCCACCAAAACAACAACCAAACAAACAAAACTTGCATCCTTTTAATGGGATTGCATCTTTTGAAACCTACTGATTTACGCTTTATGCTTATGGTTAATTGTGGTAAACTTTCCATGTGCATTTGATCAACCATCAGTGGGTAGTATTCTACATATGTCTGTTAGGGCACGTCTATTATTACATGATGAGATTATTTTTCTATCCTTTCCAGTTTTATCTTCCTGTTTATTCTCTCAGCAGTGGAGTAGGATGTGTTTAAGTCTTCCATAGGACTCTGTTTGTCCATCTCTATTGCTAGTTCTTTTGGTTTTTGCTTTCACATTTGATATATATCTTCTAGTGTACTGACCCTCTTCATTTCCAGTAATGTTCACTTCCTTAAACTCTACTCATTAAGTATTAGTGAAGTTACATCTGATTTCTTTCCATTTGCAAGATATATCTTTTTTCATGCTTTTATTTCCAGACTTTCTGTGTCTTTATATTTTAAAATTGTCTGTTATGTAACATCAGGTTGGTTTTTGCATTCAATCCATTAATAACAGTCTTTTAATTGAAGTACTTAGTCCATTTAAATTTAATATAATTATTGATCTAGTTGGATTGATAGCTACCATATTAGTATTTACTCTATATGACCCGGTTGTTTCTTTTTTCTCACTCTTGGCCTGATTTTTACATAAAGAAAATTCTTTTATTATCCAATTTTTTCCTTTAATTGAGTTCTTAGTAAACAATCTTTTACTATTATTTTAGAAAATTTAGTAAAATCTACTTGCTGATGCTAGAACTTTGGAACTCTTAAATTCCCTTTGTTTCCCTCCTGCCTTTCAAATTATTATCATTATATAAATTGTACATATTTTTAAACCCATAAAACATTACTACAATTGTTTAGTACATTTGTACTAACATTTGTACCAACATTTATATTTATTCACCCATATATTTACCCTCTGTTGCTATTCACTCTATTCTGCATTTCCATGTTTCCACCATAATTCATTTTCTTTCTCCCAGAGGAGCTACCTTTACTCTAGTATTTCTTTGGTGTAGGTCTGTTGGGTTTTGCTTATCTGAATACATCTTTATTTGCCTTTAATTTTTTGACGAAACTACTTATTAAGCAAATCAAATTTGGAAAGCAAAACTACTTATTAAGCAAATCACATTTGGAAGGTCTTAAATTTCTCTGTTCTAAGGAAAAAGCATCAAATCCTTTAGATATACATTTAGTTTTACCGTAACAAAGAAATCTATACATACTTTTAAGATTTAGAGCTATTTTCTTTTCTTTTCCATTTAAGAAAAACACAATTTAAAAATAAACAGAACAAAATTACAACAGAAAGTGTCAATTTTAAAAAATCTTACACAATTTCAATGATCCTTCATCAAGTGGCAGAACTCAAGTCATCATTAGAAGACAATCATGTTAAACTTTAATTAGGCATGCCCAGGGATAGGTCATGCTGTCTAAATACCCACTTAATGCCATTATCTTTTCAAATTTGTAACTGCCCATTCTGTCTCCTCTCTTTTTAACACTAAAATACCCAAACATCTCAAACCCATCCTTTCCCTGTTTAATATAACTCCATTTCTTTAGATTTGTTTTATTTAGCAAAGTGCTTGTATAGGGTGATAATGCTAAATGTCCATATTTATATAGAGACATAGTGTACTCTCCTAGCCCTTTGGAGAAAGAAGTAGAAGTCAAGGATTTTAAGCACAAGGATGAACACTCTAGATTCCAGCAGAGCAAAGGGAGAAAATTTTCTTCTTTCCCACAGTGCATTGTGATATGTTATTTCCACACCAGTACAGTCAAAAAGGGATAACGAGTAACTTGGATCAAAAATGGATAGGCATTTTTTCCCCATTTTGCTCAAGATAGTCTCCCATAAAATAAGTAGAGAGTCATATCATAAAGAGAAGAAAAACAAAGAAACCTCATTAAAACAAAACAATTCAACACAAAAAGGAAAAAACAAGAGATGGTAACTTGCTCCCAGAAAATATAAAATTTTAAGAAATAAAAGGAAAGCTGTAATCTATTAGTATTCTGTTAACCCATATATATCTTCCTGTCTTCTGATTTAGCCTTTCTCCTTCTTCCACATCATCACCATTTTCATCGCCTTCTCCCTTTATTCTCACGCTCGTCATCATCAATATGTTCAAAGTCTTATTTATCATTATGAAAATCAGCTTCTTCTCCTTCCCTTCCTCTATCATCCATATAAAAAGCTAAATTGTCCTTTTAATAGATCTGACCAAACAGCATCTTTGATGAGGTCTCCTAATTCACCTGCTCCTGCATCCAAATCATTGGTGAACCAGATGAAGAAAGTTGGAGATTTTTCATGGTACCTTTTCAAGAAAACTTTATTTTGTGTCTGACATGAACAGTTCATCAAGTCCTCCCTAGATTCCCATTTGATCTCAGTCAACATTGAAACTGGGTCCCTACTCTTAATGAGATGAATGTATTTTAAAGTAAAGATTTTCAGCAAAATAAAAACCTATTTTATAATATGATTCAATATCTTCAAATTCTATCACTTTAGTTTTGAGAAAATACATCAGTATCTCTTCCTTCTTATTCCAAACCAAGGTAGTCATTTGCACATTGTTGACAAACATTACCCCTAAATTTGGGATCTGGGACATCAGTTATGGCCTCTTTTGAATGGTCTGCAAAGTTTGTTACACTTTTGTTCTACTTTGAAATTTTTCTCACTGGCTTGTTTGCAAAGTCTATTTCGACTTACAGATCTGTGTATATAAATGCCTCCTACTGTTCTTTCCCTCCCTTCAGTGAATCCAGAGCGGCAAATTTTTTCCCCTGGCAGGGATTTAGAAGTGGTCTTGAGTTGCTCATTTGAAGACAGGGTAAAGACTTAAGGTTAGGGCTAATGCTGTGAGATAAAGCCAAAATACCAGTCACACATGAAGATGTTTATATTTGAAGATGCTCAGAGAACAATGCTTTCACTTTTTAATATTTTTGCTGGGTATATAATCCTAGATTGGCAACTATTTTCTATCACCCTAAAGATATTATCCAGTTGTTGACCATCTTTATCACCTTTTTATCTTTTCTGTTAAAAAACAACTTTTGGGGGGCGCCTGGGTGGCTCAGTCGTTAAGCGTCTGCTTTCAGCTCAGGGCGTGATCCCGGCATTCTGGGATCGAGTCCCACATTGGGCTCCTCCACTGGGAGCCTGCTTCTCCCTCTCCCACTCCCCCTGCTTGTGTTCCCTCTCTCGCTGGCCGTCTGTCTCTCTCTCCCTCTCTCTCTGTGTCAAATAAATAAATAAATAAAAATCTTAAAAAAAAAAAAAAAACTTTTGGGTTTATTGTTGCTGTTTCAAAGGTAAGGTCTCTCTTTTTTTTTTTATTCTGGATGCTTTTAAGATTGCCTTAGGTTTCAACAGTTTTACTAAGGTATATATATATGTAGGTAGATTGCTTTTTGTTTTTGCTTTTTTTCATTGATGCTGCTTGAGGCCTAACAGAGCTTCTTCAATTTTTCAGGTAATGTTTTTAAAGAGTTCTGGAAAATTCTCTGCCGTTATCTCATCAAATTTGCTTATGTCCCATTTTCTTCCTATTGCCCTTCAAATGCTAAAAACTCATAACATTATAGATATGAGATATGTTCACTGTCTCACATATCTATTTTTAGTCTCTCTGCTTCATTTTCAATATTTTCTATTGACTTCTTTTTCTCATCCTTAAACCTATCTTTTGCTCTGTCATATCCAATATCTAATTCAAATACTGAGTTCTCAGCTTCACTTATTATATTTTTTTCTCTTCTAGAATGTCCGTTTGACATTTATACATCTCAATTTTTTTGGTAAAATTCCCCATCTGGTTATTTCATTTGTTTCATCTTTTCTTCATTTGCTAGAACATATCAATCATCATTTTAAAGTCCTCATTTGCTAATTCTAATCAATATCTGAATACAGTATCTGAAACATGTTATTTATCCTATGTCAGTTTCCATTGCCCAGCTTTTCTTTCAGATTTAGATATGGTCCTATCTCTTAGCATCAAGTCATTTTTTTTTTAAAGATCTATTTATTTATTTTAGACAGAGAAAGAGAAAGAGCAGGGGGAGGGGCAGAGGGAGAGGGGAGAAAATCTCAAGCAGACTCTGAGCTACGCACGGAGCCTGACACAGGGCTCAATCTCACGACCCTGAGATCGTGACCGGATCTGAAACCAAGAGTCAAAGGGTCAATCAACTGAGCCACTCAGGCACCCCTGTTAGCACTGAGTCATTTCTAATTAAGTGCTGGACACTGTGTATTAAGAAACTTTACCAGCGGGGCGCCTGGGTGGCACAGCGGTTGAGAGTCTGCCTTTGGCTCAGGGCATGATCCCAGCGTTATGGGATCGAGCTCCACATCAGGCTCTTCTGCTGTGAGCCTGCTTCTTCGTCTCCCACTCCCCCTGCTTGTGTTCCCTCTCTCGCTGGCTGTCTCTATCTCTGTCTAATAAATAAATAAAATCTTAAAAAAAAAAAAAAGAAAAAGAAACTTTACCAGGTATTATGTTTCTCCAGAGTAGGTTTACGGTGACTTCTGCCAGGCAGAGTAGAAAGTGTTCATCACCAACTAATCAGGGAGTGAGCTGAGGGGAGGCTGGGTTGCAGCTGAGGCAGGCTTTAGCCAGCCGCAATCAACGATATTCCTGGAGCACAGCACTGCAGCGCTTCCACCTGAAAGCAGTGTGCACTGAGGGCCCCTCCCCGGCTACCTGAGACTGCAGAACACTCTGCTTTTTGGCAGGCGAGAATTCTACCACTGAACCACCCACCCACGCACTGATACACTCCGCTTTTTGAAAGTGTGTGGCTGAACCTTAGCATTCTGCCATGCAGTTTCATAATTCTGCAAATGTCTTGAGGGGGAATCAGCAACGTTTTTAGCTCTTTTAGAGTTCCAATATTGTTACTCCAACCTCAGAAGCCTGCCAAAACCTCTATCTGCTCCTCTATGCTCAAACAACTCAGCTCTACATGGGCTGAAATCAGATTTTCAGACTCTTGCCTCTAATCCAGAACCAGCAGAAGTCTGACCAATTTCCCAAGTGAAAAGAGGCTGCAGGTTGTCATTTCACCACTCCAGGTTTTCTCTCTGGAACCTCAAGACATTCTAATACTCCTTGCAAAGCTCTGATGTTATGCAAATCATTTTTGTATTCAATCCGTCTTTGTAGATCTCAGCAGTAACATCGATGTGTTCAAGTTCTTATCTGACATAAACTTTCTTGCCCTATTTTGTTTTCTTTACATCCACATCACTACTTCTCATTGTATTACATATTAAGGGTGTTTTATGTCTAACTTTCATACTGAAACATAAGTCCCAAGAGAATGAGGGCTTTACTGAATCCACAGGGTAAAATCAGACTGAATGTTGCTTGACCCTGTATTCTTCCTTGCCCTATCATGCTTCACTTACCATGCTTACTTTTGTTGTCTAAAGACAATGTCTATTTTTTCTCTACAAAGATTCCAACTGGCTCATTGTTTTTCAGTGTGAGAAAAGAGAAAAACTAATTCTACATCTACATATTCTGAGTCAAAAACTCTTTCTCCCCCCTCTTCGTGTTTCCTTACTTTCTCCTCTATGTGGGAGAGAAATTAGAGATATATTTACCTTGGGTCTCTCTCCTCTATGGTTCCTTGCCTTCATTTGACGGTTGAGACCCTGACAGTCATTCCTATCAACGCCCCACTCCCTGCTGTAGTAAGCAAACCTACCCTCAGGCCCAGGATGTGTCTTCTACAGCAAGCTGCAGACCTGTCTGTCTCTGCTTATCCTCCATTCTGACTCTGCTGCAAATAGAGCCTGCAAGACAGGTCACACTTCTCATTGCAGTCAACAGGCAAATATACTCAGAATCTACTCCACAGGCCCAACTCTTGCCTGCGAAGACCAAGATTTAAGAAGCAGAGTATAAGGTCCCCACTCTGACCATGGGTCCCAGTCATATTCTCCAATCCAGCTCTTCTTGAGCCATGAACTTAGAGGGAGATATTTTAATCTTCAACTGACTCCTATCTATTCTTCCTTGGTTAGAACCAAAGAGAGAGAGAAGGGTTATCAATTAGGAAACATCGCCAGTGTGTACTGTCTGGGAGTTGGGAAAGAAGTTCCCAAAAACAAACAATGTTTTAAAGACCAATCAGAGAAGGGGCCCCAGTTCACTTGATACGTACATTTATTTTGAAATAACAATTTACTAAAAATGTAGAAGATTAACAATTCTTACAAACACCTACAAATCTTGTAATCATATTTCTCTAGCTGTATTTTTGAAAGCATGTTATTTACCCAGAGGTACAAAATCTTTTCCACTAACAAAAATAAATAAAACTATGATTATTTGATATTTTGCATTTTGTAATATGCAGCTACCTAGTATAATGTAATGACTAATAGCCCTGGTAATTCCACTAGCCTCAGATGTCAAAAATGTAGTTTTCCTCATCAGTCCTCAAAGCAATAGAGTTAGAAAAGTAAACAAATGTAAAACTTTTTAAATGCCAGTAAGTCATAATCGTAAGGTAAAGCTGATCGCTCTCATCATACTTTATGCACTTCAATGTGTTAGTTCTGGAACCTGTGCTACTGCTGGACCACAAGCTCCTTAAGAGTAAGAGCATGGACTTTTTAAAAAGCAAAGTTTAAGCCTTGTGTTGTTGTCTTCTTAATGCATAGAGATTACTTTTCTACCAAGTTGTAGATACTTTTCTTCTAAGGTTTAATAGCAAGAAATCAACCTGTATCTACATAAGAGAGATTTTATTCTTTCCTATAAAAAATCACCCAGAATTCAGATATTTCACTTGACTCTCCAGGTTTTATCTGGTTCTCTGGGATTCTGCATATAAGTTCTTAACTAGCTAACAGCAAGAACGTTTTGTCCACAGAGGCCCATCCTCTATATTATTACCCATCAGTATTACTAAACCGTGGCATGGTATTCTGGCTCAACTTGCATCACATCACACCACCAAATACCCGACTACACCTGCTGAACTGTTCAAAGACTGAGAGGCAAACATGGACCCAGCATGAGTGGGAGAGAAAGACGGATGGGACTGAGACTTTTGTGATCTCACAATACATGCAAAGTTTAGGAATGAATGACTCCACTGGCAATGTCAGGAGGACACCAAGTTTTGAGATCTTACCAGGCCAGTTTCTAAATAAAAACTTCCTACAGGCGACGCAAAAGGATGCCTTGGAAAAGGAAGGGAAGACCCACTGCAAACAGAGCAGAGGTATTTGGAGAATTTAAGCAGACACCGGATTCACCAGCAGCCACTCTGGAATACCGGAATGATAGGCTGGGCAAGGAAAAAGTACAATCTGTGTAGTATTCTACAGGTGCCAAAACTTAAAGGCATGTGTGTGCAGGAAGCATAAAGACCCAGAGCCTAGAGAAGAGGTATTTGAACTGTGCCTTGAAATACTGAAGAAAGTATTATAGAAAAAGAAGCTCTTGGAGATTTAAAAACGAAGGACGATTGAAGAGTTTTAGCCACAGTACATGAATGGATTTTGGTCTTAGGGCAAGTTTGAGCAGGAACACACTGGAAGGAAATGGACCTCAAGCTCCAAATCACCTGGAAAAAAGTAGACAAACAGACTGTTCTACAGAATAGATGACAATACAGACAACTGGGCTCATGCCACTAAACTATCCACGGGAAGCATTTACAATCAGGCACTGGTTTCCAACCTCAAGCTCTATGATTGGCCTCAGGGCCAAGAAATAAATCTTCTACCAGCGTGCTTAATTCTAAAAGAAAAGCAAAAATCTGAGGTTACCAACAAGTCTTAAGGACAGGCGAGACTGAGTCTCTTCAGACCTGAATCTCAAATTCTGGAGGCCAACACAGAACGAGGCTGAGGTGCTGGTGAATTCTCTGAAGCAGTGGGTGTCAATAAATTTCCAACCTGTACTTTTGGAGGGAGAGGAGGAGCTTGCAGTAAACACCAGCAATTGACCCCATTAGATCCCTTCAAATCCTGTCCCAAACTCACAGGGACTCATACACACCGGTAGGCTCATTCCTGACTGGTGCCTCCAAGTTCTTTGGCATGAAATGGCCACCTCGGGGTTCCTGGCCGAGATCCACCAAAACTGTTGGCACCGGAAGCCAAGTGCAAATAGAGACTGAGGAAGAGCTCTGCCACGTGCTCTCTCACAGGACACGATTTTCCAGGCTAGCCTAAGGATCCGGTTCATGTCCCATAACCACACATACACTAGGTTAACTATTGGCTTGAGAAGGACAACCTGTTTGAGAACTGCAGGTGGTTAACTTTGTAACTATGGGCCAAATTAGAAATGACCTAAATAACCAGTCCCAAAGTACCCACCAGAGAGGGGAAGCTCCCTACCTCCATCTGAGAGGACTCAAAGGGCTTCATGAGGGGAAGACTGCAGGAGGACCAGTTATTCTCCTTTCTTTCTGCTCCTTCTGAGACCAACACCTCCAAAACTAAATAACACAAATGGACTTCACTAGTATAACTCAAGGCTGGGAAAAAGCTCATCCAGTTAACTTAAAAAGTAACAGTATTAAAGCTAGCAGGCAGCAAACTTGGGGAACTCAAAAGGTGTTGATTGTGTTTCAAATGTTTCCCCCAAAAGGCGAACCACTGAGAGAGGTTTCCCTGTCCTGCACCCTGCCCCCTGTCCTGCACCCCTGCCCTGGGCAGGTGTTCCCCTGTCCTGCACCCCCACCCCAGCAAAGACTGGCTAAAAATCCAAACTGAAAACCAGACTACGAGGAGGAAGGACTAGAGGAAGGAGTAGAAGGACACATGAACTAAGGGGTTAAAAGGATCAAAGGGCTTAATTGAAAAGAGCAGGCTCATCAAGGGGCGATTGTTCATCAACTCTCTTCCGAGTTGCATAAAAAGTACAAATATTACTTATTCAAAACCCGGATATTAAATAAGAAGTAAAATAAAATAGAAAATAGCAATCACTAAGTGCATGTAACATTACCTGAACCTACAACGTACAAAATCGATAGTTCTTTGGGCACCGGTGTGTGAAAACAAGCACTCATGTAAAGACATTAAAGACCCATGGGAATAAGTCATATAAAACCAGATGATCCACTGCTGCACTGTCAGCTCCAGAACAGTTCAGAAGCAGCCTGCTTACGTTTCCTATAGGCAAGTCTTTCTTTCAAAATAAAAATTACGATCATTATCTGCTTCACAGTGCCTCATAACCAGCTGTGCAAAACATTAACCCATCACACTAAAAAAAAAAAAAAATTAGCTGCTGAGAAAATTAAGACCTTACAGAAAAATAGTGAAAGCCACTGAAAATATGTTCCCGCTCACAAACATAAACAACTAAAGCAGCACGTTAAATTAGGCAAATCAGTAACATTTTCCACTTCTAGCGAGGACTGTATTATGAATTTCCGTTTTCCATCACCTGCACTGTAGAAACCTTTCAAGAATCTCTTCCTCACACACGGTTCCCCACCACCAGCAGTTTCAGCAATATGGATGATGGTTAAAAATGTATTTTGTTTAGGACGCCTGGGTGGCTCAGTTCGGTTAAGCATCTGCCTTTGGCTCAGGGTCCTGGGATCAAGCCCTGCATCTGGCTCCCTGCTCGGTGCGGAGCCTGTTTCTCCCTCTGCCTCTGCTGCTCCCCCTGCTTGTGCTCTCTCTCTCTCCCTGTCAAATAAATAAATAAAATCTTTTAAAAAAAATGTATTTTGTTTGCAGATAACACACTGTGATGGCTTTATGTGTCAAGCTGGCTATAGTAGCCAGTTATTGTATTACTCTAAGCGTAGCTGTGAAGGTATTCTGCAGATGTGGTTAACACCTACATCAGCTGACTGTCAGTAAGGAGATGACGGCCAACGCTGCATATGGCCGACCCTCATGCAATCAGTCAAAGGCCTTAACTGCCAGCTGAGGCCTGCCAGAGATGTTCTGTCTCAAGACGGCAACGTCCGCTCCTAGTTGAGTTTCCAGCTTGTAAGCCTGCCCTGCAGATTCCAACTTGCCACCCCACAATCATGTGAGCCAAGTCGTTGAAGTATATACATATATATATATATATATCTCCATCCTATTGGTTCTGTCGCTCTGCAGACTCGAACTGATAAACACACATTCAGAGACTTTTTATATGTAACTCTCGACCACTTTACTCTTCCCTTTTCTGATTTACTGATCCTGCTTCTCTCAGCCCCACCTACACAGAGCTCAGCTCCCACCCTACTCATGGAACCCACCACACGCAATTCTTGGAACTGACTTTTTTCCAAGTTTTTGCTTCAACAATCCCTATAACTTTACTTCTCTATTTCTATCCCTTAGGCCCTTCTTTTTCTGATGATTAGAAAAGAACAGCAACAAATATACTTGGTATAAACTAGGATGAAAATTCTCAGACAGATGCACATTTGCGTATACAGATCCCTGCATTAGGGAAATTTCAGATTGCAAAAGACTGTTTACAAAGTCACATTTTCTTGAAATATAGGTAAGGTACATTTTAAAGTGGTATTTTCATTTCAACAAGGAGCTCAGAACTGTTTCTAAGAAATCAGAACTACAATTGGGAAATAAAAGTTAAAGTATAATTTCATTTACTGAAATTGAATTCTTAATCCAGTACAAGAACACTCTTATTTTAACATCCAAACATCCTTATGCATGGAAAACTCCTTTTCAATGATGAACTTCAGAGCTCTAGAAGAATTATCTAGTAAAATATTTCAACAGTATTTTTTTAATGCTAAACTTTCAAGTTACTCAGGTCCCTTAAAACTGAAACATTCCAGCGTTTAAATAGTCAACTGGAATCAATACCTATTAACAGCCTTGTAAATGTACTAAATAGTATAAAGAAAAACATTAAATATTTAAAATAACAATGACATCCTCACCTCCCACATCAACCTGTAATCCATATTTTCATCCAAGTCTTCAGGCATTCTCTTCTCTCCAGCGAACGGTCCAAACTTTTCACCCTGAGTAGTGATGATTACATTGAAAGGGGGTTTAGTGCAATAATCAAGTAACAAAAATAAACTCATTTCTTTTCTGGAAATTTTTTTTCTCCAAACCTTCATGCCCAATGGGTGAGACACATTTAAAGTATTAACTAATTTACACAACACAAAATATTTACATATTTAAAATCCAACTTAATCTGTTTTTAGCTTAAGAGCCTGAATCCACAATACAGGAGCCAACATAAAAGGGTTAAATTGCATAACATTCAAATTCTGACAAGGCCTCTGGCAAGTAGTCTTAAAATGACAAGCATTGAGTTTTGCCTGACTTGAGAGACAAGCCCACCAGGCAGAAAATCACCTGGTTTCCATAAAAATCATAAATTCATCCCAATTATGAACAAGAAAGAAACAGGTTTGCCATTCTCAGAGGAAGAGCGTTCATAAATAAAGTTTAAATTCCCCTGCCAATCTTTCCAACAGCGAAGGCAGCACACTGTAAACCAGTTTCTCAAAGTGCAGGCTTTAGAGCCCACCTGGCATGAGAATCAACAAGGACATTGGTTTCAAATTCAGAATCCTGGGCTTATTAAAATCAGAAACCCTGGGAGTGGGGCATGGGGACCTGCATTCTGACAAGTTCCCAGCGAGAAGCACAGGTGGCTGGCTCTTGCGGTTACTTGTGAGGCAGGTTCCATTGTTTTCTCAACTAAGGTGACCAAAGCAGAGACTGGAGAGCCAGGGAGAGGGTTGGGTTTGTCCAGCCAGGCCGTCTGTAAACCGTGTGCAGAAGGACACAGAGCCACGTGTGCCTTTGTGAGAGTCCTCCAACCTCCCTGGGCCTAGTCTTCAGGGGAACCCTTCCCTTCCTCAAAGGAAGAAAACTCCAACATCTGCAGGGGAACTCTGATAAACATTGTTGGAGGGAAAAACCACCACCAACCAAGGCAATGTTTTGAGGAATACAAATGACTTAATGAACAACAGAAAACCCAACTCCTGGAAATAGTAACATGTTAAACCTTAAAGGAATTACAGCTAACTGACCCAGCCCCTCATTTTACAAATAAAGAGAAGAGGTCCTGAAAAGCTAGAAAAAAACAGCAGTACCCAAAGGCCTATTCCTTAATGTTAATTTAGGGACAAAAAATAGCTACAGAGGGCCCTCGGATCGAGATTATCACCCTAAATAACCCAGGCACAAGCACATCAAAGAAACAGGAAGACTGCTCTTTAAAATAGCATAGAGTTCTTGACACAAAGTTTAGCAAGCGAATTGCAGAGGCTAGAAGCCAGCTCTGCCTCCTCTACCCGTCATGCCTCACTAGCCACTTCACTTCTCAGGCAGCTACCACGGCCCCAAAGATGCCTTCCTTGAAAAAGTAATCATTTTTTCACTTCAACATGGGACCTTACCAGTATTTAATGGCAGTTAAGAAAAGCTGTACAAGAAATGAAAGAAGTGAAGCGCCTGGGTGGCCCAGTTGGCTGAAGCATCGTACTCTCCATTTAGGCTCAGGTCATGATCCCAGGGTGGTAAGATAGAGCCCTGGGTCAGGCTCCACCCTCAGAGTGAAGTCAGCTTGAGATTCTTTCCCTCTCCCTCCCCACACTGTTTGTCCCCTCCCCCCCCACCTGTGCATGCACTCTCTCTCACTAAATAAATAAATAAATAAATAAATAAATAAATAAATAAAATCTTTTTTAAAAAAAGAAATGAAAGAAGAGGGGAGGGCAATTAATATATACTGAACTACTGTGGGTCACACTCCAAATAACCCTATGTGAGAATTTCCCCATTTAACAATGAAGGACACGGAGAATCAAACAGTTTAAATAACTTGCTCGATTAGGGTCAACCACCCAGCAAAGATTAGAGAAGAGCTTAGGAAGCAGTGGTCTATTCTGCTCAGGCACGGTCTGCTTCACCATGCCACCCACCACTCAAAACCCTCACGACTGTATGACCCAGTGCCCAGGCAGCTCACCCCTCTCTTCTCACTTCCCATCGACTACAACCTTTAGCAACTCTGTGGGCCACGCCTTGCTCATAGTAGTCACTCAACACACGGACTCTTGAACTGAGTGAAGAAACTGATGGACCGCTGTTAAAGCCAATCTGGAAGGCAGACCAAAAAATAAGGTGTGTTTTTGGTAATAAATTTGAGGATTTGGTACTAATGCATGTAGTTCATCTTTTCATAGCCACATATTTAGTGTTTATCAGTCACTGCAGGAGGTAGTAATCTAAGTACACACTTTCCAATGCAACTGATCTACCCATGCCGGTAGTTTGTCTCTGCAGTACAAACTGGGAGGGGGAGAAAATGAATCAATCAATGCAGCAGTGTTCAAAGGACTGAAGAGGAGGGATGGAAACCCATATAAATGCACTGGAATCAGTTGAAAAGACTGCTTGGTTGCAATGTCTAGTGAGATTATTAAAAGAATTACAGATTTGAAAATTCAAAATAAGAATCAGGACTCAGATTTTAAAGCCTCACTAGTAAGAGTGAGCAAGCACTCTATCATAAACTCAAAATACCAAACTAGAATAAGATAGCTTTCAACTTTTTTCTTCAACCCACAGTAAGAAATAAAGTTTGCATCTCAGCTTGGCATATTCACATGTACACATAGAAACACACACATAAAACTAAACTATAAATTTCTTGAAACAGTACTACCCTTACTCTGTACAACACAAGCCTATATTTTATACACTACTTCACTTAACTTTTTTAAAAATACTAGTTCTGACCCCATAAGTTAATTTCACAACTCAGTGATGGCTTGCCATCTAGTTTGAAAAACACTGACATTAAAACATACACGGGGAAGGCAAATTTATTAGGTATGCCAGTGAGTATATTAGCATGATCTGATCAACTAGACTTGAGATTCTGTAGCTGCAAGATTACAAAAATGTTAATAGCCAACTCTTCATTATCCTTAGCACATATGGTATGAAACAGTGCAGATAATTAAAACAATTTATATTTGACTTTAGATGAAGATTTTGTACTTACCAGACTCACTCTCACTCTGAAGCCTTCCCCTAAGGAGCCTACCACCTGCTATCCCCCCCTTCTCTAACCTCTTGTTCGTCGTACTTTCTTCTAATTGTAATTTTATTGCAAATTCTGCTTTATTCACCAACCATTTCCCATGGGAATTCTAACCTAAGATTAAGCTTCTTCTACCTCAGTGGGCTTCAAACCTGCTTGGTTAACACACTTGTGAAAGGAAGGTTTGGGGTACACACCCCATATATATGTGATTACTTTTCTTTTAGTTGAACCATACGAAATTACCAATATTTGATCATTTTCAACCTACAAAATGAACATTTTTCATATGATTCATTATAATAAAAATTATATATACATATGCATTAGCATAATTAACACCTAAGGTAAGGTTTACAACTAATGACAGGAAGAAAACCAATATTTCAAACTATCTTCTTGAAAATTTCAAAATTTTTTGGCTGACATCATTGGTTTTACTCTCTGTGATTAAGCTGCTGAAGCTCTCCTATTAGCAGCAGGAAAACCGTCAGCTGTACTATTTCCTTGATGTTCGTGTGTGCCTACATTATTGACGCTACCTTCATTGCAAGAATTTTCCTAGAATTCTTTACGTCAAGTTATCTAAGGGGTCACTACATCAAATGCTTACATGGTCAGGCAGGAAAGCAGCACGACATCCGTCATCCAACAACAAACATGTAAAGGACACATTAGGGAGGGACTGAGAGGCAAGCTGGAAGGGCAGGCCCACTTAAGCTTTTCTACTGAAGCTGAAGTTGGTATATCACAATGGGGACCTAATGTTGCTAGATATCTGCAAATATTTCAGAGAAGCTGACAACTCAAATGTGTACATGAAATCACTACTTGTCTCTGTTGGCGATGAATTCCAAGCTTTCAAAACTCTGCGGGTCAAATAAAGTGTGACTTCAAGACAACCTCAACCTGTAGACAGCAAACCGTTCAAGGCAAACTCACCTCTCGGACTGGCCCAATGCCCGGCCCACAATGGTGCTTCTCTGCTATTTCTAAACAAGCAAATAATTAATCTATTCAATTGACCACCCACTGGACCAGACAATAACTTTCAATGAACAAAAAATGAATGATTATAAACATGGCCCATTTTCTCTCATTTCGCTTAATATTAGCCAAAAGTTGAAAGCAAGATTTACCACAGATCTCTCTCTTAGAACAGTGGGGAAAGCACTAGCTGAGGCTTCAAGACATCTGGATCCTGGGGCACCTGGGTGGTGCAGTCCTTAAGCGTCTGCCTTCGGCTCAGGGCCGTTCCGGGATCGAGCCCCACATCAGGCTCCTCCGCTGGGAGCCTGCTTCTTCCTCTCCCGCTCGCCCTGCTTGTGTTCCCTCTCTCGCTGGCTGTCTCTCTCTGGTCTAAGAAATAAATACATAAATCTTTAAAAAAAAAAAAAAAAAAAAAAAAGAAGAGAGATCTGGATCCTAATCCCTGCTCTGCCCTTGATTAGCTGTGACACAGCAGGATGTCACAAACTTCGGAGCCTTAGTTTCCTCACCTATAAAACTTAGGGATTTGGAGTACCTGATTTCTAAGATTCCTGCCAGCTCTTAAATTCTGTTAGAAAGAGCTTCCACAGGCCCAATTTGGAACAATTTGAGAATCAAAGAGAACAAAACAGTAAGTGACTGAAACACATTAACACATAAACACATTAATTCTTAATGATTGTCTGAGAAGGAGAAAAAAATTTAAACCTCATTTGCCATCATTGGAGGGTAACAACTTGTTAAAATTAGTAGAGGGAAAGGGGCGCCAGGTAGCAGTTGGTTGAGCACCTGTCTTGGGCTCAGGTCAGGATCCCAGGGCCCTGGGATGGAGTTCCACCCTGGGTTCCCTGCTCAGTGGAGAGCGTGTTTTTTCCTTTCCCTCAGCCCATTCCCAACCCCATGCTCTCTCTCTCTCAAATAAATAAACTCTTTTTTTTTTTTAAGTTTTTATTTATTTATTTGACAGAGAGACAGCCAGTGAGAGGGGGAACACAAGCAGGGGGAGTGGGAGAGGAAGAAGCAGGCTCCCAGAGGATGAGCCTGACGTGGGGCTCGATCCCAGAACGCTGGGATCACGCCCTGACCCAAAGGCAGACGCTTAACAACTGAGCCACCCAGGCGCCCCAATAAATAAAATCTTTTTTAAAAAGTCAGTAGAGGGAAAGAACTACCATTTTGCCCTACCTTTTCAATAATACCCTAGATCAAGAGAACCAGACAACAACCAATAGAGGGAAAGCTCTTCTTTACAGAGGAATGCTAATTTATAATAAAGAAGCACTACTTATTTGAATGAAATCACCATTTTGAAATCCCTAAAAACGTAACTGATTCAGGCAAGGGTCATCAATGGATGTTAAGACCATTAGGTAAAAGGCTGATAGTGAAATAGATATTCATCTAGTATCAGCTCACAGATTACTGCTTTAAGCACAAGTTCCCTTTTAAATGGAAAAATCAGGTTACCCCAGTGTTGGCATTACTAACAGTGGGGAAAACCAGACATTATATACCCCTGCTATAATGCAGTCTGAGGTAAACCATTCCAGCCCCTCATTCCCCAGTGTCTGTCATAGGAACGTGAGAGGGGTGTTTGCAGAACTCTCCAGCCACCTCCACGGGCAAAAGGGCGAGTGAACACGCGCAGACCTCTTCCCCCTTGTCCTGTCTCTCCCCAGCACCTGGGGAGACCCGTGCTACCTAGAAAGAGAGCGCAGGGATAAAACACCTATGAGAGGGAAGTGGATGCTTCCTGCGATGCCCACAGCTCACACTGCACTCTTTACTGCAATGTAAAAAGTATCCTGAGGGTAGGAAGAAGTGTTTAGTATACAATGTCAGTGCATTAAAAAAAAAAAAAAAAAAAAAGTAAAATAATCTATACCTAACTTCCAGATTTGAAGAAATACAGAAGATAGAGAAACACATTAAATAAAGCCCTGGGAAAACAATCAGATAAATCCAGATTGTGAGATACTCCACAATTAGCCTGATCTCCTCAGAAAGTCAGTTATTAAGAAGGGGAACAGGAAAAGGGAGACCGTGAACAGATTTGATAGATATAACCAAATGTAATAGGTGGTCTCTGATTTGCTCCTGGTTCAAAAAACAAACAGCTATAAAAACATTTTGGAGGCAATTGGAGTAATTTGAATATGGGCTGGAATTAGAAGACGTTAGGAAATTACTGTTATTTTTGTTGGATGTTAAAATGATATTATGGCTATTTAGGGGAATGTCCTCATACAGAAATACTGAGGGAAAAATTGTCATAATGTCTACAATTTACTTCGAACTGGCTCAGCGAATAAAAAAATTTATACATATAAATGAAATAAATTATATTGAAGTAAATCAGTCTGCAGTTGAATCATTCATATGTGAAATAATGATCATTTTTCACAGAAGGAGTCTAAGGGCCCACTTAGAACGTAATTATATTTCAATGTTAAACTACGGTCCATGTGCTGCTCTCGAAGTACAATTAGGCCTTCAACAAAGTGTGTTTCTAAAAAGTTCAGTATGAAAAATATCCAATCTTCTTTCCCTACTATTACTGTTGGGGCAGAGATAAATTGCCTCATTATATGCTATATCCATACTCCTCAGTACTGGAATGCTGACCTTGTTGAGAGTAATAATGCACGTAGGTAGAAAAACATTTACCAGCTTCCCACTTAAATAGGGAAGAGAGCTAACAACATGCAAGCAGAAATCATTATATGAACCTACCACAAAGGCTCTCAACAGGAGGACTACGTCAGCTGGCAAGTACATCCTAGGGCTTTGGTTATTTCCTCCTTCTCCCCACCCGGAATAAAAGCATGAGAGCTGGAGCTAAAGCAGCCATCTGGAGGCCAAGAGAATGCAGACTTCCACCCCAACATCTTAAGCCACTGAACTGATAGCAGTAAATGCCTATATGCCAACTTCTTATTATAGGGAGAACATAATCCCCAAGGTTTAGATTACTGGAGTTGTCTCTATTACTCTCAGCTGAGATAGCAAATGTCAAGGAAAAGAAATGCACTAGTGCCCAAGACATTACAGAATCATTCTGTATGAAAGGAGTCCCTTATAAAATAAATATGAAATGGGAAATGCAGGAGAATTGTGAGGAAGAAGAGATGCTGGGTATATGGATATAGCACCTTCCTGTTAACCCCAACCCTAAGTCACTTGCTTCTCTTGAGCAAAACAACTGCTACTAGTGTGTACGGCAAACCGAACGTAAGTGAAGCCTTAGGTTTTGGCAAAGAACAAGTGTGAAGCATTTTCTCCAGTGGACTAAGTAATAAACTGGAAAATAGCAGAAGAGCCAGTACTGAGGACTGGAAACTAGGGAAGGCAGAGAACATTTTGAAAGTCAGAGATGGGGGAGGGGGCCACAGCCCACAGTCTTTTCCATGCTTGGAGTCCAGGAAAGTACAAGGAGACCAGACAGCCCAGACAGCCGAGGAACAGTCTTGGGCTTCGATAAAACAACCAAGGCAGATTGCCTATATACAAAGGGGCCCAGCCACCTGAGAGAGAAAGATCAGGCAGAAAAATGAGAACCATACTCTGTAAAATAGAACTTCTACAGGAGACAGACTACTTTAATTAAAAGGAATACCTCAATTGCATAAGGAAATTTAGAGATTCAAGTAGAGCCCTCAAACACACACACACACACACACACACACACACACATGCACTCACAAACACACACTCTTTTAAGAGGGCGGGGGGTGGGGGGGAAGCATGATTTCCCAACTGAATATTTTTAGAGAATGAGCTGAAAGAGAAATAGACTAACGTGAAAATCACTTAGCCAGTCAGGAAGTCCTTTGCAGTCAGGTGGAAGGAGAGCTACTTGATGATATACACAGATTCAGGGAGAATATGTCCACATGATGATGAGAAAAAGAATCACAGACAGTCACTAACTAAAAGGAATCAGAACAGGGGACAGAAGATGGCAAACGAAAATGAGTAGCTGGTGTATATACACACAAAATTAATGACAAGTAATAGGGTGTGTAGACTACATAGGGTAACTAACAACTCTTGAAACAAGAGGGACACACTTTAAAAAGAAATTCTATTAAGTGACACACCATTTCATGGAACTTAAGGATTGTTGGGGAAAGCCAGCAGGAAGGCAAAAGCATCCCAAAAGTTGCACAGCATGGTGTGGCAGCAGGGGAGGGAAGGAGAAGAGGGAAGAAGGAAGGAAATGGAACATCTTATAGAAGAAATTGTGTGTTTGTGGGAAAATAGTTGAGCTCTAGCTATCGGATAAAATGACACCCATTTGATTATGAAAGAGGGAAAGAGTAAGTAAATCACTAAAGAAAAAGAGTAGAACTAACAAAGTGATCAGAGGGGAGAAAAGAATGAACAGTGACTTGAACAGACAGCAAAATAAGGAAAATTTAAAAATAAGTTACAATATAAAATAAGTAATAAGCATAAAGAAAGATGACAAGAATGAAATCAGCTATATCAGCCATTACACTACATAAGAAGGTCAAGTTAAATTCTCTTATTAAATGAGAGACTGTAATACCACATTAGGAAATATAATCTAGCTACATGATTATAAAATATAAAAGAAAATGATAAAAAGTGAATTTACGTGAGTAGACAGAGATACACAGAAAGGCAATAGTGTCAACATCAAACAAGAATTAAGTTAATTGCTGAATGCACTAAACAAAATAAGGCAGAGCATTATATAGTAATAAAAAATATATTTATGAAGATGATATAAGAGTGAGAAAACAGAAGTATAAAAATACTAAATATGCCCAAACTTTCAGTTATACAATAAGTCATGAAGATAGAAAGTACAGCATGGGGAATACAGTCAATAATATTGTATGGTGACTGACAGTGACTACACTTATTGTGGTGAGTACTGAGTAATGTACAGAATTGTTGAATCAACATGTTGTATACCTAAAACTAATATAACATTGTATGCTACTTATATTTCAATAAAAAGTGCTTAAAATAGCCAGTTTTAGGCTATCTATATTTTATCAAAATAATTAAAAAATTAACAAACTTTTCACCAAAAAAATATATATGTATTATATACATAATACATATGTATATTATATATGCATGAAGAACTAAAGTGGGTGATTTTTTTTTCAAAGATTTTATTTATTTATTTGACAGAGAGAGAGACAGCCAGCGAGAGAGGACACACAAGCAGGGGAAGCGGGAGAAGAAGAAGCAGGCTCCCATCGAAGGAGCCTGATGCGGGGCTCGAACCCAGAAGACCGGGATCACGCCCTAAGCCAAAGGCAGACACTTAACGACTGAGCCACCCAGGCGCCCCGTAAAGTGGGTGATTAATTTATTAAGTAATAAAAATAATAAGTGGAGTCTTTTGGGTTTTCTACATTCAAAGGGCCACATGCACCCCAATATTTATAGCACCCTTATCAACAATAGCCAAACTATGGAAAAAGCCCAAATTTCCATTGACTGATGAATGGATAAAGAAGATGTGGTACAGACCATTACTCCATCATCAAAAAGAACAAAGTCTTGCCATTTGCAACAACATGGATGGAACTAGAAGGTATTACGCTTAGAGAAATAAGTCAGAGAAAGACAAATACCATATGATTTCGCTCATGTGGAATTTAAGAAACAAAACAGATGAACATAGGGGAAAGGAAAAAAAAGAGAGAGAAGCAAACCATAAAAGACTCTTAACTATGGAGAACAAACTGAGGGCTGATGGAGGGAGGTGGGCAGCGGAGAGGCTAAATGGGTGATGGGTGTTAAGGAGGGCACGTGTGTTCAGCACTGGGTATAAGTGATGAATTACTAAATTCTATACCTGGAACCAATTTTACCATATGTTAACTAGAATTCAAATAAAAATTTGAAATGAAATAAAACAAAATAAAAATAAATGTAAGAATATTTTTTTAAATGCCATTAATTTTAGGGGCGCCTGGGTGGCACAGTTGGGTAAGCCTCCAACTTTTGATTTTGGCTCAGGTCATAATCTCAGGGTCGTGGGATCGAGGCCCATGTTGGTCTCCATGCTCAGTGCAGAATCTGCCTGAAGTTCTCTCTCCCTCTCTCTCTGTCCCTCGAGCTCATGCTTTCTCTCTCAAAAAAAAAAATAAATAAATCTTTAAAAAAAATAAAAATAAGTGCCGTTAATTTTAAAACTTTTTAAGTTAAATATCCACCAAAAATTTAAAAAGAGTATCACTCCTACCCTAATAATACAAAAGGCCAACAAACTACAAAACCATAACTTTTCTTGAGGAGAGCACTAGCTTACCTGTGGCAGATGACAGAAGGAACAGCGGCCAGCCACCAGGGAAGCAGGTAAGAAATCAACTAACATTTTAGTGGTCTGCCAAAGGATGCGTGTGAGACAGCCTGCATGTATAGAGCCCGTGGAAGCCCCAGACCTAAGGGGAGTTCACACACACTGGCAGACTCTTCTCCAAGGAAGAGTCTCCCGTACAAGAAAGACTGGGACACAGACAGGAGAACAGAGAGACTCCTCGGTGTTGCAGGCATGCAAGAGGGGAACAGCAGCTCCTGCAAGAATGGCACAATACCCCACACCTCCTGCCCTGACCTTTCTTCCAAATGAGGAGAAGTCTTGAGCCACTGCCAGAAAAGTAGCACACTGTCATCCCCAGAACACGAATAAAGATCCACTGCTGCTAGAAGAAAGTTAGGAAGTAATACAGGCTCAGGAACATACACCATAACCATAAGAGGATTTCTACCATTGGGTAAGGAATAGGAACCCTCTCCCGGGTTTTATTTTATATTATAAAAATATACAAATATATCTCACCTCCTCTCTGACATCCCTCTCTGTTGTCTAACAGAAACTTCAAAATCAACTTGCCTTCCTCTGAGTTCCTAATCCTCCCCTTTCAAGCCTGCTCCACCCACAATCTATCCCAATCTCAGTTGTTGACAACAGACAAGCCAGGCCTTCCAACTTCTCAGGCTAAAATCCTTGGACTCATCGTCGATCCTTCCCTTTCTCTCCTCCATACTCATCAGCATATTCTGTCACTGACATCTTCAAACTAAACTCGCCACACTGCCACCATCTTGGTCTAAGCCACCATCTCTTAGCTGGATCTCTCTGCTGGATCATTGCAACAGAATCCTAACAAGTCTTCCAGGTTACACACCTGCCTGGCGGCCGACCCTTGATAAACTCAAGTCAGATCATGTCACTCCTCTGCTCAAAACCCTGCAGCAGCTCCCTGTTTCACTCAAAGGAACGTCGACACCTTTACAATGGCCTGAAAGAAAGAAATGTGGCTCTTAGTACACTTCCCTTCACTAACTCTCTGACCTCCTCCCCTACTCGGCCACTGCTCACTCCCTTCCAACCTCATTGGCCTCCTTGTCCTGGGACAGCAAACAAACTCCGGTCTCAGAGCCTTCGCTCTAGCTGCTGCCTAGAATGCTTTTCCCCTAGAAGTCAACTTTCCTCCCATCCTGTAAGTCACAACGCAAACCTCCCTTGCTTAGTGAGGACTCACTGGACCACCTATTTATAACATCCCCACACCCGTGTCCCCGCACTCTGCCAAATCTTCCATACCTGGCTCTACTTTTTCTTTTTTCCGAAGCACTTATCACATTGTAAGGTAGTGTAAAATTTATCTAATATGTCCACTGTTTAGCTTCTGTCTCTTCTCAGTAAAACACAAGCTCCACAAGAGCCATAATTTCTCTTTTGCTTGCTACTGTAGTCATAATGGCCAGTACAGATTTTGGTCATGAAGATAAATCTTGAATAACTGTGTAAAACACGATCTGAATAAATGGAAGTTGTGGTATGCTGACAGCATAAAATATATTCAGTCATTAAAAATAATAAACTACAGCCAAAGTAGATGATTTGAAGGGATTCCCATAAGATACCATTAAATGAGAAATGCTTGATGATGAAATGAGTTTACTCTTCTCTCATTTTTGTAAAATAATATTTTAAAAGTGTGTGAGTGGATGTGTGCCCGTATTATGTTATATGAGCATGGACACAGCACTTATCAGTAGAGAAAAAAAATTTCTTTTTTCAGTGAGAAGGATATATGGAATGATCTGAGTTCAAATTCTGTTTAATCCACTTATTACTGACATAACCTTCCTCAAAATCAATCCCCTCATCTATAAAACAAGGATAATAATGGCCACCGTGTAGGCTTGTTGTAGGATTTCCATGTGAACTGTGGGACGCATTCAGTGACTGTGGTCTCAGTCATTCACCCTTCTGTCACTAGCAACTAGCCCAGTGCCTAACGACTTCAGATGCTCAATAAATATTTGTTGAAAAAATTAACTGTCATTATTATTATCACACACAAATAAGCAAAATATGAAGCTTCTGAGAAAACCTCAGTTTAAGTGGATTAGTTATACATTTTAAAATCTATAATAACACCAGGAAATACAAAGCTGCATTGAGTCACTATCCTACAGGGTAAATGTGTAAACATAAAAAAGAGATAGCACATATGGCAGGCATCCTGGTGATGATTTTCCCACTGATTATGTTTCCAGATTAGTTATCATCAGCCACCAGGAAATCTAAGCAAACGTTCACTGGCAGAATTTTAGCCCTAGCATAAAGATCCATTGTTTCTTCACCAGATTCACCTTCCAAGCTGATCAACAAAACACTTTATTCAACAAAATCCAGTCCCCTTATATTAACATCTACGCATGGTGATTTTTCCTCTATGTTTTTACTTAATTTTCTTTACAGGGTACCTCTTTCCCACATGTTTTTCTAACCCTATACAACTTGCTCCCCTCCCCTCCCCCCCCCCCCCCCCCGCTTATTTTCTTTTCATAAACTCAGATTTGAACCTTTCTTTCAGGTATTTTTCACTTGGGATTTGACCTCACTAAATGTCTTTACTGCAAATTCCTCAAAGAGAACCAAGGCGCTCGCCTTGATTTGAAAGAGAGGGAGCTGGCATTATGGAAGAAAGGAGCTTGAGAGGTAGCTGTTAGCTGCAAGGCCCCACGTGAAGTTTTTCTGGGCTTCGGTGTCATCATTTGTAAAACAAAAATGGGTAAATTCCATTACTTCCGAAGTTCTTTTTCTACTTCTATAAATATACCTGTTCCTCCCCGTTATAAGGGAACCACTCATCCAGGTTTTATTGCATGAATGAGAACTCTGAAGATCTTCTCCAGAATCAATACTGAAAACGAGGCAGAATATTCATCAACGTGGTAGCTTTGCAATGGGTACTTTTTATCAGGACCAGTATGTGGGGAAGGACTCACCCGTTAGTCATCGTAAAATGTTCCACATACTCTAGGCAAGGAAGAATTATACTTTGGAGCCCAGGTAAGATAATAATGGCCCACCAAAAATGTTCACATCCTCATCCCCAGAATCCGTATGTTACTTTACCTGATAAAAAGAGACTGCGCAGATGTAATTACGTTAAGGATCTTGAGATGGGGAGATTACCCTGAATTACCTGGGTTGGGCCAATCTAACCACTAGGGTCCTTACAAGAGAAGCCAGAAGCGTCAGAGTCAGAGAAGGAAATGCGACCACAAAAGCAGAGGTCAGAATGATATGGGGTAAAGGAATGAGCACAGGAATGTGGGCAGCCTCTAGAAAACCGCAAAAGACAAGGAGGTAGACTCTAGAGCCTCCAGAAGGAATCAGCTCTGCCCACTCATTTTAGACTTATATTCTCCAGAAGCCACTAAATGTGTGATAATTTTTTACAGTAGTAACAGGAAACTCATACCCCAGCAGTCAATATAGTATGTCCTGAAAAGTAGCTGTGTATAAAATCCCAGTTTATCTGACAAAGTTTGAATTAGGAACCTGCATTTGTCCATGAAAAAGGCAAACTAGATTGGGACACTGCCCTAGGGTTCATGGGCACAGGGTGCCACTTAGCAGCCACCTGGGCAAAAAAGCACAAGGTCGAGAGGGAAGGGAGCCAGGAACAGAGCTACCCCAGCGGGGTCAATTCACTGCAGCTGGTGTATAGACAGGCCTCGGCAATGCTCTTTACTGCTTCTTCTGGAACTGGGGGACCAGAAATCTGGGAGAGACATAATTTTATTTCATTTATATTTAGTTATTTCCTTTTCAGCTTTTCTTCAGCTTTCCTGTTAGTCTTTGGTTCTTTTTAAAAATACAAACCCAGCTCAAGCTTATACAAGTTAAAGGGCTTTTAGATATAAAGGAAAAGAACTACGTATCTGATCAGGTAGTGAAGAATGCCTTTAGCCTGCTAGTGAAGAATGAAATGGAAAGGGAAAAAAATTTAAAGGTCAGCATAAGGGCAACTGCAAAACTTTTGACAAAATATAATGATCCAGCAAGTATGTAATCTGTAAAATGGGGTTAAGAATAAACCTTCGAAGACCGTCGTACAATAAAATGAGAGAACGTACACAAGTGCATAGGAAACAGAAAACCCAGACTGCATTATGGGTGATTGTGTGTGACACTTTCAGGCTGCCAGTCTCCAAGGTGGTGCCTCAGTGGAAGTATTTAAGCAACTTTCTTCGTCTGCAATACGGTCTGTCACAAGGGCTACTAGCCCTTAAAGGACTGCTTCTGTTTTATTCCCAACAATTCTACCTACAAACTGTTCAACTCCACCCAAGTGGATTCAGAGCACAAAATCTGATCAGACTCATAGAAATCGGTATCACGGGTCCACCACTTAGTCTCTGTCACCCAGCCATTACTTGAAGTGTCACACCAACAGATGTGTGAAGTTAAAATGCTCAATACGAAAGATATTTCAACAATAATAATTCGACTAACCCCAAGAAATTCACTCCTCCATAGAGCCCTCTTTGATTCCAGCCTCCTGCCGCATTTTCTCATCACTTACTATAATGACAATGGCGGGGGGGGGGGGGGTCTCCTCTCCTTCTGAACTCCTGCAGCACCTCTTACCCCACAGCTTCACACCTCATTTGCTTGAATGTCATTGCACCAGTCAGATCGGATGAAAACTATTTCCTTTGCTGTCTCCCTGACCAGACTAAAAACGACTCTAATTCAGCAATTTCATCACCTAATGTAGTGCCCAGCAAAATCAATCCAGATAAACAGGCTGAAATTATTGTGATAATATTCATGATAATTTTTACTTTTTTACTTCTTTACTGCCTATCTCCCCACACAAGAAAACAAGCTCCTTGTGGACGAAGAACACTTCTGTCTTGCTCACTTGTGTACCCCCAGAGCCTAGCATAGCACCTGCCACGTATGAATGGCTAAAGGACTGAAAGTCAGAGGGGAAGAAAAACCAACTGCCTGCAACAGACCCAAAGGGAAGGAAGACTGGTAGTACTGTAGCTCCTGCCTTAACCCTTTCCATAAAATCACAGAATCTGAGAGCTTGGAGGAACCATGCGGTTCACCTGTCCACATTTTGGGTTCCAAGCATAATGTCAACCATCACCATCCACTGATTAATCTCATTGGCCATGAAGGGGAATAATGGTCACGGTATTAAAAAATGCAATGTCTTAAGGTATTTGTTTGCTTAACTTTTTTTGTATGGATATTTCATGTATTACCTCTAAGTAATAATATTAATTTTAATCTGCATTGTACTTTATAATCTAAAATTCCACATCTTCATTGAAGCATTAAACCTGTGCTCATGAGGTAACACACAGGAGACACTTAGAACAGGCTCTGGCACACGGCAGGCAAAAGTGTCCACCTATCCTCGTCATTAGCAAATCGCAATGTGTATAACCATGAAAAAACTCAGGCATCCTTTTTCTACTCAAGGCCCTTCCAACAGTCTCATCCATTCTTTCTCAAAGAACAATTCATGGCTTACACAGAAATAGCTGCCAGAGGACCTTCTCCTCATCTAACCTCTAATTTCCATAATGGGAAGAAAGGAAAGCAGGTCCTTTCCTTTTCACTTTATTGTCACTATGCAGACTTTATACAAAAAGAAAAAAAAGGGGGGGATAGAGAGAGAGGCAGCAGGCCTGCAAAAAAAAAAAAAAAAAAAAAGATAACTGCCAAGGAAAAACCTAGCAGGGCAAAGGTGGAGCCAGAGCATTAGGTGATTCTGCGCAGGGACCACACTCTAGAAATCACTGCGTGGGGGGAGGGGGGGGAAGGGGGGGTGGACGTAAAAAAGGATTAAGGGGACCCATTGTAAAGGAAATCTCAAAGGGACCTGATCAATATAGCAGGAGTGGAGTATCTAAAAGATTCCCCAACTTCAGTACAAGTCTGGATTAGATGCTTTGAATTTGAAATCAATAGATGGCTTGAATTGCAACTGTTTTTTTAAAACGAAATGTTATATGAGAATATGTGTTATAGGGGCGCCTGGGTGGCACAGCGGTTAAGCGCCTGCCTTCGGCTCAGGGCGTGATCCCGGCGTTATGGGATCGAGCCCCACATCAGGCTCCTCTGCTATGAGCCTGCTTCTTCCTCTCCCACTTCCCTGCTTGTGTTCCCTCTCTCGCTGGCTGTCTCTATCTCTGTCAAATAAATAAATAAAAAATCTTTAAAAAAAAAAAAAGTGTGACAAAAATTTGTAACTTTCAACATATATATATATATATATATATTACCCGATACATTCTAAAATATATTCCAAGAATATGAAAACTTTAACTTTAAAGCAGGGTCTTTAATTTAACTGCTGAAATACTGTCTTCTCAGGCCCCTTGATCCTTGATTTATGGCCAGCAGACCCATTAAAGGTAACCTGGAAAATATTTAAGAATCGAGAAACTACTGCAAACAGGTAAGGACGCATGGGCATTTAGCTTCACCTGACCACTCAGTTAAAATCTGTTGTTCAGCTTCAGTGTGGTCCTCGGCCTTTGGAAGGCAAAGGAGCTGAAGCCTAATTCTGGGTCATTTCTGGCATCAATGAACCTGTCCATGATCAATGACTTTATGACTGAATATCTTGTGATCATAACTAAATTATATCACTAATAATGTGTCATTTGAATTCAATACAAACATCTGCATATTCACCTGAAATATAGATTAGCATTCTAGATTTCATCTGGATGAAAATCTCTATGGGTTTTACATGTAGAAATTACAAGAGGCAGGAAAAGGTGTCTATTTAGTACTGCAATAATAAACAGAATATGGAGATTTTGGAAGCAGTTCATTCTATACCCAAAAATAATAAAAACCTTCCAAATAAGTACATGGAAAAATAAGTTGGAATTTATAAAAGTATCAAAATAAAGTACATTGGTCAGCTGTTTCTAAAAACCTAAATAGTATTATAAGACAACTAGGAATTATGTAATAATTCTAATATTGTATAACTTTTTAATATGTAACTATTAATAACAAAATAAGAACTGTGTTTAATTTTTAAGTGATTACACTTAAACCTAAGACCCTCAAAAAAAACCCATTTGGGAATTTTCACATCCTGTGAGAAAAGATTAAATGCAGAATTTCAACTTCTGCCTTGAAAGAATGTTGACTTTGACATTTACCTATTTGGCAAAAACATCTATTCAGTTCAACTCAAATTCAGAAAAAGTGTTTATTCCTGGTTTTCACCTTTGAGCATTCTTCTAAACCCCCATTTGAAAAAGTAAATATGGGGTTTGCTTCTTCCAGTCTTATCCTAGGAGATTCTTTTAGGTCATGTTGTCAAGGGTGCTTCGGGGCTCCCTTTCCCCCCCTGCTCTTTGGGTGAGAGGTTGGAGGGAGATTTATACCCAGATGAAAAGCATCCTTGTGTCTCTGGGTGCATTCTGTGAACCTCTTGCTAGCATACCTCTGCTAAACAAGCCTGCTCTTGCCCAAACCTCCATTTTTCAAAATCTCTGTTGTAGGGAGAGAGCGGAGGAGGGGGGGTGGGGAGGGGGTACCTGGCAGGGATAGATCTGAAAAGAGCATGCGCTTTGGACCCAGAAGCCATGGACTTGAAGCCTAACTCACTAACCTAGCAGGAAATTTAACCATGCAGTACTTCTGTTTTTTCATCTCTTACATGAGGATTACTGTTCTCAAGGGAGTTGTGCTGGTGACGTTACTAATGTAGGTCAAGTTCCAAGTACTGGCTTGGCCGAAAGTATTTGCTCAACAAACGATGGCTCATTACCCTGAGCACTTCACCACTGCCTTCGTGATTCCAGATTTTACATATCCTGTGAAACAGCTGTAACACAGGTCTCATCAACTCCAAAGGTCTGGAATTTTCCAGTAATTTCTCCTCCTAAGCCTTTGCTTTCAACATCCAACATTCCAGGCCGTTCCCGCAGGTACACTGCAATGTGCCTGCCTTGCTCATGTGCGTCTAAATTTCTGGAAGGAGAGATCTAGTCACAGAAAATCTTAAGGCAGAGAAAAAAAGATCAGAGATTCTAAGATTATCCAGTTGGCATCTGCCAGGATCCACAAAACCCACTTTGGAAGGAGGGAAAGAACTTCTGCAAGTCTGAATGAGAATCTAAGGCCTGTGTGGAACTGCGCTCCGGGCGCCGCCTCCCAATCCCTGTAGAGACAGAGAGGCGCTTCTGGCCACATTTCCTCATCCTAAAGGAAGAAAAGCGGCGGCGGGGCTGCGTGCGCGCCTAAGCAGACACCCGCCCACGCGCGGCTCCGCCAACGCAAAGACGCAGCTCACTCCCCGAACTGAGGAAGAGGGAGGCTCCATCCGGACTCACTTCCTGCAGGGGAAAGGAAAGACATCTTGCCGCAGGGCGGCCCGCGGCAGGTCCGCCCCTGGACCGGCCGGTAGCGGAGCGCGCCCCGCGGGCACTTACGTGGCGCAGCCCTCTCGGGAGGCGCGGGCAGGCGAAGGCCGCCCTGGCAGCCCCGGCCTTCCCGCGGGACTCCCGGCCCACCCCGGCTAAGGGCGACGGCAGCGACGCCCGGGGAGCCCCCGCCCGGCAGAGGGGCGACCCCGGGAGGCGCACTGAGCGCCGCAGGAGCAGGGGCGCGCAGGCTGCCGCCGGGTCACCCACCTTTCTCACTCTGCGGGCCGTGTAGAGCCCCATCCCGTCCTGAACCCGGGAAGACTTCAGGGAGAACCTGTCCGGCACGTACATGCCCAGCATTTTCCCGGCCGCGGCCGCCGCCGCCTCGCTCAGCACCAGCGCTCTGCGCCCGGGCGGCGACACATCGAAATTTGGGGTGCTGGGATGGAGGGGAGAGGCCGGCGGGAAAGGAGGAAATGTAGTTTTCCTCCCAGAATCCCCACCTCCCCGCCGATTCCAGGATCCCCCGCGGCTCAGCCCCTCCTAGTCCCGGGTCTGGCTCAGCCCGGAGCCGCCGCGGCCGCTGCTGCCATTGCTGCCGCGGGGGCGCGGGGGGCGCGAGCCGGGGCGCTGCGGTCTCAGAGACGCCGCGCGCTGATTGGCCCAAAGTTGGCGGCTCGGACCCGCGCCGGGCGCGGTGCCGGGAGCGGAGCTGACCTCGGGGCCTCAAACCCAGAGGCCGGCGCGAGGAGAGGACCCGCCTGCTCCCCGCGCCCGGCGCGGCGACTTACTGACCAGCCCTTGTCCAGCTCTGGGTTTTCCCCCGCCGAGCTAGTAGTACTCCAAGTCGGGGAATTTTACTCTTTTTAGATGCAAAACGCAATGACCGTGACACAGCTGGGGGCATCCTCCAAAACAATTTCATGGAATTCCAGACTCTGAAAGTATGTTTATTGCCCGGCTACCGAAAACCAACCCTGCGGACTAGGAACTTTGGGTGCTTCTCACATCTAAGTTAATCGTTTTTTTTTTTTTTTATGCTTGTTTCAGGGATTTGAATTCATAGGAGATCAGTAAGTGTGGTGATTAAAGGACAGAGAAGGGGGGTGTACACAGTCTGCAACGAATCCATTTCAAGTTAATCCAAAATTTGTCGCGAACAATTTAATATTTAAATCCAGCAGAAACTAGTTCTCGTATGGCTCTGTAACCCAGGGAAAGTTCGTAACACTAACCAAGTTACACCATTCCTGAGTCCTTTCTTGCTTGGAAATCACCAGACCAGTCGTAGATCCTCAGAACTAAGCAGAAGAGGAGGGGGAGATGGGAGGGAACGCCCCAACAATAGAATCCTGTATCACAGCAATAAAACAACAGAAGTCTTGTTTTAGTGGTTTTAATAAAGTTTGGTACTGCTCAGAAGAAATTTTAAAAGGATATTTTCTCCTTTAAGACAAACTAGGAGCTTTCTATTCATTTCTCTTGATATTCTTGATAATTTTCCACCCTGAGCTCTTTTGGAACTCATTTGATGTTCCTAAAAACATTTGGTGATGCTTATAAACATTAAAAATAATAATAATTCTGACAACATTAACGACCACATAGTTAAAAAATAAAATTCAACTAAGCAAATTTTAAAGATTATATTGACTGCATTCAACAATCCACAAATAGGGCAGCATGCAATCTGGCAAACAGAAAACAGCTTTAGGAGCTGTACTAAATGAAAGACTTTTACAGGCAGAAGGAGGCAAGAACAAGGAAATTATAATAAACAAAAAAGCAGATTGGCTGTTGCAAGGTTACTTTCTTTTAGGTGATGGCAGGTATCCATCTGGCAGATTACCTATCTAGTGCTCATCAGGCAACTCCTGATTGACTGGTTTAAAATTGCATTTCTATAAGAGCCAAAAGTAATTAAGTTGAATCTCAGTTTGGTAACATGGAGCTTAGCATAAATGACTCCATTTTGAGCCTGTTGTCTTGTTTTCAGCAACACAAACACACCATGGAAATGATTTCTATTTCTTGACTAAGAAAAGCCTTGGAACAAAAATAGTTCCTAATTTCTTAAAGAGAAGAATTTTATTAAAATCATATAATAATACTTGGAGATTTTAAAGAATAGAATAAATGATCCTCTTTTTGAAAAATGTAAGGGTAGCTTTGTCAGGGGTGGGAAGAACAATGCCTTAATTATTCTCTGAGTTTCCATCCCTTTGACCCACCATTGAAGATACTATCTAACCTTCTGTAGGGTGGAAATGAATCAATAAATAAATACAGTTTGGGGCACCTGGGTGGCTCAGTCAGTTAAGCGTTGGACTCTTGGTTTTAGCTCAGGTCATGATCTCAGGGTCTTGAGATCAAGCCTGGAGTTGGGCCAAGCATGGAGTCTGCTTGTCCTTCTGCTCCTCTCCTGCTCGCATGTGAGCACATCCTCTCTCTCTGTCTGTAAAATAAATAAATACAATCTTTTAAATAAATAAATAGTTCATTTGAATGGAATTTGAAATTAGTTGGCCTTGAAACACGTAATAGGTGTTCAGTAAATATTTCTTGATTAAAATCAATTCTGAGGCTAATCTGAGATTTTCAAACTAGTGAATGAATAATATGCCTAAATTTCACTTGTACCCCAAAGAATCTGGACTAAATTGGTTTCCCTGGGGTCCTTTAAGCCAGTGCTACACCCAGGCCAGACCAGACCAGGTCCATGGAGCCCGGCTGGAACCAGATCACAATCCAGAGGGTGGTCATGGCATTTTCCCCAGAGCACTCAGCCATTTTTCAGGCACAGCCTTTCAGCTCTGGCCCTTAAGCCACATTGGCTTTTCAGTCAAACGCTCTGCCATGTCTCTTTGGGCACAGAAGTTTCCACAGCTTTTGATCATTAGAGAGAAAAAGAAATGTTTTCTGGTCTTGGTCTGACACAACTCTCATTCACTGATGACCCTTGTTTGGCATATCTCCCTTTTTGTTGCGTGTTATGTTTCTGGGGAGCAAAGTTGTCAGCTTGAGAATGCTCATCTTTCTGAATGTATGTATCTTTATTAATTAATAAATAGTAAAAACTAATGCTTGTAAAGATAAGCCTGAAAGTAATAAAATGAGAAGCTTTCCAGATCTTTTATGAATCTCTCTCAGAGATTTTGTTACAACTGGCACAAACAGTAGATTTCATCAAAGACTACAATGTTCTTTTTACCTATGTGATGGACTGTTTAGAAGATCTGCCTAAAAGATGGAAACCAGTAATAAAAAGCTCTTAATGATAATCTCTGTTACAACACACAAAAAAGGATACATGTTTGCCAAATCAAAATGCATAATACTGACCGGAAATTTGATTTTGAAGCCTGTAAGACAGTAGTTGTACAATGAGTCACTTCTTAGAACTTTAAAAGCTAGAAAGTGACCTTTCAATACTATCTTTGAAAAACGGGAAATTAAAAGTCTGTTTTATATCAAGAGTTGAAATCCAGTCTTTAAAAAATAAGAAAAGCAAAATACTGACATCAATGTACTACCATGCACCTGAATTACTTATTCTAGAAAATATTGCACTATTTTGATGCAAGAGAAATGACTCTAAAAACATTTCTCCTTATTTTAATTTGCTTCTGGAGGAAATTTTTTTCATTGAAAAAAAAAAGCAAACTCTACTTATTGAATTCAAACTTCTGTGCTGGTGCAGGCCTTGTTTTTTCATTACAAGGAAAGACTTGAATTATGATTCTATATTAATTAATTATTTTACCACCCATATTGCAAAATTCTTTTGATTGTGTCTTGGTTATTAACGACTGTTTCCAACTGCCATGGTAGAATAAAAGCCTGATAGAAAACAAAACAAAACAAAACAAAACAAAAAAACAGTGAAGGTTATTCGTCTTTAGTTTCCTGGAGTCAGAAGGATTTTGTAGTAAATGAATACAAAATCAAGTTTCCTGGGAAGAAAAGAATAAAGATTTATTTGGATTTGGTGTAACTCAAAAAAAAAAAAAATTCTGAAAATAAAATCCAGAGTGGGGTTTTTGGATTCTTGCTCTAAAATCATTTCTCCTTAGCACTGATTCTGCAATAGCATTAGCACCATGGAAAGATGACCCTGAAACCTGAAAAAGTGCATATTTAATTTTCCTTAATCTAGTGCTTTTAAGTGATGATACCAAAGACTTGTATACAGTACCAGAACATAATCATAAAATCCTTTAATTAGAAAAAACCTAGGGGCACCTGGTTGGCTCAGTTGGTAGAGCACGTAACTCTTGATCTCGGGGTCATGAGTTTGAGTGCCACATAGGTGTAGAGATTACAAAAGAACAAACAAACAACAGCAAACAATAACAATAACCAAAAGAAAAAAAGAAAAAACTTAGAAATTATTGAGAATAAAGTGAGTAATGTAAAAAGAAAAGCCAAAGGATAAATCAGGGGTCATGTCCCCAAAAGTCAGTGCTGTTCATGGAGCAGCATATGGAAGAATAACAAGAAGCTGAAGGAAAGTAAAAGGAGGAAACCGAGGAGGAAACCAAGGAGGAAACCAAGGATAGTACTTTCCATGCATTGAGCCTAGTATATACCAGAAACCAGACTAGGTGCTTGGTAAACATTACCTTAAAGCCCTAACAGCCCTACCGTAACAGCCTGGCAAAGTAAATTTTATTAGCTCCATTCTACACACAAGGAAACTGAATCCCAGAGACGTGATCAATCATAGTCAATTTCACACATCCATGAAGTGGTGGAGGTAATTCAAACCCAGGACTGGCTGATTCCTATGTCCTTGATTCTGTCTCCTGCTGATTCAGTCTGGTTCACTTTCCAGTTACATTTCCCATGAGCTTTAGGAGAGGAGGGAGGAACTCTCCACTTCTCTCTCTCTGTGTCCCTCTCTCATCTCCCCTCCCAATGCCCCACCCAACTCCTCCTCTAGAACTGGACAGAAAATTTGATTGGCCAAAGTCCATAAAATACTTACTCTGTTGTCCAATGCTCCAGTTGGATTCAATCAACTGTATTGAATAGAAAGATCAAGTCTTGTGATTCTCCAAAAACATTTCCTCTGCAGAGAGTGACTGTAAGATAAGACACTGCTTTTACAGAAAGTTTCCCTGAACCTGGTACATATTTTGAAGCTTGGCCTATTTATAACTACAGTCTTGTTCGTCCACACATTTCAATCTACAGAAGAGATAATACTAAGAAGAATCAGTAATTAACCAAAAAAAAGCAATACCAATGCCCCCAGTTTTGTCAGAACTTCACAATTTGCTCTACTCATTTCCCTTGTTGAAATAAAATGGTGACTTCAGAGCTGAACTACTATAAAAAGTGGGTAGAGGGGGTGCCTTCACAGCATACCATTCCAAATGAGTAAGGAGAACTCTTAAAGTGATCATTTTCTATAAACTCTGAAACTATGTAGAGAGTAAACTAATAATTATTATAATAATGTCTTACTAATTATTTAGCACAGAGAGGCACGAACCACCCTTTCCTTAGAAAATGTTATTTCAAATAAACAACACAGTTGAGTGCTGATGTCTTGGCGACCTCTCCATCAAAAGGGGCACATACACAACCAATGATGTAATTCCCACTGAATCAGGGTCTCCATAAGGCCTGCTCTCTACAGTTTCTTTCTCACGTTCAACAGCTTGAAGTTTCACGTAGTATTTCATCACCACAAAGGTAAGCTTCTAACTCCATCCTCTCAGGCTAAGTGTACGATCACAGCAAATTAGCACTGGCAATCAATAATATTAAAATTTCTCTCCGTTGTTTCCAATTGTAACCTAGGACTATATTAAAATATTTTACCTAAGAACAAAGAATATAGTTTTTTATTTAGTCAGTAGGTGAGTTCAAGACAGTAATGTTCATTAACATTATTTTACTGTGTTTTAAAAAGTCTTTGTAATTAGTCTGCATTATATTAATGTCACTTATTTCTAACATACCAACAAACTTTTCTGTTGCTGAAGTAGGTCTATAGACCTTAAGCTTTTATATCCGAACCTAATTTGGGAAGTACTGAAATTGTATACATGACAGAAATAAGAAACAATATATTATTCTGAAAGTTACCAATACTGCTTGCCCTGAAGGTAACGTAAATCCATTGTTACAAGAAACTTGTCAACATATGGAAAACCAAATTGGAAGACTTCTGGCTATGTGACAGGTATATTCTCCAGAGGAAAGATACCAAAACAAATTTTAAATAATCAAATGTGGCAAAAATAACAGATCCTCTTTTACCATTGGGTCAAATGTTTCCTTCGTGAATTATAATCCAGCCAGCCTTTGCACTGCTGTTCCCTTTGTCTGAGAACTCAGTTATTATAAGTCTCTCTTTATTGAAGGACACTATGCAGCTGTGAAAAAAAAAAAAAATTGGCGTCATGCTGATTCCTCAAGTCATCAGTTCTGAACGTTTCTGCAAAGTTTCACCATAAAGAATCTTAGGCCAGAAGGAAGCAAGAAGAGTTTTTTTTTTTTTAAATCACGCAGACCATATTAGAGCCTGTAGTAAATTATATAGGCTACCCACAAAAATAGCTTCTGGAAACCTCTTCCCCAGACGCAACTGCCAAAATATTCTCCCTCCTTTGTTTCTACCATGAGGAACTCCCTTCTGTTAGGAGTGCTTCCCAGTCTCTGCTGGAGTGGTAGGGAGCCATGGAAACAGCAAGAATTCGGGAATCAGAGTATGAGTTTGAGTCATGGAGCTGAGTATTAACATGAGGCCGTAGGGAAGGTTAATAGCCACTCAACTACAGTGAGGATCATCCTGCCAGCTCTCCAGAACCCTGGACACAAAATAGGTTCAAAATCAACAGAAATTATTGTTACTGTTATTATTACCATGGGTTAGGACTACATTTCATTGCTATACTTTAGTCTTCTTCACCAAGCCATCTAGGTTTTGCTCTAATTACACAGAAGCGAGTCCATTAATCTGCTCTGTGGCACATGGCAGCCCCCGATCATCATTCCAGGACAAGAAGAGCATCTTCATAGCTACATGATGCTGACTATAAGACAAGAATGCTTCCACAGAGATAAGCAGGATACTAAAATTTTCCAGTGAGAACTTGTAGGAAGCAGTCCTTCTCTGAGCTCATAAACCACTTGTGTCTCCCAATGGGGGAGAAAATAAACCTTCCAGAAGTTAAAGTGTATTAATTTTATCAGTTTGAAGTCCTTGATTATACTCCCCACTTACTTAAAACTTTGTAGAAGTTCTTTAATTTTTAACTCAAATTACACATTCTCTATTTAAAAGATAAATCTTTGAAATCAACATAGACTCCTGCAAGAAGCATTTATAGAACTCATAATGGGTCAAGCACAGAGAATAAGCAATATGAGTGATGAGACTTTGCAAATTCAGCAACACATGAAAATAATACGGTAGTCAATACTACTACTTCAGGGTGGGAAGAAGAGAAAAGGAGTCTATTTAATGCATTTCAAAGGTTGTCTCATGCGATCGGTGTTTTTGCCCAGTTGGAGGCAGAGTGAATTTGTGGAGAAATAAAGTGTTTCTTACAAGGATGCTTTAACAGTATTTCTGTCACGCTGGAATTCATATACCAATAGGAAGGGAACACAAATGTGGAGAAGTCACCTTAGAGATGGAGTGCTCTGGCCTTGCACAAACACACAAATCACCGTGCCGAGCTCACAGGAGAAGAGTAAAGCCTTTTCTAGACATCAGTTGATGACAATTGATAATCTATGGATGAAATGTTTGAGTGCATAAGCAAGTATGAAACTCAGCAGCAAGGTTTCTGAAGGTACAACTTGATATGACATTCTAACCTGGAAGAACAATTGTGGGGACATATTAAGCACAGTTGACGCAGAAGAGGATCCAAAAGGGCCAGAGCTGATGCCTTACACACAAGGTTGGAAAATGGGGAGACCCAGCACAGACACTGACATCCAACACATGTAGATAGTACATGTAGTAATTCTGCACATGGCAAATTATAAATAGGTATGAGAAATAAGCTGCAGGTCGTTCTCATTAAGGGGATGGGCGTGATCATCTTAAACAAATCTTTCATTAAGAACTAAAAAAATTCCTCCAAAATTAATTAAATATGGACGGTAGAACTAAGTGACTTCTCTCTGCTTTGCCATCAAAAGTCTGGTGCCCAGAGTGTGTAAAGGCACAAGCAGCAGATCCCTTGCAGAATTCTGTCTACACAGGACTGAGTTTGGTCTGGGTACACTGCATTCCTCTAATATTTAGGCAAGATAATTAAGGTCAACAGCAAAAAAACCAGAACCATATGAAATCTTTGTAATGATCACACAACGAGAACGTAGAGATGAAATAATATGAGTTAATCTTAAAACTATTCGGTTTACCCTTCTGGATTCCTGGGTCCAATATTGCACATACACTCTCCTCTTCCACACTTCTATTTCCTTTCCCCTTTTCTGACAGTCTCCTGCAGCTCCAGTGTTATTGTATGCTATAAAAAATATTTTACTCATGCAATTGCAATGCCTTTTAACTTTCAAGCTCAGTAGGGAAAAATATGGAGGTGTTTAATTCTCCAGTTTTATATTTTTTTCATGGGAAATGAAAGTCAAAATCTGAAAAGTAGCAACTTGCAGTAAAACATTATTTTTCTTCTTTTCCCAATATGTCTAAATGGTATCAAGTTCAAATACTTTATTACAGATAATCCTAGCCAATTTAAATGTCCAATTTCTCAATAAAACATGAATCAGGAAAAGTCAATATCTTTGCAAATGTGATTCCAAATTTTGCCCTCAGATAGTCTAACTAAATTTCCACTCACTTCAGTGTGAGTTATAAAAAGTACATCTGAGGGAAGAGTTTGGCCCATGAAACTTAAAATGATTGTAGAATAAGTAAAATATTTCTCATGCTTATGATTATATAGTAGCTATGGAACTTCCAAAAGGAAGACATTAAAAATCCATAATGCAGCAAATTTAATTTAAAATATAGCAAACTTATATTAACTACATAGCATAATATAATTAAATTAATTAAAATATAGCATAATATAGTAAATTTAATAAGTTGTTGGGTGGCTCAGTTGCTTAAGCATCTGACTCTTGATCTCAGCTCAGGTCTCAATCACACGGTCACGAGTTCAAGTCCTGAGTTGGGCTCCATGCTGGGTGTGGAGCCTCCTTAAAAAAAATTGTTAATTTAACTAGCTTTGAAGAGTTTTAACTTATTTTTAAAGAACACACAGAATAAAAAGTGCTTTATTCATTCATTTAAAAATATTTATTCAGGAGTTAAGATGGTGGAGGAGTAGGGGACCCCTTTTTGAGCCAGTCCCCTGAGTCGAGCTGGATAGGTACCAGACCAGCCTGAACATCCACGGAATCAGCCTGAGACGCAGGAAGATACATCTGGATCTCTACAAATGAACATCTCCAGCGCTGAGTATTGAGGTACGAAGAGGGGAGCCGTGAAACTGGGCACACATATCGGAAGATAAATGGAAGGGGGAGGAACCTGCTGCGTTTGGGCGCCGGGAAGCGGTAGCCACCTGCACGGGGGAGCGGGTGGACTCACTGACCGGCACCCGGGAGACAGCAGACTGAGACCGTGAGCAGGGGAGCATGCCACCAGACTTCTCACGGAGCTCCGGTGCGCTCACTGGAACCAGACTGAGACCGTGAGCCTGGAGCGCAGGGGCGGCTGGCAGCTGGCGGTGTTAGAAACACAGAGAGAGACGAGCCGGCCCTGGAAGTGAGGGCTGGGACGCCGGGTGTGCGGCGCACATCCCGGGACGCTGCAGGGTTGAGCAGCACCAACAGTAACAGAGTTAAAGTGGCCAGAACATCCGTGGAGAAAGGTCCGCGATCCCTCTGTTCTGTGACAGAGGCTGAAATTCGGCCGCTGCTGCTCTGACTCTCAGAAGAGGCACAGCAAACCGCCAGGGAAAGCCGCCAGAGAACAAAAGCCTGGAAAGACCGGCTCAGAGAGTGCCCATCCCCATCCCCCCTCGCAGGGGTCGCGGAGACTCTACCCAAACAGGGTTGCCTGAGTATCGGAGCGGCAGGCCCCTCCCCCAGAAGGCAGGTGGAAAAATCAAGAAGCCCACATCCCTAAGATCCCTATAAAACAAGGGCACACGGCCTGGGTCCTGGTCAATAATTTGGGCTCTGGACAACCCCGCAACCTCTCCTCATCAGAATGACGAGAAGGAGAAGTCCCCCCCCAGCAAAGAAAAGACAATGAGTCTGTGGTCTCTGCCACAGAACTAATGGATAGGGATATAACCAAATTATCAGAAATGGAGTTCAGAGTAACAATGGTCAAGATGATGTGTAGACTTGAAAAAAGTATTAACGAAAATGTTAATGAGAATATAGAATCTCTAAGGGCGGAAATGAGAGCGAATTTGGCAGAAATTAAAAATTCTATGAGCCAAATGCAGTCAAAACTAGAGGCTCTGATGGCCAGGGTGAATGAGGCAGAAGCCTGACTCGGCAAATTGGAGGATGGGTTAGTAGAAGAAAAAACTAAAATAGAATCTGGACTCAAAAAAATCCACGCACAGGAATGTAGGTTACGGGAGATTACTGACTCAATGAAACGTTCCAATATCAGAATCATCCCCAACGGGGTGGAGAAAAAAAGAGGTCTAGAAGAGATATTTGAACAAATTGTAGCTGAAAACTTCCCTAATCTAGCGAGGGAAACAAACATTCGTGTCCAAGAGGCAGAGAAGACCGCTCCCAAGCTCAACCACGACAAACCTACACCACGTCACGTCATAGAGCAATTCACAAATATTAGATCCAAGGATACGGTATTGAAAGCGGCCAGGGCAAAGAAATTTCTCACATACCAAGGCAAAGGCATCAGAATTACGTCAGACCTGTCTACACAGACCTGGAATGAGAGAAAGGGTGGGGGGGGGTATTTTTAAAGCTCTTTCAGAGAAAAACATGCAGCCAAGGATCCTCTATCCAGCAAGGCTGTCATTCAGAATGGATGGAGAGATAAAGACCTTCCAGAATTGCCAGTCATTGGCCAATTTCATAACCACGAAACCAGCCCTACAGGAGATATTAAGGGGGGTTCTATAAAAGTAAAAAGGCCCAAGAGTGATACAGAACAGAAAGGCACAATCTATAGAAACAAAGACTTTACTGGCAACATGGCATCATTAAAATCATATCTCTCAATAATCAGTCTCAATGTAAATGGCCTAAATGCTCCCATAAATGCCACAGGGTTGCAGATTGGATAAAAAGACACGACCCATCCATTTGCTGTCTACAAGAGACTCATTTTGAACCTAAAGATACATTCAGACTGAGAGTAAAGGAATGGAATACCATCTTTCACGCCAATGGACCTCAAAAGAAAGCTGGGGTAGCAATTCTCATATCAGACAGATTGGATTTTAAACTAAAGACTATAGTTAGAGACACAGAAGGGCACTATATTATTCTTAAATGATGTATCCAACAAGTGGATATGACAATTATAAAATATATATGCCCCCACCAGGGGAGCAGCAAGATACACAAGCCAACTCTTAACCAGAATAAAGAGACATATAGATAAAAATACGTTAATAGTAGGGGACCTCAACACTCCATTATCAGCAATAGACAGAGCACCGGAGCAGAAAACCAACATAGAAACAAGAGCTTTGAATGCCATACTCGACGAGTTGGACCTCATAGATATATATAGAACACTACACCCCAGAACCAAAGAATAGTCATTCTATTCTAATGCCCATGGAAGATTCTCAAGAATAGACCATGTTCTGGGACACAAAACAGGTGTCAACTGATACCAAAAGACTGAAATTATCCCCTGCTTATTCTCAGACCACAACACTCTGAAATTGGAACTCAACCACAAGGAAAAATTTGGAAGAAACTCAAACACTTGGAGACTAAGAACCATCCTGCTAAGGAATGACTCGATAAATCAGGAAATCAAAAATCAATTTAAGCAATTTATGGAGACCAGGAGAATGAAAACACAACGGTCCAAAGCCTATGGGACAATGCAAAGGCAGTCCTAAGGGGAAAATACATAGCCATCCAAACCTCACTCAAAAGAATAGAAAAATCTAAAATGTAGTTTTTATATTCTCACCTCAAGAAGCTGGAACAGCAACAGAGGGACAGGCCTAATCCACGCACGAGGAAGCAGTTGACCAAGATTAGAGCAGAAATCAATGATTTAGAAACCAGAAGTACAGTAGAGCAGATCAACAGAACTAGAAGCTGTTTATTAATTCTCTCTCTTTGAGAGATTTAATAAAATTGACAAACCGCTGGCAAGACTTATCCAAAAGAATAGAGAAAGGACCCAAATTAATAAAATTATGAATGAAAAAGGAGAGGTCACAACCAACACCAATGAAATTGGAAGAAGTATTAGAAATTTTTATCAACAGCTATATGCCAATAAATTAAGCAATCTGGAAGAGATGGAGGCCTTCCTGGAAACCTATAAACTACCAAGACTGAAACAGGAAGAAATTGATTTCTTAAACAGACCAATTAATTATGAAGAGATTGAGTCAGTGATAAACAACCTTCCAAATAACAAAACTCCAGGCCCGGACGGTTTTCCTGGGGAATTCTACCACACATTCAAAGAAGAAATAATACCTATTCTCCTAAAGCTATTTCTAAAATAGAAACAGAAGGAAAGCTACCAAACTCATTCTATGAGGCCAATATTACCTTGATCCCCAAACCAGGCAAAGACCCCATCAAAAAGGAGAATTACAGACCGATTTCCCTAATGAATATGGATGCCAAAATCCTCAACAAGATCCTGGCTAATAGAATCCAACAGTACATTAAAAGCATTATCCATCATGACCAAGTGGGATTCATACCTGGGATGCAAGCGTGGTTCAACATTCGCAAATTGATCAGCGTGATACATCATATCAACAAGAAAAGACTCAGGAACCATATGATCCTCTCAATTGATGCCGAAAAAGCATTTGACAAAATACAGCATCCTTTCCTGATTAAAACCCTTCAGAGTGTAGGGATAGAGGGTACATTCCTCAATCTCATAAAAACCATCTATGAAAAGCCTACAGCAAATATCATTCTCAATGGGGAAAAGCTGGAAGCCTTTCCCTTAAGATCAGGAACACGACAAGGATGCCCACTCTTGCCACTATTATTCAACATAGTACTAGAAGTCCTTGCAACAGCAATCAGACAACAAAAAGGGATCAAAGGTATCCAAATCGGCAAAGAAGAAGTCAAAATGTCTCTCTTTGCAGGTGACATGATACTCTATATGGAAAACCCAAAAGAATCCACTCCCAAACTATTAGAACTTATAGAGCAATTCAGTAATGTGGTGGGATACAAAATCAATGCTCAGAAATCAGTTGCATTTCTATACACGAATAATGAGACCGAAGAAAGAGAAATTAGGGGATCCATCCCATTTACAATAGCACCAAAAACCATACGTTTCCTTGGAATTAACTTAACCAGAGACGTAAAGGACCTATATTCTAGAAACTATAAATCACTCTTGAAAGACATTGAGGAAAACACAAAAAGATGTAAAAGTAGTCCATGCTCATGGATCGGAAAAATTAACATAGGTAAAGCGTTCATGCTACCCAGAGCAATCTACACTTTCAATGCCATCCCAATCAAAATACCAATGACATTTTTCAAAGAACTGGAACAAATAGTCCTTAAATTTGTATGGAACCAGAAAAGGCCCCATATCGCCAAGGAACTGTTGAAAAGGAAAAACAAAGCTGGGGGCATCACAATGCCGGATTTCGAGCTGTACTACAAAGCTGTGATCAGAAAGACAGCATGGTACTGGCACAAAAACAGACACATAGACTAATGGAACAGAATAGAGAACCCAGAAATGGACCCTCGGCTCTTTGGGCAACTAATCTTTGATAAAGCAGGTAAAAACATCCAGTGGAAAAAAGACAGTCTCTTCAATAAATGGTGCTGGGAAAATTGGACAGCTACATGCAAAAGAATGAAACTTGACCACTCTCTCACACCATACACAAAGATAAACTCCAAATGGTTGAAAGACCTCGATGTGAGACAGGAATCCATCAAAATCCTAGAGGAGAACATAGGCAGCAACCTATACAACATTGGCCAAAGCAACCTTTTTCATGACACATCTCCAAAGGCAAGAGAAACAAAAGATAAAGTGAACTTGTGGGACTTCATGAAGATAAAAAGCTTCTGCACAGCCAAGAAAACAGTCAAAAAAACTAAGAGGCAGCCCACGGAATGGGAGAATATATTTGCAAATGACACTACAGATAAAAGACTGGTATCCAAGATCTACAAAGAACTTCTCAAACTCAATACACGAGAAACAAATAAACAAATCAAAAAATGGGCAGAAGATATGAACAGACACTTTTCCAACAAAGACATACAAATGGCTAACAGACACATGAAAAAATGTTCAAAATCATTAGCCCTCAGGGAAATTCAAATCAAAGCCACACTGAGATACCACCCTATGCCAGTTAGAATGGGAAAAATTGACAAGGCAAGAAACAATTGTTGGAGAGGATGTGGAGAAAGGGGATCCCTCCTACATTGTTGGTGGGAATGCAAGTTGGTACAGCCACTCTGGAAAACAGTGTGGAGGTCCCTTAAAAAGTTAAAAATTGAGCTACCCTATGACCCAGCCATTGTACTACTGGGTACTTACTCCAAAGATACAGACGTAGTGAAGAGAAGGGCCATATGCACCCCAACGTTCATAACAGCATTGTCCACAATAGCCAAAGCGTGGAAGGAACCGAGATGCCCTTCAACAAATGACTGGATTAAGAAGTTGTGGTCCATATATACAAGGGAGTATTACTCAGCTATCAGAAAGAACGAATTCTCAACATTTGCTGCAACATGGACGGCACTGGAGGAGATAATGCTAAGTGAAATAAGTCAAGCAGAGAAAGACAATTATCATATGATTTCTCTCATCTATGGAACATAAGAACTAGGAAGATCAGTAGGGGAAGAAAGGGATAAAGAAAGGGGGGTAATCAGAAGGGGGAATGAAGCATGAGAGACTATGGACTATGAGAAACCTGAGGGCCTCAGAGGGGGGGGGGAATGGTATAGACTGGTGATGGGTAGTAAGGAGGGCAAGTATTGCATGGTGCACTGGGTGTTATACGCAACTAATGAATCATCGAACTTTACATCGGAAATGGTGACTAACATAATATAATAAGAAAACATTAAAAAAATAAAAAATAAATATAAAAATATTTATTCATACCAACATCACTTCTTTCAAAGGACAAATATTTCCTATCCCAATAATAGTCCATATGACATTTAGCTCTAATGTAAAATCTGAAAAATTTCTAAGTATTGACTCTATTAAGAAAGAACCTTTTTGATCCATACAATATCTTTAGTTGAAATCATAGGAGTCAAACCCTGGTTCTAGGAAGAATAGACAGTGACAAATAGTAAATAGCTAAAATAACTAAATAAAACAAACCGGCTTCATTTTTTGTTTTGTTTTGTTTTAGACCTTTAGTGACACGACCTCAATACGTTTAATCACTCTGATTCTCCTACTCTGGAAACAGTTCTGCCAGCATCTGCTCTTGAAATACTGACTCCCTGCTGAACAGATGCCTTAGATTTCTTTCTTTCTTGTTTTGCGTCTTCCCATAGGACGGGTACTATCCATAGTTTAGACCCTCAAAGCTCTACATCCGATTTTGCTACTCTCGCTCCTCTTCGCTTGAATGCATTGTAGACATCACTGCTAGATTAATATTCCTTAAGTATTACCCTGACATTCTTTCTTCAAAACTTGAATGGTTCCACATACCAAACCAACTGGATATTCAAAAAATCCTTATCCTGAAGTCAAAAGGCAGTCCACAGCGTTGTTCCATCTCACCATTCCAACCTGAACTCCCACTCTTTCGTTTAGACTCCTCGTTCAATCAAATTCACTTATTGTCTCTTTCCTCAAACTTTATCTCACCTGGCTCAATACTGTGCTTACCTTTTTACCATCGCCTGAAATATCTTTTTCATTACTAACTTCTTGTTTAATTTCTACCATCCTTCACAGTCCAATTTACGTTTCATCTTTTCCATGAAACCATCTCTGATCACCCAAATTGAAAGTGATCTCTCCTGCTTTTATAGAGCCATAGTTCTTGTTGTCTGTTCATTAATTTGGCACTTAAAAATCACTATCTTGTATTGTTAGGTTTGTGTGTGCTGGGGCAGGGGGGCATTTCTTTCTCATACCTACCTAAACAGATTTTAAGGTCTTTGAAGGTGGATACTGCGTCTTATATTTTATATCCTTATTTATCTAGCATCCCACTTTAAAGGTAGTGCTACAGTACAGAGTGACCCACGTCATACATGACATGCCTCTAAGGGCTTTAGTCGGAACAGAGTCGGTGACAATGGCTCCCTCCGGGGCTGGGCAGTGCACAACTTGTGTGACTGTAAATGGCAACTGACTGGTATACAGGATAAAATTAACATTTATACATGTTTTCTACTTTTCTTGCGTCATTTCTCTAATTCTTTATAACAAAAGTTTCTCAAGAGTTGGTGGACTCCTTTGACTTCTTACTCTGGAAGAGTAGCAGAATTGGCCACCTCAAAATATGTGTTTTGGTCATAAAGGATTATTTTAAGCTGCTTATTTTCGAGAAACAGCAGACCCAGGAGAAGCTCTGAAAATAGAGGAGAAGTTATCCTCTGCAAAGGTAATACACAATTATAAAGGACATCTTCATTTGTAGGATGTCTCCCTTTAGGCGTCAGGAGGACAGGGTGGTTTTAAATCATAAGAAACTTATTTATGGAGAAGCAGTGACTAAAATCCACATAACGAACTCTACTCCTTACCGTGCTTTTCCCGCTAACCTCCCATAACTGGCTTCTTCCCTCCTCCCTCAACATCTTTTGTCTTTAGCTGAAGATGGTACTTAAGATGATGGCTTGGGCCACCTGGAGGAATTATTCAGCTTTCCACATACATATGTGAGAGACGTACATGTTAATAAACTTCTGTTTGTTTTTCTTTTTTTAATCTGTCTTTTATTACTGGGGGTCTCAGGCAAGAACTCAGAAAGATATTATTTTTCCTCTCCTATAATTCTGGTGACAAGGAAGGGACCCATTGGTACACCCCACTTACTCCAAAGCCTGCAGAAACATACTAAAATTATTAAGACGTTGTTTGGGCAAGAATCGATTCAGATTGGGCAGCCTCGAATGGGAAGTGGTGAGCAGTGCTTCAATGATAGGAGGGGAGAGAAACTTTTTATAGAGAAATGGTGGACACAAAGTAATGAAATCATTGATTGGCAATAGCTTCAAGCCTATTTGGCTGCTAGTGATTGCTTGTCCTCGGTGTTTTGATTTCGTAAGCTTGGGGCATTTACAGACTTAGATATTGGTTTGTTTCTGTAGGCCACTATGGCATGGGAGCCACATCAGTCCTATGGTCTCCTTGTTTAACTAGTTTAACGATGGGATCCTGGGAAACCAGCAGAAGCCTGTGAAGGATAAGAATTCTTACCAGAGTCAGCTCTTGGAGATCAGTGTCTGTAGGGTGCAGTCCACAGAGAAAGGTTACATTTTATTTGGACCTTTCTTTTTCAAATTCAAATTAGCAGGAAAGAAACATTTGTAAGAATTCGTTCTGTGAATTGTGACTCTTCTGCATGTGGTTTTGGGGTGTCTGGTGGTTATTGCTCCTTTCCCTTCTAGGGATAGCTAGTGTTTTCCTGTTTATCTAGATCTGTGTTCTACCAACTGTTACCAGCTCAGAAATTGTCTTGCTTTCTTCTGGCTGTCCTTGGGAGTGGCCCTGGATCCTGGGGGGACTGCTTCTTTTGTATCTTCTTTGAGAATGCCTTTTACATCTATGGTTAAGTCATAAAAAGATTATTGGTTTTGATTTTGAGTCACCTGTAGGTATACTTTTGTTTTAAAAGATAAAGGGGGAAAAAAAACTTTTAAAAGGGGTTCGGTGCTAATCAGGAATATTTATTGTTTGTACTGGCTGAAACCTGGTAATAAGATATTTGAAAGGATTTTTTTATAAGAAGCTTTATGATTAGAAGTTGGCCTAACTGAAGTTGATATTCAGAGCCTGATTGGAAATTTTTGGGGAGGCATGAAGGGGGCTTCTCTTGTAAGCTGAAATAGAACTACATACCCAGAAGGAAAGAAAACAGTCTGAAGTTTTTGTGGAATGATTTATTAAAATATTTCAAAATAATACACGATTCTGAATCTAAAACAGAAGAGTGTTTTGATTTCCATCTTAGTTGGAAATCTTCGGTCAAAAAGAAAAGGGAATTGAAGAAAATGTAGTTGAGTGGGTGAGTCAGCCCTTTGATATTATTCAGACTGCAGACATTGTAAAGGAACAGGGCACTGGAAACAGAACTGACCAGCACTCAAGAAAAAGAAGGAAAATTTACATAGTAATTACCCAGACCTCAGATACTAGGCTCCAATACCCCAAAACTCCTTCTTGGAGGAAACGACATCCTTTCTCTGTGCCTTTGAGATAAATTTTCTACTGTCTTCTCTGGGACCTGAGAACCATATCTAGGAAATGCAAACTGTAGGGAGATGGTTCACATCGTAAGGAAAAAAAGAGGGAAGGGCTATTTGGAAACTAGATAAATGGAAAATCGAAGTCTCCACAAATATTAGTAAAAAGCTTTAGCCATCTGAGCAGGTAACTTCAAATTAATTCATTTGCCAGAAACACAATTTGGATCCAATTGTTCTTTATTTATAAGCTAGTGAGTTTTTTATTATTGTACCTGTCTCATGACTAAAATTTTTAAATGAAAGCTGTAAGATCTCCTCCCCTATATGACCATTATAAAAAGCATAAGGCTGAGTCAAGAGACTTGATTTTGTCAATAGCTAACAGGATGATCTTGTAAATGCCACAGAATCTCACATCAAAAGGGCCCACTGAGTACCTGCAACCATCCCAGTTAAATTCAGAAGGAAATGAATGAAGAAATAATACTAAAAACGGAACAGAACACAAAACTCAGGAAGGAACAAGAGTCAGATTCTCATGAGTCCTCTTATTAGCAATATCACACTCAGCAAAACAATGAACAATATCTTAAAACAGGTAACTGATCAAGGAAAAGAGAACTGGACCTAGAATTTTATAGCCAACCAAGTTGCCATGCAAACCTAAAAGCAAATAAGGACATTTTCAAATGTAGATGGATTCACAACATTGCCCCCAAAACTGAAAGATTCTGAAAGATGTGATCCGGCAAGAAGAGAAATGAAAGTAAGTTGACGCGGTGATATAATTAACGGTGACGAGCAAAAAATAAGTAAATTTGCACCATTATGGATTGTAAAACTCCAAAAATCAGTTCAAATATCAACCTTGACCTATAATTCCAGACATTGTTGATACGGCAAACGAGAGGTATATATATATATTATATGTGTGTGTGTGTGTGTGTGTGTGTGTGTGTGTGTGTGTGTGTGGAGGAGGCAGAGGAAAGCAGAGGTGAGCAAAAGCATGTTAAGGTTTGGACCTAATTTTGGTTGATTGGCTCTAGATATTATTGGAGAAAAAGTTAGGTATATGTGTTAAAATTTTCAGGATATTCTGAAGAAGTAGAAAAAGTTAAAGAAATGAAGGGGGGAGAATAATAAAGAGAAAACACAAAATAAGAAGAAAAAGTCAAAACATAGAATTACCATCAATATAAAGGGGTTTAAAATAATCTGTAAGATGTGGACGCAACGCAAATGTCCAACAGACGATGTTTAAACAAAATGTGGCATAAACATACAATGGAAAACCATTCAGCCTTAAAAAAGAAGGAAATTCTGACAACTGCCACATGGATGACCCTTGAGGACATTATGCTAAATGAAATAACCCAGTCACAGGAAGACAGAGACTATATGATTCTACTCCTATGACCTATCTAGAATAATTGAATTCTAGAAACAGAAGGCGGTTGCCAGGGACTAGGGGGAGGGAGATATGGGGAGTGTTCTTTCATGGGTATAGGGTTTCATTTTGCAAAACTAAAAAATTCAACAGATTTGTTGTACAACAATGTAAATATTCTTAACATTACTGAACTATAGACTTACAAACAATTAAGATGGTAAACTTTGTTATGTGTTTTTATCACAATTAATTTTTTTAATTATTAAAAAGAAGAAAAAAACTATGAGATAGAGTCAGTGATTGGACTCAAAAAATAAAAGCCAAAGCATAGCCCTCTACAGCACAGCTTCCCAGAATCCCTCTTGCAGGGACACACAAGCTAAACTTGTGTGTATACTAATGTATACTAATTAAAAAAAAAAAAAAACCTGAAATTATGTCACAAGGACTGAACATATTGAAAAGAACAATAAAATTAAAAATGAATAATAATCAAATTATTTAGAACTTGCCAACAAGAAAGAAAGCCCCACAAAACAAAAACCCACAGGGTGTAAACAAAGTGGTAGTTAATTGAAAAGATATACAGCCTTGATTATTTAAAAAAATAAGAAGTATTAAAAATAAATGAACTACATCTTTTAATCAAAAAACAATGGAGTGGAAAAAGCAAAACAAACCCAAAGAAAGTGGAAGGACAGATACAACAATAGTAAGAGAATAAATTAATAAAACAGAAAACAACAAAAGAAGGAATAAATTGATTAAAACAAAAAAAATGGTATTTAAAAAAACTAATAAAAAAGACAAATTAAGGGCAATTATAATCAAGAAAGATGTGAGGATGCAACTAATAACAATTGGGCCGTAAAAGGGACCATTAGTGATTCAAAATGTTTTATAAAATGACCAGATTTCAGTTACTACCATCAGTAACAAGGCACCAGAGACCTCGGACAACTTCTACGTGAATCGGATCGTTTTCCGGGAAGATATAAATCACCCAAACTGGAAGTAGTGGAAAACCCAATAGAACAACAACAACATAAGCTCCATAGATAATTTACAGAAGGCACCTGGCTCGAGACAAATTTAAGATCAGAGAGCCCACAATCCTCCTTTCATATGAACAGATCCATAATTTAGAAAAATATTAAATCTAGTCGTCTAATCTCACAGCCTCTAGTATTCTGAATTAAAAAGTGGACAAATAATACCACAAGAAAAGAACAGTTCTATTTCACTTTTGAACATGAATTAATGCCTCAATGATATGTTAATACATTAGCAAATAAAATTCCACAGTGTATTAAGACAATACCTAACAACAGGCCAGATTTAAAATAGGCCACAAGGATGATGCAATATTAGAAAATCTATTGTTTTGATTCCCTATATTAACAAGTTAACAGAAAAATAATTTAATAGTTGCCCCGAAGTTTTCAAATAAAAGCTAACAGCTGTTAATCTTTTGTTTTTAAAGATTTTATTTATTTGTCAGAGAGAGAGAGAGAGAGCACAAGCAGGGGGAGCAGCAGAGGCAGAGGGAGAAGCAGGCTCCCCACTGAGGCAGGGAGCAGGATGTGGGACTTGATCCCAGGACCCTGGTATCCCCTGAGCTGAAGGCAGATGCTTAACTGACTGAGCCACCCAGGCATCCCATCTATTAATCTTTGAAAAGAAAATTATTAGCAAATTAGAACTCAAAAGAAATGTCCAGAATCTGAAAACAGATATAAACCAGAAATTAGGAGCAAATACCATGCTTGAGAAGAAACATTAGCAGTCATTAAGAGATCAATGTTGAAATCCACCTGCCTGAATTTGAACCCAACAGCCCCACTTCCTAGCTGTTGGATTTGTATCTCGGGCATCAGGGAGGGAAAAAATGGATGTGACCATCTTCCTTATTCTCCCCTTTTCTTTCTCTAGTTGAATAGCTCTCTCCTCTCCCCACCCCCACCCTAAATTCTCACAATAGCCTCTTTCTATATAGCATATGAGGGGAGGAGGGAGCAGAAATTCGGTCCATGTGTCTGTGCTCTGATTTGTCTGCTTTGAGGTTGATTTTCTTTTTTTCTTTTTAATAATTTTTTATTATATTATGTTAGTCACCATACAGTACATCCCTAGTTTTTGATGTAAAGTTCCATGATTCATTACTTGCGTATAACACCCAGTGCACCATGCAATACGTGCCCTCCTTAATACCCATCACCGGCCTGAGGTTGATTTTCTTAAGGACCAATTCTTCTTTACGTGAGTTGCCTCTGTTGCAAAGGACTCCCTCCCTACTGAGGGGCCACTTTACTGCCTGCAGCACTCACATGGGGCTCACCTGCCAATAGAGATCTCCAGGTTGGGTGTGCAAGAGCTCAGCTGAGGGACCAGCTGGACAGTCCCATGGCCTCAGTTTCCCTTTGCTACTCTCCATGCTTTTCCAGGTAAAGCCACAGGGAACCCCTGGAGTCCTCTTCCAGATACTCAAAGGCTCACGGGGAAATAGGATGTTGGTGTGGCTTTTCTAGAATATAACTTTGGACTCACACAGACTACACTCTGGTCCCTCCATGACCAGCAAGGCTGAGTTACAACTATAGCTATCCCCTTTTCACAAATCTTCAGACAAGAATCTGGCTCTACTCTTTATGTTTAAGCACACCCTTAAATTTCTATAGACATACATCTCTTCACCACCCCCCAACCTTTAGGGATGAGAACAAAATGGTGTACTCGTAAGCATATCGAACACTTTCCAGTACGTACCCTCTGTTTCTAAATTCCCTGTTTCTCTGGTTGGTAAAGACTGTCAAAGCAGGTTAACCTTACTGGCTCCTGTGGTCAGACTGGAAATCTCCTGCCAAGGACTTCTTTGAACTCGACCTCCGAGAAATTAGTAACTTTGTTCTCCACAGAGATCTGTCTCCACTGTTAGCCTTACACTATATGGAAACCTCGAGAGACAAGACAGATTTCAATCATCTAACATAGCTATGCATAAAAGTGAAAACTTTAAAATTACAAGAGGAAAATATAGAAGAATATCTCCGTGACTTTGGGGTGGAGAAAACTGAAAGACTATTTTTTAATGTAAAACATTGAAACAATGGAGCACATCAAAATGTAAAACTTCTGACCCATTCAAGAAACCATTACAATATTCAAAGACAAACTGTGGGCTAAGAAAAATATTTGCAATATAGATAACACGACATACCAGCAGAAAAAGACAAATACCTAAAAGAAAAGTGGGCAAAAATGAAAAAGTAAATAAAAGTAAAAATGTAAATGGCCATTGAAAAGATGGTGAATTTCTGTAGTCCTCAGGAAAAGACAAATTGAAGCCCCAGTGGGATCACATTTTTAGTCCCATCAGTGAGGCAAAAACTCTGAAGGCTGAACAAGGCCCCCAGCGTTGGCAAGGTGTGGGGTGCGGTGCTCTCACACTGCACAAAGGTAAAGTGTGAGATCCACTTTGGGGAGAAATTGGGTAGTATGTGTTAAAACTAAATATGGGCATACTGTTTTACTCAGCAGCTCTGCTTATAGGGAGGTTCCCACTCTTACGGAAACACTGGCCCATATGCTCGGGGAGAATTGTAAAAGAATGTTGTCACAATATTCATTGTAATTGCAATAAGAAATTCAAATATGATATAGTCACAGATAGAGCAGTTAAAATGAATCAGCTAGATCCGTGTGTCTCAAGATCCGCGGGTCTCAAATACATAATGTTGAGCAATAAAAGCAACCCGCATAATTTTCTACTCAGTATTATTTACATAAAAATAACAGAACACCCCAAACTATGCTGTACATTTTTATGGATACTTATATGTAAGTAGACGAGATTGAAGTTCTGAAAAACACACATTATAAATGCATAAAATGGCTTGTCTCAGCGGAGGGAAGGGGGAGACTGGGATCAGAAGTGGTTTTTAAAGGTATTTTAGCTTTAAACACAGTGTTCTAGTTTTTTACAAAGAGAATGGATTTTTGCATCACTCATTTAATTTTAAAAAATAAAAATGAAGGAAAAAGGAGAATAGACTTTGAAGCTTGAAAGATTATGCCCTGGCTTCCAGGTCCACGTGGAAAACTTTTTTCTAATGTATGAAAATCAGTTTTCTTTTTTACTAAAAGGGGTTACTACTATATAGAGATACATATGCAAAGTATATGGAGATATATGTATAGAGAGAGTATTGGATGATTTAATGTTTATAACACACAGAGCACTATGTTTATAAGCCGGTACTCAAAAAAATGCCAATTTTCTTTCCATTCAACGACAACAGAGCATGGACAATGGTGCTTAAAGACTTTCATGAGAGTGCACCTAATTTGTGAGTTCACAGTCCATATTTAATCTATCCGAAAAACACTCGACCAAGGGGATGGGAGAGAACTCAAGCCCTAAATTCAGACATGATTCATTAACCTGTATACAGCCTCAACTGCTCTTTAAAACTCATTTGACAGCTTTGAAACACTTTATTTTCCCCAAAGGAACTGAAACATTATTACACTAATTACCTTAGAAAATGAGGGAAAAGAACCAAAGGTCTTTAAACAAACATTTTTTTTTTTTTGCCTCTTTGACAAATATTTCTAGGCACAGTAAAATTAAATATCCCATTGTAAAAAGATAAAGTGCCCCCAATTGGGATATTACTTTCTGAATAATCCTGTGGATATTCCCAGTTTGAGCACCAAACCGTAACTCACTCTTCGAGGTTTGTTAGAATCGTAAACTGCCAGAGTACAGTTTTATGAAGGACAGAAGGACCTCAGACTGAACTTGCCCAATTAAACAGATTAAATTTTAGCTGTGAATTCAGGCCAGGGACATGCATTATTGTTTTACTACAGAATAAACATAAATTTACCTATGCAGTGAAGCTTGCAGCTGATGAAATTCTTTTTCCCAATTTTCCCGATGGAAACGTTTATTTATTTAACTCCATTTATAAAGTTAAAAAGGAACCAAATGCACCTAACATAGAAAAATGAAGAAAGAAACATCTGTAACTCAGAAAGAAACATTTGGGACTAAATGGATTCTTAGTTATTTGTGACCTATTGTAATTTGAATTAGATGCAAGCCCAGAGGTACATAATTCCACAGAGCAATAAAATCCACCTTTAAAATATAATGTACCAGTGCCCAAGTAGCAATGGAGATAATACGTCTAAAAAAATATTTGGCCTTAAAAACTGTATGTCCAAATGCAATTAGTGATGCAAGATAAAAAAAAAAATTTGGCTTAAATCAACCCATATATTTTCTTTTAAAAAAGGATAATAGTCTGAAAAAAATGAGACTAAATTGATATTTGTAAAATCTTTGACAATTTGGGGTCTGAGGGAGGAAGGAGGACAGAGGTGTTACTTATAAAGATTAAGTGTTATTATATCACCTTGAGTTTGCTTTGTCCTTGATTCAAAAATTAGTCATTTGCCTTACACAGCTTAAGGTATCATAAAGTCATTAACACTTCACCTTGTGACAACTTTATAAATATGAAAAAATAAGTTACCATCTTTCTGCAGTAATTGCCACATGATCTAAATGGCTTGTAAGGAATGTTTGCAAGAATAATACACTGGATATAAAATTTGTCCATCGACATCGCAAGAATTCTTAATGCACGTGTAATAAAAATGGCTATCAATGAGCATTTGCACAATGTAAAACTTCTTTTAATACTTTTCCCCTCGAAGATGTACAGAGATAAATAGATTTAATCCCCCCTCAAGAAACACTTCTACCTCTTGGTAATAGTGCAAGTTACAAACATTCTATCTCAAAAAAACATAGGGTCTAAAGGTCTATGATTCACTTTCTTGGGGGGATTTTCATGGCATTCTAATGCCCAGAGACCCATGAGATGAGCTAGAATGGACCAAACCTTTTTGAACAAACGTGTAATGATTTGGGGCTTCACCTGGGGGTCTCTCTCTTGTGCATATCCATATAAAGCACACATGCATTGACTCAAATGACCAGGTTTGAGGAATCAAAAGCAGGAAGAAAATTATAGTAGTTTCCAGATGCTGTTATAATCAAATCTGAATTACCCATCGGCAAGTACCTCCTGCCAGGGAGAATAGTCATGAATCTGGACAGATAGGACACCTGGGCCCCAAACCAAAGCAAATTCCCTCCCCCAGCAAGGCCTAATGTCGCTATCCATACAGAATGGCCTTCCTTCCCCATGCTGACTCTCGGCGGCATGGCCTCTACGACCTTTCCAGTGTTATTTGCTACTAAACCTCCACAGGAACCCTATCCAGCAGTCAAACTGACTTTCACCTTGTGCAAACACACCCGCTGCATTCGTGCTACACCTGGAGTGCGCTACTCGCTTTAACTGGAATGTCTCCTTTCACTGCTCTGCCTTTCAATTTGTTTACCCTTCAAACCGAAACATTAAAACAAAACACAGAACCACAGACCCATACACACATATACCCTTTACCTCCTCTTTGATGCCCTCCATGGTCGTCTCAGGAAAGTGAAGTTTGTCTAAGCTGAACATCAGATGCACTCACCCATCTGGTCTCTTTTACTTGCAGCCTTTCTGGACTTTGGTTCTAGGTCCTTTCTCTTCAAGCATGGCAAGCCACTGTGGGAAAAGGGCCAGAAATGGGGTCTAACAGAAGGGGCCTGTCTTATTCGCATTCTCGGAGCTACAAAGTTCTTTCTATAACTCAGTTTCTTCAGTTGCAGAACAAGGGAATTGGGCCCATGAATCTCTAAGATAACTTTGAATTCTAGAAATGGATCATTCTAGCACGTAACCTGAATCTGTAAGTCTTTATTTCTTGATTTCCTATTCTTTCCTCATTGTTTCAGTTTGCCAGGGCTGTCGTAACGACATGCCACAGTTTTCTGCTACCCTTGCCTTCCATCACTTAAGTATAATTGACAGTTGGTAGTAATCTCCTGACTCAAAAGAATGTCATGAAAACAATATAATAAGAAAGATTTTAAAGTACATCGGAGGCTATTTATCAGGCCCTACCAATAAATAGGAGCTAAACTACTCACATTTCAAAAACATATTGGCCCTTTCAGACTATAATACTGTGGATGTAACATGCCCTTGGTATATGGATCCTGATATTAACCCTAACCCTAATGATACTTAATAACAAAATCCCTTTGAAAATCTGATCCTCTATGAAAAACAAGTGTCAAGGTATTGCATTTCTTTTTCCAAGTCGATTGCCTCCTTTTAATCTCTCGGAATTTGTAAAATGCAATATCTTTTGGAGCTAATCTGGTGATGAAGATTGGAGAGTGGGTTTAAACCAAATATGAAGTACGTTTCTCGTGTAATAAATGTAACATTGATGGATTTTTTAATAAACTTATTGTCAGAATGCTATGGTTTCTGTCTTTCATCTCTTTTCTAAACCATTCAAGCTCATCTCTGAGATTGTGGAGTTAGTAAATCCACATTAAGTTCTACACCTAGAGAAACCTAGCCAAGACGCGTACCCGTGTCTGCCAGTGCTCCTACAGCCTCAACCTTTGTAACAACGCAGGCAAATTCTGATGTCAAATTCAGGAAGTGGTGTGAAGCTCTTACTGAAGCCTGCACAGATTGCCAGTGTTTCCTGAGGAAAAAAAAATCTGCATTCTGAATCAATTAGTCCAATTCTGCAAATGAATTTCCCCGGGAATTCTGAGGTGCCAGAGAGACTAGATGAGACAGGTAAGAGAGGTTGCTGGGCCCACAAATATGGAGTACCATGGGTCCGGACCCCGATGGTCTAACCTGTGTCTCGGGGCTGCTCTTCCCTTGAATCCTGCCCTTCATCACACGTCCCACCCCATTTCCCACCCATACTCTTCACTTTCCCACAGAAAACTAAGAGGTGCTTTCTTGCCAAACTCCACACAAGTAAAGTCTGTCCTCTCAGCTGGCTGGCCAAGATGCCAGTATTCCTTCAGGCTGTCTTTATTACATCATTCACCCTGGATTCAAAGATGTTCATAAAAAATAAAATACATACTCTCACGTGCTCAAATATGTAACTCGGCATTTCAATTTTACTAACCAAAAAATATGTATTGATCTTTTGAAATGGCTTAAAAGTCACCCATTATTTGAAGTACTAAAAATGTAAGAAAGCATAGGCTTTTGGGGCACCTGGGTGGCTCAGTCGGTTGAGCATCTGCCTTTGGCTCAGGTCATGATCCCAGCGTCCCGGGATCGAGCCCCATGTCGAGCCCCATGTTGGGCTCCTTGCTCAGTGGGGAGCCTGCTTCTCCCTCTCCCTCAATAGCTCCCCCTGCTTGTGCTCTCTCTCTCTGTCAAATACATAAACAAAATCTTAAAAATAAAAAGCATAATCTTTTATTCAAATAGCTGAATTTCCAGTAAATATATTTTATTTTAATATTAAATTATAAAAATCACAGTATCCATGAAACGTTTCAACTAGACTTTTAAAGACCATTGTCCAAATCTGTTTTCAAGTTCTTAAGTAATGATATGCTTAACTTGCTGAAGACAATTTTAAGGCTGATTTTCTTTACTAATTAAAACCTTGCAAAGTTTATTATATGTAACAATTATAAAATTCACTTCCATTCTGCCTTGGTAAAGAGAGGACTTAAAAGTGATCTCTAATTCTATTAATTACATGTAAAGTTACCCATAATTTTTCTTGCTTTCTCTCCTACTCATCTTCAGACTTTTTTTTTTTCTTTTACTAAAAGGCAAAGCACAAAATTGTAACCTCCCCTTCTGGAAGAACTCAAGAGTCAACCATTTCTTACTATTCAACTAGAGAAATTGCTCATCCCTAGATGCAGTGGTATGCTGTAGAAAGTAGTTGTTTATAGATAAGTGTTGTTCTATTTTTAATTCAGTAAAATAAATATTGCTTGGTAATGTATAACAGCAGTGATTACATTTTTTGTTATGTTTGATTCTACAATGAGCAAATATAAATGGTCTTTTTTTAGAAGTAAATTATTCATTAGGTTAGGTCATTTAAACCAGATTTACACAAGATTTTATCACTTTAAAACTAAATTCTTGGGGCGCCTGGGTGGCACAGCGGTTGAGCGCCTGCCTTCAGCTCAGGGCGTGATCCCGGCGTTATGGGATCGAGCCCCACATCGGGCTCTTCCGCTATGAGCCTGCTTCTTCGTCTCTCACTCCCCCTGCTTGTGTTCCCTCTCTCGCTGGCTGTCTCTATCTCTGTCGAATAAATAAATAAAATCTTTAAAAAAAAAAAAAAAAAAAAAAACTAAATTCTTCCTCATTTTCCTTCCAGGCAAAAGGAAGCAATTTCAGTAAATACAGGGCTTAATGCGTGTGCATCTAAACATCCACGCCAAAGATTCTCCTTACGGGTCCCATGCCTGTGTACCATTCTAGGTTATTTCCCCTGGGAAGCACAGGTCTTCTGGAACGGTGCATTGCTTTCAGACTCAGTGACATTCATCAGACTGCCCAGAACCCAAGGAAAACATGGCTTCCACACATTCAAGTGTAAGAATTTTGTGGGAAATTAATTGCAAAGGTGAACTCATCTGTTACATCAAACTTTTTATTCAATACATGGTTAAGTACTCATTCAATCCATCCTTCTTCAATTAAACTCTTACAAACAGTAATTACAATATTAAATATTAATAACTTTATAGGATTCATACATTAATATGACAGGAGGCATAGCGCTTCTGTAATTGGTTCTAAACAACCCACTGGCCATTTCTTCTCTTGTTTTCCTTAAATTCATCTTCTCATGGTCATGTAAGTCTTCCTTCTTTTCTTCTTGTCCTTGATCATTTAAATCCATCAATCGGGAAGAGTCTGTCCATTTCTCTTTGCTAGCCCAAACCTTGCCGTTTCCTTGTAATCATTTTGATTACAAGTACTTTTACATTTATATGGATGTTGCACAATTTTTCATAAATAAAGGAAATTATAGAGGTCTCTGAGAAACAGCATACTCTAACTGAAAATTTGCTTCTTTAATTAGGTTTTACCCTGCTGTCTACAAAGTCAGAGACTGGTTTATTGGTACAATATGATATTTATGTATGATATCTATTTAAGATATTTAAATTTTAAGCTTATGTATGATATCTATTTAAGATATTTAGTTATAAATATCTTAATATTTAAGAAAATTATCAAAGCCCCCCACTTATCTCATTCAAATACTGTACTTCTATTCAGATTAAGACTCAAATATTTTTCACACACCTTCTAAAACGAAGTTCATACCACGTTTCCTTATATAAGTTACTACAGCATATAAACAATTTCTCAAATATCTCCATATATTTGAAACCCAAAATCACTTTGGCTGTACTTTTGAAAGATGAGAATTTTTTTAAAAGATGAGAAATTTTATTTTAAGAAAGATGCCTCCCTTTCTCTTCTCTAATTGATGGCTATTTTCATGGCCAAATTTTATACTTTCTCTTTAAACCATTCAATTTCAAACAGAATTTTAGTGTCTTAGTATAGTGATACATACAATTTTATCACCCCCAAAAAGTTTAAACACAAGAAAAATGGTCCCCCAAGAATAAAAACGGATGAATAATTCATTTATCCAAAATCTTGCATCAGTTGTCCATGTGGGGACAGTCCTGTGCAGGTGGCAGCCAGTGGGTATGCCGCTTCACCACCAATCACCACTTGATGCCCACCATGAAGTAGGTCTGCTTCTGCCCCCTCCTTCTTCTCTTAGCCCTCTTATCAGTTCTCCTTGCATCGAACGCACCTCTTTCCACACCTCAGGCCACAAATCCATAAATCAAGGTATTTAGGCTCAGAGTCTTTGTCAAACTCTATAAGATGCCTTTTCTGGACTTTACTCCTTTAGGAACAGAAGGATGGGGGTCAAGAGGAATTGCTCAATGGTCCAAAAGAAGGAAGCACCACAGATTCCCTGGGAGTTCTACTTGACTCCTAACAATTCTTGGATGGACAAATATCCGACCTACGCTACTATCCCGGAGACCCATGGTAGGTGACAAGTGTGAAAAGTTGTCACTATCTCTTTTTTTGTAAATTGTTGGTATTAACATTTTGGATACTTCCCCCTCACTATATCTTTTGCTTGTGTGTCTATGCAAGATATTTCTGTATGTAGGAATTGCAAATGCAAAAGTTTAGCACTTCGGTGCTAAATGTCTCTTAGTTACATTTCAGAGGATTAACTATCTTAAAGGAGGCACGCTATAAATACAACCAAATGAATTTAAAAAAAGAAAGTAAAAATTTTAAAAGGACTGTCAAATTGGCAAAATTACAGACATCTCAATAACTGTCACAATGCCCAGGTGAGGAATTTAATAGTAAGAAATAACAATAAGCATTATTCAGAAGTTGCTATTATTATAAACCTCAGTTCCAGCCTAGTCCTATCTTGCAAAATCTTCTCTCGTTATTCATGGCCAGCTAAGAATTTTTGTTTATTTTGCTTGCTGTTGTATCCTTACTGCCTAGAATAATATTTGGTACATAGAAGTCACTCAATAAATACTATTGAATAAATTTATGAATGAATAACAAAACAACAAGAGAGGCTAGTATTTATGGAGCACTTACTAGTAAAACACTGGTTGAATTCCCACAGGGACTTTCTCGTTAATCTTAACAAACACAAGAAACTTTTAGATCACTTAGAAAAACTATTCAGATACAAAAAATTGAACCAGAGCACTACCTGAATGATCCAAACACTTCTAAAGGTGTGCACATACATTTACATGGAAAATAATTTATTTTACCTAGATTTACATAATTCAATGAAGTACAAAATAGATGTTTTGCCTAAATTATCTTGTTATTGCTTGGAGTTTCCATACTATTATTTTACTTCATAGTAAACTCTGATAATCAGGTAGAATGTTAAAATATTTAACATAAGGGGCACCTGGGTGGCTTAGTCGTTAAGCATCTCCCTTCGGCTCAAGTCATGATCCCAGGGTCCTGGGATCGACCCCCGCATCAGGCTTCCTGCTGTTTCTCCCTCACCCACTCCCCCAGCTGGTGTTCCCTCTCTTGCTGTTTCTCTCTCTGACCAATAAATAAATAAAATCTTAAAAAAATATATTTAACCTAAATTTTATTGTGGTTGTGGTAGAAAGCATTTGAGATGATGAATGTGAAACATAGAGCGAGAGCTTAGTATACACTAAGGGTACTAAGTGTTCAATAAATGCTAGTTGGGGCGCCTGGGTGGCACAGCGGTTAAGCGTCTGCCTTCGGCTCAGGGCGTGATCCCGGCGTTATGGGATCGAGCCCCACATCAGGCTCCTCCACTGTGAGCCTGCTTCCTCCTCTCCCACTCCCCCTGCTTGTGTTCCCTCTCTCACTGGCTGTCTCTATCTCTGTCAAATAAATAAATAAAATCTTTAAAAAAAATGCTAGTTATTCTTATTATTTCTAAAATATCGTTACCCAAGGAGCACTTATAACTATAAGGCAAATCAGTGGTCAAGATTTGTATTTCAATTAAGAATATATGACTGTGATAGTGTTGTACTCTTTTCAAAAGTGATTCATATTATTTATTTGAGAAAAATCTCAAGGACTTTAGCCATGAGTGGCCCATTGTTTTACTCACTGTGTCCCTACAAGTTGCCGAGGGAAGGGGAGAGGACCATGACTGGCTGGAACTCAATGGAGATATGGGCAATCGTTAATAACCCACATAGGTAAATAGGAAACTGAAATGAAAAATGTAAAACAATGTGTAATTTTCCCTTGGAAAGCTTTACTTAGGTGTGGATAAAAGTGTGATGGGCATATGCTGATCCTTCTTTGCCCAAAGACGATTAGAAGAAGCATATGGCCTCCAAACTTGTGGTCAACACTTTGACAAGTGTGCTCAGGAAAGATAAAGCACAATACTTAACTTTTGATTTTAAAAGATGTTTCTTGAAGCTGAATTAAATCAAAACCCCCAGAATCTCAACTTTCTTGCCCCTTTAAGATCTATGACCAATGGACTACATTTATATAAATATGTGATAATGACATTAAGGGAATTAATAAGGTAGAGGGAAGAGTCTAGAGTTTGCATCCTCGAGCCAGTGAAAGTGAGATGGGGAAGCTGAAAGGACTGCATTTCAGAAGGGCTCCATCTCTGCTGTCTTTCTGCTAGGCCTCATTTACTCACGTTCCGTAATTTGCCTCTGAATAAGCCAAAGGAGCTATGTTCCCACTTCAAGGGCGGAGAGAGAAAGTCAATCATTCTCTGAGTTTTGTTTTAGGCTCCAAACACCTGCTATCACCTAAGAAGAGCCAGATTCCGAACATGTTCCGGGACATTAGCTTCAAACAAAACTCAGCTTCTAACAAAACTGACGCTGGCATGACTATCCCTGCCTCGGGTAAATTATAGAATAACACTTACTGTTCACCTGACACTCACCTGGGATTGGACCCTACCCTGGACTCCTGAAGGAACACGAACCCTAGACCCCTCTCTAGTATACACCCCTAGCCCCAGGTGATGGTGAGACTCACTCTCCTTTCCTTTCCGAGTCTCCCAGACACTGTCTGTCACTCATGCTATCAAATAAACTCTGTTTTCACTTTCTCCAGCTCATGTTTGATTTCTGTCCTGCATGAAGCCAAAGACCCTCTTGGCTGGTCCTAGGGGACCCTCCCCTGGTTGTCAGACCCAGCTTGCCTGCTTCAAAAGCAAGGTTTCTCCTCTTAAACTGAGAGAGTTAATGTTAAAACTAAGGGCTTTTAATGCCCTCTCTCTCTGAATTCTATTCAGGCAACTGAGTTGATTGACTTCCCCACCAAGTTCTTCGAGAGTCTATTAGTAAATGCAAGTTAGTGATTAAATAAAACTGTGAAGAATTTCCAGAGTTCACTTCAATTTAAAATTGCTATTCAAATGTATTTGTTTATGCAAAACACATAAAAATTACTCTGAAAAAGATAATACCAAAATCTCAGAAGGTGAAGAGCTTTAGTATAAACGCCAAACTGTGAAAGATGTTAGGTTATTAAAATACACATCATACCATATCTAGTATTATCTTACGACATTTAATCTTTTACTATTATTAATATTCCTTATATAATCATAACTCTCTTTGTTGATTAACTGACCAAAAATCTATGCCCCAGAGACAAAGCATTTAGTCGCAAGAACCATAAGAAATTTTGGAATCAAACTTTCCTTCCATACTTATGTTTTCCGTTTACATTAGTGATTGAGACCTTACAGACAGAAAATCAAACAAGGAATATCTGATTCATATTCTTGAAACAGAAGCAGAGATCTTGGATATGTTCGTTTCAAAACACAACAAAAAGTCCATGACTTTTAAAGCCCTGTGTTCTAAGAGAACGGACATATCTAAGAGAGCGATGTGAATAACATCTTCAGCAAATCCATGAATCATACTTCCTAGCCCTGAGTTGTTTCTACTCGCGGTTCATCAGAACGGCAAAGCAAGTAAAATCAAGAAAATTGTAAACCTGCAAGGAACTCCTGGAAAATTTAAGATAATGTTCAAAAGAACAAAATTAGAGCCAGAACCTGCAAGACCAAACCCCGCTAAGCTTTTATAATGGCAACAAGTTTCCTGGGGTGCTGCTGAGAGTATGTGAAACTGCTGGGCCACTTTTTGGCTAAGTCTTAGGGTCTGCGTCTGGAAGGTGACACCTTACTTTATAAAAATTGCCTTTGACAGCTTTTGTACTTGCATAGCAAAACTCCGCACGGGCGCGGGAAGGGGGTGTCCCCTTGACACTGGGAGGGATGAGGATTAAGGCGAGGATGTGGTCTCACTGCAGGGCATGGGCAAGGTCATATAATGTCTCCTGTACTACATTCTGCTTCTGAGAGATTGAGCTTCACCACTCTCTTTTTTTTCCTGCTCAGTCTGGTGTTGATAGGACCAGGACAGTTAGAGATATAAGACCTGGAACAAATCGCATTGACATGAACTCAACGCAAACCACATGTTCACTACTGATTTTGAACTTGTGTTTCTCAAAAGAAATCAAAGACATAATCTACTTTCTTAAACAATTAAAAAGGCCTTTTGTCAGTATTTAAGAGGGCCCTCCACCCTTAGGGAAAATTCTACTCCTCTCCCCCCAATTCCATAATGTTGTTTTCTTTGCCTACACTTTTGATGATGTAAAAAGCATGTTTTTTCTCCTCTAATGTATTTTGACTGCTATGAGCAAATGATTTATGAAGATAAAAACTGGTAACATTTGCGTTTAGAAGTTATTTCAAAACCATTTGACTTTAATTAGTATTTCAAGCTAGTCCATTAATTTCTTAAATCTCAAAAATTACAGGAGTATCATCACCCCCCCACTAAGTTAAGTTTAGGTTGAGTCAGGTCTGGAGAATTTTATTTTTGATCAGCAGAAAGCAGCTTCGGAAAGTGACATTATGCTCTCAGTTGCTACCTCATGTGGAAGAGGCTTTCTTTAAAATAATTTCTCAATTTTATAGCTTTTTTCCTCCATTCTAATCATATATTAAAATAATATTGCCAAGAATGTTGTCTTTCAACCCAGATTTCCTGACTGCTCCTTAGACTCAAAGGTACATAAATAAATACAATTTTAAAAGAACCAACTGTGGGTCCTGGAGAAAGGACACACACTCTGATGCTTTCACCTGACTTTTATGGTCAAGCCTGCCTGCTTTCATTCCCCAAGCCATTTGCCCCCATCCCAAGCTTTTCCGCTATACATTATTATAAAGTTCTGTTTTCTTTTACCATGGGAACGTAGACACTTAAGATAATTAATTACCATCATCATTATTTCTTTGACTAATACCAAAAATTACAAAGCAATTTAATACAGAGACTCGTCTTTAAAACCCTTTACAAACCTAAGCTAATTTGCCATTGTAATTCACCAAGAATGGCTATTATCCTCTCTTGATAAAGGGGTAAACTAAAAGGTTAAGTGAAGAGCTTAAGGCTACTGAATAAGTTAATACTATTTCTGGGAGTAGATCACAGGAATGCCAGGTTCCTGCCTTTAAGCTCCAATTAGAATACCATGTGCTTAAGAATGGCCTATTGAAAAGTCTGAATAAAGGCACATTATACTCACGACACTTTCTCCCCTTTAAAAATAACGAAATAAAATCTACTTCATTCACTTCATTTTAAGCATGTTTTTCTGAGTAAATGTTTATTATAGAACAGTCAGCATTTACAGAAATACATAGAGAATAAAATAATCACCACATACAATTCAGAGATAGCCAGTAGTATAATTATGTGTAGATGTACGTTTTCTGTACCTAAATTTACTTTCATTTCACAGAGTTACGAGTATGCTTGAGTTGAGATTTAGAAACGTTTTTTCACTAAAATGTACAGGAGGTGCACAACATTTTCACATCAGCTTAATTTTTTCCTCAATTAAAGCAAAGGCAGTGTCAGTAATGAACAGAAAATAATCACAATAGAATCAAAGATACAACTTGAGGACAAAGGCAAATGTTTGCATAAGAGGTAGTCTAGAACCAAGAAAACGAAGGCTTTGAATATCAGGCAAAGGAATTTGAGTTCGATAAGTGAAACTGTCACTCACAAACCTGAATGCCCCGATCTGTTAGTGCATGCTTTCTCCCAAAGCCCAGAAATATAAAACACGATGGACAGCAATCACGGTGAACACTGACTGAGAGCTTCCTATGTACCAGGCGCTCCTCCAAAACATGTCAGAGCGGATCCAGATTTTGTGGGATGTCATGCTTAGGCTGTTGTGTGTGTGTGTGTGTTGTTGGGTTTTTTGGGGGGGGTGGTACATGAAAGAAAAAGAATAAAAAATTAAGACACAAAATTGAGTATGAAAGTGAGAATTTACTTAAATGAAAAAAATACATAATAGATTATAAATTTTTAATAGCTGAGAAACAGATAAGCCCGTTATGTAGCGTATAAATTATACCCCAAAAACAAATTTTGAAAAGCTGATGAAACCACAAACATTCCAAAATCCAGGGGAGAAATATATGATATGTTGGACACACTTCTGTAATAGCTTTGTTGCCTCATTTTTGGTGTATTCCTTTTGATTGCATTTCCGATGATAAAAATTTAGCAATATCTTTTTCCACAGAGAGAAGAGGAAGCTAATTTAAATTTTCCACTACTTAAAATTTATTTTTATTACCAACAGTTTACAAAAGCATTATGTAGCTTCACAGATCATTATTGGTAAAGTTACAGAAATACTCCAGATTTTTGTCAAGTTCAGTAAAGGCTCCTACTTTTTTTTTTTTTTTAAATAAACTGTAAGACTTCGGGGCATTTCAAGTTCTGTGTGTGGCCGAGGTGTGTGTGTGTGCAGGGAGTGATCACACTCATTAAATTGACAATTAGCCAGTTTTTAATGGGTATCTTTGGTTGTCATGGTGGTTACGAGTGTTTTATGTATCTTTGTCACTGCCAGTATTTAACATGCAATCATCTAGAAATGCAAATCTTGGAGCACCTGGGTTGTTCAGTGGGGTAAGCATCTCCTTCACTCACATCATGGTCCCAGGGTCCTGAGATCAAGCCCCGCATCAGGCTCCTTGCTCAGTAAGGAGTCTGCTTCTTCCTCTGTCCCTCCCCCTTGTTTGTGCTCTCTCTCTCTCTCTCTCTCTCTCTCGCTGAAATAAATAAATAAAATCTTTAAAAAAAATACACAAATCTTTTTTTAGTGTTTATATGATTCACTTCTCTTCATGAATTAATTATCAAACAATCCAAGAGCCTATTTATTGTTGTATTCAAACCCTGTCTCTTCCTTTTAATTAATTGCAGCATTTGAAATAATCTATTTTTATTATAATTTTCTTCTAACAGCAGAATAATTTACATTGATTTCATCACTTACCTTAACACTTTTATTTCGAATTTCATTAATTTTTACCTAAATTTTCACTTAGTTCCTTAAAAAGTAGATTTACAGACGACAAAAGATAGGACCAAATCAAAAGTCTACAATTTTTCACTTATTCAAAGTGTCTTTCCAATTCATAGCTAAAATGACATATTAGAAAATTATTGAATACACCACAGGCATCACAACTAAAATACAAGCATTGGTTCCTGGTTGTGTGCATTGCGCACCTAGGTTCACCACCATTATCCACACATGTCAGCCCTGGACACTGTAGAGAATGTTCATCCCATGACCTCTGGCCCTGCAGTGTTCAGTCATGTCACAGCGTGGGGGGCAGTGTTTCTGGAAATCACGTCTACACGAGGGACAGCTAGAAGTAACTTAACTACACAGGAAGTTGTGTGATTCAGAGAAAAATATCCCCATAAACCTAGACTAAATGAATCCTCAGCTCAGTTTTACCTTGGCTAATCCCCAAAATGCCGCGGGCCACTCCACTCACCCGGGGGAATTGTGATGCAGGTGAAGTTGGAGTAGAAAGCACCACCAGTCATAACCAAGTGTGGATGAAACATCTTACTTTTGTAAATTTCATAAAAACGTATAACCATACAAGTGGATCTCCCGCCAAGCCCCCTCGCCCCTACCCTGTTAAGTATTGAGGTCTTAGAAGGAGCCTAGGAAAATAAGAGGCTCCGACACTTAAACTTCATTAGTTTCATGGTAAATCCACCTCAAATTATTTATCTATAGGTCAGTCCTACAAAGTAAGTACTATCATTCCCTCCAGACGAGAGGATTCAGAAAGGTTAAGAGACTTGCATAGAGTCACAGAGCTAGCAAGGAGTGGAACCAGAATTTAATCCTAATTGTTGAGTGTGGAGCTCAAACACAAAACTGAGTGTTTATCATGGGCCAGGAGTTATGCAGAGCACTTGACATTCACTACTTAATCCTCAGAACAAGATTATATTATAGGTATTGTTATTGTCCCCTTTTGGCAGATGGGGATAATCAAGAAGCAAAGAGATTGTCATCTGCCCAAGGTCACCCAGCTGGTAGGAAGTGGAGTGGGCTTCAAATGCTGGTCTGTCTACAGAGTCCACACACTTAACCACTTCAGCACTACTCCCCGCCCCTGACAAAATCCTTACATCATACATGGCTATTATATGGAAATATTGTGAAATAAACCACAAATCCACTTTAATATTTTAAAAGAAATTTTGCACTTGCAGAGAAGGCCTTAGACTTGGCACCTAGATCTCTTGTAAACGGTAAGCATGCTATTTTTATCTAATAGGTCTAATTTGATGCAAGTTGACATTGACAATAACAGCATTGAGGATTTTTGCACAGGGAATGACATGATAAAAATATTATTTTAGGAAAGGTATAAAGAAGGGTTGGGTTAAGATGAAAAAAGGAGACTAAATTAAAACATAGTTAAAGTGGTAGAAGAGAGGACACTAGGAGTCAAAAGAAAGACACATTTTGAAGAGAGCAAAACGTTGGTGACAGTTAATATGAAAGACAGAAAGGAGTTCAAAAGTAAAAGAGGACAGAAACTAGAGAGTAGGATAAAAAGAAATGTGCTTTTTGAGGTAGAGATCACTTCAGATTTGGAAATGAATTAGGATGACATCTTTGGGATTGCATGAAATGTTTGAGATCCCCTGGCCCAAGCTCCTCTGGCTGTAGTGCAGGGATACGGAGACTAGAAGGCGGAATGACTTACTCAAAGTTATCAAGCGGTGAGAGTAGGTGTCAGCTCTTGAGCTAAAATGATGTCTGGATAATATTGAAAATTTGGGGGGGAGATGTCCTATTGACGTTCAGACATTAGGAACCTGAATATAGGCAAAGAATAGGAAATGTGATATTCGTTTAAGAATTATCTGAAGAAGTAATGGTCGAACACCTGCAATTAGCGGAGTGCATCAAGTTTGGCAGGTTCCAGAAAGATGGAGAGATGTTCCCAGGTATGAGTGGGTACAAAGCCAGGATGGGAGGCAGAACCAGAGTTGGCGATGGTAGTGGTGGAAGGAAGTGTCAGTAAAGGGGAGAGAAGAGCAGGAGTGAAGACAAAAGAGAAATTTAAATGGTGAGGAGAATTGGAAGCCAAGCCAAGGCAAGAGAAATTTCAAGAAGGTCCAAGTGGTCCAAAGAACCAAATACCTAACAAGAATCAGAGAGGGAGACTGAGAAAGAGACATTTGAATTTTTTTTAAGAAGTGGTCAGAGCTGTTGTAATGTTAGGCTTTTAAGCATCGAGAATAAAGGGATTTGAAAATCCATTTGCCAGAAGTTACATTAGGGATGTTACGCAAGCTTTTAAATACCTTCCTAGTCTTCAAATTTGCCACCCTTTTAACATGTTTATTTGCTTCCAATGCACGAGGCGCACAGTAGGGTACGCAGGGAATATGTTTAATCGGTATGAGAAATAGGGAGCTATCAGTGAGAAGAACACAACCCGGGTTCTTTGAGGGCAGGGATTATTTATTTTATCTTTTTATTTTTTGTGCCCAGCATAGAACGTGGCACCTGCTGGATGCGCAGTGAATGGCGAATAAATGAAATGTGCCTGGTCGGTAATGGAGTGGTTTGTAATCACAGCTTCGATTGCTTGGTTCGCCGTCTCTTGCATTTCATTTACTAGGACAACTACGAAAGTTGAAACTGGCATTTAAATGTTCCATGTACAGAGTCACCAGAAAATAATATGAGGTTTGGGGATGAAAATACTTTGTTAAACCGTCTAATGAAACACATTGAGACTCTCTCCCCAACTTCTCTGTGTCATAGCTCTTCAGTTTGGGTGGGCTTACCTCCAGCCTCCAGCAGTGAAGACTAATGCCTAAGTCAGGCTAATTCCATCTCTTTTACCTCAGAGCAGGGAACTCGTGTTCAGCCCTGCAGAACGCCAGACGTTTGCCTGGCCGCAGAGATTATTTCAAGGATGGTCTCACCAGCGCAAAAGTCAGGGAAATTTCTGGGGATTCTGGTGTCTCTCCTTGTTTGGGGATTGTGACTAATGTCATAAGGCAAAAAGCACAACATGTCCACTGGATGCTTCCTTCTGTGGCTCCGTTTTCCTAAAGCTGAAGCCAGCAGGCAGTGTCCTGGAGAAGTGGAGAGTAGAGCACGTGATCCTTCTAGACTGGGGGGAGGACAGAGATCTGAGGGGCACAGGGGACCAGCACTTGCTTCCTGACAGAGCCTTGAATGCGATGGATGCGTAGTACACTGAAAGAAGTCAGTTTTGAGGGGCGCCTGGGTGGCACAGTGGTTAAGCGTCTGCCTTCGGCTCAGGGTGTGATCCCGGCATTCCGGGATCGAGCCCCATGTCAGGCTCCTCCGCTGGGAGCCTGCTTCTTCCTCTCCCACTCCCCTGCTTGTGTTCCCTCTCTCGCTGGCTGTCTCTATCTCTGTCAAATAAATAAAATCTAAAAAAAAAAAAAAAAAAAGAAGTCAGTTTTGAACCCCTAGAATGTCCATGGCCAGGGGTAGAATAGCAGGATCAGAACAAGCGGTCCTGTTGGGTCTCTTTAGGCTATACCCCCCAGTGTCTTCTCAGTGACCGGTGTGAAGAAATGACCAGCTGTGACCTCTCTCATATAGTGGAGCATATATAAAACTCCAGGACCTTTGCACAACTTACGCACAGGGCACCCAGTAATGACTGAAGCTGGACGATCTTCCAGTTTGACAGGATGAGGGCTTTAAAGAAAATAAAGAAATGAGATTTTGTGTTTTGCTTACTTGAGTTTGTGAACTGAGATTCACACTCTCTTTGGTTATCTGCCACATTATGCTAAAGCCCGTAACACCCACGCCATGGCTTAAACACAAGAGGTGCCTAGCAAGTGTATGATGGACGGATAAATGGATAAATGGACAGATAGCATTTTAGAACGAGATTTGAAAGCTGGTGCTCTAACAGAGGCTATGATAGCTCCCGTACAGGGGCACCTGGGTGGCTCAGTCGGTTAAGCATCTGCCCTCGGCTCAGGTCATGATCCCGGGGTCCTGGGATGAAGCCCCACTTCCGGCTCCCTGCTCAGCAGGGAGCCTGCTTCTCCCTCTGCCTCTGCCTGTCGCTCCCCCTGCTTGTGCTCTCTCTCTCTCTCTCTCTCTCACTCTAGCTCTCTCTGTCAAATAAATAAATAAAATCTTTAAAAAAAAAGTACAATACAATAACTTCGAGGATGATGAGTGATGATCAGAGGTTATTCAAATTCTTAATACGTCTGCAAGAGTCAAACCTAACGGGGTTATTCTTTCAGTTGTACGGAGTTTTAATAAAGTACGTTAAATCTGGTGTTAGCTTACATCTGGGTCACTGAGGCCAAACAAAACTGAGTAGAAAAGAAAACAAGAGAACTCCAAAGTGCACAGAGCTCTTGATGATTTGAATCAGAGCTGTCCGCTCTGTTATCCAAGCACAACAGAAGTGCAGGTGCAGGCAAGGGGGTAAAAGTCACAGAAAGAGCGCATGTGATCTTGAAAGTCACAGCATTTATTCTCTGTGTAGAAGAGCTAACCAAGTGAGTAAGAGGCTCCGGTGTGTTTGAGAAGCCTTGGTTTATTTCCCCCTACGCAGGGATTGTCCTTTTGCAAAGCTCCATAAATTAGGGCTGATGTAGGGACTACTTTGGTCTATCAATTAACTCTCTACTTTTGGCAGTACAACTGTACAATAAATTAATTATGAACTCTTGAAAGAGCTTTAACAGTCTTAAGTGTTTTTGTAATGCTGTTGAACAGGACGTAAAGCTTAAATTCCATGCTGGTAATTTCCCAGAGAAGTGGGCTGATTTTACAACTGAAGCTTTCCTAATGGGTAATTGCCAATTGACCTATGTTCGAGGTGAAGTGTTAAGTATTTCGATCAGCACAACATTTATCACATTATATTTGAAAGTTGATAAATAGCTATATAGGATGGATAGAGCTCTTAAGAGACTATATTCAGTAACTGCCAGAGAAGTGATATTCTTACTGGCAGAAGAATGGACACATTCTGAGTGTTTTCATAACTAATAGTACATTGGGAAAAAATATTTCAAGGGTGTGCTCTATATAAAAAAAATTACCTCAAAACTTTGCATTCTCGTCTATACACGATGAAGAGTATCCTGCAAAATGGACCCCCAGACAGATTTCTCTCGATGATAGATGAAGTGTAGAGTCGCTGCATCCTGACCAAATGAAATTCTTTGAAAACATTGTATATAACTCCGTAACAACCCTGGAGCGGTTGTTAATTCTAAAAAGAATTGAAATCGAAAAGCAAGCTTATCAGTTGCACAGTGTTGAAGACCGCTCTTCATTGCTCTCGATCCACATGGAATATGGCTTCAGTTGGGATAGTGTTCCTTAAAATCCTCGGCTACACAAGTTTATTCTGCTATTTTCCTCTAAACCAGCTTATGCAGGGCTTATTCATTATTTGTAAAGTTCAAAAGATAGAGGTAACTGATCAAACGTACAGCGACAGGAACAATTGCATTAAACCAGCGAAACTAGTCAGAATGAATCCTTTGACCAGGATGTCCAGTCAATGCGCTTAAAGCACGGACTTGAAAATTGTCAGTCAGTCAATGGGAGGAGGGGTGAGGAGAAAGGAGAGACCGAGGAAATAGATATATTTGCTCTACCTTTGTTTACATCTTGATCAAGGACTAAGCACAACTTAAAATCACATTGCCTCTATTTTCTTCGGTGTCATTCTTCTCCCTCTTTCCACGGCAACGGGGAAAATTTTTAACCCACCAAGAATGCTATGAATGTTTCAGAATAGTGGAAAATCATCTTGGTGGAATGGCAGTGGTTCTCATCTCACATAGGTTCTTTCTGTTTTGACCTGACTGAGAGGTCGTTGACTGTGACTGAACATGGAGGGGCCTTTCATAAGACACCCCACTCCATCTTTCCTTCTACTCTTCTTTACTAGAGTCTTCTTTTCAAAAGCAGTCCAGGGGCTGTCACCTCACTAATTATTATCTGATTTATGTCTGAAGGCAGTAACTTCAAATATGACAACAAGTCAACATAGCCTAAGATCCTCCTATGGCCACCAACAGCGTACTAGCAGCAAGAGGACGGAAGGTTTTAAGGCCACCTCTGAGAGGCTCATTTTGTGAAGCGGCTCAGTTTATCCCAAGTCCTAGGAAGAAATAGTTCCACAAAGTAAGTGCTCTTATTCCACTGAATTCTCCTGAAGTGTCTCCATTTTTTTTTTTTTTTTGATCCTACATCCTCTTACCTTCCAACTGACCCATGCTTGGCAGCTCATTTTGACAATTTTCTGAAAGAAATATCTTCTAAGACTTCTCAGTTTACATGTAAGAACCTTCAAAACATTGCAGTGAAGCACTGGGATACAAGAAGTCAATGGAAAATGCCGGGTCCTTTTGGAGTGTCACTTTCATTGAAAGGCTTGAAGAAAAACTGTTTTGTTTTGTTTTTTTTAAAGATTTTATTTATTTATTCAACAGAGAGAGAGACAGCCAGTGAGAGAGGGAACACAAGCAGGGGGAGTGGGAGAGGAAGAAGCAGGCTCCCAGCGGAGGAGCCTGATGTGGGGCTCGATCCCATAACGCCGGGATCACGCCCTGAGCCGAAGGCAGACGCTTAACCGCTTTGCCACCCAGGCGCCCCAAAGAAAAACCGTTTTGATGTTAAAGACTCCCAAGAAATTTTAGTACAAGCACATCTACAGTTTTCCTTTCCTGGGCTCTGTGGAGAGGACATGAAGACTTCCTTTTGTGAGTATGTAAATGAAGACGGTGAACCTTAAAATTGGACGTGCGCCGCCTTTGTTTTACAGTCTCACTTTTCTTTCACTCCTCTAAATTGAGGGCAATAAAAGGTGAATGTCAGAATGACCAAAATTGTTTCATGTCCAGGATGACTCTATTTGCAGGGCCTGAGAGAGGAGCTAATCAAACGAGACTCGCGCAGTAGATGACCTGAAGAACTGTACTTGGGAGAAGACAGAGCTGTGGCCTCAAATGCTTTGCTGCTTTGTTAGCCTTGGGCTACTCTCTGTGATTAAGCTATGGAAGGCACTGATCAAAAGTTTTTGAGCTCATGGGGAAAATTTCAAGGGTAGAAGAAAAGATAGAGGGCAAAAATCTTGGATAAGCTGAATTAATTCATTGTTGTTTTAACAATAAGGTTAGCTTTTTTAAAAAATTCATTAATTTATTTGAGAGAGAAGGAGCACAGAGGGACAATGAGAGGGAGAAGCGGACTCCCCACTGAGCAGGGAGCCTGATGCGGGGCTCAATCCCAGGACCCTGAGATCATGACCTAAGTGGAAGGCAGATGCCCAACCGACTGAGCCACCCAGGAGCCCCAGTAATGGTTAGCTTATTAAGTTGACTTAACATCTTTAAGAAAAATCTCTGATGATATTTTACTTCATGAAGTAAGACTGCTTCAATGAAAGTGAGTTTCAAATATCAAGTAAGCAATATTGATTATATTTCTATTTGTATATATACTTCTATTTGTATATCTACTTAGCTATATAAATTTTCTATTGTTAACTTTTAGAATGTATTACCTTAATAGTAAAATAAAGGCATATGTATCACGAAGTAGAATGTAAAATTAACATATATGATTATGATGAAACAGGAAATTAAAAAATTTTTGAATATATAGTGAGCCACTTTGGAGTATGCCTGTAGATCCCCCCAAAGTGGGATTTTGATGACTTTGGCTTACCCGACTGTTCCTTTATGCAGGCAGACATCACAGAGAGATGAGGGCTAAGAGTAAATGAGGTAATGCTAAGTACTTAGCACTGTGCCTGGTTAAGTTTAGTCACTGTTGCTGTTACTACTATTAATTTTATCACCACCATCATCATCATCTTTGCTATCATTATCATTCTCAAAGTAGAAAAAGTAATTCCAAGACAGATTTTAGCGTGTTAGGTTTGGTCATTCCTCAGTCTCCATCGAGGGAAGTTTCCATTCTCTTTGAGATTACCCATTCACTTCTTAGAATACCTCACAACTGTCTAAGATGAAGAAAATGGGAATAAATAGGATTTTACTATATCACAATAGGTGATGTAACTTCATGCTAAACTGGGAAAATCCAAGCATGTATTCTCTTAAGCCTTCAGAACAGAAAGAGAACTTTCCCTAGTAAATATATCCAGGAAAATGAAGTCAAGTTAATATGTGTGACTGTTGCTTGAAAGTACACACATCTTAATGTTGAAATATTTACATATGGGTGTTAGATTCTTTCTGGTTATAGATATTGTTGAAGAAAGTGAAGTTGCTTTTGAAGTTTCTCTTTAGATATGAAATTGAATTCCAAAAGTATTTCTACTCTTTGAAAAAAATCCATGACATTTTAAAACAAATTGTTTTGAAGTCTTATTTATTTAATCAATACTTTCTATGTTTGAACGAAGAATTTAAATTTGTTTTAGATAATGGAAAATGCTTTTTATCGAAAACTCTACTTTTTACCTGTGTGATAGGTATAAAGCAACATGGGTTCTTCCTCTCCAGTACAAGATTGCTCCGAATTTCCTGGTCTCCCAAGTGCTTGTGAGAAAGCACCATTTTGTTTTTCTGAATGGCCAGTGGAAAATGAGGAAGATATAGGACTATAACCCAATGAAGGACTTGTGAAGGCAACTGATATGCATGCCACAAGCCAAAGAAATCCTTTGACCATTTGGATTATTTCTAGAACTGTCTGAATTCAGTAAGACATAGTTAATTTTCTTCTGCCTTTTGCATTAGTTTTACCGAGAACAGAAAGAGAATTGGGCCTTTGAGCTTACTTAGTACTAAATGACAGACAAATCCTAGCCCTGGGAGCAATTCCATTTCCATTTCCCAAGTCTGATACTACGAGTGATATGGCCTCCTTCCCACCTTATTGCGTGAAAGCACCTTTGGGAGTTACCTTATCCAAGTTCACAATAGAACACCTCATTAGTCATGAACAACACCTATTAAATAGCCAAAGATTCTTAGAATTCCTCTATAAAATGATTCATCTCAGAATTTTTATTTTTGACATTCAAGATACATTTCCAGGCCAATACTAAATCCTCATGATTTGATTCCTTCAACTTCCCAGGAAAATACATTCTTAGTTTCTCCAAATTGTTTAGTGGGACATCACAGACATGATGTTTCCTTCTCATGGCTCAGACTTCCCACTGGCAAGTGAGATGGATAATGATACAAGTTACTGCCCACAAAGATTTGCTTTGAGAAAACATATAGGTTTAAAATAAATATGGAGTATTACAACATTTAGTTATATATGCTTCATAATTAGTCTAATGACAGAAAATCATTCCGTAAGTGTGACTATTAGGTGAGAAGAACAGGAAGCTTACATACAAGTACAATTGCTAGAAACTGCAACCCTGATAATCTTCTCTTCAAAAAACCGGTCAGCTTTTTGGTTCACAGCGGCCATGTTCAAATTACGAAGCTGCCAACTAGGCAAGCCAAGGTCATATGAAACAAGTAAGAAAAATATCCTTAAATCTTGTTTTTGGCTGCAATAAGTTATCATTAATTTTGCTCTCAGTTTTAAGAAGAATTTCTTTTTCCTTACAAATTCAAGTTTGTGTATTTAAAGGCAGACTCTTGGATTTAAGATTTTAGTGAATAGCCCAGAAATGGAAGACTTACACTTAAAGTCAGAAAGAAGTCTTCTAACCATCATTCTACATAAAACTCACTTTCACCTGCTATCGTTCTTACGGCCAAGATGTCTTTTGATTATCCCTTACTTGGATCTGAATATGACAGAAATCAGAGCAGAAGTAGAATTATTCTAAATCTAAATTATGTTTAAATGAGCAATGCCATTTATTTCACTATGAACAACATAATGGACCTACCAGAAAAGTTATATGAAACTTGGAAAGAGATTATTGAGTGTTCTTTTATTGTAGTCCTGGGCTTGATATATTTGATTGTCTGGGTTTTAACTCTATAGAAGCAAAGGTGAATTTACAGATTTTTGTCCATCAGAGATATAAATAGTTTCTGTCTGGTGGAACAGATAACCACAGACATAAATCATCCTGTAAGATAATCACCAGTTTAGTATCTAATGTAGTGATTTTATTCTAACATTTCTTTGTGAAATTTCAGATAGATATTTCTTAAATGTCCTTTGAACCAATTACAACTCTTTTATTGGTCCTTCATTTATTAATGAGTTACATAATATATTTGATACATGTTCATTTTATGTTTGACTAATAGTATAATTTTAAACTCTTTGATAATTATATTTAACATACCCTAAATTGTAAGTTTAAAATAATAATAATAATAATAACCAAAGTAACAAAGTTATCAGTGTGTAAACATCACAAAAGTAAGACATTTGGAACTGAGACCTCAAGGATCTCCTGTTCCATTTTTCCTAATTTCAGTTGATATTCTTGAGACGAGATAACTAAGAAGAAAAAAAAGATTTATATCACCTTCTACCCCCAACCTCACATCAAATAAATCCCTAAATTCTGGCTATTCTACCCCTTAACACTTCTTCCCCCCACCTTTTATTTTTAAAAGTTTGTTTGCTTGTTTGTTTGTTTATTTACATAATCTCTACACCCAACATGGGGATTGAACTCACAACCCAGAGATCAAGAGTCGCATGCTCCTCCAACTGAGCCAGCCAGGTGCCCCATCCTCCTTAAATTCTGAAGTATAGTCAACATATGATGTTACATTACTTTCAGGTGTACAATATAGTGAATTGACATTCCTATACATTATGCAATGCTCACCATGATAAGAGTAGTTATGAGTTGTCGTCAGGCAACATTTTACAATATTATTGACTATATTCCCTATGCTGTGCTTTTCATTTCCATGACATTTATTTTATAACTGGAAGTTGGTACCTCTTAATCCCCTTCACCTATACTGCCCATCGTCCCATCCTCCTCCTCTCTGCCACCCACCAGTTTGTTCTATGTATGTATGAGTCCCCTTAGTTCTTCTTCTTCTTCTTTTTTTAAAAGATTTTATCTACCTTGAGAGAGAGAGAGAGCACTAACTGGGGGGGGCGGTGGCGGACAGAGAGGGAGAAGCAGATTTCCCGCTGAGCAGGGAACCTGATGTGGGGCTTGATCGCAGGAGCCTGGGATCATGACCTGAGCTGAAGGCAGACGCTTAACTGACTGAGTCACCCAGCTGCCCCCCTCTTGGTTCTTCTTAGACTACATTCCACTGACACCACCCCAGCCCGGAGTACCCTCATCTCTGCATTACCACAATAGCCGCCTAGCCAGTTTCCTCATTCCTATTTTTGTCTCTGTCTACTTCTCCCATACATAAAAGTCAGTGTGCTCTTTTGAAAATATTTACCTGGTTATGGCATTCTCTCTTTAAAACATGTCAGTGGCTTTCCATGGCCCATAACATAAAATAATTTACCTCAAGCCTTCAAGGGCTTGCATCATTCAGGTCCTACTTCACCAGCCATGTCCCTCCCTGGCTATGGCCTCTCCATTCTCTACATCAAGAGTCAGCCCACCTTTTCTCTAAAGGGCCAGATAATAGATGTCTTAGGCTTTCCAAGCCATACTGTCTCCTTTGCAATTGCTCACTCTTCAGTCACAGCACAAAGTCAATCCCTAGCCAATCCCTGCTCTAGCTCATACCGGCCTTCTGTCAGTACCTTCATTACACTGAATATTTTCCTACCTCAGGATCTTTGCTCACACTGCTGTGTCCCTGCCTGGAGCACTTTCTTGTCTTCTTCCTTACTCTGAAATACGAACAGCTTACCATTACTCTCACACTTGGCCTGCTTCACACATGTATGTAATTAATTATATACCCCTGCAAGCATCTGAACAGCCGTTTGTGAAAAGTTCACTTCTGGATGGTTCTAGATAAAATGTCACCCCCTTCCCCACCCAGAAAGAACATTACCTTCCCAAAGACCTAGGGGCAGATCTAGCATGGAAGAACCCAATGGTGCTAGGGTGAGTGGGACAGATCCTTACAATGACTGTACATTTTCAGGCTTTTCAGAGGTGGGATGGCTTTGGGCTGGGACACTGGAGCTAATTTGCACAGTTTCTGAAAACCTTTCACAACTAGACCTATCAAGCCAGTGCAGTCAAACAAATTTTTTTAAAACCATCTTTAATGGTAAGAGAAGAAGGAGAAGGAGGGGGAGGAGAAGGAGGAAGGGGTGGCAGAGGAGGAGGGGGAGAGGAAGGAGAAAAAGCACCAGATCTCCTTTTCCGTAAGATATGGGTAGTAGAAGATCCTCCTTTGTGGAAATCCACTGAGGAAATCAGAGTTAAAACAAACATTAAATAAGTACACGATCCCCTTTCCAGATCAGGACTGAATCCTGTCTTAAATCATTTCATCATATTAATGGTATTAATCCCTGTCCTTTCACATAAGGTTGTGTCCAAGAAGCTACCATGTCTCAGTAAAAGCCAATTACTTGAGGCTAAAATCTGGTCCTTCTGTGGAAATTATGTCTCTGGCAGCCATTCCTACAGCAAAATGCTGCATTTTCACATATGCATTGTTGGCATCCAAATTTCTGAGAGACACAAGATGCTGTTTGGACTTATACAGAACATAAAGCCTTTTTGAAAATACTGCAGCAAACACTCTAGCCCATCCCTTACAGAACAAAGGATATGTCCCAGAAGGTCAAGTTTCTTCTTAGGGAGGTCCATGAGAGGTTGAAGATTTCCTTAGATGGCTCTGTGCTTAAGGTCTGATAAATTGGGGCAACAACCCAGGGTCATGTACTCTTCGCTAGACAAGGGAAGTGAGGCTGCTGTGGAAACCAGCCAGACACTAGGTGGGAAGAGAGTAAGGGAGAGAGAGGTTGGTGTTAACAAAAGACCGTAGGGACTGATGTCCGTGCTATTGGCATGTAAAGTATAAAGCGCCCCATTTACAAAGCTTTGTCCTTGTCTCCCACCCTTCTTAGACGGGGGGGGGGGGGGGGGGGGGGGGGGGGGGGGGGCTGCCCTTCTGAGTCATCCCCTTTGGAGGTCTCTTTCTCTTCTAAGTTTGATATTATTGATCATTCTTTTCAATCAAATTTAACTTGCAAATACTTCAGAGATAAAAGAGTGAAGTGGAACAAGTGTGAATTTCTCCTGAAGCCTGACTCCCAACTCAGCGTTGTCTGTGACCTGCAGACGTCTAGTTTCCCTTCATAGTTAATCATGAAACTAACTTACGATTGTCTCTAACTTGATTTGACCCTATTTGCCTACTGTTTTTAATCCTGTTCACTATTCATGATACTACTACCCCCTTGCTACCTTTCCGTGGGAGGTGAGATTTGGTGTGTATGTTTCCGGATGTTGAATTTTCTTTCCTCGCCAAGATCACACCTCTAGTTCTGTCACAATGCACAGCAGACTACCACACACAGCAGGTCCTCAGGGCATTATTATAAATTCAATTTGGGGGGCGCCTGGGTGGCTCAGTCGGTGAAAGTGTCCGACTTTTGATTTTGGCTCGGGTCATGATCCCAGGGTCCTGAGATTGAGCCCCTTGTCATGAGTACAAGCATGGAGTCGGCTTGAGTTTCTCTCTCTCCCTCTCTCTCTGTCCCTCACCCGCTCACATTCTCTCTCGAAATAACTAAATACTAAAAAAAATAAATTCCACTTGATTGTTTTCTCTTAAAATATTAGTTTTCTTTGCATATACATTAGTTAAACAATCCTCCTGATACCTGAACTGTGAGTACTTGTACAGAGTGACCGTGACTTCTTCTTTCCTTCTTTTTGTGAATTGGGATCTAGAGTAAATTTGGAAGATTTGTATAAGTTGATGTTTTGTAGATGACACCAGTGAGTATTTTTACTATTCTTTGAACAATTTTCATTTATTTTATGAACAGGTATTATATTCACAAGTTTCAGAATGCTATAAAAAGATTTATGTAGAGAAATCTGTCTCCCATGCTCTCAGGTCACATAATTCCCTGGTGCTAATCACTTTTTGTTACTTATTTGTTATTGTTTGTTCTTTGATACCCTTCTAGTACTTAGGCATGTATATTCTCCCTTTCCCTCTTTCCTATATAAAAGGTAGTACGCTGGTACTCGGTTCCCTGCCTTACTCTTTTCACTTAGCAATATATCTTAGAAATCGTTCCATAAGGGTGAAAAGAAAGTACGCATACTCCTCTCCTTTCTCTCCTGTCTCCCCTCACCTCTCCTCACTTCTCCACTTTTTTTACTACATAGGATACTTTAAGGCTTCATATTTTACATTTAAAATCCATGTGAAATTTATCCCATAGAATCCTATGAAGAAAAGCTTCAACTTTGCCATTTTTTTTTTTTTTTTGCCAGACGGCTCTCCAGTTGTTCTAAAACCATGTCTGTCTTTATGCCATTAATTGAAGACACCTCCCTTGACACATCCTAAGCACCTGTACAGATTTGAGTCTATTTTGGGTTTTTCTACTTTGCGGTATTGATCCTTACATCTGTTCCTGCCCTAGCATCATGGTACTTTATTTACTAAGACATTACACTTCATTTAAATGACTGGTCTAGTCAATTCTCATTGTATTTACTTATTTTTTCAGTTTTCTGGGACATTTCTGCTTAGTTTATTCTTACAGAATAACTTCAGGATTAACTTATTTGGTTGCAAACATTTGTAACTTAATTGGGGTTTCATTGACTCTATAAATTAACCAAGGAAAAATCACATATTTATAACATTAAAATTTCTTACTCAAAAACATGCCTTTTCACTTATTCAGATCTACTTTGTGTCCTTCAAGAGTCTTGTAAAGCTTTCTTCAGATAACAGAATGTCTTAAGTCTTAATTTATTTTGATTTTTATTTGCCTTTTTAACCTTTGCTGATTTTTTTTTTATGTTTAACTTTTCTGAATCGGTTTTGTGAATCAGTTATTAAACACTTAAAAAGTCAGTGAAGGGGCGCCTGGGTGGCACAGCGGTTAAGCGTCTGCCTTCGGCTCAGGGCGTGATCCCGGCGATCTGGGATCGAGCCCCACATCAGGCTCTTCTGTTATGAGCCTGCTTCTCCCTCTCCCACTCCCCCTGCCTGTGTTCCCTCTCTCGCTGCCTGTCTCTATCTCTGTCAAATAAATAAATAAAATCTTTAAAAAAAAAAATAAATAAAATAAAAGGCAGTGAAAATAATCATTTATACTTCTGTGTCTCATCTTAGTCTTGTATTATTTTCTCGGTCAATAAATGTTTTTCACTATGTGATCTCTTTGCTTATTTATTTATTTATTTATTTATTTATTTATTTATGAGAGAGCAGTAGGGGGAGGGGCAGAGGGAGAAAGAGAGAGAGAATCTGAAGTAGAATCCATGCCCAGTGCAAAGCCAAACACGGGGCTCAGTCTCACAACCCTGAGATCGTGATCTGAGCTGAAATCAAGAGTCAGACACTTAACCGACTGAGCCACCCGGGTGCCCCTCTTTGCTCTTGTAAAAAATATAGTTCTAAGTCTTAGAGACTTTGTATTTTTGTTCAGGTGGTTTCTCGAACTCCTGTATATTCTAAATCGCCTATAGTCTCCAGGTCCTCTTCAAATTCTCAAATCGTAGTTGCCCAATGCCTTCGTGTGTTTGGCTTCTCCCTTGGTCATGATATATGTGTTCTGTGTAGTCTTCTACCAGTTTTCAAAATTTCTGTAGGGCAGCTGGATTATTATGTTCACCTCTTTCAGTGCAATATTTTCAGAATTTTCATTATCTTTGGAAAAAATTGAGCCTCTGTTTCAGTTTCCTTTATAGTATAATTCATAGGATCTGTGCTGTTTTTTTTTTAATATTTGAATTTGATTTTCCTGGACCATTAGCAGGAAGTTCCAATGGAGGAAGAGGTGACCCAAGGTAGCATTCTAAAAATCACGGCTCAAGGGCTCCCTTTTTTGTCACTAGAGCAGGGTTTCTCAACTTTGGAACCATTGCCATTTGGGGCTTGGTAATTCTTTCTTGTGGGGCTGCTCTGAGCATTGCAGGAGGCTCTCTAGCGTTACAACCAAAATGGCTCCCGACGTTGCCCACATCGCCCTGGGTTGAAAATCACGGCGCTTGAGTGAAAGATGTTCTCTTTAATCTGTGTAATCACACCTGCACTAGCCAGTGTCATATCTGGCTCAGGAGGGCTTTTGCCACCAGTCCATGGATTCCTCAATCTCCCTTCTCCCTGTCCAGAGGCCTCCTTCTGACCATCATCAAGAGGTTTCACTGTCTTCTGAGAATGCCTGCGCTCTCAGATCCATATTTTGCTAGATCTTTTAAAGGTCTGCCACCTGTAGGCTCCCTTGGCTGTAGTCCTTACTTTCTTTGTCTCTGCCTCTCTCCCCATTCTGGGGCTGGATATGAGCATTATTGAGCCCTGTTTAATCTCCACACTGCTCTCCGCAGCTCCCTCTCATGACAATGTTGTCTCCTGGGAGCAGATACTTTCTAGACATCTCTGAAATCTGTCCTTACCAACTTCCTAGCACTCTGTTCTTTGGCCTTGCAGTTTTCCTGCCCCTGCCTGTGGTAATGCCTCTTACGTATGATCTGTGGTTTAGGGGGTTTCTACATTTTGTAGTTTTATAGAAAATGCAGTTTGTGGGAACTTTTTGGGTCCCTCCTCCATTTTTCTCCCTTATTTCTCTGTATAGGTTTTAGGGAAAGTGGGAAATTTCAGAACTAAATTGCCCATGTTCTCAGTAGAACCAGAAGTCCTGAAAATGTATTTTAAGTATTTTTCCTTTGTAGAACAACATTTTTCTGCGGTGGATATACTGGACCGGCACTTAGCATCCACTGACCCTTCTGGTGAGTCTTCCTTCCTGTACTCCATGCAAGAGTGTCCGGAAGCTGGCTGGAGGTGCTGGCTGTTGGAAATAGTCATGCAGGGTTGTGAAGACCTGGGGACAGAGACCACTTGCCCACTGTTCAGGTTCTCTGCTAAGAAGCCCAATCCTTGAAACCTTGGGATTTTTATTCATCAGAGGTAAGTGTCAGTCACATCCTCGATTAGTGGCCAGATGCAGTGATGGCAGTAAGAGCGTCAAAACCTCATCCCTGGGTCTCAGCTAAGGTGATCTGCTTTTTAAAAATTTTTATTTTTAATTGTTATAAAATAGACATGACATAAAATTCATCATCTTAACCATTTCTAGGTATACACTTTGGTAGTAATAAGCATATTTACATTGTTGTGTAACCAGCCTCCAGAACTTTTTCATCTTGCAGATCTGAAACCCTCTACTAATGAAACGGCAATGGCTCTATTTCTGCTCTCCCATGGCCCTACCGACCACCATTCCATTTTCCGTTTCTATGAATTGAATTATTCTAGAGAGCTCGTATAGAGGCATACCATGTTTGCCTCGTTGTGATTGGTTTATTTCACTTAGCGTAATGTCCTCAGGATTCATCCATGCGGCATGTGTCAGAGTTTCCTTCCTTTTTAATGCTGAATAATATTCCATTATACGTGTATGCCACATTTTCTTTATCCATTCGTCCATTGACAGACATTTGCTTTGCTTCTATCTCCCGGCCACTGTGCCTGATGCTGCTGTGAACCTGGGGTGGGCAGTGTGCTTTTGAAGTCAACAGTTCCACTGACAGCCCCTGATTCCAGTCTAGCGGATGATAAGAGTTTGGCAGGCCGTTTCAGCAGCGTTGCTCTGAAGTGTGCTTATCTGGTTCTTCCTGAGTTTTGTGTTGTTTTGTTTTAGATTTGTAAACAACTAGATCTCTTTCTCTTTATGAATGCTAGAACAGTTTTTATTTCCGGCAGTTGAACCTTGACTCATTCAGTTGTTAGTTTCAAAAGAGTTGCAGGCCACTCAACATGAAGCATGGGAAACGCTTGGCTGTCTGATTTTCTTAGATTTGATTAGAGACAATTCAGTTATCAATGGAAAATGGGAAATGGCAAGAGCAAATAGTTATTTAAATTATTCCCTGGAATAAAGGCCTTTGAAGGCAAGGCTTGGGTGGGCTGGGGGCTGCTGAGATGGGCCATTATGTGGGGAGTACAAGGACTGGAGGGCAAGGTGGTTTCTTCTGAGTTCTACAGAAATTTAAAGAAAGAGGTAGAAAGCTCAGGGTTTTAAATTCTTAGTTCATTGAAAGGCAGTTTAGTCATAGGCTTTCTTGATCTTTTATATGAAATTTGGAATGTTGATTGGGAGACAGGGAAGCTGAGAATGGAAATGGAGACATTTGGGGGGATTTAGATTAATCATAGCACCCGGAGCCCAGGGTTCATTGCACCTCGCTTGTCAAAAGAAGTGGTGACTCCCCTCTTTTTCCAAAGGGACGAAGGTAGAAAATACTGCTGTCGAAATGGGCTTATGGCTGAATAACCACTCTCAACCACCAGAGCAAAGACAGGCATGGTTATCGTAGTAGGTGGGAGGTAGGAATGGTAGTCAGAAAGTTTGGACCTTTCCTCTAGAGAACTTTGGTGATAGCTACTGGATAAATGGGGATCATCAAACTGAAAAAAAAAAGAGGGGGGAACTGACTAAGGTTCTAGAATACCCTACATCTAGCAAACACAACAGTTTGACTTGAATGACCACAGTAGAGAGAGATGATTTCTCATGCAATTTCCAGAGGTCCGTTACTGAAGAGTGCTGCATTTAAAGGAGGGCACCGATATAAGGCCTGAGCCTGGTTTGTAGACATTTATGCTGCACTTCACTAAAGGGACCTGTGACCTTTTACTGTCAGTTGCTGTGTACCCAGACTTTCAGTGATTATTGGGCTCTACTCTGATGCTAAGGCTTGTCACTTAAATATCACCATGTTCTACCAATGACGGTTGGAAATCATTACATGGAGCTCAGGTGATACAAGGAATTTTGCCTTGAGACTGTCTCATAGTAGACATAATGGCTCCACAATCATACCTTAGTTATTTCCTCCATTTATTATGTTTTCAAAGACTTATTTATTTATTTTAGAGAAAGAGAAAGGGGGGAGGGAGGGGTAGAGGGAGAGGGAGAGAGAATCTTAAGCAGACTCCATACTGAGTGCAGAGCCTGAATTGGGGCTCGATCGCACAACCCAGAGATCACGACCTGAGCCAAAACCAAGTCATTAGCTCAACTGACTGCGCCACCCACGCGCCCCTCTTCATTTATTAAGGTAGATTTTAAATAGGAATATTCGGCAATTAGCAGAATATAACATTGGCTCACTAACTTATGAAATAAGGCTATTCTGATGAAAATGCCAAGAGGAAGCATTTGTAACCATCCCTCTATATCAAATTATTAACCCAAAGCAGTATCGCTTTTCTGGAAGGATTACAGACGTTAGTGTCATCTTCAAACACTTGAAATAAGTAGAGGTGGTGTTTCCTATCAACTCCCTTTTAACTTGGTTTTTGGTTTTGGAGAATAAAAAGGGATTTTTCTAGTAAGGCGGTGTCTCAAAGTGTAATTGCCCTTCCAGATGTGCTCTATTTACAACCGCACTCCTAGCATATGGTATGCAGTCATCGATTTTGAAAATGCCTACACTGAACCAGCTGGAAAGACTTCTCATGCCCAGGGCCAATTAAAGCTGGCAGCTTTATGACTTATCTGGTGGAGAGAAACATGTGTATTTGTATGTATGTGTGTGTATGTGTATGTATATACATGTACAGTTATCACATTGTGATATACGCTTCTTTCAAAACCTAAATTCTCTTTAAAGGCCCTTCAAGCCTATGCCTTTCCTTATTGGCGGTAGCGGAGATGGGGCAAGGTACAACAATTTGTATTTCATACTTCCATTTTGGAGATCATACTCTGCTATGTCTTAGACTCCAGAAAAAAAAAATCACTAGGGTAGAAAGACTGCACTTTTCCAGGTTAGATATCTTTCGGGCACCTAACTATTTAACTAAGGTGTTCAGAATGTCTGCTACTTTCTGCTCGTGATGGCTTATCGTAATAATATCATCAATAGAGTTGACCAGCAGGAGTCCTGTGTGGTTGGTGATTGTATTAAAATGTGATCACATTTTCACGTGGGGTGCAGACATACATCTGTTTTGGGTTTTGTTTATGTTTAATTTTGAAATGAGATGAAAAAGGCATTATATTTACCATCTTGATCATTTTTGTTTACATTCAGTGGTGTTAAGTATTTCATATTGCTGTGCAACAGATCTCCAGAATGTTTTCATCTTGCAAAACTGAAACTTTATACCCATTAAGCAGTAATTCCCCCCACCGGCTCTTGGCAACCCTTTTTCTACTTTCTGTTAATATGACTGATTCCTTTAGATGCTTCGTGTGAGTGGAATCATATAATATGTGTCCTTTGTAACAGCTTCTTTTGCTTAGGATAATGTCCTCAAGATTTGTCCATGTAGTAGCATGTGACAGGATTTCCTTGTTTCTCAAGTTTGCATGACATATATATACCACGTTTTCTTCATCTATTTTTCTCTCTGTGGACCTTCGGGTTGCTTCCACATTTTGGCTATTGTGATTAATGCTGCAGTAAACATAGGTGTGCACCCGAGTGCCTTCCCATCAGCTGTACACAGGCTTCTGATTTGTCTGTATCCTCACCAACATTTGTTATGTTCTGTGCTTCTGCGAACGGTCGTCCCGATGGATGGGAGGTGATATCTGCTTGTGCTTTTGATTTTCATTTCCTTATATTTAGTGATGTTGAACATCTTCCCATATGCTTTTTGGCCATTTGTATATCTGCTCTGGAGGATTGTCTAGTCAAGTCCTTTGTTCATTGTTTAACTAGGCTATTTTATTGTTGTTGAATTGTAGAAGGTCCTTACATATTCTGGATATTAACCCCTTATCAGATACGACGTGCAAATATTTTCTTACATTCTGCATTCTCACATTTCATTATGATGATTATTTCCTTTGATGCACATAAGCTTTTAAGTTAGTAGCTTTTTGCTTTAGTTAGCTCTGCTTTCAGTGTCATGGCCAGGAAACTGTTGCCAAATCCAAAGTCCTGAAGCTCTTCCCCTATGTTTTCTTCTAGAAGTTTTATACTTTCAGGTCTTACATTTAGGTCTTTACCTATATTTATATATAATGTCTTTTTATAATATAATATGAGAAGATAAGCAAGCCAATAAAAACAGACCAGACATTTTTAGAGGGAGAGGGAGAGAAAGAATCTTAAGCAGGCTGCATGCCCAACTCAAAGCCTGATCTCACGACCCTGAGATCATGACCCGAGCTGAAATCAAGGGTCGGATGCTTAGCCGACTGAGCCACCCAGGGCCCCAAAACAGACCAGATTTTTATGCAGAAACTTCAGAAAAGGGATATATAAATGGCCTATTATTGCAAAAAAGACACTCTAATGAGGTACCATGACATACCCACCAAAAGACTGACATATAATAATCTCAATGCCAAGTGTCAGTGAGTATGTATAAGGACAGCAACCGGATCTCTTAAACATTGCTGGCGTATGTATAAAATGATAGCACCATTTTGGAAAACTTGGTAGTTCCTTGTAAATAATACACTTACCCTATGATCTTGCAATTTTCTTTGTAGGTCTTTATCTGAGAGGAATAAAGATGTATGTCCACAAAACATCTTAAATATGAACATTCATAGCAGCTTTATTCATAATAGCCATAAACTGGAAACAACCCAAATTTCTTTCAATAGGTGAATACATTTGTGGTACATTCAACAACGAATTACTACTCAGCAATAACAAAGGAACAACGTACTGATTTCAAAAACATGATCCTCGGCAAATGAAACCTGACACAAAAGAGTATATCTTGTATGGTTTCATTTATATGAAATCCTAGAAATAATTTTGTTGTGGTGGTCTCCTACTAATGTATAAAGTGAAAGCTGGTGAATCCCAAAAGTACTTGATTTCAATATCATTAAAGCTAACGAGGGGCGCCTGGCTGGCTCAGTCCATAGAGCAGGTGACTCTTGATCTCAGGGTTGTGAGTTCAAGCCCCACATTGGCTGTTGTGCCTACTTCAAATAAATAAATAAATAAATAAATAAATAAATACTAATGGAATACCTTAGGCCAAGGAAAGTCGAATACCTCTGAAAGCATTGCTAATCTTAGTTTTAGAATTTTATTTATTTATTCTAATTTTCCTGAAGACTGAGGATGATTTTTTTTTTTAAATAAATGCCAAGGCTTTGCAACGTTCATTAATAAGAGTCCCAGTAAAAGGCGTGCCCTGTCCCTGGAAAGATGGGTTAGATTTCCCCGTATCAGGAACAAAAAAATCATTTTTCACCACCACTTCCTTTCCAGGGCCAAAAAGCCTCAATGCATCCTGAGAAGAAGCAAATAATGACCAAAAGATACTTTTTGCCCATTTGTGGTGGTGAAGAGAGATGGAGGAATATAATGGAGCTTTGAAGCATTGATTCCTGTCTATGTCCCATCTTTACAGTCTTTTTTTTTTTTAATTAATAATGATTTTTTATTATATTATGTTAGTCACCATACAGTACATCCCTGGTTTTCGATGTAAGGCTCGATGATTCATTAGTTGTGTATAACACCCAGTGCACCATGCAATACGTGCCCTCCTTACTACCCATCACCGGTCTATCCCATTCCCCCACCCCCCTCCCCTCTGTAGCCCTCAGTTTGTTTCTCATAGTCCATAGTCTCTCATGTTTCATTCCCCCTTCTGATTACCCCCCCTTTCTTTATCCCTTTCTTCCCCTACTGATCATTCTAGTTCTTATGTTCCATAGATGAGAGAAATCATATGATAGTTGTCTTTCTCTGCTTGACTTATTTCACTAAGCATTATCTCCTCCAGTGCCGTCCATGTTGTAGCAAATGTTGAGAACTCATTCTTTCTGATTGCTGAGTAATATTCCATTGTATATATGGACCACAACTTCTTAATCCAGTCATCTGTTGCAGGGCATCTCAGCTCCTTCCACGATTTAGCTATTGTGGACATTGCTGCTATGAACATTGGGGTGCATATGGCCCTTCTCTTCACTACGTCTGTATCTTTGGGGTAAACACCCAGTAGTGCAATGGCTGGATCATAGGGTAGCTCAATTTTTAACTTTTTAAGGTACCTCCACACTGTTTTCCAGAGTGGCTGTACCAACTTGCATTCCCACCAACAATGTAGGAGGGATCCCCTTTCTCCACATCCTCTCCAACAATTGTTGTTTCTTGCCTTGTCTATTTTTGCCATTCTAACTGGCATAAGGTGGTATCTCAGTGTGGTTTTGATTTGAATTTCCTTGATGGCTAATGATTTTGAACATTTTTTCATGTGTCTGTTAGCCATTTGTATGTCTTCATTGGAAAAGTGTCTGTTCATATCTTCTGCCCATTTTTTGATTTGTTTATTTGTTTCTCGTGTATTGAGTTTGAGAAGTTCTTTGTAGATCTTGGATACCAGTCCTTTATCTGTAGTGTCATTTGCAAATATATTCTCCCATTCCGTGGGCTGCCTCTTAGTTTTTCTGACTGTTTCCTTGGATGTGCAGAAACTTTTAATCTTGATGAAGTCCCATAAATTCATTTTATCTTTTGTTTCTCTTGCCTTTGGGGATGTATCATGAAAAAGGTTGCTTTGGCCGATGTCGTAGAGGTTGCTGCCTATGTTCTCCTCTAGAATTTTGATGGATTCCTGTCTCACATCGAGGTCTTTCATCCATTTGGAGTTTATTTTTGTGTATGGTGTGAGATAGTGGTCAAGTTTCATTCTTTTTCATGTAGCTGTCCAATTTTCCCAGCACCATTTATTGAAGAGACTGTCTTTTTCCCACCAGATGTTTTTACCTGCTTTATCAAATATTAGTTGCCCAAAGAGCCGAGGGTCCATTTCTGGGCTCTCTATTCTGTTCCATTGGTCTATGTGTCTGTTTTTGTGCCAGTACCATGCTGTCTTTGTGATCACAGCTTTGTAGTACAACTCGAAATCCGGCATTGTGATGCCCCCAGCTTTGTTTTTCCTTTTCAACAGTTCCTTGGAGATTCGGGGTCTTTTCTGGTTCCATACAAATTTAAGGACTATTTGTTCCAGTTCTTTGAAAAACGTTCTCGGTATTTTGATCGGGATAGCATTGAAAGTGTAGATTGCTCTGGGTAGCATGGACATTTTAACTATGTTAATTCTTCCGATCCATGAGCATGGAATATCTTTCCATCTTTTTATGTCTTCCTCAATGTCTTTTAAGAGTGATTTATAGTTTCTAGAATAAAGGTCCTTTACGTCTCTGGTTAAGTTAATTCCAAGGTAACGTATGGTTTTTGGTGCTATTGTAAATGGGATGGATTCCCTAATTTCTCTTTCTTCAGTCTCGTTATTCGTGTACAGAAATGCAACTGATTTCTGAGCATTGATTTTGTATCCCGCCACGTTACTGAATTGCTCTATAACTTCTAATAGTTTGGGAGTGGCTTCTTTTGGGTTTTCCATATAGAGTATCATGTCATCTGCGAAGAGAGACATTTTGACTTCTTCTTTGCCGATTTGAATACCTTTGATCCCTTTTTGTTGTCTGATTGCTGTTGCAAGGACTTCTAGTACTATGTTGAATAATAGTGGCGAGAGTGGGCATCCTTGTCGTGTTCCTGATCTTAAGGGAAAGGCTTCCAGCTTTTCCCCATTGAGAATAATATTTGCAGTAGGCTTTTCAAAGATGGCTTTTATGAGATTGAGAAATGTACCTTCTATTCCTACACTCTGAAGGGTTTTAATCAGGAAAGGATGCTGTATTTTGTCAAATGCTTTTTCGGCATCGATTGAGAGGATCATATGGTTCTTGAGTCTTTTCTTGTTGATATGATGTATCACGCTGATTGATTTGCGAATATTGAACCACGCTTGCATCCCAGGTATGAATCCCACTTGATCGTGGTGGATAATCCTTTTAATGAACTGCTGGATTCTATTAGCAAGTATCTTGTTGAGGATTTTGGCGTCCATATTCATTAGGGAAATCAGTCTGTAATTCTCCTTTTTGAGGGGGTCTTTGCCTGGTTTGGGGATCAAGGTAATATTGGCTTCATAGAATGAGTTTGGTAGCTTTCCTTCTGTTTCTATTTTTTGAAATAGCTTTAGGAGAATAGGTATTATTTCTTCTTTGAATGTTTGGTAGAATTCCCCAGGAAAACGTCCGGGCCTGGAGTTTTATTATTTGGAAGGTTGTTTATCACTGACTCAATTTCTTCATAATTAATTGGTCTGTTTAAGAAATCAATTTCTTCCTGTTTCAATCTTGGTAGTTTATTGGTTTCCAGGAAGGATTCCATCTCTTCCAGATTGCTTAGTTTATTGGCATATAGCTGTTGATAAAAATTACTAATAATCCTTCCAATTTCAATGGTGTTCGTCGTGAGCTCTCCTTTTTCATTCATAATTTTAATAATCTGGGTCCTTTCTCTTTTCTTTTGGATAAGTCTTGCCAGTGGTCTGTCAATTTTATTGATTCTCTCCAAGAACCAGCTTCTAGTCCTGTTGATCTGCTCTACTGTACTTCTGGTTTCTGCTTGATTGATTTCAGCCTTAATTTTGGTCAACTGCTTCCTTGTGCGTGGATTAGGCCTGTCCCTCTGTTGCTGTTCCAGCTTCTTGAGGTGAGAATATAAAAACTGCATTTTAGATTTTTCTATTCTTTTGAGTGAGGCTTGGATGGCTATGTATTTTCCCCTTAGGACTGCCTTTGCAGTATCCCATAGGTTTTGGACTGTTGTATTTTCATTCTCATTGGTCTCCATAAATTGTTTAATTTGATTTTTGATTTCCTGGTTTATCGAGTCATTCCTGAACAGGATGGTTCTTAGTCTCCAAGTGTTTGAGTTTCTTCCAAATTTCTCCTTGTGGTTGAGTTCCAATTTCAGAGCGTTGTGGTCTGAGAATATGCAGGGGATAATTTCAATCTTTTGGTATCGGCTGAGACCTGTTTTGTGTCCCAGAACATGGTCTATTCTTGAGAATGTTCCATGGGCATTAGAATAGAATGAGTATTCTTTGGTTCTGGGGCGTAGTGTTCTATATATATCTAAGAGGTCCAACTCGTCGAGTATGGCATTCAAAGCCTTTGATTCTTTGCTTAGTTTTTGCCAGGGTGTTCTGTCTATTTCTGAGAGTGGAGTGTTGAGGTCCCCTACTATTAATGTATGTTTATCTATATGTCTCTTTATTCTGGTTAAGAGTTGGCTTGTGTATCTTGCTGCTCCCCTGTTGGGGGCATATATATTTATAATTGTCATATCCACTTGTTGAATACTTCCTTTAAGAATAATATAGTGCCCTTCTGCATCTCTAACTATAGTCTGTAGTTTAAAATCCAGTTTATCTGATATGAGAATTGCTACCCCAGCTTTCTTTTGAGGTCCATTTGCGTGAAAGATGGTACTCCATCCCCTTACTCTCAGTCTGAATGCATCTTTGGGTTCGAAATGAGTCTCTTGTAGACAGCAAATGGATGGGTCATTTCTTTTTATCCAATCTGCAACCCTGTGGCGTTTAAAGCAAGAATTTAAACCATTAATGTTAAGACTGAGTACTGAGAGATATGCTTTTAATTCTGCCATGTTGTCAGTAAAGTCTTTGTTTGTATTGGCTGTGACTTTCTGTTTTGTATCACTCTTGGGGCCTTTTTACTTTTATAGAACCCCCCGTAATACCTCCTGTAGGGCTGGTTTCGTGGTTACGAAATTGGCTAGTGACTGTCGATTCTGAAATGTCTTTATTTCTCCATCAATTCTGAATGACAGCCTTGCTGGATAAAGGATCCTTGGCTGCATGTTTTTCTCTGAAAGAGCTTTAAAAATGCTCCCCCAACCCTTTCTCTCATTCCAGGTCTGTGTAGACAGGTCTGATGTAATTCTGATGCCTTTGCCTTGGTACGTGAGAAATTTCTTTGCCCTGGCAGCTTTCAATACTGTATCCTTGGATCTCATATTTGCGAATGCACTATGACGTGACGTGGTGTAGGTCTGTCATGGTTGAGCTTGGGAGGGGTCCTCTCTGCCTCTTGGACACGAATTTTTGTTTCCCTTGCTAGATTAGGGAAGTTTTCAGCTACAATTTGTTCAAATATCTCTTCTAGACCTCTGTTTTTCTCCACCCCCTCGGGGATGCCGATGATTCTAACATAGGATCGTTTCGTTGAGTCAGTAATCTCCCGTAGCCAACATTTGTGGGCGTGGATTTTTTTAAGACCATTCTATTTTTATTTTTTCCTCTATTAACCCATCCTCCAATTCACTAACCCTTTCCTCCGCTTCGGTGACCCTGGCCGTCAGAGCCTCTAGTTTTGCCTGCATTTGGCTCATAGAATTTTTAATTTCTGTCAAATTCGCTCTCATTTCCGCCCTTAGGGATTCTATATTCTCAGTAACATTTTCCTGAATACTTTTTTCAAGTCTACTCATTATCTTGACCATTGTTACTCTGAATTCCATTTCTGATAATTTGGTTACATCCATATCCGTTACTTCTGTGGCAGAGGCCACTGACTCACTGTCTTTTCTTTGCTGGGGGGGGGGCTTCTCCTTCTTGTCATTCTGATGAAGAGAGGTTGCAGGGTTGTCCAGAGCCCAAAATTATTGACTGGGTCCCAGGCCGTGCCCCTTGTTTTATAGGGATCTTAGAGATGTGGGCTTCTTCTTTAAAGATTTTATTTATTTACTTATCTGAGAGAGGGAGACAGACAGTCAGCAAGAATGAAACAGAAGCCGGGGAGTGGGAGAGGAAGAAGCAGGCTCCCAGCGGAGGAGCCCGATGAGGGACTCCTTTCCGGAACGCTGGGATCACGCCCTAAGCCGGAGACAGGCGCTCAATGACTGCGCCACCCAGGCGCCTCCGGTTGTGGGCTTCTTGATTTTTCAGTCTGCCTTCTGTGTTCTGGGGGAGGGGCCTGCCGCGCCGATACTCAGGCAACCCTGTTTGGTTACAGTCTCCGTGTCCCCTGCGAGGGGGGATGGGGATGGGCACTCGCTGTGAGCCGGTATTTCCAGGCTTTTGTTCTCTGGCGGCTTTCCCTGGCAGCCGGCTATGCCTCTTCTGAGGGTCAGAGCAGCAGAGGCTGCATTGTCTCAGAACAGAGGGATCGCGGCCCGTTCTCCACTGATGTTCTGGCCACTTTAACTCTATTACTGTTGGTGCTGCTCAACCCTGCGGCGTCCCGGGATGTGCGCCCCACACCCGGCGTCCCTGCCCTCACTTCCAGGGCCGGCGCGTCTCTGTCCTTTGTGTTTCTAATGCCGCCAGCCACCGGCCGCCCCGCGCGCTCCCGGGTCTCCCGGTCTCAGTCTATGCCCGGTGAGCACACCTCGATTCCGGAGTTTCGGGAGAAGCCTGGTGGCGCGCGCACCCGGTTCGGGGTCTCAGTCTGCTGTTTCGTGGGTGCCGACCGCGAGTCCACCCGCTCCCCCGTGCAGGTGGCCCGCCAGCCGCCAGCCGCCCCGCGCGCGCTCCGGGAGCTCCCGGTCTCAGTCTGGATCCCGAGAGCACACCGGGATTCCGGTGTTCCGGGAGATGCCTGGTGGCGCGCGTTCACGGCTCACCGGTCTCAGTCCGCTCTCTCGTGGGTGCCCTCTGTGAGTCCGCCCGCTCCCCCGTGCAGGTGGCTGCCGCTTCCCGGCGCCCAAACGCGGCGGCTCCCTTCCCCTTCCGTTTATCTTCCGATATCCGTGCACGGTTTACAGCTCCCCTCTTCGTACCTCAATACTCGGCGCTGGAGATGTTCATTTGTAGAGATCCAGATGCATCATCCTGCGTCTCACGCTGATTCCGTGGTTATTTAGGCTGGTCTGGTACCTATCCAGCTCGACTCAGGGGACCGGCTGAAAAAGGGGTCCCCTATTCCTCCGCCATCTTAACTTGGAACTATCCCATCTTTACAGTCTTGCCTGGATTATGTTGTTGGCAAGTAAGACATATAATGAAAACACGCTTGGCAATACTCTTAAGAAAATGAAGAATTTCTTTTCTAAACCCAAGAAGAGCATTTTGTATCATCAGACAACAGTTTTGTGAACACCACAATTATCTCTAAACAATGTATATTCTGATTTTTGCCATTTTTTTCCTTTTTTTCCCTGTATATTCTGATTTTTGCCATTTTTTTCTTTCTTTTCCCCTATATATTCTGATTTTTGCCAATGTTTTTCTTTCTTTCTTTCTTTCTTTCATTCTTTCTTTCTTTCTTCTTCTTTCTTTTCTTTCTTTCTTCTTCTAAACCAAGGGCTTACCTTTGGCAATGCATGACCTCTTTGAATCTCTCCAAGCCTTTTTCTTTTTGAGGGGTATGGGAGCAATAATTTTCGTTATTTCTTCAGAGTTCAGGAAGCCTCTTTGATTCTCAAACATAACCTACATCACAGCCTGTTCTATCCACTTACCTACTATCGGTATAAGTATTTGCTCTTTAACTTGTATAACTTGCTTATGTCAGAGGAGAGCGATCAATTCAGCCATTTGACAGATTACTTTTGGCAGAAACTCATACTCTAATGGTAAAGTTTGATCTGTGATAATATAACCTGTGTAATGTTTTCCATTTTTTATTTTTAGATACCATCAAAATTAAATCAGGATTATCTAAGGGAGCTTCCAAAAAAAATTATCCTACAAAAGTCAAAAGATTATGGGATTTTCCTTCCTTAGGTAGAGAAAGGAGTGTTGCTAGGTTTCAGGGATTATAGCAATGCATAGAGATATTTAAAAGGGAAGCTAACAAGATTTCCTTGAATATCAATAAGGTATCTAGCTGAGAATTACTGACGGCTGCACATTATGGGGAGTCATCGTATTTGAGCAGACAATAGAGCTAAATCAGTTGAAACGTTCACAAGCTCTGTTAGAAGAGCTTTTACGTGAGGTGGGTACACACGGGTCAACAACCTGAAATAAGCAATGGCTTCCTGATTGTTTTCTTGCAGTTGAGTCATTATCCCAATGCCTGCCCAGGACATTTATGGTAAAAAGAGTGAAGAGTTTATAATAATTATTTAATATATGTAGTATACATATATAAGATTGGGGGTTGTTGGAGAACTTTCCTTAGTTTAAAAAACATGCGATCGATCGTATCTGTTTTCCCAAAGAAAATGTTGAGTGATCTCAGCCGAATTTAGCATTCTGTGCCTACAGTGTCCACCTAGTCTTAAAAGTCCCACGTGCTTTTTGATAACTGATGTAGAAAGTTCCTAAATTATATAGTGGACTCTTTTTTTTTTTTTTTTTTGGTAATGGCCAAATTTGGCCTGTTTCTGGTCTTTTGCTATTAAGATAATGAAGTCATAAGTATCCTTGAATATTTCACACATGTACCAGTCTATTTAGAAATGGTAATGTCTTCAGAAATAGCTGGTTCTGGGGAAGACAAATGCTGGCAGAGCCAACTTCTCTGTCCATCCCGGTCTTCCATCTTGGGTTTACTCTCAGGCAAGCTCTCCCCACATGGCCTAGAGTGGCTCTGCAGGCACACTCCCCAGGTTTAAATCCTGGCTCTCCCATTTACCAGTTGTGTGATTTGTGGAAGTTACTATATTTCTCTGTTTCACTTTTCTCATTTTAAAAATGGAAGGAAAAATAATCACTATTTTATATGATTATTTGGGAAATTAAATGAGATTCTACATGCAAATTATTAATACATGTTTTATTAGGGTTCCTGGATCATCGTAAACACTGAATAAATATTAGCTATTATTATTGCTGTTTTTCTAAATGATTATTGAACCAATCAAAAGCTAAATGCTCTGACGGAGAAAAATCAACTCAGCTAAACTATATGGATTAAGAATAGTGAAATTTCTCAAAAGATGCTAGAAACAATAAAACGGTCACCTATAGGCATATATACATACATACATATGCCTGATGCATCCTATCATAGTCATAAAGTACAACACAAAACTAAAATCTGGGCACCTGGGTGGCGGAGTTGGTTAAGTGTCCAACTCTTGGTTTTGGCTCAGGTCCTGAGATCAAGGCCAGTCTTGGGCGCTGTGTTCAGTGCAGAGTCTGCGTGTGGTTATCTCTCCTTCTCCTCTCTCTCTAAAGTAAATAAATATTTAAAAAAAACTTAAAATCTGAATAAATGTGCATAGAGAATGAAAAAAAAATTGTCCAAAATACAATAGTGCTTATGGTTGAATGGTTAGATATTGGTATTGTTTTAAAATTCCTATTAGATTTTCGGACGGCACTGGAGGAGATAATGCTAAGTGAAATAAGTCAAGCAGAGAAAGACAATTATCATATGGTTTCACTCATCTATGGAACATAAGAACTAGGAAGATGGGTAGGGGAAGAAAGGGATAAAAAAAGGGGGGTAATCAGAAGGGGGAATGAAGCATGAGAGACTATGGACTATGAGAAACAAACTGAGGGCTTCAGAGGGGAGGGGGGTGGGGGACTGGGATAGTCTGGTGGTGGGTAGTAAGGAGGGCACGTATTGCATGGTGCACTGGGTGTTATACGCAACTAACGAATCATCGAACTTTACATCAGAAACCAGGGATGTACTGTTTGGTGACTAACATAATATAATAAAAAAACATTAAAAAAAAACTCCTATTAGATTTTCAAAAATGTCCATGACAAATACGTACTGATTTTATAATAACATAACCAATAATCCATCCTACAAAATCTGATGGGAGTTCCTACTAGCTAGGCTCTCATCTGGGCGTTAGGAATAGGGAGGTGGGCAAGAGATGAAACTCCCTGCCCAGTGAAGCTCACATCTAAAGACAACAGCGCTCTATTACAAATTAAAAGAGAAGCAGACCTGGATTTGAGGATAGAACCCTTGGCTCAGTCTTGGCTCTGCTACTTGCAGCTGTGCGACCCTCAGGAAGTCACTTAACCTCTCTGAGCCCCGCTATCCTCAACTAAAAGGTAGGGATCAAAGACCTACCTAGGTTACTGTGAGGACTAGGTGGATTCATGGGGGTGTGCGGGTTCCAAAATGTATATCACTGTACCAGTATATCAGGTGTGACTAGTGTGGGGTCTTCTACGCTTGTACCAGTTAAAAATAATACCGTCAAATTATTTTTATGAAAAAATGTGTCCACAGGAAGTACTAAATGCTGCAATATTTAAATCGTTTTATTGGACTTGTTTAATAGTGTGAAAACCTATCTGAATGTAAAGTTGTATCCTTGGTTGTACCGGATGAAGAAACTGGATTTTAAAATATCCAAGATCTCTTTTATTACTTAGACTGGAAACATGAACGAATCTTTGGATAAAGCTCACAGCCAAAGTTTTTATCATCTAGGAAAGCTGTCGGGTTTTTTTTACCACTCCTGAAACACATTTCCTAATTCTGCCTAATTTGCTAGAGGTTTTATGAACTCTTCTTCATTTAGTATTGCTGCATACATAAAATGTCGCTTTTTTGCTCTGCCATTTCATTTTCAGCATTTTTAGTGATTTCATCCAAGTAAAGCGTGCATAGAATTATTTATATTATGAATCAGAACTTTATTATTAAGCCACCCACAGCCAGTGAGATCCCCCCTCCCCCCACGCAGGGCCCAGGGTATTGGACTCCTTGCCTTGACCCCTTGACTCCCAGGGCTGCATGGCGGGTTAGAGCTGGTTCCCTGTGCAGCCAGCCAGCCAGATCTCCCAACAGCCTATACCCTTCTGTGTAAGTTTCCATTGGCTCCCAGGCTGGAGCACCCGTGCTGTAGGGAATGAAACCGTCATAGTTACATTGTTAGCTGACATCCGTGCTGTTTTCCCATAGAAATAGTTACGATTTCTGTGGTTGAATTTTTTTCAAAGTTGGCTTAATTGAACTTGTCTTTTCTCTTTCTCTTGGTCCCAGTTGCATTGTCTCCCAAATGCTTCCCATCCAACAGTCAGGCTCTGGAATTCAAGAGCAGAGCAATAAAACATTTCCCTCTCAACTTCTCCTTTCGGGTTAGATTTATGTCTTCATTTAGAAGGAAACAAGAGGATATCTTTTGTAGTGTAAACTTTCTATACTTACTTTTAAAGCAGCCCATGCCATGAGTTATTGCTAAGATTCTCATTTCACCCACTAGTCTTACTTGAAATCCCCCAAATCTTATATCTTAGAGACAGGAAAAACAAACAAAGCCAACAACAAAAGCTTCCAGTGGTGCTGCCGACTGGGGGGTCGGAAACCATCACGGGCTCTTGCCAGCGCTTTGGTAGCAGGGGAGAGGCAGAAGGCCCGCCGCCGCAGAGAGCCCTGTACGGGCTGCACCCCACTCCTGCTCTTCCTTCTGTGCAAAGGCTGGCCTCCCTGGGCTGCACCCCGCTCCTGCGCTGCAAGGGCTGGCCTCTCCACAAGGCCTCTGCATTTTTCCACATGTGACAAAACCCAGCAGCAGCATCCTCTCCTCTCCCCGCTGCGGCCACCCTTCTTTGCGGTGTTTATGGCTCGTTCTGACTTGAAAGGACGGAGGGATGTCTCGGCTTGCGCACCAGCTCTGGCATTTACCGGCGATGCCTTTGGCTCTGACAGGCAGCATGTTTAGTTCCACGCAGAGGCCTGCAAACAACTGGTACCTCGAAAGCTTTATGCAGTTGTTCCTCCTGATCACTGCGCCTCCGCACCTCAGTTAGTGGGAATTGGTCCTGACTTGTTTACCGAAAGAAAATAGACTTTGATTAGGCATGGAATGCGGCCGAAGTGTGGCCAAGAGGAGAACTGACTTCTAGGCCGATCTCTCGTTTTCATGTTTTTATTGCAAATTGGTAAATGCTATTTCTATAGTAAAGCTCCAATGTGAGTAGTTGGAATGCTCGGTGCTATTGCGAGTTGGAAACATGGAGAGGTCATGGATGGTCACATGCCCAAGCACCGCTTTCCCACTGAACTCCGAAACGTATACTTGGGAGTTTGGATGGTTAAACATACTTTTGAAAAGTAATTACGACTCTCAGATTAAAGTTTGCTAACTCATTTTAAAATTGTGCCTGTGAATGGAAGTGCCAAACAAAAGAAATATTGTAGGAAAAAAAAAAGCCTTTGAGGAGGAATCAAGGAACAGCCTCTGTAACGTGCCCTGTGACCCCGGGCAACCTGCTGAATGCTCTAAGACCATTTCTTTGACTTTAAACTGAGGACGGTCCGCTGGATCCGCTGCGAGAGCTCTTCCACGATAAATTATCCCTAGTAGTCTCTAGCTCTGTCATTTTATGACTTGCTAGAAATTACTTGGTGTGGAGGGGTGAGGTGGTTTCCATTCTGTTTCTGAATTGTTGACAAGGTATATTGTTCCTTTCTCATCCTTTGAGCCCATCTGTTTCGTAACACTGTAGATTTACAGCCCTTGTTTCAAGGCACCCACGTTATCTAGATGGCAAATGTGGAGGGTCACAGAATGTTTTTAATAAGTTAGGACTGAAACAGCAGGACCATTACATAAGCTTCTCAGAACGAGGCCTGTGTTAAAGAAACTAATCACAGAAGCTCAAGTCATAACATTAAGCAGACCCCGAAGAAGGGCATTTACCCTCTATTGCAAACAGTCATTTTTAGGTGGCCCTCGGTGAAGTGTAATGTTTGGATAGTACATTTAAATGGTAGGGTTGGCCAGGTCCCCGTGCATAGCTTATTATTAACACATACTTTTTCTTCTTTTATCGAAGTGATAAATTTTCTACAGTTGTTTTGTGATGGAGGCAATGGGAAGCCACTGGATTTTTACAGTTTCAAATGCAGGTGTTTTTCCGAGACTCGGTTAGCGGTATTTTCTGGGGACTCCATTCTGGTTTATAAGTAGGCAAAGGAAGTGTGAGAGGAAACTTTAGTAAAACTAACGTCAACCCAAAGAAAACGATTGAAGGCTAACATTTAGTTTCAATGCAGTTTTCTCTTTTGAGAAAAACTGATGTCTGCAATGGTGTCAGCAACCTTGAATTTATTTATGGCTCCTTGCTATAATCTAGCTATGTGTGAAAGCCTGGTACCAGCCTTCCCTAAATGCCTTGGTGATAAAGGTCAGTCCAGAGCACAAGCATGAGGGGAAGCAACTATCTCGACTCTGTTCTGTTTGATCTAGCAATAACACACCTGGCCACAGTTAGAAGGGGCTTCTACAATCGATGCAAATTTAGAGGTGGGTATATAGATGTGTGTTTTACAGATTAATACATACATACCTAAACAGGCATTTAAATATGCCCTGGTAAATTGAATCTGGAAAGAGAAGGCTGAGGTCAAAAGTAATAAAAATGAAAAGACATGCAATACCCCAAAGCAACAATTTCTAATTGTCTCTTCGGGTCTGCAATCAAGACTAATGCTCCTAACCAAGAGAAGAAGTCAACAGCACAGAGGGAGTTTCCACATTCTTGAGTCTCTGGAACTTAGTTGTTATACCTTCCAGAAAACTAACTCCCTTAACATTGTGACCTAACATTTGTAAAATTTTCTTAGACGATACGGTCTGTACCTAAACTTGAAGATCAAGTGTGAAAACAGCTGAAACAACACCCCTAACGGTTGTTTTGTTTAGTACCGTCTTTCTTTTATCCACTGAAAACGATGAAGAGATATTTGTTTGGGTTTCTAAATTCCATTTGCTCTGTTAGAACAACATTGCAGCCAAAAGACCCTAATGAAAGTTTCCCTGTGACAAGCCCAAACAATGATCCAAGAGGAATGAAAAACCAAACTAATGAGAAAATGATGTAAAAGGCCAGCTTTCTGCTCTCCCCACAAGGATTTTAATTACAGAGAAATCAACAGCTGTGCCAGGGGTAACACGGGAGTGCTGGCCATGCAAAATAACACCTTGGAGTGGAATGAATTTGAAGTAAATGGGCTGGAAATATTGGCTTTCCAAGCAATCAACAACAACACGTGAGGGGAAACATGGAGTCTTTAATTTGGTGAAGTGTGCTGATTCCAGACTTCTCTGTGGTGGCTGATTCTGGTGAGGGCGCACATACTCGCGATCCCGGATTAAAGGGAAAAGAATCTTTCACTTAAACTGTCCATCATCGATCTGGGAGAGTAAGATCATGTTCGGGGTCTTCTAAGCCGTTGTATACTTTCTCCACTTATAAAAGTGAATGTTCCTTTGACTTTATGACTTTCTGTAGAAATATATTATTCTTTATCGTCATTGACTTTTTGTGCAGCTCTACAGAGGCAGAATACTTTAAATAAAAGTTTTCTCTTGGTTTCAGAGGGCTTATATCTTTTTCCCCTTGTCATTTCTTTCTATAGGAACGTTATAGTGAACTTACGTAAATTACCTAAAACATGTTCTTATTAATCAGCCCACTAATGAGAAGGGCAGATATGCCCAATGAGTACCTGAAATACTGTTGTGTCAACCAAAAATGTCATGGGATTTCTCAAATGGGCTCAACCTCGTAAAATAATGCAAAATCCAAAGGAAAAGAGCAGTTGTCTTCAGCTCTTGTGACTAGAGAGTAACCCCGAGTTTTACTTTAATTTTTCACATGAGTATTGGAATACCCCTCATTTAGTCGAAGGTTCTATTACATGTTGCAAAATGCAAGAGGAATCACTCCTGTCGAGGGAATTAATTCAGCACTTGAGCTCACCAGTCAGGGGTGTGGCAAGGTGTGGCCCCACTCACTCTGGACCTTCTTCTCTTGGGGACAGGCAGCTGACCCTTGTGGCGACACCGCCGAGTCCCTTAGGGTTTTCTGTCAGGAAGGCAGCTTTGGCAAGTGGAAAGGGCCTGTGCGTTAAAGTCAGAATGACGTTGAGGCTCAGCCTTAGGATCCGGGCAGTTTGCTGGACCTTTCTGAGTCGTGGTTTGCTTACCAAAGCAACTCGTCCAAGGTGACCTTGTTAGTAGATAAAGGAGCTGGCATTTGAATTTAAGGCCCTCCGATCTTAGGCTTGTGCTACTTTAAACTTTATTTTCTTGGGGAAGACGCGTATCTCACATGTATTCAATGTAGACGGTTTAAGCATATATGGGTTTCATTAGAAGGCTCTACTTCCTTCCTGAATGCTTTGCAGAATTCTGCCTGCTGCTCAAATCATAGCAAACTGCCACACCTCGGGCTCTGACTGAGTGCTCTGTGGCTGTGCTGCCTGTCGCTCTTGTCTGCCCCCCGTGACCCGGGTTCTGCTGCGTGCAGGGCCCAGGACAACAATGCCGAGGCGGAGAACTTCCACATTTTAACACGGACATGTCAGAGTCAAGGCCAAGGTCTCTCAATCCCTGAAAAACAGGGCTACATTCTATCAGTTCCTTTTACCTCCTTCTCTTGTTTTATTTAAATTATATCTTAATGATTGAAACTGCTTCTAAAGAATTGGATGCTTTCTTCTCCCTTCCTCCCCAAGCTAAAATATTTAGGACTCAGAAAATATTTGGGCTGGACTTTGGCTCTCTTGGCTGTACATTGCTACTGCTGGAGCCAGCAGTAACCTCAGTGGGGAGCTGCCTCAACTTGGTTGTCAAGAAGAATAGTTGAGTGTTGGCTAGACTACACTTTCTGGGAAGGCAGTGATGGTATCTGCTTTTCCCCTATTATTATTACTTTTTAATAATTTTTTATTATGTTATGTTAGTCACCATACAGTATATCCTTAGTTTTTGATGTAGTGTTCCATCCTTCATTACTTGCGTATAACACCCAGTGCTCCATGCAATACATGCCCTCCTTAATACCCATCACCAGCCTAACCCAATCCCCCAGCCCCCTCCCCTCTGAAGCCCTCAGTTTGTTTCCCAGAGTCAACAGTCTCTCGTGGTTCATTCCCCTTCTGTTTACCCCCCCTTCATTCTTCCCTTCCTTCTCCTACTAATCTTCCTGCTATTTCTTATGTTCCATAAATGAGTGAAACCATATGATAATTGTCTTTCTCTCCTTGACTTATTTCACTTAACATAATCTCCTCCAGTGCTGTCCATGTTGCTGCAAATGTTGGGCAGTCATTCTTTCTGATGGCTGAGTAATATTCCATTGTATGTATGGACTACATCTTAATCCAGTCATCTGTTGAAGGGCATCTCGGCTCCTTCCACGATTTAGCTATTGTGGACAATGCTGCTATGAACATCGGGGTGCATATGGCCCTTCTCTTCACTACGTCTGTATCTTTGGGGTAGATACCCAGTAGTGTAATGGCTGGATCATAGGGTAGCTCAATTTTTAACTTTTTAAGGGACCTCCGCACTGTTTTCCAGAGTGGCTGTACCAACTTGCATTCCCACCAACAGTGTAAGAGGGATCCCCTTTCTCCACATCCTCTCCAACATTTGTTGTTTCCTGCTTTGTCAATTTTTGCCATTCTAACTGGTGTAAGGTGGTATCTCAAGGTGGTTTTGGTTTGAATTTCCCTGATGGCTAATGATGTTGAACATTTTTTCATGTGTCTGTTAGCCATTTGTATGTCTTCATTGGAAAAGTGTCTGTTCATATCTTCTGCCCATTTTTTTATTTGATTTTTTGTTTCTTGTGTATTGAGTTTGAGAAGTTCTTTGTAGATCTTGGATACCAGTCTTTTATCTGTAGTGCCATTTGCAAATATCTTCTCCCATTCCGTGGGCTGCCTCTTAGTTTTTTGACTGTTTCCTTGGCTGTGCAGAAGCTTTTTATCTTGATAAAGTCCCACAAGTTCACTTTATCTTTTGTTTCTCTTGCCTTTGGACATACATCATGAAAAAAGTTGCTGTGGCCAATGTCAAAGAGGTTGCAGCCTGTGTTCTCCTCTATGACTTTGATGGATTCCTGTCTCACACTGAGGTCTTTCATCCATTTGGAGTTTATGTACCAAATACCTAGCATGGTACCTGGTCCACAGATAGCACCCAGCAAATATCTGCTGAAGGAATGAATGAATTAAAAAACAAAAACAAAAACAAAACCAACCAGTGACTTTAGTTTTACATTGGTTTGTATATTCATTTATTCATTCAGCAAATATTCAGTAAGCTGAATACAGTGGATACATCCATTTAAGAACTTATGGATATATGTACACCTAGAACATTCTGGTGGATTCACTAGAAAACTATATTTTTCAATACTTGACCATGCTGGAATCATTTTTAAGATTTTTTAAGGTCACAAGGCAACATCTACTTCTTTTAATATATTTCACTTTTTAAAACAATTTTAGATTTACTGGAAAATTGTGAAGATAATACAGAGGATTCCTATATATCTTACACCCAACTGTCTTATTATTAGCATTATATATTCCTAGATCATATTTGTTACAATTAATGAACCAATATTGATGCATTATTATTAACCAAAGCCCATACTTCACTGATATTTCCTTAGTTTTTACTTAATGTCCTTTGGCTCCTCTTAGCTGTGACCATTTCTCAGGTTTTCCTTGTTTCTGATGATCTTAAAAGTTTTGAGGAGTACCGGAAAGGCGTTTTGTAGAACGTCCCTCAGTCAGAATTTCTCTGATGATTTTCTCATGATTAGGTTGGGGCTATGGGTTTTTGGGACCCGAGACTATGGAAGATCATGTCAGGGTACTTGCTATCAAGATCAGTATCATTGTTGATGTTGACCTTAATAAATTGAACCCAAAATTCATATATTGAAAACCTAATACTTAAGCTGAAGGTATTAGGAAGTGGAGCCTTTGGGAGGTGATTAGCTCTTGGGGGCAGAGCCCACATGAATGGAATTAGTGTCCTTATAAAAGAGACCCAGAATGCTAGCTCATCCCTTCTACCATGTAAGGACACATTGAGAAGTTGGCAGTTGGCAACACTTCATAGGGCCCTCACTAGAACCTGACCATAATGGCACCCAGATCTTGTGCTTATAGCCTTCAGAACCGTGAGAATTAAATTTCTGTTGTTTATAAGCTACCCAGGATGGTATTTCGTTATAGTAGTCCAAATAGACTAAGACAGAAACCAAGATCTGGGTGTTAGCTGTGCTTATTGCTGGGATATCATTGCTTCTAGGCCCTCTCAGCTGACAAAACATGGAAATTTGTGTATGTATGGTCAGCTGTGTATATACATATATTGATTAATTTTTCCACATGTAAATATCTGTATCTATCTTAATCTAAACATGAGTTTATAATGGCATCTCCAACTCTATTCCATTACCACATGGATCACTCTAGCTTCCTCATCTCCTTGCTTATTGGTAAAGTCCCATTCCAACAGTGGGAAACCTGTCTTTCCATCTGCCATACATTTTATCTAATCGTACAATTCCTGTATACATGCATAGCAGTATCAGAATTAACACTTAGCCCAATGGGAAACAAGTTTATCAACTGGACTACAGTGCCCACGTAGTTTCTTTTGCTCTTAAGCTTACACACTTTTTCAAAGTAACTTAGGTCAGCAACTTTCCCCCCATTCCCTACAGTGAGATTATTTCATACGTTTGTAATACAATTAGATTCTCTGGTCAAAATCTGTGTTCCATTCTGGGATGTCCGGACTTCTTAAATGATTCCTGAAAATTTGCATGCATTAAGGTATACTGGTAGAATATAACAAAGTAAAGATAAATAAGCAAAGTGATCAACTCGTGTGCTTTAAAAAACAGTATAAAAGCAAAGAAAGCAGATGGAAGAAAGAAATGAAGTTAACATTAGAAATTAACACAAAACCCAGAGGAGGTGGTCCAAGATGGTGGTGTAGGAAGATACTGAACTCACCTCCTCCCACAGACACATGGAATCAACAGTTACGTATGAAACAATTCCCTGAAAAAGACCTGAAAATTAGCTGAAGAGTTCCTTTACAACAAATGAGAAAAGAGCCCCATCAAAATGGTAAAAGAGGCAGAGAAGTCGTCTCACAAAAAAACCCACCCCAGTGGTGTGACCTACAATCGGGAGGGGTCTCACATATCTGGAGCTTCTTCCTGAGGAGTGGGGGTTTGTGCCTTACCTGAGGCACCCTTACCCTCGGGGCCTGCAATGGAGAGACAAGCACCCAAAATGTCTGGCTCTGAACACCAATGGGGCTCACATCCAGTAGATTGAGAACCAAAGGCTCTAGGAACCCAAATCCTTCTCAGATAGAGCCGGGGGGGGGGGGGGCAAAATGTGCAAAGGGGGTCAAGAGGTAAAACTTCCAGTTATAAATAAATAAATCATGGGGATGTAGTAAACCAAAAAGAATAATAATAAAGACACTTTTTAGAAAATTTAGAAGATTAAAAAATTTAGAAGCTTCTGCTTTCTTTGAGAAAAATAAAACAATAGATAAGTTCATGAGAAGCTTTTAAGAAAATAAGACAAGTAATTTGAAAAATAATTTAAAAAGTAAACTATATATAGACAGAGAATATTTAAAGACTGTAACATAATACTGTGAACAATTTTGGAACAGGGCATTTGAAAATTTAATGACAAGTTCTAAAGGAAAATATGAGTTAAAAATTTGAAGATGGAATAGGAAAACTGAGTAGAATACGATTAGTAAATAAATAGAATAAGTAGTCATAAGGCTCCAAAGGATAATAGAACCAGATGGTTCCCAGGTGTGTTTTATCAAATATTCAAAAAACCAATAACCGCTAATATTATACAAATTGTTTCTGAGGATAAAGAGAAAAGGAAAGCCCCCCAATTAATTTTGTGAGGCATAGATAACTTTTGTAAGAAAACCAGACAAAGGCAGTAAGAGAAAGAAATATTAGAATGCATTCTCATTCTGGAACACTAGAGTATAAATTCAAGACAAATATTTTATGGTTATTATATTCTATGCATGCTTTTTGTAAATAACTTCATATCCTCTGTGTATTTACATAAAATATATATAATTTTTTTTGTAAATACATATAAATCAGATGTACAACAAACCAGATGTTGGCATAAACTTGGTATTTTATCTTACCCAAAATGCAGATGCAGTAATAATTTTTATTATACACTCTTTAAAAATACTTTTCGATTCTTAGTTTAGTCCAGTATAGGTCCTTTGAGAGTAGTTTCATTTTACTTTTTTATGGTCGCTTTGTTTAATCAGAATTTGGAATGAGCATGAAATAGGAATATTAAAGCTATTTGCTCAAGCTTTTGTTAGAGAAGAGTGTGTTACCGTAAGTAAGGAGGTAACTGAGGCAAGCTCGGATGACCAAAAATTGAGCTTACTTGGGAACAGCAGAGGAATTGCAATTGGGGAAATGCAAAGTGCAGTCAGCTTTAAGGAGGCCATTGACGATCTGGGTGAGCTGTACTTTTGGGCGAGGAGTGCAAAGAGCCGAAAGTCTAGGCAAGTTCTGGTCAGTAAATTCATTGGCTTGAGAATGGGGAGAGATTCTTGTCAGACGTTCAGTGGTCATGAGATAAGTTTTGGTTTTCTATGGGAAATCTGTCTCTCGGTTCTTAAGTTTCATTCTCCTGATGGTACATGCGCGAGGTTCTCCATTTCACAGCCTCTGGTTCCATTTTAGTTTGAAATCCTTTCACAGGTGGCTTTACATTTAACTCCCAGGGGACCGAGATGCTGTTGGCTCTCTTTAGTGCCTGCCCTATCAGTCCCCTCCCCGAATGCTCCAAGGGCAGCATACAAAGGAGAAAGCTTCAAGGTGATTTGACTGTGGCTGTCATTTTCACCCACGGCAGAATTGTTTGAGAGTAATGGTGGAAAGATAGGACTTTCCTTCCTCACTGTTCCTTCCCCAGATAGGAAACCGATTACAGCTCAAGACCCAGGCAGAGTGAAGCGTCTTTGAAAGGACTCCTTTCCTTGCTTTTATTGGATTAAGTGGGGGGGGGGGGTAGAGGTTTGTGAGGGCGACAGTCAAAGAGAAGCCAGGGGGTGACCTGCTTTTAACCCAACCTCTATGTCACATGGATTCAGGGACAATGTAGATCGTCAGCTTTACTTGCCAAATGTCAACTTGATTAGTGTGGAACAGAAACACGGATCATCCCAAACAATGTTTAATATAAATGTTAACATAAAAATCCCTAAAACTGGGCTTCAGAAACATTTCCTTTGAACCTATATTTGAGTATATGTCTCTGTTTCTTAGACTTATGTGTGCATTAACCTCTAAGCAATATTCCATATTGTGGGGGTGAGCACTCCCACAAAGATGCGGATGTGCCCTAAGAAGACGAGCTCTGAAAGTGTTTTACTTGTGTTACAGAACAAGTTACTCGGACATCTGTTAAAAGGGTAGGACAGACTTTATTTAAGACCGTTACACTAGGTCTAGAGACGACTGCAGTGGGGTTTTGCCGTCGTGGAGAGAGATCCAGCTCAAGTCCAGAAACAACAAAGAGAAGTAGGGGTTGTCAGCCAGCTGGCAGGGTGGGGGAGGGGTCTGCAGATGGAAAACGACTATGAGAGGATGGTCATTCTGGCCAAATGGACCGAACGGGATTCTTGCTGCAGGCAAGCCTGGACAGTAAGATATTATGTGGGCGGTGGTGAGGAATGAGGGATTTGGTCAGCTATCAAGAGCTATCAGGTATCTGGGGTACAGGATTCCAGCAGGATTTTTTTTTTTTTTTTTTTTTTTTTTTTGAGAGAGAGACAGAGCGTGAGGGGGAAGGATTGGCAGAAGCAGACTCCCTGCTGAGCAGAGAGCCTGATGCGGGCTCGATCCCAGGACTCAGGGATCATGACCTGAGCTCAGGGCTGAAGCCACCAAGCCGTCCCTCTAGCAGGGTTCTTGCTAAAACTGGCCTATGCAGAAGCTGCCGGGCTGAAGCTTTAGTCCAGGCCTTGACAGCTCAGATGACAAGCCGCAGGAGAGCTAGGTCAGAGAGAGTCATTGTCACTTGTTGGGAGAGAAAGCTCATGTGTCACAGCGGACGGAGGGGAGGCTGGCGCTGATTCAGCACTGACCTTGAGGATGGTGTCATCTGTAACCGCGGTAGGTCACCCCCGTGTGTTTATGCTGATACACACTTCACACGTCTGAGGGCCACGTCCGGGAAGAAACGATGTGTAAACCAAGAGCATGAGATCAAGCTGACATGGAATGAGGACCAAAAATCAAGTTCGATGATAAAAGCCAGTTACAAAACTGTGTATTTAGTGTAATTCCGTATTTGAGAAAAATCAATAATAATAATAAATATTCGTTTATGTACGGGGAAGAAAAAAGCATTGGCATGTGAACAGAATTGTAAAAAGTAGTTTTCCTTGGGGAATGAAATTAGAGTGAAGATTCGAGTTTCATGTTACGTGTTTTAGTCATGTTGAAGGGTTTTTTAATACCAAACGTTGACTTAGGAATTCGGGGAAAATATTTTTAAAGTGGGGGAGGGGCAAGAGAGGCAGCAGGGCCCTCATCCCTCCTTCGCATTGTCTAGGAAAGAGCACCACCAAAGAAGCCACGTCAGCTACCTTCCCAGCCGCAAAGGCAGTACCCGAAACTCGTCAGCAGCTCCCTCCTTCCCCACGCAGGGCACAGGGCTCGCCAGCTCTCGGTCTGGGACTCAGGCAATAGCTATGTGCCTCTTCAGTGCGAAATACGGAGGAAGACTTTGTACGGGAGCAAAGAGTAAGAATGTGTATCAGAAGGGTATTCATAGCAAGTACCTGATGCACCAAGAAAGCAAATCCTTGGTGAAATGAACACAAGTCCAACATACTGTGAAAGTGAATGTGTGCCCGTGGATTCCATAGAAACCAAAAGCAAGGTATACGAGCCATGCCTTCCAGCATTGGCTTTATCTATAACCCTGGATTTGACACTGGGCTGTACCCAGTATTAGCTGTGTGATGTTGGGGAAGCACCTTAACTTCTCTGACCTTTGATTTGTTTCTTCATCAGTAGAATGTGGAAAATAATAGTATCCACCTCCTAAGACTGTCCTGTGAATTAATGCCATAATGCCTCCGCTCAGGGCTTCACGTATAATTCAGTAAGTTTCTGCCATTAAAAAAACTGTAACAAAAGAAGGCAAATATGTATAAAGGCAAAATTGAGACAAAAGTAAAACCACCACAGACACCTGTTTATATGCTAAAACACAGAAGCATCAAATAAACGTTTATTGGCATCATCTTACCAACACACAGTATATCATATGTGAGCATTACAGCAATATATAATACGGTCTATAAGCAAATACCGAGCAAGATTGTTGTGGCATAGTATAAGACATCATTAAAATGGAAAAATTCTGCCCAGTTAAAGGAATTTAGCAGTATTTTGTGAATGCTCTCCTGTCTCCAGCTCTCTGTATTTAACTGTCAAAGATCATTTGTTTCTAAATGTCCAGGCCAAGCTTTAAATGTATTTTAACTTTTTCCCATTTTTATCAACCTACTCTTCATGTATTCTCTTCTGATGGAATTCTGGTTCACTAATGAGCACTGGAGCTCGCGACCGCACAAGTGGAAGGAGAAAGATTCAGAACTTTGAAGCCAGATGTATCCACCTTGTATCCACTTCGTGACCTTGAGCACATTATGTAATTCCTTTGTGCTTTGGGGTACTTGTCTGTTCAGTGAGACTACAATAATGTCTTCATCTCAGAGTTTTTAGGATTAAATAACTGTATTTCCCACGCCTGGCACTCAGTATGTCCTTAAAGGTTGTTCGTTTCCCTGCTTTTCCAAAAGGAATCTTAGAGATCATCAGTCTTCTCATTTTACAAATGAGAAAGCTCAAATCACAGGAGTTAAAAAAAAAGAAAAAACCCACACGCCAAAAGTCCCGTTTCTACTATACTCTTTCCACGGCTGTCCTTTCTCCTAGAAGCTTAACTTCAATAGAGAAGAGAAAACTCAGTGGAATCAAAAAGTATTCTTTTCCTCTTTTTAATATAGGTAAGTCACCAAGAGATTTTTAAAGTAGGAGTACGTTTTATGAAAGGTAATAAGTAGTCAAGCACTGTCTTAAATCCACAGAGACATTAAAAACAGAAGTTCTGTGCTTCCAAGATTTCCATAGCAGAGCATAAATATTCTGTATGCTTTGGCACCAAAACTCCCAGAACTGAGTATTTATCTGCACATTTCAACTCAGGCCTCCCGGAATGCTTGCCCATGGAATTGGCAAAGGAGCGGGCGTTCAGAATTTAGAGCAGTCAAGTTTGCTCAGCACACAGCTGTATTTGAAGCGCGGCTCTCTGCCATTAGTCCACAGAACTTGCAGAAAACACAAGCAATTCAAATGTCAATGTTGTGATCTTACCCTGCTGTCATATCTTTGTCGTCTTTTTCCATACCTGAAGAGATCACCCGTGAATAACCCAAAAGAACCCGTTATCCTGTACGTAATGGAAAAAAGCAAAAATTCCGCAACCTGTAATTTAGATCTTGGACTCTTTATTTGAGAAAGAATGGCAAGCTTTCTTCAGCAGGAAGGAGATACTCAATACTACCATTTAAAAAGAGCCAGCCAAAAGAGTCTGTGATTTCTTTAAAAATTGTTCTTAAAGTGACATTTTACCATAGTAAAACTGGTTACATTTTATTTGGTTACTTAAAAAGTATATGCATACTTGTTTGTCTCTCTCGCTTGTCTCACGTGCCTCCTGTCTCAGGTATACATTCTTACTCCGTCCAGAAAGAGCAGGACACGTTAAATGTCGCTACGGATACATGGATACATGGAAACTCAGCCACTGGAAATGGGCCGTATTTGTGACTATACCAGTTGCTCTTAGCAAATGGCTCATATAGCAAACTAGATCTGCTGTTATAACCGTTACATGGTTAAGCCACAAGCTAGTGACTTTGCCATACGGATCCACGGATGAGCATGAGACGGGTCAAACGCGGAGGTCTAGGGGATATCTCGGTGGCTCTTGAGGGTAACAAGCTGCTTCTAAAAACTGCTCTTGTTCTGACTTTGTGGAACATTTCCCGCCTGAATGGTAAAAGCAACTATCACATTAATCCTATTTAATAGGTCTGAGTTCATTTTATAGGAAGGGATGAGACTGAACAGTCTAACCTCTAACCCTACTGTGTATTAATGTACTTGGTTCTGTTTGTTATAAACAGTTTTTCTCAGGATCAAAACCCTGTCAGAGTTATAATTAAGGATGGACATTTGGGGTTTTGTCAAGTGTATCTTAAAACAACTGCATACGGGGGCACCTGGGTGGCTCAGTCGGTTAAGCGTCTGATTCTTGGTTTTGACTCAGGTCATGATCTCAGGGTTGTGGGATCAAGCCCCACATTGGGCTCTGAGCTCAGCACAGTCTGCTGGAGGATTCTCTCTCTCCTTCTGCCCCTTCCCCTGCTAGCAGTCGCTCTCTCTAAATAAATAAAATATTTTCAAAATTCATTTAAAAAACCCCGTGTATATTATTCTGTGCTGCCTTATTTACACAAGTTAGAAGGATTATACCAAGAGCTAACTATAGATAAGAAATAGATTTGCTTATTTCCAAATTACGGCAACATTAATCTCGGCAGGTATTTATACAAGAAGAGAGAGAACCAAAACATTTTGAAATTGCTACTTAAAACTCAGTTTCTGACAACAATGTTGGACTCAGAAGTAAAGCAACACATTCATTACATCTCTTATTATAAGATGATTATTTTTTTCCAGACTCTTCTGTCTGATTCTCATCACCCACAGTGAGAACTGATATGCTCCAATTTCTCTGTATTACACCTTTGTCTTAATTCAAATATTATTTAAAATTCTGAAGTCTTGGGATACATCCACATCCTGGGAGGGTGCTTGATGTGTCCACGGCTCGAAGTCTCTAAACTTTACATTTCTGACAATTTTCAAGAAAACCTTACACTTACCTGAAAGTGCTCCCCTGTAGCCTAATGGGACGATGAATTACATTCATCCTTATTTCTATTTTTAATGAGTGTTGTATGAGGACTCAAAGTTCCTCCTCGCACTACTTTCCTCCCCCTCTAACACTCCTGGGGTAGCTGATGCCATCATATCTTCAGTAGTATCACAAGAATAATGACAAGGCGGCAATGTAACTATGCCGAGGGCCATGCACTCTCCCAGCTTGGTACCTATTACTTGTCTGTGCTGGCAGTAAATAGCCTTCTATTTATTTTACACTTTGAAAACATTAAAAAAGATCTTTGAAAGAGGTATAAGGGTGGCTATGAAAAGCCATTCTCAGTACCTTTCTCTCTAAATTTTGATTACTAACTTTGTTTCTCAAAGATTGAGAAGGAGGAATGTGAATAAACAGAACGGAAAATCTTATCCAAATAACATGATCAACGCTTCCTAGGAAATGAGAGTGTCAATCAGCGGGTACAATTTTAATAGAGTGAGTGGTGATCCAGGTCAAATTTTCCAGTGTAATTTTGCACATAAAACAGAATCCCAAATCTTTATAAAGTTAAGCTACAGTAGGTCTCTCACTGCCCTTGTCCTCTCAGACCCCTTACAGAAGGAAATTAGATAAAAACCTACTTTTCTCCATGCTCTATTTCATCTCCCTGCCCTCCTCTCTCCCAATCTCCACCTTCAAAGCGGCAACAAAGGCCCAAAGCCCAAACCACTGTATGTTTTTCTGGCTAAAATTCTCTGGGAAAAACCCAGTGAGGAGTGTGCCCTGATGCCTCACAGCTCGTGTGGACAGCTGAAGTCGGGCCTGGTCTCTTCTCTTGGTGCTGCTGAGACAACCCGATGTCAAGTTCCCAGATGATTTTTTCTCTATCACACCCTATCAAAGTGGAGAAAGAAGTGGTTGGAGATGCTCCAAATGACCTTGTTTTTCAAGTTAGATGCTAACTTGTTTTGTTTTGCTTTGAAGCCAGCCACGAAGTAGAGACAAAGCAGCCAACTCTGGAGGAGTAAAGAAACGCTTAGCATGAAGACCTAGGGCGAATGTTAAATCGGGAGTATAGGAATCTGGGTTCTAGCCTTGTTGGGCCTCAATTTCTTCATCTGTAAAATGACATAGTTGAAATAGATGATCTCTAAGAGGGTTTGGTAAAGTACTGGAAGAGATCCTGATTGGTTTTGGGTCCATTAGACCCTGGAACTGTATACAAAACTTAGTGTGTGTGTCTGCGTGTTTTCATTGAATGCATCTGGACCTCCCAATCTGTTAAGAATCATTAAGCTGATTTCAAACTGTAAAGTTCATCTAAGTGATTTTTTTTATTGAAGTCATTTCATTTGGCTTTTCAAGATACCAAAAGCATAATTTTTTCAAAGGTACTCTGAGTAACGAAAATAAGAAATGGATATATCCTTTCCAGCACATACCCTTTAATCCATGCACATTTAGAAAATTAATGTAGACATTGATTGTAAAGTAATTTAACCAAGACATTCATCTGGTATAATTTTTCATAGATTCTGAATAGTTTTAGATTTAAAAAATACAGGGCTTATCATTACAATTGATTAATGATCTTATAGCCCCAAGTCTGTGTGTGAATGAAAACCTAAAATACTTCGTGTCTTTGAAAATAACTAAACATATTTTTTTCTTACAAGTTTGAAGTTGTCAGTTATCGGTTACACACACATTCTTAAGAAAATCCGAAATGGCCTTTAAGAATAAGTTGCTTTGCAATAATAAATAAGACAAAAAATCTATTTCCTTTTGGAAAATGATCCGTAAGTGACTCTCCCCCCGCCCACGAATTAGTGATTCATACTCTGATAAGTATTTTGGAATCTGGGTAGTTCCACTACTTATCTGTTTGGACTATGAGAACTTTATTTTTATTTCTCTAGTCTTCAATTTCTTTTGTACCTGAAAAATAAAGATGGTGACCTTGAACTAAATGTCCTTAAAGATTCTTCCCTCCTCAATGATACTGTGGCTATCCTTGGGATTCCAAATGCCCTGTTCTCAAAACAGCTATCCTAGGATTTTAATGAAGACAAGGTGGTGCTTTCATAGTAGAGACTTTCTAGCTCTTTGTTAATGAAGAAAAGTTTCTCTTTGTTGTCTCCAGTTCACGTGAGTGCTCCTAAAAATCTAACACATTAGTAAATGAGATCTTTATTTTTAATAGGTTTTTCCCTTTCTTTATGAGTGATAGAAGTTTCACAATGTGCATTTAATTTTCCTGTAAGTTCTAAAAGGCAAATTTCACTGGGGCCATGAAAGAATTCTCAAATTTATCCAGACTATGTAGAAACCACCATCGCAGCTGGCTGAAAGGTAAAAGCTTGGTTAAATTGACTTGGCCGGCTTCCCAGGGGTTTGCAGGCATTAAGCAATATCTGAGAGTAAGTCCATTGCCTTCGGAAGCTGCAATAACTCTTTGATCCACTGTCGTTCCATTTAGCGCACTGCTCTATAATAACATATTTGTGAGTAATAAGAGAAAGTCGATTCTCCTTCCAAATGCACCACGTTTATAGCTTAGGCTGTAACATCTCTGGGATGTTGTCAATTTTAAAGTTCTCCTTCCAGGTTGACTGGCCACATGGCCACTGGGCACATGTCCTTTCTTTTTCTTTTTAAAAATCTTTCAGGTACCATTACCGTTTTATATAGATGTGATCAATTTTCTTTTGCTATCATAACCCAGAGAAGTTGGACAATGGATTTTTAGGAGAGATATTTTATCCTCAGGTGATCAGGGGACCTTTCATAATGACCTCTGCGTATACTGCCTCAGCCATAGCATAATGCTCCACTCCATAGGAACGCTACTGACGCATGCCCACCATATGAAGGGTGGTACCAGCAAGTAGGGGACAGTGTAGAGGTCAGGAGATTGCATCTGTCCCCACTTGTAGCTATAGGAATGCTTTATAATTTCAGAATCAGAGAATTCTACAAAAGACAATGTCTTATACAAAGTATCTTCTAATGTCATCTTATCCAAATCCGTCACCGCCTAATTTATAAATGGGCAAGGGGGACAGTGGGAGTTAACAGATTTGCCTAAAGTTATATAGCTTAGGTGATTGCAAATTCTACACTCTTCTGACTCCTGATCTAATGTTCTCATGACAACTCACGTATAGAACTGTGGAGAATGAAATTATCTAAAGGTGCTCTTTGTGCAGTCTTTGTTAAATGGTTTCTGTTATTATTGGCCTAACTTTTATCTTAACGCCTAAATTTTACTTTGTAAAAAGTCGTGAAAAATCAAAGTATCGGACTGTTAATGTTATCAAAACAGTAGCTTCTGTCATCTCCTCATTACCAAATAAAGTCCAAACTGGTGGTTGCTAGATTGCTTCAGATAGACATTGAAGTCGTTATCTTGCTAATACTCAAGCAGATGGAAAATACTTGGGATATCCCAATCTTGTACTTAAAATTGATGCTTATTTTTAAAATAAATGTAATATATTTTAGGATGTTAAGAACGACCTGTTGAATCCTTATCGAGCTACAGTGTTTGGCTTAATCTATTCTTTTAAAATAAGTCTGTTGGAAGTCCCTCAACTCTCATGACACCTGGCTCCAGTTCACCTTCCAAAAGCAAACTGTAGGAACTACCTCTAATGCCATAGTAACCTGAGAGAGCTGCAGTGTGCTATCTTAACTATTACAAGAAGGGTCGTTTCTGGGGCCAAATTATATAAGGGCGCAGTTTTGTGAACAGAATAGAAATTGAATACACCGTGGTAGCTGCTTGGGAAAATGAACAGTATATAATCTAATATCTTTAATTTTATGTACATGAATATAATGTATGTCAACTTTGTACATGAGATACATACAGTATTTAAACATTTTACTCAACAGATAAGAATTTACAATAGCAACAGAACTGACTAGAGGGCCGTCCACTTAATTATATACTTAGATTAGATCTGTACTTTAACAGGGAAAGAATTTAATAGTTTACAATCATAGAAACACTGACATTTAAAACAAGACTTTATAAAATAATTTATATATATCCTAGCATCTATAGAGAGGAATGATCTGCATTTGTGGATGTGTGCAATGCATGGCATATTTTAAATTTTCAGGTAATAAAATAATTTAGAAGCAGTTCATGCAGTGGTCAAAGCAAGGGATGGCAGTTCCTTCCAGATGCCCTCTCTCTTTGACACGGGCAGCAGACGCACACCAGGTACCACTGAGGCACACTAGAACAAGTCTCCTCAACAGTGACTCACATAAACACCAATATACACAAGCTGATATCCTCCCCTCCACAGTCCAAGGACCGGTCACCACTCCCGTCAGCCGTGGGAGTAGTCAGTTCATACTGAAAGTGATTCCACGTCTCTCCGGCGGGTCTATGTAATCAGGTAACTAACAGAACTTCCTGGTTTTCACGACTTTACTCTGATACTTCACCGAGTGCCCCCCATGTCCTATGACATACACATCCAGCAGGTAAGACTTTCCGGGCAGAAGTCCCTTAATTGTCTCCGTGGTCACTGCTTTCTGTAGGTTTTGACTGTGGAAATATTTACAGAGGACTTTTTCCGACTTCTTCCTTGTATCTGGTCCTAGGCATTGGTTCTGCTCTCTTTTCTTCTGGTCTTCATTGTAGCTGTCGTCCACTTCCTTTTTGTAGATGCAGAACTTGTTCCTCTCCTGAGTGCCTAGCCAAGCCACGGTGGCCGAAGAACAGGTGCGGAGCTTGTCGAAGGCTTTGATTCTTGTGTCTTCAGGAAGAGCGGGAAACGGCTGCTTGCTAGGCCTCGTGGTAGCCAATATTTTCAACATCGATGCTCCTTTCTTGTGTCCTTTCAGTCGGATGAGATACTTCGCTTTGGGCTTTCCTCGAAGCTGAAACTGCCGAATGCCTTCCACATTCTGAGACAGGAGAAGTTTCCCGTCCCTTCGCACTTGGATTTGAATAGCATCCAGACAAGAGTGAATAAAGAAAGTGACTTTTTGGTGAGAAGAGACTGGCGCAAACCGTAAAAACTTGGCTCCCTTCCGTTTGACGAATACATCCGTGACTTTCCCGTCTTTTAGCTCCACTGTCTTCTGTTTCGCTTCCTCCTTGGTCCTGGCGAAGGTGCCCACGTACGCCGTACTCATGTTGCTGTTGCTGTTGGCCACGAAGACGTCGAAGTAGTACTGCGTGTCGGGCTTCAGGTCCGAGACGGTGAAGATGTTCTTGTTTCCGATGCAGATTTTCTGAATGTCGACCTTGGGCCTCGAGTAGACATGCCGCCCCAGTTTCGGAGAAGGCTTTGCTAGGAAGCTGCGGTCTTTACCCGAATTCTCTGAAGGAAACCCGAAATGGGCAAAGTCAAAGGGGCTGAAGTCCAGACCGGGTTTGGGAGCCATCATAAAAGCGTCGTCTGCGCTCAGTTTGGCTTCTACTGCACAGAGACTTTTGAAATTGTGCTCTTTGTTGATGACCACACAGTACTGAATGGGTTGTCTCAGCAAGGAGGCCGTGGGGCTCGGCTTCCAGGCCAAAGTGACCGTGGTGCGGCCCAGGGAGGTGACATCTACTCTGGGGTCATAAGGTAATTCGGGGTAGGGCTGATCAGACTCCGGCGTTGTGGTGGCATAGACTTTGAAATGGGTGTCTTTCTCCGTTGAAAGAAGCTCCAACTGATATAAACCAGATGGGGAACTAGAAGATATAAAGTACTCCACATCGTTGCCTTTGTAGGAGAATAATTCCGTGCCTTCCTCATTAGTGATCTGCTGCCTCTGCTGCTCCAGGGGCTCTGGGTCACCTAGAAGACACGAGAGAAGCACAAGCTACATGTCAGGGTATGTGCTGTGCCTCGCCCACCTTAAATTCTATTTTTAAGACTATCTTTTTTCTCTGGTATAAAAATAATAATATGGGGCCCCTGGGTGGCTCAGTCGGTTAAATATCCGACTCTTGAGTTCTGCGCAGGTCATGATCTCAGGGTTGTGGGACTGAGCCCCAAGTCAGGATCCGTGCTCAGCGGAGAGTCGGCTTGGGATTCTCTCTTCCTCTCCCTCTGCCCCTCTCCCCACTTGTGCTTTGTGCTCTCTCTCTCTCAAATAAATAAATAAATCTTTAAAAAATTATAATGTTCCCAGTAGATAATTGGGAAATAGACAAAAAAGAATAAGATAAAAAATCATCCATTAATTCATGATCCTGAGACAGTCCTTCATTAATATTTTGATTCATTTCCATTCAGTCCTTTACATAGTTTTATGTAAATTGATATTATTTTTTTGTCTTTCCCTATAACTTAGTAACATTTATTTTCATACACATATCTTCCCAGACAAACATCCATTTTGAATCCTGCCTTTCTCACTTAAAATTATTATTATATAATAAAATAATAATTTTTAAAAAAACAATGTTTTCATAAATATATAAATAATACTGTTGGTCAATTTTTGACAATTTAAGATAATGCTTATATGTGTGTGTGTGTGTATATATATATATATATATATATAGGTTTTTCTGAATTTAAATTAAAGCTTCAGGATAGACTCCAATTATTGGAAGTTTTAGGTCAAAGACTGTAAACCTTTTAGAGATTAATCCCTACTGTCAGTCTGTTTATCAAAAGGATTCAATCTGATTGCATTTTGATGGCCATCCATTTCACTACTTTTTCTCTTGTTACTAGTACTGGACAGTCTCTCATTAAAATATAGAATATAAAGCACCAGTAAGAGTACCTAATTTTCAGTGTAGAGAACACATGTCTAGGAATTATGGGAGGAAAGTATTAAAATCAAACTAAATTTTTCTATCTTTTTATTGTTAATATCAGATATCACATCGATGCCAGATAAGTTTACAGACTTGGTGAAGGACTGGGTAGCCAGTGTGAGAATGTACATTGTTCAGCTTCAGCAAATTTAGTGAGGGATGTAGAATTTCATATCCCCAAACCATAATATGAAAAATCTCAAGCAGTTATTTATTCTCTATCTGATGACGTACTTCCTGTCATCTGGTCACTACAAGTAGCGCATCTTGCTAGCATCCTTTGTGTGACACCAGTCACCAAGCCTTCCCCTTTAAGCTATGAAGCCTTCACCCCTTAAAGGGAGCAGGTCACCCCGGGGCCTCCTATGGACTCTTCTCGTTCCCCATAACTTGGTATTTGCTTTCCACCATCTGCATCTTCTTTAAATGCCTAACATACCCTCCTACTGACTTTCTTGTCATCCTGGCCTTTCAATGGTGCTCAATGCCTTTTTACTCCTCTTTTTGGTGTCACCCTTTACTCTCCAGAGATCCTGACTGCATACCAGAACCACCTTGGGGGAGCTTTTAATAGTCCCAATGTCCAGATCACACGCCAGGACAATTAAATAAGAACCTCTAAGGGTGGGATCCAGGCATCAGTAGTTTTTAAAGGCCCTAGTGCTGATTCCAATGTTTGGGGGAGATTGCAAACCACAGCTAGAGAGTCTAGTCCCAACCTTTCCATTTTCCTCACTCCTTCACGCTCTGCCTCTGTTTCCCTTAACTGGTTTTTTTTACCAAGATCACTGTCCTTTGGAGCCATCCCCCATTTCTCTCATCCCCATTGCGAAGTCTCCAGCTTCTTGCCCTATGCATCCACACTGCTCTTTCGTAGCGAAAGAAGGCCGTCCACATCATAGGTCTTTGAGCTCTCCACCGAGAGGCCCGGGGCCAGAGTGGTCATGCTGCTTACCGGAGCCGTCCCCGCTCGCCTCCTCTGGCAGCTCTTGGAGACTCAGCTTCCACTCTAATGGTGCATCGCAGGGAGTCACCGTGACTGATAATGGAGTATTGTCTTCTTCAACCACAAAGAAATACCTGTGGGGAAGTGGACCAATTCAGACTGAGATCATTCATTCTAGGACTTAACACCAAGAGTCGCTGGAAAAATCACGGGTTTCGTTTTTATTCATTTAACAGACTTACTCTGTTACCCTTACGGAAAATATTATCTTTCTACCCGTGAAGCTCTCTTTCACTCTTCTGAAAATAATAATTCCATCTCCTCGAACTAGAATGAAAGCTCTAAGAGGGCAGGGTGTTCGGTTCATTGATGAGGACTTACAGACTAAAATAATTCTTTTTTTTTTTTTAAACATAGGTTCTTTTTTTTTTTAAGATTTTATTTATTAATTTGACATAGAGAGACAGCCAGTGAGAGAGGGAACACAAGCAAGGGGAGTGGGAGAGGAAGAAGCAGACTCCTAGCGGAGGAGCCTGATGTGGGGCTCGATCCCAGAATGCTGGGATCACGCCCTGAGCGGAAGGCAGAGGCTTAACGACTGCGCTACCCAGGCGCCCCCAGACTAAAATAATTCTTTTTTTTTTTTTTTTTAAAGATTTTATTTATTTGACAGAGAGACAGCCAGGGAGAGAGGGAACACAAGCAGGGGGAGCGGGAGAGGAAGAAGCAGGCTCACAGCGGAGGAGTCTGATGCGGGGCTCGATCCCAGAACGCCGGGATCACGCCCTGAGCCGAAGGCAGATGCTTAACCACTGCGCTACCCAGGCGCCCCATGACTAAAATAATTCTTAATAAATATTTGTTGAATGAATTGATGAGTAAGTTTAGACTTTAGCTTTTTGGGGAAAAGTCCTTAATTGTTTGCAGAGTCTAAAACTTCCTCACTGGTGGGACCCCTGCTTACCTTACTGGTCTCTCATCTTCTGTGCCCAAACCACAGGGGGCTCCCCTGGTTTCCCAGAATCCACCCCACATTGGAACTTCTGGGATGTTGTTTCATAGGCCTGAAATGCACCCATTTGCCCTTCCTCATACTTAAGTGTCATTTCTGAATTCAGGGCTGCCTTTTCTGACTCCTAATTCTGGGTCAGGTTCTCAGATAGTCTCAGAGTATCCTGCATCTTTCCCCTGGGGCACTTATTGAAATTTGTAACTATATATTTGCATTATTTGACTGTCGTTTTCTCTACAGAGGCCCACTTAGGGTTCATTTGCCATGTCATTGTATTCCAAGCCTTTAGCACTGATTTCTGCATATAGTAGGCACTTGATAAATATTTTTGAATGATCAATTATTAAATCAATTAATAGAACCCAAGAATCCTGGCACCAACCTTATTGTTCCAGCTCCAGGAGACGTAACACCTCAAGTCTGTTTCTATCTAAAGATACAGGATCTGAACGGCACTATCAGGACTTTCCCCCCTCACCATTCAAATATGAATTGAAAGAAGGAAGGTGGGGGTAGGGCAGTGGGAGGACAAATAAAGACTCTATAAAAATAAAAACAACTTGCTCATAGAATAGTAAAGTTAGACGTCATCTAGACAAAATAACTAGATGACTGAAGTATTTACTGGGTGGGAAGGTATATGTATCATAAACACCTTTCAAGACAGGTGTCAGATGGCTTAATTTTCAATTCGGTCTACTTTTTGGAGAGCAGAATTTGGTTCCTTTGGCCAGGCTGCATGGGATATATTAACAATACACACACAGCTGAACCCATCTATATTACAAAGACATAGGGACAACAAAATATTTTGTTTGGCATCATGTAAGTAAAAAAGTGTTCAAAACTTCTAGGTTTCGATTTTTATGTGGGTAGCAGAGCTAATTGCTGACGCAGAAATCAACGTGTCAGTTCATCTACTACCTTCTGTTCTCATTTCTAACAAGGAAGTAGCTTATTTCCCAAAGTAACTGCATCTTACTAACTTAAGTACAGGCCACAGGCAACCAATGACAAAACAATTCTTGCATTTCACAAGGTACTCATTGTACATATAAAACAGCAGCGAGTCCCTCTAACTCAACATTTTCATATGGAAGCACTTATGATTAGGGATAAAAGATAATCTGAATAAACTTAACAATTCGACACACATTTGTTGGCTACCACACACAGAGCACTTGGGGAAGAGAACAGCAATCGTTGATAATAGGGCGTGATCTGTGTGCTCCAGATACTGGCTGGTGAGGCCGACCGAAATGTAATGAATAACTAAGAAAAGATGGCCCCAGATTATAATGCCAAAGCTGAGGGATAAACACTCCATAAGCCATTTAGTCTTTGGAATTTATGTGGTAAACATAATAATAAGTAATGAAAAAAGCTGTCCGCTGCTGCTAAATTTTATCTGGAATTTCATCGTTAGTCGTAATGTCAACAGTGTCTATGAGTGCCTCCCGCTGCATATTTCACTCCTAGAGATGATGTTTCTATTGTTGCTGTAACTCTCAACTCAGGGTGAGGTAACGTTTCATCCAAATGTAGATACCAAAGCCCCTGATCATTATTTGCGGGGTAAAAAAAACAAGAAAGAATAAACAAATATGTATCATTTTTCAAGGTCAAAATATTTAGAATCATTACGTGAGCCCAAATTGTTGATGGAGTAAAGGTAAATGAACCGTGATAGTTTTTACTACGTTTGGTTTAATATTCTCAGAACCTAATCATATTGTTCAAAGAAATATTATTATTTATTTACTTTTTTTAGTTTAAGTAAGCTCCACGCCCGGCATGGAGCCCAGTACAGGGCTCGAGCTCACGACCCTGAGATCAAAACCTGAGCTGATATCAAGAGTTGGGTGATTAACTGAGCCACACAGGAACCCCAGAAATATTATTCTTATAAAACAATGTGAACGCTTGAGGAATCATATCTATTCATTTAATTTCATATTATTTTAGCTATTTAAGCTCTTTTTCTTGAGATGCAATTGAAATATATTAATTTCAAAGGTACAAAATAACGATTTATGTATACACGGTGAGATGATCATCACAGTAAGTCTCCTTCCCCCGTAACCGTATCAAGTTACATAATATGCAAAATAATATTGACTGTGGTCACCATGCTGTACATTACATCCCCTCATTTTCTTTGGATGGATACCCAGAAGTGGAATTGCTAGATTATATGAGAGTTAAACTTATACTCTTTTGAGGGACTATTACTGTCTTCCATAGTGGCTGTACCAATTTATATTTCCACCAACAGTGCATGAGGATTCCCATTTCTCCACATTCTTGCTAATATTTGATATCTCTTGTATTTTTGATAATAGTCATTCCGACAGGTGTGAGGTGGCATCTCATTATGGTTTTGATTTGCATTTCCCTGATGATGAACGATGTTGAGCATCTTTTCATGTACCTTTGGCATAGGTATGTCTTCTTTGGAGAAAGGTCTATTTGTATCCTCTGCCCATTTTTAAATCAGTTAGACGTGTTATTTTTAAGTTGTATGCATCCTTTATATATTTTGGATTTTAACCCCTTAGTAATATATGATTTGCAAATACCTTCTCCCATTCAGTAGGTTGCCTTTTTATTTTGTTAATGATTTTCTTCACTATGCAGAAGCTTTTTACTTTGATGTAGTCCCACTTGTTTATTTTTGCTTTTGTTGTCCTTGCCTTTGGAGCCAGATTAAACAAAACAAAACAAAAAACAGAGAAAAAAGAACCCAAAACACTGCTAAGAGCAATATCAAGGAGCTTACTGCCTATATTTAGTTTAGTGGTCCAGTTTCATTCTTGGGCATGTGGCTGTCCAGTTTTCCCAAGAACATTTTTAAACAAACTGTCCTTTTCCCATTGTATATTCTTGGCTCATTTGTCGTGAATTAATTGACCATGTATTCATGGTTTATTTCTGGGCTGTCTATTCTGCTCCATGGATCTATGTATCTGTTTTTATTCCCATACCATACAGTTTTGATTATTATACCTTTGTAGTACAGTTTGAAATCAGGAAACATACCTCCAGCTTTGTCCTTCTTTCTCAGGATGGCTTTGGTTTTTAGGTCTTTTGTGGTTCCATACAAATTTTAGAATTATTTGTTCTAGTTCTGTGAATAATGCCATTGGAGTTTTGATAGGGATTTCACTGAATCTATAGATAGCTTTGGGTAGTATGGACATTTTGACAAGTTTAATGCTTCTAATTCATGAACATGGAATATCTTTCCATTTATTTGTGTCCTCTTCAGTTTCTTTAGTCAATGTCAGTTTTCAGTGTATAGTTCTTTTACCTCCTTGGTTAAATTTATTCTTAGGTAGTCTATTCTTTTTGATGCAATTGCAAACAGGATTGTTTTTATTAATTTCTCTTTCTGGTAGTTCATTATCAGTGTATAAAAATACAACAGATTTTTGTATATTGATTTTTGTATCCTGCAACTTTAATAAATTTGTTTATTAGTTACAACAATTTTTGGTGGAATTTTCAGGGTTTTCTATATATAAAATCATGTTGCCTGCAAACAGTGACAGTTTTACTTCTTCTTTTCCAGTTTGAACACCTTTTATATAATTTTCTTCCTAATTGCTTGGGCTAGGACTCCCAATACCATGTTAAATATCAGTGGCAAGCATGGGCACCCTTGTCTTGTCCTTGACATTAGAGGATAAGCTTTCTTCTTTTCACCATTGAGTGTGATCTTAGCTGTAGGCTTGTCATATATGGCCTTTATCACATGGGGGTACATTCCCTCTATATCCGCTTTATGGAGAGATTTTTTCATAAATAGATGTTGAATTTACCAAATGCTTTTTCTGCATCTATTGAGAGGATTATATGATTTTTATTCTTCATTTGGTTAATGTGGTATCACACTTATTGACTGGTGGATCTTGAATCACCTTTGCATCCCTGGAATAAATCCTACTTGATGGTGGTGTATGATCTTTTTAATGTATTATTTGAATTTGGTCTGCTAATATTTTGTTGAAGGGTTTTGCATCTATATTCATTAGGGATATTGGCCTGTAATTTTCTTTTTCTTTTTTCTTTTCTTTTCTTTTCTTTTCTTTTCTTTCTTTTCTTTTCTTTTCTTTCTTTTTTTCTTTACTTTCTTTTTTCTTTTCTTTTCTTTCTTTCTTTCTTTCTTTCTTTCTTTCTTTCTTTCTTTCTTTCCTTCCTTCCTTCCTTCCTTCCTTCCTTCCTTCCTTCCTTCCTTCCTTCCTTCCTTCTTTGTGGTGTCCTTATATCTGGTTTCAGTATCAGGATAGTGTTGGTCTCATAAAATGAGTTTGGAAGTATTCCATCTTCTGCAATTTTTTGAAATATTTTGAGGAGGATAGGTATTAGATCTTCTTTGAATGTTTAGTAGAATTCACCAGTGAAGCCATCTGGTCCTGGACTTTTGTTTGTTGGGACTAGCAATCTTCTTGCTAGTAATTGGTCTATTCAGATTTTCTATTTTCTCATGATTCAGTCTTAAAGGTTCTATGTTTCTGGGGATTTATCCATTTTCCCCCCTAGTTTGTCCAATTTATTGGCATACAATTCCTCATATTAGTCTCATAGAAGGTCCTTTGAATCTTCTTGGTATCAATTGTAATTTACTCTCTTTCATTTCTGATTTTCTTTGTGAGCTAGAAGTTTATAAATTTTGTTTATTTTTTCAAAGAGCAAGCTCTTAGTTTCATTGCTTTTTCTATTGTCTCTTTAGTCTCTATTTTATTTATTTCCACTCTGATGTTTATTATTTTCTTCCTTCCTTTAACTTTGGTCTTCATTTATTCCTATTTTTCTAGTTCTTTTAAGTGTAAAATTAGATTATTTATTTGAGATTTTTCTGATTTCTTGAGTTAGTCCTGTATCAATAAGAACTTCCCTCATAGAACTGCTTTTGCTGTGTCCCATAAATTTTGCTGTGTTACATTTCCACTTCCATTTATCTCAAGGTATTTTTTAATTTTTTCATTGACCTGTTGTTTTTTCAGTAGCATGTTTTTAAATCTCCACATATTTGTGATTTTTCCAGTTTTCTTTTTGTGATTGATTTCTGGTTTCATACAATTATAGTCTAAAAAGATGTTTGATGTAATTTCAATCTTCCTAAATTTATTGAGAATTTTTGTGGTCTAACATATGATCTATCCTGGAGAATGTTCTGTGTGCACTTAAGAAGAAGAATGTATATTCTGCTGCTTATGGATGGAATGTTCTATATAAATCTAGTAAATGGTCTAATGTGTCATTTAAGGCCAGTGTTTCCATATTGATATTGATACTCTGTCTGGATGAACCATCCATTGACGAATATGGGGTACTAAGTCCCTCTACTATAATTGTATTGCTCTCAATTTCTCCCTTTAGGTCTGTTAATATTTGTTTATATATTTAGGTGCTCCTATCTATATTGGGTATATAAATATTTACAAATGTTAAAAAAATTTAAAAAATATATTTACAAATGTTATATCTTTTTGCTGGATTGACCCCTGTATCATTATGTAATGCCCATCTTTGTCTTTTATTACAGTCTTTTGTTTTAAAGTCTATTTGTCTGATAAAAGCATAGCTATCCCAACTTTCTTCTGGTTTCTATTTCCATGGAACATTTTTTCCCATCCCTTTACTTTCAGTCTATGTGTGCCCTTACATCTAAAGTGAGTCTCTTGTAGGGAGCATGTAGAATTAAAAAAAATCCATTCAGCTACTCTATGTCTTTTGATTGGAGAATTTAGTCCATTTATAGTTAAAGTAATTATAGGTAGGTGTATACTTATTACCATTTTGTTAGTTGTTTTCTGGCTGTTTTGTAGTTCTCTTCTGTTTTTTCTCCTTCTCTTGCTTTCTTCTCTTGTGGTTTGATGGCTTTTTTAGTGTTATTAGATTCCATTTTCATTATCTTTTTTTGTATATGCCATAGGTTTTTGCTTTGTGGTCACCATGAAACTCACCAATATAAGCCTATGTATATACACCAGTCTATTTTAAGTTGGTAACAAGTTAAATATGAATACATTATGAAACTACATTTTCATTCCCCAGTCCCGCACTTTATGCTTTTGATGTCACATTTTACATCGTTTTGTGTATATACCCCAACTAATTGTTGTAGTTTCAGTTTAGTTGTTTTGTTTTGTTTTTTCTACTTCTGTCTTTTAATCTTCATGCTAGCTTTATAATTAGTTCACTACGTTTAATATATATTTACCTTTACCAGGGAGATTTTTACTTTCATACATTTTCTTGATACTAGTTAGTGCCCTTTCTTTTCATCTTAAAGACACATCTTTGACATTTCTGGTAAGGCTGGTTTAGTGGTGGTGAACTCCTTTAGTTTTGGCTTGTTTGGAGAACTCTATCTCTCTTCAATTCTGAAAATCTTGCTGGGTGAGTAGTCTTGGTTGGAAGTTTATTGCTTTCAGCACTTTGAATATATCATGACATTCTCTTCTGGCCTGCAAAGTTTCTGCTGAAAAATCTGCTGATCTGCCCTTATTTGTAACAATTTTTTTCTCTCGGTTTAAAGATTCTCTCTTTATCTTTGAATTTTGACATTTTAATGTAATATATCTTAGTGTGGATCTCTTCAGGTTTATCTTATTTTGAACTCTGGGTTTCCTGGACATGGATGTATGTTTAATCCTCCAGGTTAGGGTAGTTTTCACCCATTATATTTTCAAATAAGTCTTCTGTCCCTTTCCTTCTCTCTTCTCTTTCTGGGACCTCTAATATGCAAATGTTTTCCATCTGATGTTGTTCTATAGGTTTCTTAAGCAGTCTTCACATTTTTTTTCAAAGATTTTATTTATTTTTCCAACAGAGAGAGAGAGCACAAGCAGGGGGAGCAGCAAGCAGAGGGAGAGGGAAAAGCAGGCTCTCCACTGAGCAGAGAGCCTGACATGGGGCTTGATCCCAGGACCCTGGGATCATGACCTGAGCTGAAGGCAGACACCCAACTGACTGAGCCACCCGGGCCCCTCTGATCTTAACTTTTTCAGATTATTTTTTCTTTTTCCTGTTCTGTTTGGGTGATTCCACTGCCCTGTCTTCTTGGTTACTGATCCATTCTTGTGCTTTATCTAGTCTGTTGCTGAACCCCTCTAGTGTATATTTCAGTTTGGTTACTGTATTTTTAAGATCTATGACTTCTGTCTTACTACTTTCTTATATTTTTTATCTCTTTGTTGAAATTCCCTCTGTGTTCACCCATTCTTCTTCCAAGAATGGTGAGCATCTTTATGACCACGACTTTGAACTCTTTATCAATAAATTACTTATCTCTGTTTCATTAAGGTTTTTTTTCTTTCTTCTTCCTTCCTGGGGTTTCATCTTGTTCTTCATTTGGAACATATTCCTCTGGGTTTTTTGTTTGTTTGGTTGGTTTTTGTTTTTTGATTTTGTTCAACTCTCTGTGTTGGTTTCTATGCATTAGGTGAAAGAACTATCTCTTCCAGTCTTGAAGGATTGGTCACAGGAAGACTGGGGGTGTCTCAGGCTTAGTCTCTGCAGTGTCCTGGTGGTAGTAACCTGCCAAGAACTGTCTTTCTGACTATTTCAGTCCAACAGGGTGCAGAAATGTAATGACCTTAGTCACCAGAGCCAGGAATTCAAGGGGGATCCCCTGTGTGGCCTGTGCACACATTCTGGCTTTGGTTGGGCTGTGGTGGAGTGCCAGGCTGGGGCAAGCCTACCTGCCAGGTTTAGCAGTGTGGGGCCATAGGAGAGCACAGATGTGGGGCAAACGGTGATAACAAGGTAGAAGGAGAGTGCAAAAATGATACTTGCCAGCACCTTCATGCCTCAAAAGAGTTCCAAGAGACCCCTGCCCTTTAAGACACTTTAAGACTTTTTAAATCTTAAGTCTTAAAAGACACTTTAAGATTAGCCAGTGAATCTCCTTTGTATGTAGTCTAGGCATTTTTGAACTTACTGTGTTTGCACTGGGTCCTGGGTGAGTAAGTCTGTGCATATGCCTTTAAGAGTGGAGTCTTATGGAGCACCTGAGTGGCTCAGTTTGTTGAGTGGCCGACTCTTGGTTTTGGTTCAGGTCATGATCTCAGGATTGTGAGACTGGGCCTCACGTTGAGCTCCATGCTCAGTGGGGAGTGTGCTTCAGATTCTTTCCCTCTGCCCCTCCCGTACCCCCATGCTCTCTTGCTCTCGCTCTCTCTCTGTAAAGTAAATATATAAACCTTTTAAAACAAAAAGAGTGAAGTCTTAGTTTCTCATAGCCTTTTGGGTCTCCTAGACATAAGCCAGATATTTTGGGAACTTGTCTCTCTGGTGCAGTTCCCAAGGGTTGGGGAGCTTGATATGGGGCTCAAACCCCTTGTTCCTCAGGGACGTGGTCTGTATTTGTCAGAGTCTTCCTTTTTGTGAGTTACCACACTAGAGGTAGGGTTTTGGCAAGATCATGCCTCTGCTTCTCCTATCCATCTCTATGTGGCCTTTTTATCCTTTGTGGAGAGGAACTGTTTAACTAGTTTTCAGATCTTTTTCAGAGAGAATTGTCCTATATGTAGCTGTAGTTTTGTTGTGTTAATGGGAGGAGGTGAACTCAGGGTCTTCCTATGGTCCTGTTTTGAACCCCGTTCTTGATTAATTTCATCTTAATCCTACAGAATCCTTCTTAGAAATTTCCTGCTATCCCAAAGATAAGAAAATAATCATTCTAAAATGTAAGAACGGCAAAAATTGCTCTCTCCACCCCAAAAGAGATCACAATCAGCAAGGACCAAACAGTCTCTACTTAATGATTAGAAGTTGCGTTGTCATTTTCTTTTCTTAGAGAAAATAGGCAATACTATTCAGAGGTTGATTGTAAATGATCTATCTAAGTCTAAAAGGTTACTTTGCTTTTTAGCATCCCCTTTATGAACTTAGTAAAAAAGAAAGTACTGCATAGAGCATACCTTTTGGGTGTGTCTCTAAAGAGATAACTGTTAATTTCAGCTCCATCTGGAATTACTGATGAATCATGAAAAAATGCCTTGTCCCGGATCTGCATCTGAAAAAGTTCCTCATCTCGAGTGGGTAACTTCTGAGTCCTTAAGCTGAGTGGTAATAGCAGCCACAGCAGACACCAGTGGAGAGGCACCATCCTGGGGCAACAGAAATGATTGCTTACATTAGTTCTGCAGGTAGACACTTGGGCAAGTTGCAAACTTTCTAAAGCATTAAGAATATTTTAGTTTTGACAGAAAATTAGAGTTGTATTAGGTATTTTGGATACAGACATGATCTTGAAGACAACTTTCTTGTTTTTTTTTTTTTTTTTTCCCCAAAGTATTCCATGGAGTTGATAACAAATTCACTAGAATTTCAGATACTAAAAAGATTTTGAAATGAAAGGACTCTTGGTGCATTAACTTCTCTGGATATTCAGAGAGAAAATCCCCACCTCAATATGGCAGAAGCCAATATGGTTCTTGTAGAAATGTGTATATAAATGTCTCAAAGATTGAACCATAGCATAAAGAGACACACTGAGAGCCAGAAAATTACCATTGCACAATCATTTTTATTCTTCCTTGAAATTGACTAAGGATTATACATGTATAGCATTATTCTTGTTTCCAAAATCAGATTTTCATAAATCAGAAGCTTTTAAAGATGATAAAGTTTAATTTTGTTACAGGTTAAGCAATTTATCCAAAATCACCAGATAAGTTATTTGCTGATGTTTAATTATTATTCATGACTAAACTCTTCAACACAACATTTCAATTTAAACCTTTGCCATATTAGAAGTGGGCTTGGATTCCCACTCTCGGATCAAGTGAGACCATTGGAAAGCTGGATAGTTAGGTCGTTTGTCTTAACCTCCAGCAGAGTTACATATTTACTACTCCAGGAGAGTATTTTCATTGAGTTACATTTTGGCCTTCAAACTGACTTTCGTCAGAAATCCTATAGGTGATTATGGCTCTCTCTCTACTGCACACTGCTGTAGGGATATTGTCAAGGACACCATCTTCTACATGTCTCAGTGTCCCTAACAGGAAGCCTCAGGTAGACAAGTTCTTTTGATGTCAAGTCCTGGTGAAAGGCTTTGCTTCCTCTGAGGATTTGGTGCCTTTCTCCCTCACAAAAAGAACTCTGTAAGAAGTTGTTTTCCCTTACCTCTTTGACAAGGAACATCAGGGATTTCAAGCATTAGGGAAACATAGTGTGTTTACACTTAAGTGCTTCAAATAGTGAGAAAGTCAAATGAAAATATTTGCAATAATTTGAAATGAAACGAATGCCAGTTTTATTTCTAAAGGGCCATTACTACAGCTATGAGATCACCTCTGCTTAAACTATCATTTGACTTTAATTTTATCTTTCTTGGAGTGCTACCAAAAATAGATTCATACAACTAAAAATACTTTTTGAAGGAAATAAGCTTCTCTTTTTTATGAGAGTATGAGAAGTAAGTGAGCTTATCCAAATAGTAAATTTAACTTCCTTTATCAAAAACAGGGTTTTTTTTGTTTTGTTTTGTTTTTGCCATGTGTTCTGCAGTTTTCCATATGAGGTATCTGCAGTAAATTGAGAGTTACTATGTGCAAAACAAGGCGCTAAACCCACGAGCTGCATTGTTGCATTTAGTCCTCACAATAACCTTGTGAAGTAGGTACTATTCTCATGTAAGAGTAAACTTCCTTTTACATAAGCAGAGAAAGGATTATAAATTCAGGTGGATCTGACTGCAGAGCCCAAAAGTTTGTCCCCTGTAATATCCCCGAAAGCCATTGTAATTTCTTACAAGGGGCTCTTATTTCTCATGCTTATTTCTCAATTGTATTGCAATTGAATGAAAACTGACTGAGAGGTAAGAAATCTGACTTTTCTAGTTGCGGCACTAACAAGACGTGTAATCTAAGGCAATGCACTTAACCACTCCAGATGGACCTCAGTTTTCTGAAGGGTTAAGGTGATGATCTCTAAACTTTGAAAACAAATGATGATTCTGAGACTGAATCCTCAACTCCTCCTCTCAATTAGCTAGCAGCTTCGGAATAAGACCAGGTCTTCTTAAGTTTCATTAAGTAATCTGAACCTCAGATATTCACATGATTGTCAGGATGGAATCCAAGGGGAGTTGGGGATGGAAAACAGGAGCTCGTATTAGTTACTAATAGCAGATGAAGCTTATAACTACAAGAGATGGCTAGACGGATCAAATCAAAACTCAGTGAACCCATTTGAAACAAACACGGACATGGTTGACTAAACAGAATGGGACCTCGGCTGGCAACCCTTAACCCCTCCCCTCTGATGCCCTTCCCCCAGTAGCTGACAGAAATGACCAATCTGATATGCTAGAATTTGCTTGGCTGCCCGTTAAGAAATTATTTTAGCATAATGGAATATATCCTGTTTACTTTGTAGCAGCACCCCAGAAACTTTGCCTTCTGAGAGCAGAAGCAGCCAGGTAATAAAATTTGTCTCTTCAGAAATGGATAGGATTTGGCTCTCCATACTCCAAAACACTGTTATGCAGATGGAGTGTACTTAGAGCAAACATGCGACGGCCGCCCTGGAGTAAGAGATGCTCAGGTGTCTTTGCCCTGGAACCACTCGCAGGCAGCCTTACCTCGTGAGGCTCTACGTTTGCCCAGGAAGCTGTCGATGGCAGCCTTACCTCGTGAGGCTCTACGTTTGCCCAGGAAGCTGTCGATTGCACAGCACAGAGGTACGACCGAGCAGGACAGGCTGCCCAATGCCCCAGGATATCTGGGAAATTTAGGTCCGCTCCAGAGTTAGGGAGGTAGCTAGTTATGATTGGGGAGAATCTTCCCAGCTTCCTTAGCCATCCATGGGAAGAACTTTCTCTTTATTAAATCAGTGAAGGATAAGAAATGAATTTTGAACTAAAAACAATATTAAAGTTTTGTTTTGTACACGCTGCACTCTTCTAAGTGCTTTATATATATTATCTCATGTGATGCTAGCAACAACCCTATGATGTAGGCACTATTATTTTCTCATTTCAAAAATGATCACACTGACGCTAGGACAGGTAAGATCACATAGTGAATACAACCTGATCTAAGAAATACAAACTATTTTTCATGAGTAAGTTCAAATACATGGAAAATAGGATTATTGCATATTCTCCATATCAGCTTTTTAATTTATAAATAAACAAACAAATAAATAAATAATGGTGAACAGCTTCAGAAGATAAGATTCTACAAAGTAAGGGTTGAAAGATAATTCTCCAAGGGTCTCTGTGGTTGTTTTTGCACATTTGGGAGCAGAAGAATTCACTGCCTTTGTTTCAGATTATCTTCTCAAGGATGTTTGTGTAACGAAAAGCCTTGGAAGATGAAGTTTCTGGAGCCCAGAGCAAGCATGATCACTACACCAATGAAGACCTGGGCTCCCCAAGTTCAGGGTTCTTCTTGTAACAAAACAAAACAAAACAAACAAAAAACCCTATTTGGGGCTGGTGATATCTGGCCTCTTTTCATCTGTGGGAATTGGGGGTCAGGGAGCCAGTGGGAGGAAAACGATAACACCGTGGGTTCTGCTATGGCTCTGAGTTGCTCTGAGTACTGTTTTTGTCTCTGACCCACGAGTCTCATGCCATCCAGCATCGATGAAACGATGGATGACAGGCTAACGTGTTAGCTTACAAGCAGAGTCAAATCTCAAACTCTTCACAGTTCTTGACACGATGTTTTACTTACTTAATTATTTTACTGGCTTATCTACTTTACTGGCTCAGGTAGAAGTTTTTATTTCAATTACCACAACAGGGAGTGGACTCAACCCTATCTTTGCTTTCTTTATTAAAAAAAAAAATCATTATTTCTTCAGCTAAAATTCTATGGGGTCAATTTTTTGTATCTGAAACAATTTTAGCCATTTTAATTGCCATATATTATGGGCAAAACAGACACTTTGGGAAAGTATTTAAAATTAATATGATCTCTTTTTTTTCTTCTTCTTCTTTTCCCTCTGTATCTATATAAGAAGACTGATGTTAGCTAAGCCTATTGTGGTAATCATTTCATAATATATATACATCAAACTATCATGTGTGCACCTTAAAATTACCCAGTGATATATGACAACTATTTTTCTATAAAACTGGAAAAAATTAGTATGATCTCAAAGCACGGATCTTTACATTCTACAGGATATCTTTTTCAAAATGTTATCTAATAACATTCATCCACTGTTGGGGAAAAGCATACTCAGTTATTACAGAAAGTTAACCATTTTTTCAATTTGATCAGGTTACAGGCAGAATTATTTTAAATGAAATGTATTTAAAAGAAGCATTGAAAGGAGCTAATCAAAACAGTTATGCAGATGGAGTGTACATATTTTTACAACTTCTATTCACTGATTCAGGTTTAAAGCTTTACTTAGATATTGTTTAAAAGATTATTTTAAGATCCTATAGATTCCCCCCCCCCACCACCAATAAAATGTTCTCTCTCGGACACTCAGCTTAAGAATCAGTCATTTCAAATAAACAACTAAAAATACATTCCTCTTCAGAATTAGACTTGGGTAAGCCAGTCTATACGAACTTACTTTTCTTCTAAGATTACAAAAGTGCCCTCTAATGGCATAACTTTTCCTCTCATTTATTTTTGTTATTTCTAGGTATCCAGAGCTTATCTAGATTTAAAGTTGAAGTTAAATAACATTTCTCAGAATTTCTCTTTCAGCATTATTTCTTCTGTCGCGGGCGTCTGGTGGTAATCTCGGCAACCTATCTGTATAGCAAGAAACCTTGCTCTTTTTTATAATGAAGGATCTAGTCCCAACAGAAGGAGGAAGTTGGTAGGATGATTCCAAATAGTTTTATTTGTCTCGGCGGATCAGTCAGCTTGGTCCCACAATTATTCACAGCCCAGAAAAACTAGATGGTGTTCGAGAAGACTGATTTTGTTTCAATTAAAAAGTTCTAACGAATCAAGTAATATAGATGCTAATCCGAAAGGATGTTGTCCATGTTGTCAGAGGCATCTTCATGTTTGCTACACACTTTCGGATGCTGTTAAGACTGAGTGAGGAAAGAACAATGGTCTAACGATTTGATATACCCGAACCTTTAGTCTAGATTATGAGTAATCTAGATTATTGGGTAGTTTTATACTTCGGAAAGCCCATGCGCCCTAGATTAAAAGGAGAAATGGTTTTTGAAATACAATTGTACAAAGATTCACCGTATGTTCTCTACTTACAAAGTTAGAGAGAGGTCTGTGCACTATAAAGTAAATAGCTTTAAACATAATTAATTTATAGGGTGCACACACACACATTTAAGATCAAACTATTTGGAAACATTATATGAGCCCAGTCAGTTGACATCAGAGTAAAGGTAAATGAGCAGTGGTTCTAAAAGAAGAACCTTTTACAGATAAAAAGTTATTTTTATATTTGCTGCCCTCTCTCTGGCCAGTGGGTAAAAGCTATGGATCGAGAAGGGTGGAGTGTGGTTTTCTTTGGGATGTTTTAGGAATGCGGACCAACGTGGCTTCTCCCACTCCTCTCCTCCACCTTCTCTGCAGGGCTCTCTGCTCCCCCAGCCCACAGAGAGACAGGGAACAGTAAAGAGCGCAGGGAATGAACTCAAGACCAGTTCTGAAGAAAGCGCCAATGAAGAGATATGAAACATTTATGTTGTTTCCTAAGGGGTAGGCAGTAGAACATCGGATGGATAACTGAAAACCTGCCACTCATTCTACGATTTTATTTTCAGCATTCACTTAAACATTTTACTCTATCGAGCTTTTAGTGCAGTGAAAATAAATAGTCAAACTGACCTGGCATATCCTTTTACCACAAACCTGTGGGAATGTTTGAGAACTGTAAAGCAGTCTAACGGTAAGCAGGAAAAAAATTAAAGGGAGCTCGAATAATTTACCAAAGTGTCAACTAAACACCCAGAATGACCACTACCACCACAAAAACACAGTATACGGAAAAGCAATAAAACTTGCCCTGGGGGCGTCTGTCACAGCTTCGCTACTGTCATTTGGCAAGATTTCTCTTTAATTACATAAATTTACCATCTGGGTTAATCCACTGGGTCACTTAGTGAACATAAAAATTTATTATTTGAAATTATGTAAACAATGATGATGAGTAAATAAATCTCGTTAATTTTTTTACTTCTTTTAAGAAATATATTAGATGTACTTAACCACAATCTTAATTGGTAATCTTGTCTTAAGAGTAGGGAAATATTTCAAGCCACTAAAAAGCTTCCTTTTGTATTTATAGACTGCTGTTTAGCTGTATCATCTCACTAATATGAGGAATTTGCAAGTCTGGTAAATAAAAAGTTGAGGTTTTCATGAACTGTCCAAGGCTCTCTGAATCGAAAGTGTCATGTATATATTAAAGATACTGGGACCGTTCTCAGCACTGTCGACTCCTCAGAACAGCAGCCAATAGCTCAGCCTACCTGTGAGTGACACGTTCAAAGCAAATCCCTCCATTCTTCCACCACCAACCACCAAGGGCCTGCAAGTTCCTTGCAAAAACATGTGACATATTTGTAAAAAATGTTGTCAAGCTCTTATAGCTATTGAATGTTGCAAAACTCAGTAAGATCAGATTCATTTGTATACATAGGCCACACCAAGCAAAAGATTTTTTTTTAATTCCCATAATGCCATTAAGATTCACTTAAAAACTATTCAGTGCACCCAATCCCGTGTAGGCCACAAACATGAAATAAATTTACAATCACCAGAAAGAAGGATGGGCATTCTGAATTTATTTGAGGCAAATGCATCTGGAGTAAATGAAATCTAATGTTTAGTTACAGGGAGTGGAAAGTGCATGATTATAATTGAGTGAGGATGACTTCAAGAAGTGGTCGGCCGCAGAGATTTCTGTTCTTTTCCTTTCCTTTTTAAGTGCAAATATTTAGTCTCTCAACTTCTATTTTTAAACTCAAGGGCATTTGTTTTTGTTTGAATCATCCATGCCACATCTGATAATAAATCTGAAGCATTTAATCTAGCTGTAAATTAAAAAAAAATGTAGCGTTCACTGGGGGACCGGCCCCGTGTCTGCCACAGTCTGCTCTGTGAGCGAGGGGGTCTGTCTGTGCACTCGAAGAGCACGATGCCCAGCAGGGACATACAGAGGCCCTCCAGGCTGACACTGAGCAATGAAAAAAGCTGAATTCCCAGGAGTCATCCTATTCTGTTGTCTTTTGCAAACAATGAAAATTGCAAACGTGAAAAATATGAAAAATAATAGCTGAAATTCGTTGGTCATTCTTAGCCATATAGAAATATCCCCTGCTAAGGTTGAAAATTAGAGGGAAATAGGGCATATTGTGGTTTGGGGTGTTTCTAGAGCCGCGTGAAGGGTGAAATGAATAGAGGGGAGGAAAGCGCTCCCACTGAGGCGTGCTCTCCGGCACGGGCTAGGGGGCTAGGTGAGCTCTAATTCCGACATGACTGGAGGGCACAGCTGCAGTGCGCTGGCCCCAACACGGCAGAGCCAGACTTAGCCACACAATCCACCAGCTAAAGCCTCCAAATGCAGGCTGTCATTACATAGTGGAACGATTACTAAGAGTTTTAGAGTTCATTATGTCAATAATCTATGGATTAGGGACCCTCACATGCATTTCAACTGCAATGATTCCAACCTCCTCTACCACTTCTCTAAATGATTGCCAACTTTCATTCTGGAAGGAAATTAAATTAGTATGAAAAAGCAACGTAAAATTAAAACATGCCAAAGATCTGAATGAAGTTTCCATTCTCTCATCTCCTCCCCTCTGATCCTCATGGTGTGTAGTTCACAGCGGGGCCGAGGCTAGGGCACTCTAATTTTAAAAGACGGTCGTGCCTACGGAGTAAACTTGAAAGAGGAGCAGATTTTAGAGTAAGTAATCCTGTATTCTCATCATCACTAATGCCAATAAAAAAGAATAATGAACAAGAGAAATGGCCAAAATAAGTGTACTATAGATAAGAGTAGTCTTTGATCCGGGAAGCCAGACCCATTTTACTAAAGGAAGGAGCAGATGCCCTAAAATGCATCTGATGGGTGATTAGAAGATATGATAAATTCAAAAGCAACAGAGAAGATAATGCAAAGTAAAACTGGAGCAAAAAACTGAATATCTTCTTCCTATCAAAGTTTTCTCTGCATGTGCAACTGAGATAGCTGGGATAATTTCCACTATCTTGGGAGAAGCTAATGATTCCTGGAATAATGAAAGCCCCTAAGGGAGAAATAATATGCTTGGTTGCTTTTCTTACTTTAGTTTGGCAACTAAGCCTTATTTCCTGTTGATCTGCAACAAAATGAAAATGACTTCCTGTGCAATGTTCCCCAAAGCAGTTAACAAACTGCACACCCCATCCCCGGCTGAAATGTAGCAAAGATGTAACATGGCAGCCTGCCAGCAGCATCTAGCAATAGCACCTATCAGCCTAGAAGATAAGACATGAATTGTCATGGGCAACAAATACTGAGTCCCTGCTGTGTGTAACACACTGAAAGTACAAAGATGTTTAATATAGATTCAGACTGTTCTGTTGCTTACAATTGAGCTGAGTGGACATTAATTCCAGATAAAAGTACCCGGAAATGTAAGATAACACATATACCAACAGGAAACAGGTGGCTCATATAATAAGTGCTTAACAGAAGCGGAGTGGAGACAGAGCAAGACTCAGAGAGAGAGTAGGATAAGGGGAGAAGGGCTGGGTGCGGGGAAGGGAGATAGATGGAGGTGGGAGCTCAGAGGCTGAAGTCAAAACTGCATCAGTAAGCATTAATACACAAATGTTAACTGAGCACTTCCTTTGTGCAAGACACTGAACAACGTGCCAGTTATATAAGACATCCTCTCTTCTTGAGGTATTTATGGTCTAGAAAGAAGTGAGGAAGAAAATACTTTTAGACAGAGATAGAGAGAGATCAGTAGGGAACTAATTGTGAAGATTCATAAAAGCAAAATATCCCTTTATAAAGGATGGGAAAACTTAGAAAGCTAAAAGGTAATTATCTAGGTTTCTTAGCAACCACTGAAATTCTGGGAAGAATTCTGAAGAGGGGCCCACAGTTCCGCATCGTGTCCTAAGACCACAGGGAAAGAGAATGGAGACAAGAACAAGTATTTCCTCAAGACAGACCACTTTTTCAAAGAGTACTATCTGCGAAACTTCTCTTTTCCACACAGAGTTTCCCTCTCCTACACCCCCAAGGTTAGGAAGCATGGTTTGGGGGAAAAATCACAGATACTCAGGACACCACCGCTGCAGGCATGAGAACTACCCACACTGGTGGCTTATTGGCCCAGACGTTCTCCTTGGTGCCCTGCAGCTGTGAACCCCTGAGAGGCTAGGTGAGCGCGTCGTACCTTAAAAGCTGGCAACGTAAGGCATTAACTAAGTTTCACAAAGATGCAAACTCTGACTTGGGCTCCTCTGTATTTAATTCTAAGACGAAAAAGGACAGGCTAAAGTCTGAAGTGAAGAAAAACCAACCTACTTCTATGGAAATCTGTCCATCCATTTCATATATAGACTTGTTAGGACACCAAAACTAAATAAGATCAAGAGCTAAAAATCAAGAGAATAAGAATTTTCCAAGCACTGACTCCATATTCCAAACCAAACTAGGAAATATGAGGACTCAAAAGACATATCCCAGGAATTTATAATTTACTTACAAAAACAAAACTTACATATTTAAGCAGCAGAATCCAAAAATGTCAGTATATTCACTCATTCACTGTTTTTTTATTTGACATATCTGTCATGAGTCCTTGCTACGTGCCAGACACTCTTCTAAGGACACTGATGATCTCATGAAGCCATGTTCTAGTCGGGGTGACAGTGCATACACAGAAACATCAGTAAGAAAACACTAGTGGCTGGCATTCACTGCTCCACAGAGAATTGAAATAGGCCCACGTGAGAGAACACGATGGCTGCTTCAGGTGGAATATTTAGAGAAGGTTTCTTGGAAGAAATGACATTTCCTCCGAGATATGAACCAGAGGAAGCCAGTGAAATGAATGTCAATGGAAAGAGCATTCTGGGCCAAGAGACAGCTGGTGCAAAGGCCCAAAGTCGGCACTAGATGTGAGTATGGGTGAAGGAAAGGGTATCAGTCCAGGACAAAGTGGGCAGAGGGGAGAGTGGAAGGCAGAGGGCAGATCACATACAGTTCTGCAAACCATATTAAGGAGTTAGGATTCTATTCTGAGTATGAGGGGAAGCCTTTAAGAAGCTCAGGATCAGGACACCTGGGTGGCTCAGTGGGGTAAGCATCTGCCTTCGGCTCAGGTCATGATCCCAGGGTCCTGGGATTGAGCAATGCATCAGGCTCCCTGCTCAGTGGGAAGCCTGCTTCTCCCTCTGCCTCTGCCTGCTGCTCCCCCTGGTTGTGTGTGCTCTCTTTCTCTCTCTGTCAAATAAATAAAGTCTAAAAAAAAAAAAGCTCAGGATCATGATCTAATCCATGTTTCTTAGGAATAACTCTGTTTTGTAGAAAACAGATTTTAGGGGAGGGATAACTATAAAAGCAAAAACCAACCTCATCTTTGTAAAAGCAAGATCAGAAGAAGGCTACTGCAGCCGTCCATGGCAGACGTGGTGGTGGCTTAAACTTGGTGGGGGAGATGGCGAGTAGTGGAGAGATGGGCTGTGTCTTATAGTCACCGTCACCAGAATGTGCAGGTGAGTTGGAGGCAGGAAGTGAGGAAAAGAGAAGGATCAAAGATATCTCCTTGATTACAGGAACATAGGCGCAATAAAATAACAAAACGGAAGAAATCAGAGAAAAATGAAATTAGTCGGGCAGAATTTCCAGGTGGCATCAAATAATTCATGAATGGCTGATCATGTTAGACGCAGTTTTTAAAAGCAAATTCATATACTGGATAAAGTATTAGAATAGATGAGAAAGGAAGACACTCTTCTTGTTAATGAGAAACATTAAGGGTGCACCGGCCAAGGTGGGAAGTAGCAAGATGTTTGGGTTGAAAAACCAAAAATATTGATTTCAATTGTCAGGATGGGAAAGGGGATCTGTTGGATGCAGGGAAGGTGGATGAGACATACTGGGGAAAGGCAACAAGTGTATGTGTACACACACACACACACACACACACACACACATACACACACACCAGTAGCTGCTTCTTCGAATTTAGATTTCCAGTGAACGGTGAATAACATCCAAGGCGAACTCATTTGTCAACAGTTCTGGTAAGAGATTGTTTATGGTCAGTGAGGAGGAAGCTAAGAGAAACAGATAACGGAAGTTAGGAAGGAAATGTGACCCAAAAAACCACTGCAATTTGTCATATAGCCAGACCTCTTCATAAGCTGTGTCCGAACGGACAGGCTAAGTAAAACTTGGGAATGTTCCTATGAGCCCACATCTGCCAGTGCCACCTAACGGAGACTCCTGGGCACTTCTCTGCAGAGCACCGCCCTCCACGGAGGAATCTGAAAGATGGCGGGCTGGCAGGAGAATGAGGGGAACTGCGCAGGCGCAAGCGGAAAAAGGCAGGTGGTGAGCTCAGGGACAGGCAGGAAAAAGCAAAAAAAGGGGGGGGGGTGCACCTGGGTGGCCTAGTCGTTAAGCGTCTGCCTTTGGCTCGGGGCATGATCCCAGGGTCCTGGGATCGAGCCCCCCATCGGGCTCCCTGATCCACTGGGAGCCTGCTTCTTCCTCTCCCTCTCCCCCTGCTTGTGTTCCCTCTCTTGCTGTCTCTCTCTCTTTGTCAAATAAATAAATAAAATCTTTTTTTAAACAAGGAAAAAGCAGGCTAGGGAAAGCAAACAGGTCTCTGGCGGGGTCATTAGAACAGACACCAAACTTTGAAGTGTAATACTCTAAAGGAGGAAAGTCAGCAATCTTTTCAGACATTCTGTAATACACAGAGTGAGGGTTTACTAAATATCAACTGACCAGTGGACCAAACTGAAGAATCACTACACCCTCTGAAAGGAGATCATTAGTAGTGTTGTGTGCTAGTGACAGCAAGGATAAAACAAAACACTGTAGTGGGAACAAAGACTCCAAAGATAATCAATCTCTTCACTCATCCATCAGCAGCAACCTTACATTTTTACATATTTTCCATCTGTCTCAGGGAAGACATACTACCTTCTCAAAGGACCTTCAAAATTTAAAAAGCTTTTTCCGTTCTACTTACCATACTAACAAAACCAGGTACTTTAATTACTCAGGCTCAAGGATATTCCTGTTCTGATGACAAACCTGGTTTCAAAAATTGCTTTGGTAATTCTGCCAGCTATGTCTGCTCAACACATGGGCCGAATCTTCCATAAAGTTTTGATCAAAGAAATCTTTATAACCCAGCTTCTAGCGCTGTAATAAAAAGCGGTACTCATCAACAAGGCAGTGACAACAGGAACTTTTTTGCAAAGAGCCAGCGTGATGGAATTGAGGAGTTCATTGGCTGATCCAACATGCTCATTGGGCACTTACTCTGTGCCAAGCACTGCCTGAGATGCTGGGTATATGGCCGAGGACACGATGTGTGATGTCCCTGTGCTTGCAAATCTTGCACTTCGGTAGGTAAGGGAGGGGATGAAGAAGCAAACATCTAATATAAGCATTCCAGAGAGCAGCCGCACAGGGAAGAAAGTGAAACAGGCGAAGAGCTTGGGCGGGAGCCACAGGAGGAAGGTTGCGGGGAAGGAGCCCTTCTAGGCTGAGTGGTCATGGAACGCCTCTCTGAGAAAGTGACATTTCAGCAGGGACTTGAATGGAGAGGAGTAAGTCATGGAGACTGAGGGAAAGGACCTATTTGGTCTGTTGCACTGTATGTCCAGGAATCTGCCCCACCTGTGCCTTAGCCACAACTCTCAACCACTAAGAAGGACACGATTGCAACTCACAGAGACCAGAAGACAGTCCTGACTCACTGAGGCAGCCACAATCACATCTGGTGAGGAAGGACTGGCCAGTGTTAAATCCAGGAATGCTGGGATGGGCCGTGACGCCAGCTGTTTTAAGGTCTGTTATCAGATGAAAGAGGGATTGGAAGCACTCTGGCTGGCCCAGCTAGTCCCAGCGGCTGGCACGGGACTATAGGGAAGGAGTTCGGGACTCAGTAAAATAAAGACTTCTCTGACAAAGCCGTTAAACTGAACAGAGTAGCTTAAAAAGTAGGAGGTGTTCTGACAGAGGAAGGATGCTTCCTGACTTTCTGGAGCGAGACACCAAAAGAAAAAAAAAAAGTACAAAATCTACAGGAAGATTCTTAATAGGATTGCAGCCGTGCGGTCCTTACTGGGATGGTTTGCTATCTGAGCTCTCTCTGTACACTGCCAGTCAGTGAACTCTTGTTTGTTAAGTGCCTATTGCAAGTTCCCTGGGGACATCAGAGGCAGATAAGACAGAGTCAAGGCCGTCCAGTGAAACCAGAGACTTTGAGTCTTATGGTACTTGTTTTTTTATCTCACTTGAATTATAGCTATTTTAATATTTTTTTCTCACCCTTAAAAAAAAAAAAGCTCTTCACGAGGCTTTCATAACATGAGTTTACTCAAGTAAGTGCCCCTTAGAAAAGATTTTTTACTCATCTTTCTATCTCTTCTATAGACTTCTGTAGTTCTTACACCAAGTAGGCACTAAATAAATATTTGCTTAATTATACTGACTTTAAGAAGTTCATTGCGAAGAGTAAGGTGATCTGAAATCTCTCCCATCAGACTCTGGACTAAGCAAGGAAGCCGGGGTGGTGGTTTGCCAAGGCCTCAAGGCTGATTTTTAGCTCCAGACGCATTTTCCTCCTGGTGTCCAGGATCGAACGCTCAAAGGTGTGAGGTGGCTCAGCACTGGTCTCAGCAAGCCAGACTCGGGCTGGAATGCGAATCTGGGCCCTTTTCCTTCCTCCGCCAGAACACTCCTGTACCGTCGAGTCCATGGCAGATTAAGTCACTGCGACCACTCCTGAGCTGCCTTGGTTTCTTCCCGTGTTTGTTGACTGAAATGGAAGAGTCGATCTCAGCAAGGCTGCTGAAGGGTCACCAGTGCTGCCCGGAAACCAGCACGCACGAGTGTCACCTCGCAGCCCCGGCCTGCCAGGTGCCACACTGGGAACGTCGGCGGGAGCCGCTTGTTTTCGATCTCGGTCCCCCGCTAACCCACAAATCCTGCCATCTTCCCGCTGCACGTTCTCTCAAACTGGTTCTCTCTTCTCTATCCACACGGCCAGTCCCCCAAACGACCCGCTTGCTGCTTCTCACGCCCACTTCCCACACCTCTCCGTGATCATTTCGCACAGCACGGACATCATCATCTTTGTAAACCAAAATGTTTCCTTCCTCTGCAGACAGAAGGAGAAACGTCAGATGGTTTCCCGTGAACTGGAGGGTGCACACTGACCTCGCTACTCGGCTCCACCGAACTCGTTTCCTACAACTCCCCACACTCGCTTTCCCTTCCCAGCACCGGCTGCCGGCCGCCCTGGGCCGCGTGTTGTCTCTGCCGCCTCCCCGGCCCCAGACGCCTACAGGACTCGAGCACCTACGGCACAGGGCACTTGAGCCGTGTGCCTTCCCGTGTGCCTGTGTCTCCTATAGACCGTGTAACTTATTCCTGAGATGCCCAGGTTCTGCAGAACGGAGATGCTATCTTTACACAAGTTATAATGCTGACCACGGAACCCAAACACCAAGCAGATGTTCCTGACATTTGGTGGCTAACAAATACATGAAATTGAAAAGAGTAAAATTGATTATTATTGCTCACTTATGAAATTTGTTTCGCAAGAGAGATTATAAGCTAAACAGGAAATAAGGGATGGATGCTTTTGACAATTTCATGGGTATAAAGTAGGTTACTTTGTAAAACTTAAAAACTTGGGAAATATTTCTTTAATCTTTTGAGGTGGAAGCTCATGGACCTGTTGGCTGGTTGCTACAGATTGGTGGATGGCCCAGGAGCCTGGTAGAAGGATGTGGTTTTTTTCTGTCCTTAAAAACCCAGACATGTCCTAGGAAGAACAACATAGTGCATGGAGGCCCTCTTTCCTCTGAAAACATGCAGAATATGGTTTGGTTGGGATACACTCTGATCAGAGAATAGGAACAAATGTTATGGACCAGTGCTTCTCAAATCTGAATGTGTAATCACACGACCCAGCTTTCCTCTTAACCTAATTCAAAAGGTGTGGGGTGGGCCCGGTCACTGGCCTCTCTAACAAGCGCCTCGGAGATGCGGATGCTGAAAGTCCATGGGCTGCACTTTCAGTAGCTCTGCCTCCTCCAATCCCATGACCACTTATCTGGTGATGGGGGCACTATGATTTTCTTCTCCAGTATTTTCACTATTCTCACCTTAAAAAAAAAATTATTTTTAAGTAAACTCTACACCCAACGTGGGGTTTGAACTTACAACCCCAAGATCAAGAGTTACATGCTCTATCCACCGAGCCAGCCAGGCACCCCTGTCATTATCTGAACTTTTTTTTTTTTTTAAAGATTTTATTTATTTATTTGACACAGTGAGAGACAGCCAGCGAGAGAGGAAACACAAGCAGGGGGAGTGGGAGAGGAATAAGCAGGCTCCCAGTGGAGCAGGGAGCCTGATGTGGGGCTCGATCCCAGGACCCTGGGATCATGACCTGAGTTGAAGGCAGACACTTAACGACTGAGCCACCCAGGTGCCCCTATTTGAACTTTTTGATTCTAATTTTTACTCATTACCAAATGTTAATGTTTTCAACATCTATTCAGCATGGATGACATGGAGATTATACACATCCTTTCATCCTTTTGAGTACTATTATTACATCCACACAATTTTACAGCTTTCTTTTCTCTGCCTTCTTTACATTAAAAAGAAGAAGAAGAAGACAACGGGTAGGTTTATTTGCTCTGGGAAATATGTCTATGTTTATATTAAAGCCCAATAATGGCCTAGTGGAATTTTTAGAAGATTGTGACAAGATTCTAATTTGTTCATATACTTAATGGAGTTGGCAAATACTAAGAAATAAGATGCCATCGAGAAGATATCATTACTATAGAATAATAAATACCATAGACTAAGAATTGCCATTTGATTCCATGGACCCAATGCCGTATTTTCCCAAATACCTGATCGTCCTGGAGCTTTGCCTCTTTATTCCCTTGCTGGCACTTATTTTGATAAGACAGCAGTAAAGCCTGTCTGTTTTCAAAGAGTTTTTGAGGCGGCCTCCAGGGCCAACACACAGGACAAAACCAAGGTACTAATTTAAAAATAACTATAACCAGGATAATGTAATCCAAAGATAGAAGAGTGAGACAGATGTTCTAGGAACATTAAATAGTTAAAAGAGTTAAACCCTAAATTATTCTTATTTCCAAAAAAAAAAAAGAAAAGAAAAAAGCGGGGCACACAAGTATGCGGTTCTCGTGTTCTTGTAAAAAAAAAAATAAGTTAAAGTAACAGTTTTCAAATATGTATTTGTTCTGTGACCCCTCTTACGAAATCCAAGGCCAAAAACAAACAATAAACGTAGAGCCCTGTCTTTGGAGAGATGAGATAATACTCCCCAAGGACACTGGTTCGTGACAATCTCGCAGTTGAGAGAACCCTAAAGAAAGGGTAGTTAACCTATCGCCTCTCTCTTCTTTCTGTTGCTCACTCTCTGGTCTCATGTCTCCAAGTTCGGGAACAGTGAAAAGGCTGCCAAAGTAAAACCGAAAACGATCGCTGGGCTTTGAGTAAGAAGATCAGAGTTGAAGAGGTTCTGACTAAACCCTTATTGGCTTTTGTACTTTGAGCAAGGCTCTTCAGCTCTTTTGGTCTCCGTTTCCTCATCTACACAATGGAAACAATTATTCCCAGGGCTGCTATGAGGTTCAAGATACTGGATGTGAATGCCCTTTTGAAATAAAAAGAGGTCCTAGTTATCCATAGATAGTATAAAACAGCTTCTCTAACCAGTTGCAACATTTTTTTCAACAACAGAAGATACATGTTTTGACCTGCTCTTTAAACAGGTATCGGAAGGAGTCTCAGCGTCAGGTTATTCTGTCTGAATTCACCTAATCAGGTAAAGGGTTCCTATTTCATCAAAGACTGACTGGAAACACAGAGGAAAGGCCAAGATGTTGAGTTTTTAAAAATAATCACACGAACAGTAGGAAATTCTTAATATTCTTTTTGTTAGCCTTGATGGACCATATCTGAGGGCATCAGTATTGTTTCACAAACAAAGATGGATTAACCGGATTCAAAGGGGAGTGTGCTCGGGCCTTTTAGGCACTAGATCTAGCAAAGGATTTCAGAGGCACGTGTGGAGATTAGAGAGCCGAGGATGAGGCTCAGTTCCTGGGATGTTCTGCATTATTATTTCTGGATTAAGAGATGATTAAAGAACAGGGCACTCAGAAGGCAGATAATGCGGGCAGACCGCACGGTCACTTTTAATGAAGAGTTTATAGTAAGTTATGATGATATAACACAAACACACAAGTCTACAACAGTCAGAGAGATGACAAACCACACAGTGCTGGCCACAATTATTTCACCCCTTCCCCTCCTCCCCCCAAAAGTAAGATACACAGTTAGGTGTAGTTCTTCTTCTTTCAAACAAAATTTTAAGGTACCCATTAGGGAAAGGCTGCAGCTAGTGAGTGTTGGGGGTCAACAGTGATCAGTGGTCATTACACAACATAGAGCCTGCTGAGAGAAAAAGATGTTTCAAAACTGTCTCTTTGTTGTTATTGCTTTGTAAGTGGAAATAAAACTTTAAATATAGCTTTTTTTTCAATTATAGACTGAACTTGCTGGCTGAAGTGTTAATATGTGTGTGTATAAATATTTTCACTGTTGGAGCTTACTCATTCCTCATTGTTTTAAAGGGCTTTAAATATTTAGAATATTTAGAATATCCTATCATTTACATCTATAATAACTCTCATTATTCCATTGAAATGAATAACTTCACCCAGTTTGGGGGGAAATCATTTATTTAAAAATGTTTAAAACAGATCTAACTTCAAATCTTATCTCTTAAAAATGCCGCATTATTACCAGAATACTGGAATGACTATAGAGGTAAATTATTATGAATTACCACTAATTTAAAAAGGGATTCTGCAGATTCTTAATTTTTCAGTGTTGCACCTTAATAATACTCATTTAAAAGTGGAAAAGTGTAATCATCTTCCTCGACAAAATTACCTAAAAAGTTAGCCATTACCAAAACCAGTAAACATTTAGCACATAGAATGTCTAAGATTAAGGTCTTGTGAATTTAGACTAAATTAATGATATTTTTTGAATCATTAAATTGTAACAAAAAAAAATGCCAAACAAACTGTGTCCTTACAAATTAATTTGGAAACTAATCTCAGTTTGAAAGTTTTTGACATTTCCATCAATTTTGCTCCTGGAACCAGAGTCCCCACTTTATTTTTAAAAAGTTTGTGAAGTCTCTGAAACTGAGTCTCAGATTTCTCAGCAGGAGGATTAATATCCTCCTCACTGGGTTCCTGTGAAGATTAAGGAAAATGATGGATGTGGCAGTACCTTGTAAAGAGCTGAGGGTTTTACACATTTATAATATTGTTAATAAGTAGGAAAATTTCCATTCACGTTGTGAAATCCAAAGCACAAAAACAACTTTAACATAAGTTAATAACAGGCAAGGTTACTGAGAGACAATAAAATTTCAAAATGTAACACAATATATATTTTTACGAGAGCATTAAGCAGGCTAGATAACTTTTTTTTTTTTAAACTCTTGGAATACTGAATTTTTCAGAACATAATAGAGTGTATTATCTATTTACTGGTAACAGAGGAATTATCAAATGCTTATATATATAACTAAGAATACTTGAAGATAATGGTGACTAATTTATTTGAGGGCTCTTTCAGCTTTCTGCTTAAGACCTCTGGCTCTCTAATGTGTTGTCTTCGAATCTTTTAGAATTGGGATTTAATATATACATAACTTACGGCATTCTATACTGTGATGAGTAGCATAGTTGATTACATGGAATGAACTCCTATACTGCGCACCTTTTTTTCTGGTTAACTTGTGGGTAGGGCCGACTTCTTGTCAGAGCTGATTAAATGTCATTATTTTCACCTTTATTTTCTTCACAGAAGCTGTCACCTCTATCATTATTGATTTTTCGATGACCATCCAATATGCTGAGTCAAAGTGCCTTTGTCGATAGATATATTACATAATGTTAACAAAACTTCTTTTCCTTCTTTATACATAAAAGTAAGTGTAAATAGAGTTTTGATATTTTCTACTTTCATCATAAGGAGACATCTTGTGAGGCAAATAGGACACTTCCTTTTAGAGACCTCTGCTTTATAAGATCAACACTACCAAAGGCTAGATTTCTGTTCAGTATCTCAATTGTTTAAAAAAGTATTCTGTTTCTTTACCTTACTGAAAAGATAAGTTTTTAATTACAAATATTCACTAGACCTAACCTTGCAAAGATAATCTCAAATGTCCTCACCAATTCCTCAACATCCAGATTCCATATCTTAAATTTACATCAAGGTAGAAAGAAGATGAGTTACATATTTTGCGGGCCCAGTATAAAATGAAAATTTGTGGGGCTCAGAGCAAGACCTTTTGTTCAAAAATTAAGAATTGCAAGATGGTGACAGAAGAGCATTCAACTGGGAGGCGCCTGGGTGGCTCAGCCATTGAGTGTCTGCCTTCGGCTCAGGTCATGATCCCAGGGTCCTGGGATCAAGCCCCGCATCGGGCTCCCTGCTCAGCAGAGAGCCTGCTTCTCCCTCTCCCACTCCCCCTGCTTGTGTTCCCTCTCGCGCTGCCTGTTTCTGTCAAATAAATAAATAAAAATCTTGGGGGAAAAAAACGCATTCAACTAAGCACAAGGGCCCTTCCAGGTGTGGCCCACGAAGCTGGCCCGGGGTATAACTTTTTCTAGAGTATAAGAAACTGAGAAGCAATTATCAGAGGAAGAGAAAAAAGAATAGGTGTGCTCTAAAGGTAGGCTGTCCAAAGAAGAGGCTTAGAGATCCAAAGATCAGTATCTCCCTTCTCTAAAATTCTGTCTTAAACTAGCCTTCTTCCAATCTGGCTTTATCTAGCAATTAACATCTTTGTAAGCTGTTAGCTGATGGCAGCTTACCCTGTTTCCCATCCTAGGGGTATTTTCACATTTATAGCGGACACTGAAAAACAAAATGACTTTAAAAATGAACAATCATCTTTTTGCAGATAACATTTTAGTACCGTAAGAGGCCTCAGTAACATTTGGGAGCAGGCGGGCTTCCCGAATACCTCAGGCCGTCTCTCATGGGACCTGCCGGCTTGTCCGTACTGGTACGATTATGCCCACTACCGGGGTCGTCAGAGGGTCAAATCCTTATCGTCTAAGAGGCAGTTTCATTTTCCATTTAAAAAAGTAGTATATTTTCATAGCACATTTTAGCAAACTTCGAAGGATCACCCCTAGAACTAAAATATCTGAGACTTGCAGAGGCCACGAGAGAAATGATCGCTGTCTTTCCTCAGCTTGCCAGGTGTTCTAGCTCCCACTGCTGTTTCTGATCTCTGTCACTACTGTTGGCAACAAATAGCTCTTCAATTACAGGATCCAGTTACTTCTGAATCAACCCCAGCTTGAAGCGTTTGATAATACAGTGAATTTCAGTGAATGCTGTGATTTAATGTGAAATACAACATTTATTGAGTGCAATCAACATATGAATGATATTTAGATTTCAACCAAGACATATCTACTAGGGTATTCTTATGGCTAAAATGTATTTATTATCTGTCTTTAAATGTATTTTAAACAAGATAACTAAAAAGGATTAAGTACATTTATGATTATGTAAGTTGGGTTTTTGGGGGGTATGACTCGGATAATTTAACCAGAAACAGATTTTATTACAGAAATAAAATGCATAGTGTTACATTTGGCAATGCCCGTGAGCTTCGAGTACACATGACCTGAACAAAAAGGAGTAATCAAAGCCATCTCCTAGGTTCATATGGATTGTTGAGGTTTATTTCTCACTACGATGTGCTGTAAATTTTAACTATCTATACTCCAGGAGACACCTAACACTTGTAGCACCTAAGTCAGAGAAACTAACCTTAAATAAATCAAGCCTTTTCACACTAATGTTTCCCTTTTAAACATAATATTTTCAAGTAAGTATCACAAATTTGCCCCTCATTTTGTTTGTTCACTATCCAGACGGGGTATTCTCTATCTTTACAAATAAACACTTGCTCATAGTTTCTATATTATAACTTTAACAACGGTCATGATGATTTTTAAAAATAAGATATCGCCCTTCACAAATCCTTCTAATTATGAGTTCAGGTTTTACTATTTCTTTTAGAAAATGATAAAACCCAGTCTCATTTTACCTAGATCTGTGTGCTTGAGGACAATTGCCTCAGAGAACAAGATCTACATTGTTATGATGATTTTTAGTTATGGGTAAGACACCCATTTGAATATAGTCCCTATTTTTTGGCTATGTCTTTAGATTGTGGAATATATGTCCTTTGAGCACACAGCTGGAAGAACACAGTGTGTGCCTTGCTTTCATGTCAGGGAGAAGACAGAAACTTGCACAGTTACCATATACTACTAAGACAGTCACCACTATTTGTGATATTGGCTGTAATCATTCCAATTAGAAAACAGACATGAGTGCATGTTGCTAACTCAATTTTTGTTATTTGATTATTATATTTAAAACCTCCATACTGCAGAGGCAGGGTCTAAGAGGTCCGTTCAAATGAGTCGATTTCTAATCATGTGTAATCATGTTTTGATCAAGTTCCTTCCAAAATTTATATAACCCATTGTTTCTAAAATGTTTTTTTTTTCTTTTCTTGTAACTATATAGAAGCAATTCTTTCAAAAGGATAGCAGCAAATTCTTTCAAAAGAACAACCAAGGGACATAGGAAAAGTTAACTATATATATTCTGCCATAGTTTTCTTTTTTAAAGATTCATTCAGAGTTTTCACAAGTGAAACTAAAAATAAATACTTCAGAGAAATATATACAATATTAAATATGTGTCATTTTTAAATTCGATACAGGAAAAATTAACAAATCAAAACCAAAAACTACTCACCAACTTACTAAAATAAATCAGTTTCCAAGGGATCCGGAAATCGTTGAAGGAATAATGACATGTAATCTTGGAAGTTTCTAGATTTAAAAACTTGAGGTCTGTGGACTTTAAAGTTTAAATCACATTTAGTTTAGTGAGTTCTTAAAAAAACTGACATTGTAACAGGACCCAATATCCAGCTGTTCTGCGGTCAACTCTGTCTCTTATCCCAAAGGGAAAAGTTTGCAGAAACGTATTGCCAGTTTGCTTTTATTCCATACTGATCAAATACCTTTCTCTGAATTTTTAAAATGTAAAGAAGTAATACCTTTTAAAATCTTGGGTCAATTAATACTGTATATTTTATAATTTCCAAGTATTTCCAAATACTAAAATGCATGGATTAGTTGGTTTGCAGTTTTTAGTAACATACCAAAAGGAAGGGGGAAGATGTGACTGTAGCATCTTCGGATTTAGGAAATGTGTTCAGGAAGTAAGCAGTCAGGGATACACTTGCATTTGTCATTGGCTTGGGCACTGGTGGGCTACAGAAAGCAAATGTCAGGTGTCATCTCAGAAGAGGCAAGAGATCTATACACATATCCAAACACGGCTTCCTCCTAAAATGGTGTGTTTTTTCCCAGAAATATTAACTGAATTTAGGATCAGCATGCCACCAGATGATGCAATAAAATATTAGCAGTTTTGTTTTTCTATGTCACGCTATGTGATTATTTTTAACAATAACAGCAAAGCATATACTTTTCTTCTTAGGTGAAAATTAACGTGTGGAAGCATGAGTGTGTGGGCATCATAGGTGTCAATTTGCATTGTAATATAACGTTGAAATGAGGCAGAATTTAGCCTAACTTCAGGGTTTAAATTGCAAAGCATTTTTAAATGGAGTATTTAAATATGGGAGGACTTTAATTTTGAAATCAGTTTGAAAGTAAAGATATAGTGTGATTTACTATTTACTACTCAACTATAACTTGTTTAGTTGTTGCTTCTACTGAATGACTGTGAACCAACTGGAAAAGAATAAATTATATTCTTTGGAATAACTATTCCAATTTAAAGGTTCTAGACATTGTTTCGAGGTCAAGTGAATAATCTGAATGACTTTTGTAGATTACACTTGCTTTTGACCCAATATGGATGGCTATGGGATATGCTTTCTTCCTGGTGATAAGATTATGACAGCTGACACTGGCAAGGTCCATTCATTACTTGGATGCTACCCTGAGTGCAGGGCTCCCCAAAACAAGACCTGACACAGAGATGGGGAGCAAAAGAAGTGTGAGAGCACCACTTAGTCACTAGACTCAACCACCTTATTACTGGAATAACTAAGGAAGAAAGATTAAAATAATTTTAGTCGGTGCACATTATGTGGAATTCACACGACTCCTTGCTATCTGCTGACTCAGGCACAGTCCTTACATTTCCAATATCGACTCATTTGTCGTTGCAAAATGAAAAATAAGTTCTGTCCTAACAATGACAACGAAAACACAATCAGTTTGAAAATAAAAATTCTGGCCTCTTAATACACCGAATAGAAATACTATAGAAACAAACACAGGAAGATAACAGCAGTCAGGTACATTTTATTTCTGCCCTCCCTCCTTCATTCCAAATAATTAGAGCTCTACAACACAAATTTTCCCTTATCACACGGGGAGTCTGGGCAATAAATCCAAGTGAGAAAACTAATATGTGAATCACCAGGATCATGAAGTCAGTTGAAAAAGTCCCTATGTTAAGTTATCTGCAGCCTGATTCACGATGGCTGCGATGGCTGCGTTGAATGTAAGCATTCCCTCAGCATGGTATTGCCAAGGTTATGACATCACTCTTTGCTTTTTACTATTCATGTTACCACATGAATGTTCAATAGACCCAGGACAAATAAAATGAGGGTCAGGGTTACCCTCATTCTTAGAAGGATATTTTTCAATTATATATTTTGTTACATCTTAAGAGATAAAAGCTGGATCTGCAAGTGATTAAAAGATGTTTTATATTCATGGTTTCATTTCTGCTGAAATAAATGCGTAATTTAAACCACACATAATTCCTAGCAATTTAGGCCCATTACAGAGTTCTAGCTTCTTTTTTATGATAGTTACTAATTAAAACAGAGTGCTGCTGCCACGTGGAGCCTGTGACTTCCACATACAGGTTTAATGAATAAAAGGTCCTGACATAAAAATGAAAACAATACAGACAAAGCTGCAAGCTGTTGTGTTTCTAGTGTATGGTAAAGATTAAGGACATTCGATGAAGTTAAGAATCATGCAGAGAAAACACTTGTTAATTTCATTCTTTACAGGAAGAATTAGAGGATTTTTTAGTGAAATCTGAAATAGTCACTAATTTTTCTAACTTCTGGACCCCTCATTCCCAGCTGACTGCCCCTTCTGAAGAATTTAAACTCATCAGAGTCACTCTTAAAGGATAAATGATGGATATTTTAATGTAATCCTTCATATAGGTTTAGATTGAAAATGGGAATTGGGACCATAATTAATTATGTTGCCAAGTTTTTTTAACTTTAAGGAGACAGACTGAGGCAAACGAGGGCATTTCATAAGAGTGCAACCTTCTAAAAGTTCATGGGTTAAAACTTTGGTAAAATGACAGTATCTTTTTGACATTTAATTAATTCCATATGCAGAATGAGTGTGAGGAATTAATACCCTTTTGGTGTATTCACTTTCTGAAACCACTGTAACAAGAAACTGACACAAAATCAAAACCAAACATAAACACTGTCTTCAGCTAGGGTACGGCCTTATTATCACCCTTAATAAACCATAATTAATAATGATAAATACGAGAGCCCTCAGTTCACTGTGCTCTGTACGCATATTTGCTCTCGCACCCATCCATCACATCTTTCAGGATAATAAAACAATTCAATCCCATCAAATCCTCAAAACCGCTCCCTCTGGAGGGATGTTTTATCTCTACTTCTGCGAGCCCAGGGAGGATTTTACTTGTTTAAAGGGGGCGGAGAATGGAGCGGGGGTCCTATTTATTTCCATTGACGACTCCCCTGGTTCTCACAGGCGCTCAGGGACCGGGTGGGAGGAAGAAGGGAGGAGGTACGGAGATTCCCTCCTTCAGAAAAGAAAAAGGGTTCAGGAAGCGAGGCAAAAGAAGGGGTGGGGGTGGGCGAGGGCGGTGGGGGGAAGAGGGTAATGTGTTTGGAGAGGTCAGCGACCAAATAAAAAAATAAATTGTTTTTCGATACAGCAGGATCGAATGATGATGAGAAATAGACAAATTAACCAGCCCAACTAAGTTGCTGAAAGGCACTATGTTAAAAAAAAAAAAATCAAACCCAGAGACATTTTCTCAGGTTCATTTCTCGCTCAAGGTCTTGGTTTCAGGGAGCTCCTTGTACCCAGAGAAGGAGATGGACAGCGCCCCGAAGGGGACCGGGAGGGGAACCGCGACCTGGCCCAAAGGACAGCTCAGCGCCCTTGTAGAGGTGCCCGCGGCAAACTCCAAGCAAGGGCCGCGGCGACCGGCGTGGACCTGGTGCGGGGGGCTGCGGCGAATTCTCCAGCCTCGGGCGGGGGTACGGGGGGGAGGGGGCAGGAAGGGCGCACAATTAAACGAAACCGCACCCTAAATTCTGCAGTTTGCGAAGTGTCCCAGGAGAACAGCTGGGACCTGGAACCACTCGTTCGGATTCCTGAGTGTCGGGGCCACCCCAACTCTCAGCTCGGTGGTACTGAAGGTAGCGCCGACTAGAGCGAACACCGACTGGTGCACAGACAGGGCTAGGGCACGACGCCCTGCCGCTGGGTCTGGGGCTGGAGGGAGGGACCCCTTGGTGGCTGCTCTGGTACCCAGGCAAGACGTAGGGTCAGGTCCCAGGCCTCCCTGCTCAGCTCGAATAAGTTTCCCTAACGATGCTCGGCTAGCAGGCAGAAGACTTACCAGGAGCCAGAGCGGTGGGGGTTCGGCTGGCCGAAGCGGACCGAGATGCCAGCGCCCCGGCTGCGCGGCTGGGGGCCGCCCGCCAGGAACCCGCTCCTGCCCTACCCGCCGGCGAACCAGCCCCATGAGCAGCCCAGACCCCTCGCTTTTCGTCCCGCACTCACGCGCCTCCAAGACCCCAGTCCCGCAGACTTTCTCCAGCCAAGGGTGGAGGGCATGAACCGTAGAGGGAGGCAGCAAACCCTCCGGCAGGCGGGCAAAGTAAGTGTCCAGGCCAAGTCCGGGATAAAGGTTCCGTGGCTTCCCGGACTCCGCCGCGCCCTGGGCACCGGGAACCCAGTGTCCCCGGCCTGTGCACCCCGGTCTCTCCACCTCCTAACACTGTTCGCGCCGCCCAGCCACTAAGCCAGCGTGGAAAACCGAGGGAGACCTGCTCCACGCCCCTTAAGCCCTCGGCTCCTCCGGATCTGGCGCCCTCGTCCAGCGGTGACGGAGAACCTCGCTGGGCCCCTCTGAGTTAGGGGACGCGCGCCTCCACCCCCATCCCAGATGAGCCCTCGGGTGTGAACGCTCCCTGTGCCAGATTTTGGGGTGGCGGGCTAAGGCGTGGAGGCGTCAGGAGTTTGCTTTCCTCTCGCTACTTACCTTACAAAAATCTGTTTGATTTTCCTGGGATGGGGAGAGGAAAAATCCCTCCCCGAGGTGTGGTGTGCGAAACAGTCCACGTCCCCGGCACCGGCCAAGATGCTAAGCACCAGTACTCAGGAACCGAAGGGGCTGGGAGGCGGAGGAGGAGGCAGATAAAAGAGAAAAATTAAACCCGCCGAAGTGTCCCAACTTTGCGGTGGGCGCTGCAAACTTCAAAGGCGGGCGAGGCTGGTGGCGCGCGGCAGCCGAAGTTGCTGCGAAGTGGAGCAGGGAGAAGCGCGGGGCTGGGGGATCCCGGGACAGAGCGGGGAAGTGGCGGGAGGTCCTTTTAAAAGGCGGGGAGCGTGCGGGGGCTGGGCGGCGGGAGGATGCTGCCGAGCCGAGCGGGGCTGTCGCGGGCTCCGCGGGCGGCCGCTCGGGGCACCGGCGCCTGGCTGGAGTGCGACGCGAAGAGAGCCGGGCGCGCGGCGGCGGCGGGTGCGCGGCTCGGTTCGCTCCGCTCTCTCGCGGCTCCGAGCGGGGACTGTGTGTTCGCTCCCGAGTGTCACTGCTGAAGCCCAGAGCCGCTCCCCCTCCCGCCCCACCGCTGCCCGCCCGCCCCCTCCCTCCTCTGCCCGATGCCTCCCCCCCCAGTTCCTCCCTCCCTCCCGCTGCGCGCCACCGCGCGCGCGCGCGCGCGCAAACACACACACACACACACACACACACACACACACGCCAGGACCCAGCGCTCCCCAAACAGGGACCCTCGCGGGCGGCATCTCGGGGGACACCCGGCCGTCCTTACAGCCCCGCCTGTCTCTAGGAAGGAGAGGGAGGCCCATCGAGACCCCCTAAAAGCCACAAAACCTAGGGAGAAGAGTACGCGGGGCCATCGCACCGTCAGGGAGACCCGGGTGCACAATAAGGGGATCTCTGGGGTTGATGCGGGGGGGTGGGGAGTGGAGAGAAGAGCTAAATCCAGAAGGTCGGAGGCGGAAAGCGGAGTGTGCAAACTGTGCATTCATGTCCCACTTTTCACCCGACCGCCTGCCTACCACAGCCTTCACTCAGGGAGCGCTTCCCCCTCGGTGCACACCGAGCCTCCTCCGGTTTGAAACTCAGCAGCTGTTTTAACAATTGAAAAGCGGCCCTGCAGGACCAGTGAGAGACGGAGCAGAGTGTGTGAAGCCATTAAGGCTGACTAGGTAATTATGATAAGAAGTTACCTAATTAGCAACCTGGCCAGGGCAGAGAAAAAAGGGGGGGGCGGGGGGGAGTACCGAGTGATTTAGTGATCTCATTTTCCCAAATGCGAACCCAGTTTCCAGCAAACCTGGTTTTTATACTCTCAAATTTTAAGTTCTCAGAGAATAGTTTATTAAGATAGAGTGTCAGTATTGAAAGCATGAAAAATACTTGCCCTCTTCTTATTGCCACAGAGAAATGGAGATCAATAAAATGAAAATCAGCCTTACCGAGGTCATATGAACAACTATGGTCTTTTTGTTAAATACCTGGTCACAGAGGGCGGTGCAATGAGGCTCCCGAAGTTTTGTGGCTCCTAGGTGAGAATACTGCGATAGATGGATTTATGAAACTGTTTATACTCCACAAAATAGTTTTGTAAAAGCCATAGAATGTTCAGACGCTTATTTATTTATTTAGGGTATGAGACAATGAGGTGAGAAAAGGGGATCTCTTGGTCACTGCTCAGAAGATCTGGAGAAGTGACTCCAGTACTTACTTAACAGATATGACCCAGAGCTGGTCCTTGGGCATTCATTAACAAACATTTATTAAGTGCCTACTGTGTACTATGTATATCTTTGCGCTGTGATTTCAAGGTAATACATAGTGCATGCTGACTTTAAGGAGCTCATAGCCTGATGGGGAGACAGAAGCGTTAATGGAAGTGGAATTATCACTATAATAAATGTACCTGTTGGGTATGTTTCTGTGTAGGACCATTGGAAAGGAAATAGCTAATTCTTCTTTAGAAGGTACTCTTGATAGAGATTTTAGTGTAGAGTTCTGAAGGATGAGGAAGAGAATGCCAGGCAAATAAGGATGGGGAGGGAAGGGCATTCCATAGAGAAAAGCAAGTGAAGAGGTTAGGAAAGTGTTAGAAGGTAGGCATGGGTGGATTGCTGCTGGAAGTAAGCATGGCCAGGCCACACTAGGCTCTATGGGCCCAAAGGGCCAAAATTCTCCTGAAGGTGGTGCATGGCTGGGAAACTATTAAGGGCTTTACATGAGGACAGATTTTAAGGTTTCTAATTGTCATCCAATAAGAGTTTTAAAAAGTTATGTCTGCCATTGCTGTGGAAGACAAATAGGAGCGAGATGGCAGTGAGGAGGTTATTTCCAAAGAAAAAGTTAGGGCTCAACTAAAGGCAATGGAAGTGCCAGTTGGGAGGTTGGGGCAGCTCTAGAGATATTTAAGAAACAGAACGGACAGGACCTAGTGGTTGATCAGATATGGAGGATAATGGAGAATAGGAGTAGTCTAGACTGACATGGAGGTTTCTGGTTGGGGCAAGAAGGCAGGAGACGGTGCTATTTGCCAAGAGGAACAAGAAAAGAAAGGAGTAGTTTTGGTAGGAATGTAATGAGTTCTGTTTTAAACTTCTTGAGTTGGGGGCAAATGTGGGATGTCTGAGTTCAGTACTGTGTAGGCTGTTGGAAGGAGTGTTCCTAAGAGAGAAGATCAAAAATAGATGATCCATCAGGAATCATCAGCATTCAGGTATTTCTTAAAGCCAGGGAGAAGAAGAAGGCAGCCAGGAAGAGACTTAGGATGGAACATGGCAGACCACCAACATTCTATTCACGTAGGGAGTAGATGGAAGAAGAGGAGCCTGCAAAAGAAAGAGATGGAACCCAGAGAAGAAGGAGGAAACTAGGAGAGAGCAAGGTTGGTGAAGCTGAGAGAGGAAGGGACTGTTGACCGGTGCAGAATGTGGCAGAATGATCAAGACAGCCAGACTGAGAAGCAACTGCTGCTTCTTACAAATGTCTCCGTGATCTTCACCTAAGCAATTGTAGTTTATGGTATATGTGTGTGAAGGATCCAGATCATAGCAGGTAGAGAAGGTGGGGTCATGGGGACAGAGAACACAAGTTCATTTTCCTAGCGGTTTGGCCTTGAGGGAAAGGAGAAAAGTAGAGGTTGTGCTTTTGTTTGTTTTTCTTATGTGAGACACTTGGTCTTAACTGCATGATCCTGAGGGAAAAGCAGGTGGAAAGGGAAAGGCTGAGAAGTTTATGGAGTTCTCGGAGGATCATTTCCCTCGTCAGAATGGGCAGCGCACTCCAGCTGGCCCGTGAATCTCACAGAGCTAGAGGGGAGTTTGAGTAAACCAGAGATTGAGACAGTACTTTAAAATTGCCATTAGGAAGAAATGGAGTCCAAAAGGCATGAAAGTGACTTAGCATTAATGCAGACAATTCGTGACAGACCAAATCTATGTGATAAGAACTCTGTGAAGCATAGTTTTATGAAAGGTCCGAAAAATATTTCTGTTTTGAACATCAAGATTTGCATACATATCAATATACCCTGTCTTCTCAAAAAATGTATATGTATTCAATATCTTCAGACTCGGGTGATGTGCCGAATTAGATAGAACGTGCATTATGTAGTCAGGCACACTTGTATTGACTCAGACAACTATTGGCTATGGGGTAAACAGGTTAGCCTCACGGAGCTTCAGTGTTTTGTTTTGTCTTTCAAGTATAAAAATGGAACAAATTATAGCTGACTAACAGATGTTTTGTGAGGATTAGGTAGTATGTCATATTCAAGTGTTTGGCAGAGATTTATTTATTTATTTATGAAATTACTTTTAGATTATGAAATTTATTATTATTTAATTGGGGGAAGAAAGCCGAAAATGATTATAAAATTAAGAATATAATTAAAATCTGTGTAATTAAAATCTCCTCGTTCAAGCCTGCGTCTTAAAGCAGCAATCCTCCAAGTACTGTCCATAGACCCCTCAGGGGTTCCTGAGACCCTTTCAGGGAGTTCTACAAGGCCAAAGCTATCACTATATTAATTCTAAGGTGTTATTATTTTTTTTTTTTACTTTGTTGACATTTGCACTAATAGTGCAAAAGCGATGGTGGGTGAAACTGCTAGCACCTTCACATGGGATCAGGGCAGTGGAACCAAACTGTCCTAGTCGTTGTAGTCTCCACTGCCACAAATGTCACTTTCACTTAAGAATGTCTTTGATGAAGCAGTAACACTTATTCATTTTATTAAATTTAAACCCTTAACTCTGTCCTTTTCATATTCAGTGTGGCAAAATGGAAGACACACATAAAATTCTTCTGCGGCTTCCCAAAGCACAGTGTTAGTCTCGAATTAAAACCCTTGGGTAATTGGGTTGTGAGCTAAATTAGTTGCTTTTCGTTCATGAAACGTATTTTTACTTGAAAGAACAACTGACAGACAAGCTACGGTTATTTACACTTGGATGTTTTGCAAATATTTTCTTCAAAACAAATTAAGTGAGCCTGTCACTTCAAGGTAAACAACTGGAAGTATTTATTTTCAATGAAAAATATGGGCTTTCAAGTAAAAAATAGAGAATTTAGAAAACTTGTCTCCGCCACCAAGAGCTTGGTAGTTTTCCTATATTCAAAGTCTTTTGTACTAAGATTGTGATCATTTTAATTAATGTGTTTTTTTGATATGGTACAATGAAATGTATTGACGTTTGGAAGATCTGCGTGACTCAGTGCACCAGTATTTCCAAATGACCAATGACGGATGATGATATAAAATCATTCATGAGTTAAAGATCCATTCAAAGTACAAGATAGATTGAAGGATTTTAATATAATGGAGTATGAAAATTTAATTGACACAGTTTCATATTCCGAACTGCAATTAGAAGGTTTAAGAAACTACCACTTGTTGAATTTTGGCGTAGCATCAAAGAAGAATATCCAGAATTATTAAAAGTGTTATTAAAATGCTGCTGCGTTTTCCAACTACATGTCTATGTGCAATGGGGTATTCTTCGTCTACTTCAAACAAAACAACATACTGCAATACAGATGGAATATAGAAGTGATGTGAGAATCCAGCTGTCTTCTACTAAGCCAGATGTTAAAGAGACTTGCAAAAATGTAAAACAATGCCACTTTTCTCACTAAATTATTTTCTTTGGAAAATATAGTTATTTTCAGGGAAAAAAAGTTATGTTAACATGTAGCAGATATACCACAGTTATTTTAAAATAAATCTATGAATATTTTAACAATTTATGTTTTAATTTCTAACATAATGAGTACTGATAGCAGTAACCCATGTAAACCAAAGTTCCTTGGGATCCTCAATAACTTTAAGACTGTGAAGCGTTCCTGAGAACCACTGTCATATGCAATAGGCTCAATCATGAAAATAGATTGAAACATTATCAATAGACTGACAGATGATTGTTGAAAGATCAAATAGACTGAAGATCATCAATACTACTGAAGTATTCTGCCTATCGATTGGCCACCACCTTAATTGTATCCGTATAATATATTTCTCATTTTACACATATACATACACTTTCTATACATATACGTAACTTCACAGAGTGTTGTGGTTGACATCTCCACTCTGGGGACTGGGACAAAAGAACTGGTGGAAACCATCATACAGATCCTGAAGCTTGGATGAAACGGTGTCATAGTCCTGGCCATACCACTGAATCAGAAATTGGCGTTCTTTTGTCTGTGGGCTCAGTTTCAATCCCTTTCCCACCCCACCCCACCCCACCCTCTCAATGGCAAGGGTTGTTATGCAATTCTTGAAGTGGTTCTCTAAAGCTCCTTTGAAATTAATGATTACCTCTAATTTGATGACTCTACACACTGAACCAATGTAAAGTTGAAACGTTAAGCCCCAGTCACCTTTCATTCTTCCAGAGGGCATTAATTCACACAATAAATATTTGTTAAGCACCTACTATATCCCATGGATTATGCTAGCTGCTAGAATAAAAGAATAAACAAGGCCCTTGTTCTCCAGAAGCTGTAGTCTAGTGGAGAATTAGGTAATTACCATGTGATATAATAAGGGGGATGTGTGTGTGTGTGCTGTGCAAGTCCATGAGGAGGGTGGGAATGGGACATCAGGGAAAGATGCTTGAAGAAAATAACATCTAAGTAGAGACCCAACAGATGGATCAGTCATCTTGGGCTACAGGACGGGGCTGTGGAGTCAATGAGGGTTTGAAGGAAGAAAGAACATATCTAGGGAATGTTACCTATTGGGGACATATGTTACATTAGGGAGTGACATATTTAGGGAATATTACAAAGAAGCCATTACTATAGAAAATTGCCTTAATTAAATCACTTTAATTATAAAGGTGTAGATAAGCTCAGCATAACTTTCTTGAGTTTTAGTTTGTTTGAGAAGTAGAATGGTGTATTTAAAAATTACTATAGTACATTTAAATACATTTAACTTAAATCAGAATCACCATTATCTTACAAAAGCATCACTGGATTAAAACATATTTAAAATTTTATTACAAACTTCAAACATAATTTTGCATGGATTTTCAAAGATTAGTTTAGTACATGGAAAAGAAAATTACTCTTACTTTGTTCAAGACACTGTGCTCACTGCTGAAAGAGATACCAAAAAATACATAGAATAGTATTTTCCCAGAACAACTCTGCAAGGAGAGTTCAGACATTTTTTCTTTCCTTTCTTTAGACATTCAATAAATATTTATCTGCCAGATCCTGAGGCTGTATTATTAAAAAGACAGAAGTTGCCCCTGCCCGCAGAGAGCTTACAGCACAATAGTGCATAATTAGTTGGCTTTCAAATTTTGGTCACAACATCTGACACCAAGGGGTGATTGCCAAGGGAGTGGTAACCATCATAAAATAGAACTTATTCACCTTGGGAAAGGTTTGGATCTATGGAGAAGAGAGTGAGAGCATTGAAGCCACAGAAAAGTAGTTGGGAAAGGTTCAGAGGAAGGAAATACCAAGAGGCATTAAGAGGCAGTGAAGAGTACAGCTTGACTAGGATGGATTTTGCTAATGGAATTAATAAAGAAAAAGAAATTAGATACATAGGTTGGGTAGATTGGAGTGACCATATTAGAAGAGGTTTGGACTTGATCTTCTTAGCAATGGGGAAAACTTAAATAAATAAAACATTAAAGCAAGCACCGTTTGCCGCACTTAAGAAGAGCCCTCCTGGTTTGTAAAAGAGGCATTCTTTGGATTCTAGTAAATGAGTTCCTCTTACAAAATATCCCCATTTGTCTTACTTCAAAGTATATATCCATTCATTGCATTTCAATATAGCCGTGCATTTCAATATATATTTTAATATATCAATTAGTAAAAGCAACATTTCTGACATATTACACTTTATCAGTTATGTGCTGGAAAAACTAAAATATTTTTTAATGTCAATCCAGAAAACATTTCCTGAGAACCTCCTATGTTCCAGAAGAAAGAATCTACTGATGACATTGAGTCTTAGCCTGTGATATCCTATCACTGTTCTTTGGTCCAGGCTCGTTGACCAAATCAGCATGGTTTGCTGTTTTCAGTACCCTGCACCAGATCAATTACAATGACCAACAGTGCAAGCCTCAGCGAGTAGCAATATTGTAAGGATAGTAAAATTATATGCACACAAAAATAGAGAGATGAGAAAAGTCTGGAGTATAAAAAGGGCTGAAAGAAACAGGGGTAAGGATGCATTCTTTGCTATAACAGGGAGTCCAGGGGTATGTGATTAATATGTTCCTATAATGTGGGATCATTTAAAAATTGTTTTATTTTCTGGGGCGCCTGGGTGGCGCAGTTGTTAAGCGTCTGCCTTTGGCTCAGGGCGTGATCCCAGCGTTCTGGGATCGAGCCCCACATCAGGCTTCTCCAGTGGGAGCCTGCTTCTTCCTCTCCCACTCCCCCTGCTTGTGTTCCCTCTCTCGTTGGCTGTCTCTCTGTCAAATAAATAAATAAAATCTTTAAAAAAAATTGCTTTATTTTCTATCTCTCGTGGTTTATTTAGGCACAGCTAAAAAGAAAACTCTTCCGTGCGGGCAGTTTGGCCCAAGTGCCCAATAGTTCCATGCCAGTGATATCATAATGCCTTAAGGCCACACAGACACAAAGCCTGGTTATTTTTTAAACGTTGTGAAGCTGAATAGCATGAGATAGAGTGGGAAAAACACAGGCTTCTGAGTCAGAGGTCTTGGGTATGATTTCTTACATGGCCTCTTAATAATTCTGTCACTGTGAACTTGGAAAATTATTTAATCCCTCTGAAGTTCTGTGTTCTTATCTGTAAAATGGGGATAATACAATTGCTCTCATAGGGCTGTTGTCAGAATTAGACTGTTTTAAATATGTAAAGTATCTGATACAAAAATACGTACTAAATAATTGGCGGTTCTTATTCCCTGGATTCAATTTGCCTTAAATTTAAATTCGATTTGCATGAATCATTTGCCCCTACCTAATCAGAAAACCATTTTTAAATGAAAAAAATAACATGAATGGAACATTCAGAATGTGCCCATTAGGATGACCAACACGAGTGATTTGTGTTTGACAAAATGTACTATATCTAGTACTCTTCCCTTTATAAATTTTATCTAGTTTATTCCTTAAAATATCCAGTGAAAAGGACATAATTTTCCATATTTCTCTGATGAGGAAACAGAATTAGAGGCATAACTGGCCAGGCTGGGGTCTAATCCCAAGTCCCTGCACTTAACCAACCCTCCAGGCTCTCCTGATATATTACTTGGAGCCTTTCCACAACTATTTTCACACATTCATTTTTCTCCTTTTGGTGCTGTCGTGTTAATGGGCAATTTTTAGAAGAGGATCTTACCGCAGAATTTGATTTGGTGGCTCCTTGTTGGCACTCCATAAGAGCAAACGTAACCCCACGTACTGTTTCCACAAAAGCGTCCGGATTTATCAGTTCTAGCCACAGACGTCTCCAGTCCCAAGTCTGGAAGATTAAACCAGACAGAGGTGGAGTAGTCCAGACTGAGCTAGCTGTCGGAGTCTTTTACTAGACAACCATATTTAAACTCCATCCTATTGACACAGTGTAGGTCCTTCCCTAAACGTACTTAACAAATGAGCTGTCTATGAAAAATGGGATGGATAGGAGGCCTGACATAATATAAAAAATCTTAACATGTGCAGCTCATTAAAAAAAAGACATATGATTATATGTACTTTTGATTCAACCACTTTTCATTACTAGTAATTTGTTAACCCTAGAGCTCAATTAAGGAAAAAAAAAAGCATCTCCTCATTAACCCGTTGACTGTCTAATCCTTGTAGTGAGTGTCTACATGCCTGCTACTGCTACTGCTCTTGGAGTCCCCACAAGAGCCACCTTCCAGAGGTATTATTATGATCCCCATTTTAGAGATGAGGCTACCGAGGCTGTCAGAATTTGTCGTATTTTTGCCAAGAAGAAATTTGAACCCAGGCAGCACTTTCTTCTGTGACACGGTCTTCTCCCCTTTTGGAATAGATTCAAGGTGGCCTCTCACAAGTGTAGGGAATGAACCAAATAATGAAAGAACAAGTCAACTCCAGTCATATCGACATCCATTTTTAGCTATTGCTTATAAACATTTTCCCTTTGAGAACATAAAACTTGTCTTGAATAGAAGAGCGTTATTTAAAAATTCCGTTAAGCTTCTTTGTGTGTTATCAGACTCAAATACACTAAATTCCTTATTGGATTAGAGAAGTTCGGGCTGGATTTTGTCACATTTCTAGTTTTCAATACCATGTCTCAGAAAGAAATGTATTAATATTTACTACAGTGTGCCAGATCAGATTCTGCTGTAAAACTGATCAAATAGCAATCACTACTCTGTAAAATTCAAAATCTGTGTGTTCAAGGTAATGAGAAACAGAGGCGGTTCTCATTTTCTGAGCATAACTTCTCAACTCTCATTATGCTCTATTGAAGAAAAAGATTGCATTATTTCGGGTCATGTAAAAGGAGTTAAGCCATTTTTTTCTGGATAATAAGTTGTAATTGAATCACTGGAAATATTTTGGGAAAACGGCTTTCATTCCAACAGAGTCCGATGTGACTCTGAAAACTCCTGGTGTTATAAAGGAAAATTATGATTTTTGCTAATGTAAGCTTAGACCATTTAACCTAAATCATCTTCATTCTTCGGATTAATCCTTATATGACATTTTCTCCCTGTAGAATATAATCAACATAGAACCTTGAATTTTTCCTCTCTTGTCTTCCTAGCATTTTGTCAGTATTTCTGTCTGTATTTCTAAGGACGTCAATTTCTCTGAACGTGATAATCATAGTGGTGTTGTATCTATTCCAGTCCCTAAGCCTGAAACTATTCAGTGAAAATCGGAGGGAATCCCATTGTGAAGAAACTGCGAACTGAGGGGTTGGACATTTTTCTGCAATTAGAAGAAAATAACATCATGAACATTCAAATAGGGTGGAAATTCAGAGGTCATTTGAAATACTAAACTCCAAAAAACTCATTTGTGCATCTGTCAAAACATAGGAAAATCATTCTGATTTTGAAAGAACTTTTCAATGACCTTATCTATGTGGGAAATTGCACACTGACCTATGAGGAATATGTAATTTGTGTTAAACACCGAGTCTCATTCAAAGACTAAAGATGATCTTATATCCTACACCAGAATGTTTGTAATTTGACTGAGAAAGTTCTTAAGGGAATACGTGAAAGAAATCCAGCAGGATCCAAGTGCAGAAAGACCTTCAAAAGTGCTAAAATGTCTGACTCTATGCTTGCATGAACACACACTTTATGAGCCCCCTACTTGCTCTTCCTCTGTATTTTGAAGCAAGTCCAGCAAGACACATGTAGGGGAAGAAACACAATAAAAAGGAGAAGAAAGGCAGTGGGAAATAGGGATAGAGAGGAGAGAAGAGTGAAGAGAAAAGAGCAGTGATTAAGAGTTTAAAATAGGGAGTCGTGAGAAAGGAAAGACAGGTAACAGAATGGTTAAGGCGCAGGACAGTGGTAGAGGGCTCGGAGGCGGAAGATTTAACAAGGGAAGAAGGCAAGGAAAGAAAGAGCGAATGCATCAGAGGAGTGGAGAAATCCAAGTAAAAAAGGGGTGATACATGACTTAGCACCAAATCTAGAGATAACACCGTAAAGCCAATATTTATATAACGGAAAACAAAGCTGAGTAAGGACAGTGACATTTACTGGTGGTGGGTGTGGGCAGGGTAGCATTTTTCAAGAACTTCTGTCTCCTTACCAGTTAGAAAAGCTTCACAGAAGAGCTTGGTTTTTGTCTGAGTGAAAGGAAAGGAATAGAAAGCTGAGGCAGAAAAGACCTTGAAGGTAGAGGAGTCCTTTTAGGAAAAGGAGAGAAAGTAAATTGGATTGTATATTTGCACCAAGTGGGATTTGAGCCAATATGCCTTAAAGCAGAATTTCCCCAAAGTTCTCTGTATTTAAACACAGCTTCTACTATTACTTGATTTGTTTAAACTGTAGACCTTCTTTTTTTACTAAATATTTTATTTAAAAGGGAAATTAACAATCTAAACAGTAATATCTGTTTCATATACTGGTTATGTTCTTTTCTCATACACACTAAATAAATAAAATATTTGCCATGGAACCAATCTAAAGCAGTATCTCATGCCATTGCTGCTTTGTACACACGTGAAGTGAGATAGTCCTAAGAGGAGAAGAAGGCAGGAGGGATCATGTCTAACCTACAGTGTTGGGAACCTCGTGCAAGATCCTAAGGAGACAGGAAATGCAGGAAAGCAATGGGCAGTGAACCCCAAGGCCTGGAAGAGAGGGGGCAGAAATGAGGAAATGGCCCCTTGACATCTGGTAGGGAGGTCTCTCTCGTACCGCCACTTCCGTCTCATTCTGTTGATCAAAGCACCTCACAAAACCAGCACGGAGTCAAGAAGTGAGGAAGAAGACTCCACTCTTCCATGAGATGAACTGTAAAGAATTTGTGGCCATTTTAAATCCATCTCGACTCATATAATCACAGGCTCAAAAACTCAACAGAGAGTCATCAACATAATTCAAAAGAGGTGATATGAATCTGGAAAGTCATTTTTATATTTTGGGTTTTTTTTTTTTTGAGGCATAAACAGTTTAACTCCAACTCTTGTTTTTATTTCGAGATGCGGATTCTCACGAATCCTATTTGACATAAGTATGCACACTCATGTAAACACACCCCCCTCCAGGTTTATTGTAGGTTTCTTACACTATCTTTGTTCCACCAAACTACAAAATCGTTTTTATAATATGAATAGGAAGAACCAAATTAAAGGCCAACTTAATTTATTTTAGTCTAAAGTAAACACAAAATGTCTTGTTTTTATGATATCTTTCTGTGGGTGAAACTCCTAATTCAAGCATTTAAAGAAGCAAATATTCATTTAAGGTAGAAGAATAGCTCCACTTCAGAATGGAAATGGAGGAAGGATTTATACTCCACTTAATTCTTAACTAAGAGTAATATTAGAGTGTGTCATTGAACACTTCCAGACTGTTACTATTACCTCAAAAGTAGAGAAGAGAGTAATTTACACATTGTATTGACCAATATTTAAGAAGGAGTGGAAAGTTCACAAATCTTCCTAAAACGATGAGAGAACTTTCATTTTTTTACCTCATAGCTAGGGCTTGGAAATGATGATTTTCCTGAAGTCTAAACATATCTGAGGCTCCCTTCCGAATATATAAATGTGTATGTTGCATATATAATATATGTGATTTTGTGCCTGGTATTAAGCTCTTTTCACTCCGTTTTGTGCCCACCTCCCTCTCCCTCCCCTGTTTTGTGGTGTTGAGGCTGGGACTGCGCAGAACCCACTTCTGCTTTGCCACTGCTCCGGGTTCTGCCAGAGTGGTGAAGGTGGGAACGTGCAAGACTGGAGGGGAAAGGAGCACATTGCTTCCTCAGTGCTTTCTGTTTTACTCCCCCGCTGCTTTCCTCCCTGTGCCTCCCTGCCTCACCCAGCACCACTTCTCCCCTTGGCAGGGGCTGGATTTTGCAGTAGCAACAGTTGGCCCCAGATAGCAGTGTTCCCAGGCCACAAAGGCACCCTCGTGACACCCCCTCAGGGACACCAGCGCCGCGGGTCCTCGGGGTCCGGGTTCAGTCCGGGTTGGGGTTCGCAGGCCCCTGGGGCCCTCTCCCACCTGTCAGAGAGCAGCGTGAGCCTGACTGGGCCTCGTCCTCAGAGTGGGCATTTCAGCTGCTTGGAGACCCTCCACGCTTCTACTCCAGGCTCTCGGCTTTGACAATTTCACCTCTTCTCTTTGCGCCCATGGGAACCCACTGCTTTCTTACTTGCTACCTCTGTGAGCCCTCAGTGTCCCCCTTTTTTTTTTTTGCCCTTGGTGTGCCCTTTCCAATTCTTTCATACTTGGCGGTGTTAAATTCCGTCTGTTTTAAAGAACAGATCTAATTTCTGTTTTCTGATGAACCTTGACTGACACACATTATTACTTATTTGAAAAGAAATTCAAATTTTTATATCGGCTCCATTCTTACTGAAGAAATTTTGTCAACAAAGTGACTGAAGAGTAACGTAGATGATAAAATAACAACGTAACGGTAATCTTGACCATTTTAGGCACCATCACTGAAGTTCGGGGTGTACCTCCCAGCAGGCTTTATAAAGAATCCAATCTGTAAGAAGTTTCAGGGTTTACCACATTCGGAGTAGTTTAAGATTAGGGAGACTCTCTGATATGAAAACTACATAACATAATGCAGACTTCTCACCTCCAGATTTGGAAGCGCTCTGTAATAGAGACAATTCAGTTAGTTAATCTGCACAATAATCTTGTGAATGTGATAGGGTATAAATATCACATGCGTGTCAGCCAAAGATTGAGATTGTTTCAGGAATGCTTGTTTCAAGCTAATAGAGGGGAAAATCCAAATAAATCATTTTTATACATCTAAGTTAAGCAAGAGCATGTAGAAAAAAAATAAAACAACTGATTTCCAGCGGATTGCAGCTTCCGTTGGAATGTGTGAGAATAGGGACCATTTAAGTTGTTATGGTTCAGAGCAGAAGATGTAGGAACTTTGGGCTTCACTGCGCCCTGTGTTCCCTGTGGGGATTGTGTGCCGAGAGTGATGGTCTTTTCAGACTTGTGACAGAATTTTTCTCAGTGACTGAGTGACTCCTAGTAGTGAATACAGTTAACAGAGCAAGTAGGCCAATTATAGGTGTCAGCCCTGGGTGTTGCTGGCTTTAAAGGTGGTAAGTGGAATCTTCGGTTGGAGAAAGATGTGGGGGGCAGTTGAAGAGTTTAAAAGGTACGTAATAAATTTCTTATAAATATAATATCTGTGGGAGTATAAATTAAAAATTGATGACGTCTCTTGTCCTGAATGAGGGATCTGAGTGGCTGGAAGCAAGACTGGGAGAGGACTTGCCTGTTACTGTGCATTTGTATTTTTTGAATTTATGCAAAGTTTATATATTACCTATTCAAAATTTAAAAAACCCGAATGTTTAATTCATATTTGTATTGCTCTCTACAGTTTCCAAATGGCTCCAACCTCCATAATTCTCCCTGCTCCTTACAAAAAGCCAGTGAGGTAAATATGGCAGCATTCTCCTCATCTTATGCATATAATAACTGAGAATGCAAATGTCTGACTTCCTCAGTATCATGCAATCAGTTAAAGCTTAGATTAAAAACAAGGGTTTCTTTCTCCAAATTATTCTTTCCATCATATTGCACTGCCTTAGGTGTGCAAAGGATTACAAAACAGATTGGATAGGGAAAAAAAGTCTGCCAGGGGCGCCTGGGTAGCACAGTCATTAAGCGTCTGCCTTCGGCTCAGGGCATGATCCCAGATCCTGGGATCGAGCCCCACAACAGGCTCCTCCGCTGGGAGCCTGCTTCTTCCTCTCCCACTCCCCCTGCCTGTGTTCCCTCTCTCGTTGGCTGTCTCTCTCTCTGTCATAAATAAATAAAATCTTAAAAAAAAAAAAAGAAAGAAAAAAAAAATCTGCCTTTACAAACCAGAGTTTACAGGCCAGTCTCTGGGCCATGTATCCCTCGATGCCTGGTTGAAAGACTGTTACTGCAGCCACAGTAAACTGCAGACCAGAAAGCAGACCAAAGCTCCATGCTATGTGAGTTAAACCAATAATACGTTAAGTAATGCTATCCCTCCCTCCCTAGTTCAGGGCTGAGGACTTTATATGTGTTATTTGCCGTCTTAGCCAAAGTATTACAAATAGCTCTTCTCCCCATTTTGTAGTTGGGGAAATTGAAATACAGAAAAGTTACATCACCAACAGATGAGGTTAAAAAAATTGTAAGGCTAGGATTTGTCTTCGGTTCGTCTTTCCCAAAGCCCATTCTGTTTTCAAAGCACTGGGCTAGGCTAGTTGTTCTGGGGGATCATAGGTAAGTGACAGCACAAATGTCTTAAAAATGGAAGTGTGCAAGGTGCCTGGGTAGCTCAGTCCGTTGAGTGTCCCTGCCTTTGGCTCGGCTCAGATCCCTGGGTCCTGGGATCGAGTCCCACGTCGGGCTCCCTGCTTAGCGGGACCCTGCTTTTCCCTCTCCCCTTGCTCCTCCCCCTGTTCATGCTCTCTCTTTCTGTCGAATAAATAAATAAAGTCTTAAGAAAAAAATAGAGGCGTGCGTTGTAGAGAGGTGGATGGCAGAGCAGAGAGAAGACAAGTACTGAAAAGCTGTGTGACGAACCCAAGCATGACAAGTCTGAGCAAAACGGCATGGGGTTTACAGGAGGAAGCAATCTCAGCCTCCTTTGGGTGCATAGGACGTGGCTTCATGAGAAAGATAGGATGCGAAATAAGCGTTGAAGAACGACCAAGAAATTGAAATGTGGAGTGGACTTGGAGTCATGAATAGGAGGAAAGTGACGCATTGCAGATGAAATGTGTAATGTTTTTATGGCTGGCCAGTGCCTGAAACATAAACTATGTTAATAAAAAGAAAAATTTGTCTGTTGTTTCCCCGAGGTCAGGTCTCGAAGCAGCAAGAGTAATAGCTGAGATGCTGGGGACCAAACCCCTTCAAAGGAAAAGAATACTAAACAAACAAACAAATAATTTAAAAAATGTTGAATGACTGCGTATAAGGCAACAAAGAAGGAAAAGAAAGCATGGGAGCCCCTCCCCCAATTTTCTCTCATTTTGTCTTGGATGAGCTCTGAGTTACACTAGCATCTTATTGTGGTAATTACTTAGTGCTTGCTTGTGATAAAAACAGAACAAAACAGAACAATCCTCAACACTATCAGGGCACCTAAGAATGCCAAAGTCATGCTTTGTTACGTCAGCCAGCTCTCTTCAAGCTCAAGGAGAATGGCAGAATCCAGGACTCCAGTTGCCAAATATCCACTGCCCTCAGGCTAGAGTAGTTTTCCAGCTCTGCTCTCTAGATATGTTGGACCTTCGAAAAAGGCTTCAGGGATTCCACAATAAAGACTTAAATTGCTTGGGAAACTCATGCATTCATTTTATCTGTTTTTGTTTTTCTCTTATTGTGGTTCCAGATAAGATTTTATTGTTAGTAGTCATCATATTTCTAAAGAAACGCAGCCAGACAACACATATTATTGAAATTCATTCTCAGTGTTGCAAGACTGAGAAATTCTGAGCTGGCAGAGGGCATTCACATGGGATGCAAATGAAGGGAAATGAGGGAGGTCAACAACAACATAGTGTGATGGAAAGAGCCCCGCGTAGGAAAGTGTGACAGTGGTTTCGCTATGATCCCACTAACGAGATGAAGGATTTGCTTCTTGACCTGAACAATGAAATCTGACCTCTTGGGACCCCTTTCGCCTCATCTATACAGTGAGAGAATTGAGAAAGATGACCCTCTCTTGTCCAGCTATTGCCAATTAGGTATTGAATACTTTCTAGGATTAAAACACACCGTTACTTATTTATTTCTTGTATGCAGTTAGCTATTTTAGACAGTTAAAAATGTTACATTTCACGTGAATCTATAAACTGAGCGGAAGAATTCACTTTAATTTGTGAATGACTGGAATTGTCCAGCGCAAAGTAAAATGATTTCTCCAGTAATTCAGTACAACCTAAATAAATTGCTTCTTCAAGTCAAATGTTACAATGTATAAATACATACACACACTGGGTTTAAATCTATGGAATGTACAGGCCGTCTCTTAGCCAGTTCATTTATTTTGATCCTATTAAAGGTCGTTGTTGATTACCATAGGATGACCCACATGCTATGACGTGGCAACCTGTGTAGAGTTGCATATCTATGTATTTGTCAAACTACAATTTGATAGAATTGATCTCCTACTCCAGGGTAGAGCTTATGTGTATGACCATGTAGTTAACTTCTTAGGTGAAATCACTATTGTTTATGGTCACATGGCAAAAAAACACCTGAAAACTAAAAACTCTTAACCAACCACAGTTGACCTTTTCCTCCCCAGTATGGTAGGTTTGATTACTTTTCAGAATTCATCATATGTATACATTATTGAACACCTACAATCGTTTCAATATGTATCATTCACTGCTTGTGCCAGGTACCCTATTAGGCACTGTGGTTATGGCAGTGCAAAAAATAGACACGGTCCCTGTGTACCAATTCCTAAGCATACCGGTGTTTGTAAATAGGCAAGAACAATTAAGTATAATCTAAAAAGTGTAAGATGCCATTGGAGGTATGTAGGACAAATACTTGACCCAGGTGCAGTAGGTAAATGGAGACTTTCTGGAAGAAGAGATGTATAAGCTGAAAGGCTTGGTAGATGGGAAAGAATTAACCTTTCAAAGAGGTTAAGAGGTAAGAATAAGGATGATTTAGACATGAGGAACAGAATGTGTAAAGGTCCCAAGGTGAGAAAGCATGGTATGTTGAGGGAACTTGAAGACCTTAGAAGAGCTGGAATGTTGGGCTTGAAGGGGTGTGATGACAGATGAATCCAGAGAGGTGAGCAGTGCTCAGGTTATGGACACTATTGTAAACAATTTTAAGGAAGTTGGATTTTGTTCTACAAGTCATTAGAGTGATTGATATGTTTAACCAGGGGAGATAATCAGATTTGTATTTGTCAACTTTACTTAACCTTCAGCATGGAAAATGCATTTTCAGAAACCAAGACTAGAAGTGGAGTGAGTTAGAAGACATGGTAGAAATCCAGGTGAGAAAGTATGGTGGTCTTAACTAGGGTAATGGGAGAGAGATTGGAGAAGAGGGGCCATATTCAAAAGTTTTGTAGTTGGCAGAATTAGCAGGGCTCAGTGTTTGACAGATTTTTTGGAATAAAAGAGAGAAACAATCCAGGGAAGATACTCTGGTTTCTGGCTTGGGAAGCTTGACAACTGGTACTGCCTTTCAATATGATGAGGAGCAACAACAACAATAAAAAGCAACAGATTTGGGTGAAGGGAGAAAATATGATGAGTTTGTCTTAGAACATGTTGTACTTTGGGTGCATAAGGACCATTCAAACAGAAAAATCTAACAGGCTTTATATGAGTGTAAAGCACAGAAGAAAAGGCTAGGATGGAGATCAAACAAAGATACACAAGTCACCAATCTAGCATTTGAAGCTGTGGATTAGATGATCATTCAGGGAAAGTGTGTAGGCTTAGAACAGAAGGCCAAAGACAGCACACCGATTGAAGCCCACATTTTAAGAGATGGGTTAAGATACAAGAGGAAATCCAGAAACAAAATGTCACAGAAGTTCAAGATAAGAGGGCATTTGAAAGAGGGAAGAATGGTCAATAATGTTAGGTGAGAGGCCAAATGAGAAAAGGTTTAAGAAGTACCCATTGGATTTAGCAACCAGAAGGTCATTGGTGTCTCCTGTGGGAACAGTTTCACTTGAGTGATGGGGATGGAAGCCAGATCACATAGGGTTCAGAACTGAGTGGGGGCTGTAGTCGTGGTGACGGCATGCGTAGAAAACCCTCTCAAGAAGTCTGACTATAGAGAGAGAAGAGAGATCGAGTGTTAGTTGAAAGTATGTATCAGATTGAAAAGCAGGCCTTAGAGGAGACTTAAGCATAATTAGATGCCCTTGCAAAGAAGACAATAAAGAAGAGAATAGCCAGTGGCAGGAGATCCCTAAATAGGTGAGAAGGAGGGCATGAGATGGTGGTGGAAGCGTTAGCCTCCACCACGAAAACGCAATCCCTCCAAGTAGCAGGAGGAAGGAGTGATGATGGTCCAGACTTTTGAGTAACAGGAGATAGTGTGATAAGAGCTTTCAAGACACAAAGATGAACACGCCAGGATCCCAGTCCTCTCTCAGGTTAGAGGAGGGAGATAAAACATATGCAAATACATCTGTTCTTAAGTAGAAAACAATACATGATATGAATGACTTAGAAATAAAAGGCAATGAATGGTAGCTCAGAGATTGAAATGGTTTCTGATTTGGGATGGAGTAGAATCTCATAGAGGAGGTAAAATCTAACTATATCTAGAAGTATGCAAGAAACTCAGAGGTGTAGACCATTATATAGCAAGAGAAGAGTTTACGCAAAGAGAAAATGTCGATAAAGTGAAGGTGGTGTTTAGAAAACAGTGAGTAGATAATATTTGAGTGAAATGTAAGATACATGGCATAGTAGGCACGAATCTCAAAATGTAAGTGGGAGCTCTGTTGAAGAAAGCCGCTCATGTCAGACCCAAGACTTAGCAGTTGGACTTGTTTTCAGTGAGTAGTGGGAAGTTATAGAAGATATATGTATTTTAGTGCTTAAAAAGCAGAATACTTGGGAATCATATTAGAAAGGTATGACAGCATACTAAATATAAAGACATGGAAAACATTGAATGCTAAACGAGGTATATTAGGAATTTGAGAACTATTGATTAACGAATGAAGGGGTAATTGGATGGATGAACAAGTAAGGGAACGTGCAGTTATTCCCTGGGTTCAGTTTGCCTTAATTTTAAATTCAATTTGCATGAATCATTTGCCCTTACCTAATCAGAAAACCATTTTTAAATGAAAAAAATAACATGAATGGAACGTTCAGAATGTGCTCATTAGGATGACCAACACGAGCGATTTGTGTTTGACAAAACGTACTCTACCTCGTACTCTTCCCTTTACTGGAATCAAGGGTCGTGTTGTTTTGCACTTATCTGCTAAAATAGGACGAGGAGGCGGCCTTCAGCTCTATGTCTACTATTTATACCAAACATCAACGGGGTGCAGTCCTTTCTGTAACAAACTGGCCACAATCCCCTCCTAGGCAATTTAGTTGGCTAGTCTTAGGACTGGAAAATCAGCTTCTAGATGTTTTAAAAGTAAACTGGATAAAGTACGAATTGCTGTTGTATTTGTACTTACGATCATCAAAACCTAATATTTGAAACTTCATTTTGATGAAAGATTTAAATGAAGAATATAAAATTACTATGTTAGTGTTTGAGAACCTTAATTTATTTGATAAGTTTTACTGCCAAGTGAATTATGCAAGGAAGAATATTTACTCTTAAGACTTAAAAAAATGTTTTTCAATGGCGAGGGCCTTAAGAAGCACTTTAAGAAAGTATTATAACTATTTTAGTTTAATTATTTAAAAAACTTCCCTCTGCTTTTATAGAGCAAAAAAGAACCAAAGTATTTTCAATGACATCATGGTGACTCAGACTTGCTGTATGAAATACCTACTCTTTGATATTTCCGATTATAAAGAGTTTGCCGAGGGGCTGAGTGATTTCTCTTTAGCAATTGTTGAAAGTATTACACTTGTGGGATGACGTGTAGAGGAAGCTTGTCATTAGGGTGGAGGGTTGAAGCCTCTAACTAAAATGCTTTTCTACGGTATCATAACTTGGTTTCCTCAGAATTACACTTCTTAAAGATAAGGTAATAATTAACCTGAAAGCTATGTTTAATTATGGAACATAATATGCCGTAAGACATTAAGTAAATACTTAAAAAATATCAGTCATAAACATTATAGTAAGAAAACAACAAAAATGCTTTAGAAGCTGCCTTCAGTATACAAAACTAAGGGCGAACCATGACAAATTTCAGTTAATAAAGAGAATTTTTATATTCATGTCAGAAACTGCAAACAGGAGTGGAATGTAATTTGCAACTTCACTGCATCATTTGCCTTAACAAATAGTGAAACAGGCCCTTTAAATACAGTTGTGTACTCGGGACAAGAGTATGTGAATGGACAACAGTACTGTGTTTCTGAGCACTTGACAGACATACCTAATAGACACCCACATTTAATCTGTGTGTGTGTGTTTCCACACTTGAGGGTTTTAATTAATTAATTAATTAATTTTTTTGCTAAGCCCTTTAGCTTTAGGGTTTTTATTTAAGTTTTGTGAATTATTTCTGACTCATTAAGCAAGTTCCCAGGATTCTTATTTTAAGGCAGATTTTACAACTAAGATATTTTCATTTGTTTTCATTAAACCTGTGAAATACACAGGAAAAAAAATTAAAAAATAGAACTCAGTATTGAGGCATCTTAACTAAAAAAGTCTTAGAGATGCAAAGGTTTTCAGAAGGTAAGTTGTCAAACAGGATTCATTTTAAGTGCTATTGTCATTTTTATAAAAAAAAATTGTTAAGAACAACAGCAACAACAACAACAGAAAAAGAACGGGCATTCTCTATCTGTTTTTATGATGTAACTCCCAGTGAGAAAGTTTTTGGAAATGGGCTTTCCAAGGCATCGCTCTCATTCTTTTGAAACAATAGTTCCATCTAGTGGACATTTTACTTAGAAACAAATCTTTGATTCCAAATGTTAGGGTTTTGGTTTTTTATTTCTTTTTTTTCCTTTTAACAAAATCAGCATTAGAAAAAAATAACTGGAATAATAGCAGAGAGACTTTGTTTTAAATATCACATTCACAAACAATGAACTAGAAACCAAACGATTACATTGGAAAACACAAAAATGTCTACTTGTAAAGAAAACATTTTCCTGTGCTTAAGAACACAAGAGAAATTCTGCAAAGATTGGGCTCATTTCATCGGCATAGAGGCCCAAACTCCATGGCACTGGAGTGACGGAGTGACTGAGATGAGTCTGGTACAGGTGTTTTCAAATGTAAAAGCAATGGAGATCGTTCATTTATTTATTCATTTCAGCAACAGCATTTATTGGCTTCCGCGTCAGCTCTGGGCTGGTCCTTTCTAGCACCTGGGATACTGACAGCTGCTTTAGTCCTAGGGCGCCGGAGGGCCTACCTACCGATATCACTGGCAGTATGAACTACTGGGCATATAAAAACTTGACCTCTGAGAATGGCTTAATTTGCAACACAATAGACAAAGAGCCCATCTATTTAGATGTTTCATTCAAATATTAATCATCTGGACGTTCCCCTAAGCATCAATATGGTTGGGTTTTTAAAATTGATCAGGCAGTGTTACTTCTAATTACATTATCTCTAAAAGCAGATTGAAGGCTTACAGAGTAAACTTCTAAACACTTGCAATAAAGTAAGCCTAAGTCACAGTTCTTGTTTTTTCCTCCTGAACTTAAAACCTGACTCTTCTATGAATGGCTCTGTTAAGTAGACCTATCGCGAATTTCATTTCAAAAGACCAAAACGGTTGATTGAATCATTATTTACTTTGGTTTAAAATTAAAATGATTAAGGTCTGAGTAAATCGTTTAAAACGTGCAGACTGTGTGTCCAGGTGCAAGGGTCTTCGGATTAAGCAGGGCATTTCTGACTCGCTTGTATCCCTTCTCTAACTTGACTGTGACTGGCTCAACCCAGAGCACACACACTGAGCACCAAGGTAGCCTTCGCTTAAGTCGTGTTTCTGTACCTCTTTTGTTCATATTGGAACCAATCCCAGGGATTCCTGATGTTAGTCTCGATTTAGGCATGTGAGCTAGTAGCCCTCCTGGGATTCCCATATATTTGTGTGGTGACAAATGCCACTTTGCAATTGTAAAACAGTGCTTCAGTGATTCGGCCCTTGGAAGTCTCCTGTCTGGGAGTCAGAGGGTAATTATTCTTGCCCTTTCACCAACTGTCTTCGATACCATAGAAGTATCTTTTTAGTATATGAGCCTCAAAGTAATTCAGACAGACATGAATGGTCTTGAATCTCAAAAAATGTATTCTCTAATGATCTTTCTTCATAGTAGAAGTTATCAACTAGACTTGAAGGTAAACAAGCTTGATAGACCTTTTACCGAAATGTTAAACAGGTTAGAAAATTAAGGAGTGTTATTGTGATCTGTGCAAGCAATTGAAATCAAATTCTTAAGAGCGATGAGAGGAAAACGTGGGAGCAAAGCCCCAACCTGTTGCAATGGGATGAAGGAAGCAGCCTGGTTAGTTTGGAACTGTAGGGGCTGGAGTATGGGGCCATTTGGAAAACAAAAAACAAAAAACAAAAAAAGCAATGACTACCAGTCACTCTTGTTTTACTTGGCACCAAACATTATACTATGTACTTCCACATGTTGTCTCATTTGTTCTCAAAACACTCTGGGCAATAGGAATTATTGCACTGTTCCATTTAACAGACAAAAACTTAAGGTCTACAGGAATTATATTACTCCCCCAAGTTCACACAGAAAAGAGGAGGCAGAATGGCCTTTACTGTCTGATTCTAAATCTTTAGTTTGCTCTACTTTACCAGTGAAACTATTATTTCACCCTCAAATTTAAAACTAATGGAACTTCATGGAAAGTGGTTGAAACCACTGCTGTACTCTATTCAGAAAAAGCTTTACTATTCACAGCAGCATTATTCACACTAAGCAAAGGGTGGAAACCACCTAAGTGTCCATTAGTAGGTGAATGGATAACCAAATGTGGAATGTACATACAATGGAATATTCAGCCTTTAAAATGAGTGAAGTTCTTTTTTTTTTTAAGGACTGAAATTCCGACACATACAACAACAGGTATGAACCTTGAAAACATGACATGAATTAAGTCAGATACAAAAGGACAAATGTTTTATGATTCTACTAATGTCAGGGACCTGGAATAGGCAGATTCACAAATACTGAAAGCAGAACAGAGGTTACCAGAGGCTGGGGGATGGGGAGACATACGAAGTTGTTGTTTAATGAGTGCAGACTGGTATAAGGACAATTCTGGAAATAGGTAGTGGCTATGGTTATACAACATTGTGAATGTCCTTAATGATACTGAACACTTAAAAATGGTTAAAATGGTAAATTTTATGTTATGTGTATTTTATCACAATTAAAATGAAAAAAGAGGGGTTGGTTAAGCGTCTGACTCTTGATTTCGGCTCAGGTCATGATCTCAGGGTTGTGAGATCGAGCCCCTCTGTGCTGAGTGTGGAGCCTGCTTAAGAGTCTCTCTCTCCCTTTGCCCCACCTCGTCCCCTACCCCTGTTTGCGTGCAATCTCTCTCTCTCTCTCATACACTCAAAAAAAAAAAAAAAAGACAAAAACAAAAATAAAAAGCAAAAAGAAGGCTTTATTGAGGATGAAAGAGATTTGAGGAATGGTCAAAGATTCCAAATAAAATTAGGAACTGTGGAGAGGAGTAAACTGTACACTTGCAACACATCTACAAAGGTCAGAGGCTAGAGCTTGAAAATTTCTGGGGCTGAGCTGGGATCAAAGGATTCAGCCAAGTCTGAGTACAGATGATCAAAGAGAAAAGGGTAGACCAACAGGGCATCAACCTACCTAAGAAAGCATATTGATTTGCCCTTTAAGATCCTAATTAATAGCTGACCCTGCTCCCGACTCGGTGCATTGCTTTCGCCTGCATTATGGGCTGAATTATGACCCCTTCTCCCTCAATTCATAAGGTGAATCCCCGACCTCCAGTAAGTACCTCAGAATATGAGTGTACGTAAAGATAAGATTTTTTAAGAGGTGATTAATTTAAATTGAGGCTATTATGGTGGGCCCTAATCCAATCTGGTATCCTTATAAGCAGAGAAAATTTGGACACACAGATAAATACCAGGGATACTCACATATCAGAGGAAGGACGATGTGAGACCACAGGGAGAAGGTGGCCATCTGCAAGCCAAGAAGAAACTGAATGTACAGACACGTTTATCTTCAGAACTATGAGAAAATACATTTCTGATGGGTGTTTTGCTATGACAGCCCTAGCAGACTAAAACAAGTAAAAAACTTGGTTCTTGAGGTATTCTTGGTCCAGGGTAGAGTACTTTTAGAGGTTCATATCCTGTGCTGAAGAGGGACATGGAAGGGGAAACAAAGGGCTATGATGCTAATAAAAATGGCCTTTGGGTGACTTGAGAAGCAGTTGTCTGGACAGGAAAGTGCTGACCATTTTCTGCAAGTGTCACCCATTGTCGGCTCTGGAGTTTCACCCATATAAGGCCCACTTCCCAGGATCCTTAGACCCTTGCGGCTGACTGGAGTAGCGTGTTAAGGGTCCTGCCATGTTTATTCCTTTATCCTGTTCCTAGAAAGGGAAGCAAATGCTGCCCTTGACAAATCACAAGGGATTGTTTTTATTTATTTATTTATTTGTTTATTTATTTATTTATTTATTTGAAGATTTTATTTATTTGAGAGAGAGAGAGACAGAACACAAGCAGAGGGAGTGGCAGGCAGAGGGAAAAGCAGGCTCCCCTCTGAGCAAGGAGCCCGATGTGGGGCTCCATCCCAGGACCCTGCGATCATGACCCAAGCCGAAGGCAGATGCTTAACCGACTAAGCCACCCAGGCGTCCCGGAGCTTGAATATTTTAATAAACAAATTTTATTATTTAACTAGGAGTAAGCAAAACCACTGAACAAGAGAAAATGGCACATTATTTCAGGCACAATAAGAAAAGACATTTTTGAGCATGAGTTTTTGAATTGATTGGAATTTTATACAAAGAAAACGGCTAGCCTAGGACCCTTTGGGGAGGGACCAATTCCTGGCCTGGTGACCACTTCATTCTTTGCCTCGTTGCTTATTGGTGTCTTCCTCCTTTGCTTCCTACCATAAGAATTGAGTTCCTATTGTGGACCAAGCACTGTACTGAGGGTACAGAAATGAAGTCCAGGAGCACAGTTCCTACCCTCAAGGAGCGCCAGCTGAAGTCGTGGAAAGAGCCAAGTAAACGAAAGATTTCCCGCAGTGCATTACATCCCATCACACAGTGATACAGAGTCCTACGAGGGGGCACAGCCAGATAAGATGGAGGCTGGGGGAGGCTATACTCAAGGGCGGTTGCCAGGGAGATGCTTGAGTTTAATTTTGATGGAAAAATTCATTTATTCATCCAACCAATAAACATTTACTGAGTACTGTCATGTGCTGGGCATCTTCCAGTGTTTCCAAAGTTAGGAGTGCATTGGAATCATCTGGAGGGCTTATGGAACCACAGATTGCTGCCTGTGGAGCCAGAAGGTCTATAGCATGGTTTGAGAATTTGTGTTTCTAACCCATTTCTAGGTGATAGTGCTACCGGCCCAAGAATCATAGGTCAGGAACCACGGCTTTAGACAGAGCAGTAAGCAATGGGGGAAAGGACAAGCAGCACCGTGGGTTGGGTTGCTCAATTTTAGCAAAAAACAAGGCTTGAGGACAGGTGGTGGTAGCAAAGGGCCTTGAAATCCAGCCCCTACTGCACGTGATGAGTCCTGAGGGCTACCTCTACCTGAGGGAAGAGCCACCATTTTGTCCATTTGGCAGGGCCCCTTTGCAAAATGTCTGTCCTGCGTATCTTTTCATCATTGGTCTGCTCAAAGGGACCACTTTCTTTTGTAACTTGCACAGAGGTATGGCGGGGGGTTGCCAAGGGTGGAAGCGATGTGCGAAGCAGGGCGTGGGGGGTGGAATTGGAGATGGGTCCGAATGCTCAGAACGCACAAGCGATGGTGAAGCTGTGGTGGCGCCCTGGCCAAGCCGACTTCTCTCTGTGATCTATTCTCTCAGCGACCTCGATCCTCTTTCACACGAGGGGACAGGCCTCATCTCACCCTGTCTTGGGTCCACCCTGTCACTGTGGACCCTGTCTACTCATAGGCCAGGTGCAGCTGCCAGATACTAAAGCAGTGCCAGAAAAAGGCAAAGATAAGGGACCTAAAGGACCAATCGAAGGACACTCATAAAATAATGGTTTAGGTGAAGATAGTCAATGAATGGAGAAGACCACGCAGGACCAAAATGCAAGAGGACTGCAGGACATGTGGGCTCCAGGCCTGAACTTGGGGACTCACGTGAAAAGATGAAAGGGAATGACTGGCATGTGAAGTCCATAAACAACAACAGAAAAGATGATTAGAGTGGCTGTATTTAGAGTTGGCCTGAGAGGATTAAAGAGACTTTGCTCCAAGAAGAAAGCCTATTAGGAGTCTAGAGTCCTTGGGCAAAACCCATTCTGAATGAGAGATTTAGCTTCAGTAATGAAGAGAGAGAAAATCCTGCACATGGAGATTCGTATTTTTAAAATATTTAAAAGAGGCCCACAGCCTCCGGGTCATTTTGGGGAAACTGGTGTTGATGTTGCTATCTCTGGTGTTCCCACAGCCTAGAATTGTTCATCCCTGTCTTTTCAAGAGGGCTTGCGGTGTCAGAGAATATGATTCATGGGCTAAAATGGATTTGGGTGAAAACAAGAAAATATTGAAATTTCACCATTTCTGGAGTAAAGGCAAAAGGCTGAAAAAAGATGATTTAACGTCTTCAATGTATTGCTTATTAAGACTTTCAGCAGCACAAGACTCTATGTTATCCAATTCATGTGCACGTAAAATCTGCTGTCTGCTAAGTACCTTGCACGTGAGAGCTCAGCGTGCATCCAGCCCCTGGAGGGATTGTTCAAACAGACTGGTAGACTCCCACTCCTGGAATTTCTGATTCAACTTCTGGGGTGTGACCTGAGAATTTGTGTTTCTAACAAACAAGTTCCCAGCAGATGCTGATGCAGCTGGTCTGGGAACCACACTTTGAGAACCACTGTTTGTAAACATTAATAGTGTCATTAGGAAATCAGTGTTTAAATGGCAAAACTCACAGCTTTTGGATGGTTCATGAAGCATTGTGGTCAAGCCACTGGGTTAAGACAACACTTGAGTAAACGTGAGCCCCTCTCACTCTGCCGTGAAGAGATCTCACCGATTTTGACCAGCCTGCTTACCGAAGATTTCATACACAAGATGACACGTGCAATATGGAAGCGTTTGATAAATTTTACCTCAGTGGGAGAGAGCTGATGATCATTTGAAGCAAGGCTGATTGGGTCATGCCAAATAAATGGAGGACATGAAAAATACGAACGTTGGTTTTGAATTTTCTATTAGATGATAAAAAGATTCCTTACAGGTAAATCTGAGGGCCGGTATTTGCACCAGTCACCAATCAGAGCACACTCTTCTATCTATATGTTTGAACATGCCACTGTGTTTGAAGAGCACTGTCGGTTGGAGACAAGCACAAAGAGACTAGCACAGAATAGACTTCCTGGTGATGTCCACAAGCAGGTCCGGAAACACGCCTGGATCTCAAATCAAAAGAGCCAACACTGAGATTCAGCAAGCTACGGCTCCCCCGTGCCTTACTTAAGTATTCCTAGATTAAGGGGCTTCTTTGGTCCCAAATAAATCACTGAAATAATTGGAGACTGAAGTAGCTGTTAGACACTGTTCTTCTTCCTTTGACCGCTGAACACACCTTTTCAGTGAACAGGTTTAACCCAATGAAATAATATGTAGATCAGAACTACTATGGAATAAACTCGAACTGGTGAAGGGGCTGCCAGTATTCATCTGTGAGCCACCAAGCCTTCTCTAGTATATATTATGTATAGAAACTGGTCTATTAATATGTAGCCTTCATTCTACAAGCTAATTTGGGAAAGCAGTATGTGATACGGGCCTCTTTCAACTGGACAAGTTTAACGTAACACTTATTCTGAAAAATAGCACCGTTGGTTCCAAAAATGAAAATGTGGAGGCGCTGAATGAGTATCATAGGAAACATTACCGAGTCTTATTAGGAATGCTGTTGGAAGGAGCTGTGGTGGGAGGGTGGGGCTCAGGCCCTTTAAGAGGAAGGTTGGGCCTATTGAGTTCCAGCGGCTCCTCTCATTAAAAGGGACTTAAATGAAGACTCCTGACTGCGCAGGGGAGGCCAGCCAGGCTGGGTGAAGGAGGAGGCTTCTGCTAACAAGCCTGGTATGGGGCCTTACACAGAAAATCAGCACAATTGACTTCCTTTGTTGTTTCTACATGGACGGATGTATGGGAGAGAAGGCCCTGATGGGTTAGTTAGGGGTATCCCTTTTGAGGGAGCCCTAGAAAAGGAGCCAGATGGTAAAATAAAGACTAGCTGAGATCAATGTGACCCAGCCTCCATGGCACCCTTTAGCGATGGCTCTGTCATACTGGAAAAAATGTGTTTGTTCCACTTCTAGTTACACGCTATGCTGGTGTGGCGTGAGGTCTTGAATGCGCCCATATAAATGCAAAACGCCAAGACCAATGTAGAGTGTTATTTCACTGTACACACAAAGGCACCTCGATTAGCCCTCTTCCCACGATGCAAGTATTTGCATGGTCGCCATTCTTCACTCTGCATATGGGCTAGAGCCAGGTAACCACAAATCCCAGATGGACTGATCGGGAAAGACCCACTCCGGGCCCACTTCAGTCAAGCAGCTGGTGTTTTAAGCACTCACCATGTGCTCAGCACCCTTATGTTCTCAGCTTTTGTGAGTGTTTGGGCTTCTCCACCATGGAGGATGACCCGGTCCCCACAGTTTATTCCCTTCTGCTTTGCCTTCAGAAAATGTGCTCATCCTAAGTGAGTCCAAGAAAAAGATCAGATTCAAAACTGAATAGTCATTACTGCAGGACTGTTTTCATTAGGAAAGTCTGAGGATATCATGCATAAATTTGTTTTTCTCTTCTCAACCAAATAATGTTTTGAAAAGTGTTGTGAAACCAATGGGATCGAACCTGAAGAAACTGCAAGACGAGGGTCCTGGAGGTGAGAAATGACACAATGATGGTGATTGTCATTTTTCTGTCTTCGTTTTTGTTGCTTTGAAGGGATTCCCTACAGAAGTTTGTTGCTTTCATCAAAGCAAAATGGCTGACTCTTTCAGAATATCTATTGCCTCCACTCATGCTAGCTGTCCAATTTGCCAAATAAGAATTCTTGCCTTATCTTTGGCATCTGTAAAGTAGCTTTTCTCCTTATCTTCAGTCAGTGCTGCATGGAATTTATTTTTCATAGTTGGAGGCTGCAATCCAGGATCAGTGTGCCAGCAGAGTTGTGTTCTGGTGAGACCCTTCTTCTGGTTATAGAACTTCTGCCTTCTTCTCTGTGTCCTCACATGGTGGAAAGGCAAGCTAGCTCTCTGGAGCCTCTTTTGTGAGGGGACTAATCCCATTCATGAGCCCTCTGCTCTCATGACTTAATCACCTCTCAAAGGCCCTAATACCATCACCTTGGGCATTAGGTTCACAACATAGTATTTGGAGGGGGACACAAACATTCAGACCATAGAACCGGGGTGTCTTTAAGCCATTTCAAAAGGGACACTGGTATGGGTGTCCTCTTGAAATTTACATATTAAAGACCCAACCCTAGTACCTCACAATATAATTTTATTCAGAAATAGGGTCATTAACGATATAATTAAAGTTAGGATGAACTCGTACTAGAGTTGGATGAACCGCTGATATGACCAATGTCCTTATAAAAAAAGAGAAATTTGAACACAGACATGCTGGCACCTTGATCTCCGACTGCCAGCCTCCAGACCCGTGAGACGAGAAATTTCTGTCATTGAAGGCACCCAGTGTGTGGTACGTTGTTATAGCAGCCCCGGCAAACTCACGCCCACGCCATTGCCCAGCAGCGCTTCATCCACGCTGACGCTACATACGTCACACAATGAGCCGCTTGTCAGGATGTGCTCTGCAGATGGTGGCAGTGTCGTAGAGCATGTTGGGAATGATACCCTTGGGAGCAGGGGGCAGGGTCCTTCCTAGTCACCTTGGTCAGGGCCAAGCCTGCTAAGAAGTTTCTGAGGTCGTTTTATGTGAGGAGGTCACCTCTGCAGGTCTTTTGTTTTCTGGTTTCTTTAGGCCTGGGAAAAGTCTTGTAAGGAACTCTAGGCTGAAGTTGTTTACCATGTCAAGGGTGGGATTGGGAAAGAGGATACGCTTTTTCTTCATTCCTTCAACCCCTGAGCTTTGACCTACGATGATGGCAAATGGCCTAACCTGGGGCGTCCTGAGAGCAGGAGGAGAAGAAGTATGTGCAGAGCGTTGTGGAGGCCCATTGCTTTAAGTGCCTTTGTGTCAGACATTTGGAATGAGTCTCTTTTCCTACCTCAAGTTTTGTCACCAGATTAGTTAAATCTAAGTACATTTTCAGTTTCCAACAAGAGAATAGAAAAGCTAAATGGAAGTTGGTTTGATATGGAAATATATTTACCTCTTAAATGTTAGATTTGATATGGAAATGTATTTACCTCTTAAATGTTAGATTCATAGTGCATTAGAACATATTAAAATTAATATTATAACTTAATATTACAATTATTACTAATAATGTTCAACACCACCATATTTATGCAATGTAGATTCTGAGGCTTTGCTGGAACGCGATACCGCTAGTAACTACTGCCTTTGGAATGCCTCCCATGCATCAGGTGATTTACATGCATTATTAATCTTCCAAAAACCCTGTCAGATGTGTACGCCTTGCAATTAAGATATACAAACTCTGATTTAAAAAAAGAAAAGGTCAAGTAAATTGTGTAAGATTGTCCAAGCAGTAAGTGGAAGGGCTGGGATTGAACGTAAGTCTGTATGACTCCAAATCCCATGTGTTTTCCACCACAACATTTGTCATTATTACGTTTTTCTTTAAAAAGAGAGAATGATTTCCACAAACAGTATAAGAGGGTTCCCCTTTCTCCACATCCTCACCAACATCTGTTAGTTTCCTATGTTGCTAGTTTTAGCCATTCTGACATGTGCAAGGTGGTATCTCATTGTGGTTTTGATTTGTATTTCCTTGATGATGAGTGATGGTGAGCATCTTTTCATGTGTCTGTTAGCCACTCTGGAAACAGTATGGAGGTTCCTCAAAAAGTTAAAAATAGAACCACCCTATGACCCAGTAATTACACTACTAGGTATTTAACCAAAGGATACAAAATACTGATGTGAAGGGGGACAAGTATCCTGACGTTTATAGCAGCATTATCAGCAATAGCCAAACTATGGAAAGAGCCCAAATGTCCATCAACTGATGAATAAAGAGGAGGCGGGGTGTGTGTGTGTGTGTGTGTGTGTGTGTGTGTGTGTACTGGATTACTACTCAGCCATCAAAAAGAATGAAATCCTGCCATTTGCGATGACATGGATGGAACTAAGATGTATCATGCTAAGCAAAATAAGTCAGAGAAAGACAAATATATGATTTCACTCACATGTGGAATTTAAAAAACAAAATAGGTGAACACAGGGGAAGGGGGAAGAAAAGAGAGAGGGAAGCAAGCCATAAGAGACTCTTAACTATAGAGAACAAACTGAGGGTTGATAGAGGGAGGTGGGTGGGGGGATGGGCTAGATGGGTGATGGGTATTAAAGTGGGCACTCATTAGATGAGCCCTGGGTGTTATATGTAAGTGATGAATCACTAAATTCTATACCTGAAATCAATTTTACCATACATACCAACTAACTAGAATTTAAATAAAAATTTGAAATGAAAAAAAATGAGAGAATGATTTAAATATATTTGGAAATAATCATATCTTTTTATTTTAAAAAATTTCAACTTTGAATATGGCCTAATCTATCATAATAGCAAGTTCGGTATCCCAAACTCCACGAAAATAATGGATGCTTTCCTAAGATGCATCCATTATTCTTCATTGATTTCACTAAATTTCACAAAGCTTTTTTTTTTTACAGCATCTATCTATGCAATTTTACTTTTCTTAGATTCCTATTGGAAAATACCTTTATTTTAAATAAAGTTACTTTATGCATCTTCTACTTTTATGATGCTTCTTTTTAAATGTACTTAATTAACTTACGGACATTGAACTAAAGAATTTGCACATTCTGGTAAATTCTATGAAGTGGTGGCACCTATTGACAATGCATGATATTGCAGTCTGACATCATTAGAAACAAATTCTTAAGATTTTAAAATAGGAAGAAACTATTTTGTCAAGTTTTAAACTACAGAATGCATATTCCTTGAGAAATATGGTATGTCTGGAATATAAATAGAGTGGAGTCACAGAATACATATGGCGCATCTTTCTGACATCTCAATGTTAGTCAATATTTATATATGAAAACAAATATATATCATGACTTAGACAGCAATATTGGGCTAAGTTTTTTATCTATGATGGAAATCTTCCAAAAAGTGTCTGTGTTGCAAACATTTTCATTCTTTGCTTTGCCATTAGAGGTTCTTCAGGGGAAAACTTTTAGGAAAACTGGGTCAAGTTCATCTTCCTTGTGTGAAAGACGAGAAAATGATGTTCCAGCTCTGGGTCTAGGCTCAGACACACTGCAAGGAAGACAGAGTTCCAAATTCTTAATTCTACATTCTTTCCGTATGAATTCACCACAGGATCCTCATTTATATAGTATGTACCTAATTAAAAGTAAAAGAAATGTTAAATTTGGAGAATCACAAATGTGTGGTCAAAAAATTGGGGGAATGTGACAAGTTCCATAACCTTAGAGTTACTGGAAATTGGTAGCAATGCTAGAATGAAAATATCTCATCTGAGAAATCTTTGCAAGTTCTCAAATGACTGTGAAGAATATTAGCAAGCACATTTTCGAAACTGATAGTTTCTTTTTGCTGGAAATTTTAAAATTTAATTCTCCCTGGAGTTTTTGCTTGGGAATATACCTTTAATTTTATCACATCAAACAACAAATAAATCACCAGCATTAGCCTTATAACACAGTCAACATTCTGAAACACAGCAATTCCATATAATGAAGAATCTTCAAATTTAGGCCAAAATTTTGAGTTCAAAGAGTAGCTTTGAAATAAGACTCCGGGTGAGTCTATTTATTATTTGATTTGTAGCTAGTTAGATCTCCAGATTTTTTTTTCACACATGCCTTTTGTGTTTTTTTCCAAAAAGCAAAGGGACTTAGATAGACAAGAGACAGACCACTTCAAAAATTCTAAGTGATTGCTCAAAATGAAATCGTAGACTGAGGTTGGCAAAGATAAGAACTGAAAACATAGAAGGATGTGTTACTATTGCAAATAACCATGCTAAAATTGAATAAGTGAAAGATACACTTAGAGGAACTAAAGAAAAGGAAAAAAAACCCACAAAACTATCCAGTCAATGTTTTCATCTATCCCTTCTGCTATTTGGGAATTTAATCTGTGATTTCAGATTAGCAAAGGCAAAGGCAGCCTACGATCTTCTGGCCACCCTCCCTAGCTAGTGTATACAAAGTGTAGGAAGCGTTATGACTTGGTCTGCAGAATGCTGGGAGAGCCAGAGTCTGGCCCAGCTGCCTCTTTCCCCAGCACCACTGCATGTGTCCTTTGTGTTTACACATACACGACTTCATCTAGCTCCACGTGTGTGTGCCTGCTCCTGGGGTGGGGCGTACTGTGGCAGAACAGGCACAGGAGATGAGAAGGAAGCCATTTGTTCTCAGGGAGAATCTTGAGCTCTTGGGTTCCACCAATTCAACTTAAAAGGACTGTCAAAGGATGGAGACTGTGTAGATAACATAGTGGAAATTGATGTAGATAATTTCGTCCATACTGAATATTCTTATTATGCTCTACATTATCCTTGGAAACTAGATTATAGGATTTTTTTTCCTCACACAAGATTAAAGGGTCAAAGGGATGTTATTTTAATGAATCACTAAGCCAGGATCCCATGATTAGGATCACGACAAGAGTTCTTAATCTTCTCTTTGGAAACTTGAAAAACAATAAAGAAAGGCAAACCTCAAGAAAAGTTTCTACTAGAAACTGGTTATAAACATTTTTTAGCGTAAAATAAATACTGTACTTGGAAAGCCTATCTAGTAGTGAGTAATGCTCTAAAACCGTGTTCAGCTAAGCCATATTTATCTGTACTAAACAGAGCTCAGGCTTCTTTCAGATAATATGATTCTGAGAATTCTGAGATTCTATGAATTACTGAAATGTGTGTTGTTCTCTTTGTTACTGAGTATTTCGGAATTATATATATATCTTCATTAATGCAACAATAGGCACTGAAGGCCAGTATGTTCCAGGAACTGTTCTGGGTGTTTGAGATATGTTTGTGAACAAAACAGAGAAAAGATCCAAGCCCTTGTGAGTTAATGTTCTAGCAGGGGTGATAAACCTAATAAATTAATAAATATACTATGACAGAAGGTAGTAAGTGCAAGCAGGGAGAAAATCTAAAGCATGAGATACGTTGCCTTTTTAAATGAGATGGACAGGGTAGACCTCGTGGAGAAAATTGTACATATGTAATATGTGTGTGTGTATGTATTTACCTGACTACAGAAATACAACCTAAATTAAAATTAAATATTAACTATATATGTATACATGTATTTTTATACTGAATCCATTAATATGCCCTTCACTATTTTTAAATTTGTGATCATTCAAACATTGAATTGGTTAAAAAAATTATCTTTGTGTTTTCCATGAAGAGCTTCTAATATAAAATAACTCCCAAAATAATGTTTCTGTAAATTTTTAAATTTTTTTGTTCCAAAATCTTGCTTATTTTAGAAAATTCAGAACATTGAAAAGAAAATAAAATCACCCATAGTCCCACTGTTCATAGATAACTACTAATATTTTAGAAAAATTCCTTTTTCGTACCTGCATTCTTTCCTCTTTCCTTCCTCCCTTCCTTCCTTCCTTCCTCCCTCCCTCCCTCCCTCCCTCCCTCCCTCCCTCCCTCCCTCCCTCCCTCTCTTCCTTCCTTCCTTCCTTCCTTCTTTCCATCTACCCATATAGGTAAAATGAAAAATAAATATACAGATGTCTAAGGTTTTTTTTCTTTTATTTGAGACTGTGCATAGGTCTTCAATCCCTTACCTGAAACTTTTGGAACCAAAATATGCTTGGGAATTGAGAACTGGTTAGCTATAAAAAGATAATACGGTATAAACTGTATATTACACAGTATCCCTAGTGTGGTCTGGGGCAGGACCCTTCAATCAAATACATAACATTGAAATGTTTGAAGTTTAGAATGAATAAGATAAATAAAGACTATAAATAGCCTCATATGCATTCAGGTCTTATTTTGCTATTAAATGAGTTACAAAATACTTTTTATTACTTGGAGCTTCTAAATTTCAGAATTATGGATATTGAATTGTGAACCTAAGTGCATTTTTTAAAATGGTGACTTTTCTTTACTTAAAGCTAAATAAACATTCTACTATGTTAAATTTTTGTAAATAATTTTAATAATGACAAAATGGCTCTTATGTGTTTCCTAATTTATTTAACAACTCTCATGTAGAACTTTGATTACATTACTGGCTCTTTAGATTCTTGGAAGAGGACTTTACTGGATCAAAGACTGGAGCATTATTAAAACACATGATATGTGGCATCAATTGCTTTCCAGAAGAGGTGAGCTAATTTGCATTCTCACTAATAATATATGAAGATTCCAGGCTCATTTTAGGTAGCATTGAAAATAAGTGCTTAACAAATATTTATTAAATAAATGTGTTTTTAAAGATTTATTAAAACTATTTATATGTTAGACATATTAGATAATTGTCCACCATATTTGATATACATATATATTTCTGGTTTATTTGATTTTACATATTTATATTGTTTTTAAAATATTCACTTATATGTTACAAGTAAATACCACATACGGTATTTATGGTGTTTACCTACACGTTTCCTCATTTATATTTGCATATTTATGGTTGCATTTTATAGATCGAATGTATTGGTTTTCTGTTGTTGTTTCTTCCGTTTTGCTAAATATTGCTTTTAGGGTTTTATATTTTCCTTTTTACTATTTAATCTGTCTAAAATATATTCTTTAGCTCCAAAATATCTTTAAAATATTGTTTTAGACTTTCACATGGATGATATATTTTCTGAGCTCCTGTACATAGGAGCTCATGGTACAAGATTTTGGCAAGTATATTGGGTCACAATATTTTCTTTTCAAAATTCTATAAGGATCCGCTCTGGCTTTTGAGAGCTGGTCTGGCTCAGAGAGGTGCTCTCAGCCATGTAGAAAGCTCAGGAACACAGTCCTGACCCCTCGAGGGAAGGGCCACTTGGCTCAGCATGGCTGGTGTTGGGTCAATATGAGAAGGTCCTCAGTCAAGTATCATCTTCAAAAAACCAAAGGCAGTAATTGTGAGTGATGAAAAAGTGAAGGAAAAAAGGCAGCTTTTTTCTTAAGAAAGTTTGTAAAGAGTAAAAGAAGAAAATCCAGCGATTTTGGTGAAGGCCAGTATAGCAGAGCAAGGACAGCCACTTTCTCTTATGGGTTCTCAGAGCTGACCTGATACTAGTAAAGAACAGAGAAACTTCTTAGGCTGTGAACTGTGTGCCAAGATTCAAAAATTCCAGAAAAGAACAATGACTCATTCCATGAGCCATACAGTGTTTTGCAGAGAAGTTTTCTGTTGGCTGGCCTGGCTGATGGTCACCATGCAGCTTGTCGTGGGCGTGAATTTACCTCAAGTCTTCAGCGACACTGGCACTGAAGTTGGCTTCTGGCTATAATGTTCCTGGGGTTCTCAAGTAAGTGGTGTGCATCGGTTTTGGTCACGAATGTGTCAGACGATGGGTGTTCATAGATGTCGTCCTTTCTCGACCTCACCTATTAACCTGCCATCTTCTCTCTGTCTGCCAGCTCCTTTCCCCTTACTCCCAGAGCCTAGTGAAATCAGAAGACCATGAAGGGGCAGCTTAGATGAGACTGGGAGAAGAATTTTTTTTAAGCTTACTACACTCTGAGTTCTCCTTCTGATTCTAGCAAACCTCTGTCCAAGAACGTGCAAATGCCACACCAGCATGACAGTTTCTAACTTTTACAAGCTACATGTAACATCCTTAGCAATCAATTTGGATATCCCTTATAAAGAATCTGAAATGGGGCACCTGGGTGGCTCATTCAGTTGGACGGTCGACTCTTGATTTCCACTAGGGTCATGAATTCAGGGTCCTGGGATTGAGCCCTGCACAGGCTCTGTTTTCAGCTAGGTCTGCTTGAAATTCTCTCCCTTCCCCTCTGCCCCTTCCCCTGCTGGTGCTCTCTCTCTCTCCCTAAAATAAATAAATCTTTAAAAAAAAAAAATCTGAAATGTACCAGGTGACACGTTTATCGGTGCAAAAGAACTTTTAGAAAGTTACCAGAAGAAAAAAATAGGTTTATCAAAAGCTTAGTTCTTCTTTCATTGTTACATTTCTGTTAGAATATTTTCATTGTCTGTTTTGTGCTCTATTTTAAAAATATATGTAATATTTAATATATAAGTTATATGTAAGTTGTTTTCACAGGTTAATTATAAAGGAAAACATTTGGATTTTATGCTTTTTACCACTAATTTCCTGCTACTTTAAGAGCTTCGGGTATATCTATGGAATATTTATACTTCTAATTTTTAAAATAACCTAATTAGGAACTTGGATGAAAATAATCAACAATTTAATTGTCTTTTGGAACCTGGAGGTGCCTTGCAGACGTGAATATCAAGAATGTACCTGGAGCTGCTTGACTCTGGAATATTGACCAAAATTCCTCCACATAAAGTGGCATATGTAAGTTCGGCTTCATCAGGGCACCTACAAACTAGAAAATTATATAAAAAGCTGTAATTCTGCTAGATTGGTAACCCTGTATCCACGTTTGTGATTTAGTTTCTCCTTCCATGATATGATTTGTTTTTCTAAGGCAGATAAACACGAAATCTGAGTTTTACTTGAAGTTCTTTTGAATTGCAAGATAGAATAAAAATTATAAAAAGGATTTTGTGCAATGGCCAAAATGTAAAATGTTCTTAGGTTTCAAAAATAAACACTTCTTACTCAATTAGTCTTTGGCTTTCAACTGTGACCTATATATTATAAAAGTAATAAAACCTTCAGATTTTCAAAATTGGAAGATAAACTCTCAGAGAGACAGGCTCCTTGCAGTATCATTGCTACATTCTAACTAGCCATAGATACGGTAAAACTTAAATGTATTTTTAGAAGTGCAAATATATATTACTAAGAAATAAGGTATTCATTTTTTTTATTTTTTAATTTTTAAAAAAGATTTATTTATTTGAGAGAGAGAGAGAGCACAGGCGGGGAGGAGCAGAGGAAGAGGGAGAGAGAATCTCAAGCAGACCCCAGCCTAGCACAGAGCCTGACGTGGGGCTCTATCTCACGACCCCGAGATCACAACCTGAGCTGAAATCAAGTCAGACACTCAACCGACTGAGCCACCCAGGTGCTCCCAAAATGAGGCATTTATAAATTGCCTTATAATAAGTTGTTAGGACATTGTAGAGCAATTTATCTAAAATTTAATATAACTTCAGTGTGTTATTTGTATACATTCAGTATGTTATTTACATTGATACGTGAAAGATGAGTGAAAAGGTAAATGAAAAGTAAGAGTATAATGTAAAGAAAGAAAAACAAGTCCTACTCCATTATCTTCCTGTATGTTGCATTGTCCAGGATTGGTTGGTATCCCTCTACTGTTCCTTTGTAGACTGATTGATTTTTTTAGCTTGGAAACTTGTATGAGAATTATTTTTAAATTCATGATTATTACCTTATCTTTGTAAGACAAGTTTTTTCAGAATGTGTCCAGATATTCCATTTTGTTTCACTCTTTCCGGATCAGGATAAGCCCTTTTGATTTGCATGCTTTGATCCATCTTTAGTTATGTTCACTTTGAACACCATTGTAACTCCTTGTTGGATTTTCCTGGGACTTACATCAAAATTGATCTTCCCTTGTATGGGTCACCTTCTATTTGGCATATCACACCGATTCACAGGGCTGGGCTTCCCCCCATCATCTGCACCTGTCCATCCCATCAGGGTATATACCTCCTTTTTTGTGTACCTCCTTTTTTGTCCTTCTACCCTGTCCCATCCTATGGAAGTTAATCTTAATGATATGCAACATCATAACCCTTTCTGTGTTTGGTCTAATCTTTTAATAAGCCTAATATATCTAAATTTAGTTGAGAATTTAGAATTTTATGCCTCTGTCTTGCAGAGATTAATCTTGAATGGCATCGGATTTTTGTGTTAACTCTATGTATGTTCTCCTTATCAACATAACTTAACATCTTAACATGTTGGGAACAATTCACAATTGCAAGTTTTGCAGTCTGCAATGTCACATGAAGAGATATGAGAAGTGCCCTACAGTAAAAACTCAGTTGGACAGAACACATCTTACACTCATGGGGACTTTCCTGCATAGTTCCTATTTCCCACCTACCAAGCACACTTTGGGAAATGCTCCCTGAGAGAAGTCTCTTTCACCATCACAAGAAGCAGAAGGAAGCTAACAAATACTGAACACCACCCAGTGCCAAACATTACATGTTTGATGCGAATTGTTTTTACAAAAATCTTCCGAGAGTGTTTTCTTGTTGTCCTTTTTCACTTATGGAAACTGAGGTTCACTAATTTAGGCACATTGTTCATGTTCACAGCTGGTACAACCAGGAGCAGAATCTGCACCTGACTCCAAATCCCACACTCTTTCTACAAAATTTGGCTATAATCAGTCATTACATTCTTTGTGATGAAGGATTTAGGATAAAAGTTCTTAAACTACCGTGACTACTTCTATTGGTAAACAACAAAATGCAAACAAAAAACCCACAAAAATTTATGTTTACCTGATTGTTTTTTTCATTTTACTGGAAAGCAACTTAGCACATGCCATCTCCCCAGTTGGTAGAGGAGGGGAAGGAGAGAGATGCTAAATTATCTGGTGAGGAAGCAAGAAAGAATGTCCAAAGGAAAGTTAAAAGTTTGCAGAATAGTGTTAATGATAATTTTCCTTAGGGAAACCGGATAAAACTGGGAAAAAATAATTTAAGTCAGAACATCATTGGCTCTCCACTTTGTGTATAAAAAATGCGTTTTAATTTTATAAATTTTCTTACTAATTAATCTATATTCTGGGACTAACCTCTAATGTTTTATGGGAAAGATGGATTTTTGTCATATTGCTAGAGCCTTACCAAACTAGGAATAATATAAATTAAAGGTTACTTGTCCTTTTGGAGAAAATGATTCTAGATTCTGCTAATTATTGAAAGAATACACTTTTGTAAAAAAAACATTTTCAAAATTTTGCTAGAGCACTTGGATATTATAATATTCTGCTCAGTATAAATTGCCAAATTCTGACTGTCTTTTGTGCTTTACGCAAAAATATGATACTTCTAAAGACACTGAAAGGCCAAAAAATATGTTGGGAATTAAAAGGAGCTTCACTCTCCTGGCTTCAGTGCATCCTCCCTACAGCTGCTAGAGTAATTTTCTTTAGACAATAGAATTGAAAGTGTCCCTGTTTCTTTCGCATGACCCATCACTGCACCCACAATACAGTTTTATAAAAACAAGGCAATTTCTAGTAAATGACATTGACAAATGATAACATTCAAAACAGATATTTGATCAAGGTGAGAGTTAGGACATGTGTAGAATTGATCCATTATCTAATACTGTACTGACTCCGACAATTTTGAAGCCATTCAGGAATTTTACCTTAACTTCTCATTGGGGAGCTACTCTGTATTCGCATTAACACTCTGCTACAGAATAATCAGAAGTTTATAGAGTTTAACCATGCTGGGGGAACAAAACCCCATCAGACCACTGAGATGTTGAAGCAGAATTCATTTGGTATAGTACTTACACAAAGGAATTCTATTTCCTATCATTTATTTATTAACAACCTATGAAAATGTAAATTATCAGTTATATGCAAGTTAGCACTTCAGAAAAAGAAATAAGGAAGTTAGACATGGGCTTTGGTGGTTTTATTTCGTTGGAACTTCTCCCAAGTTTGCCTCATTAAAATATTTTGCTAAGGGGCTTTTTGGATACAGGAGAAAATTCAAATGAAGAATTGTATTTTATTTTTTATTATGGCATTTTCCACTTTAAAGATATTAAAATATACTGCACAACGATGAAAGGTAATATTTTGTAAGACTGGCAAGCATAACATTTGAATTAACTTATCTGATTATATTATTATAAGACTTATTTTCCGCTTTAAAATATATCATTAAAAATGTGAGTGTGTAACATATATATATTACTCACAATATCCTTGACAGTCCCTGAGCTTTAACTCTCACACTTGTAATTAATTAAGATTCTTTTGTTTCAAACTTGAGAAACTCTGACTTGAAGAACTGATTGGCGAGACACTGGGTTGCTCACAGCAAATACATGGAAGTTGCAGAACATGATGGAATGTAAGTGCCTCGCAAGGACCATGGCCTCCCCAGGACTATGCTGGCTTGAAGTTCAAATTTCAGCAACAGAGTGTCCAGTTAGCCTGGTTTGGATCACATGGTTGCCTCTTGCCTAAGAGAGGCCAGGGCACTTTAGATCAAAGTGGGTCCAATGAGGAAAGGATAACTTCCAGAGGATACCCAGGTGCTAATCCGAAAAAGAAAAAAAAAAAAGGAATGGACGTTTGGAAACCAAGAAACAAACAAGTCTCTCAAACTCATTTTCTTCTCCTTCAGCATAACCAGATCTGCCTGCACAGATGTCTCTGAGTGCGGGGCGGGGGTAGGTGGGTCCCATTTCTTAAAGAAGATTGATTGATTTTAGGCGAGCTGGGGGCCAGGAGGGAAGGCAGAGGCAGAGGGAGAGAGAAGCCCAAGCAGACTCCATGCTCAGTGTCACCGAGCCCCATTTGATCTTAACGACCCTGAGGCCATGACCCCAGCTGAAACCAAGAGTCAGAAGCTTAACTGACTGCACCCTGAGGGGGTCTCATTCTTATTCTTGCCAGTGGTGTGTGTGTGTCTGTCTGTGGTTGACTGATGTGGGTCATCGAACACTTTGGCTGCAGATAGGAGAGAGGGGAGCCATGAGGTTCCCCCACGGATGTGCAAATGAAATTGCTAGTCCATCTAAGCACACTCCTGCTGGTCAAGGGCAGACTCAGGAAAATCAGTTAATAAGATAGATTCTTTCAGCAAATTAATTCTCACTAATAAGTTAAGCACATCCAGGAAGCCCTAAGGGTTGGGTTTAGTTTACCAAACAGTATTTCCTGAGCCTCATAAATTGTGCTTGTCCTTCTGATATTGGAATGTAATAAAATCAGAGGAAAGCAGAGAAAAACGATTTTATAATTTAAATTCATATTTAAACTTGAAATAATTTGTGCAATATGCAAATTAGTGAAATTCACAGATCCCCATAAACATTAAAAGTCTCATATTACTCAGCCATTACTGGCAAATTATTTGGTTCTAGGTCTCAACATTGTTGCTTCTTGTAGGAGGCTTAGGATGGAGTTTGTCAGTGTTCTTGGCCATATATTATACCGACAGGGATTTGAGGCAAAATGAAAAAAAAAATTACCCTTTCGTGTAAAATTTCCCATTTGAATAAATCTACCCAGTCACAAATGGAGAAAATGGAGACCTGTAGGTAAGGAAGTAGAGGCAGGGTGTGTGATGTGGGTGTGTGTGTACGTGGAGTGTGTGATACAGGTGCTCGTGTGGGGTATGTCTGTGTGGTGTGTCTGTATGTGGTCAGTATGGTGTGTGGTGTGTCTGTATTTTGTGTATGTGCGTGTGTGTGGCATATATGTGTGTGTGTAGTGTGTGGTGTGATTGTAGAATGAGTATGTGGGTGTGTGAATAGTGTGTGCTGGTAGAAGTTTCCTTTTCTATAAAATCACAAATCCTGGGCGTATAATCGTTCCTCCAGAACATCTTTCTTCCTTGGACCGAAAGACTGATGGGAGTGAAGAAGTAGGTATGCAAGAAGGAAATGAAGCAAGAGAAATTATTTCTGAAATTATTAAAAGTAGGGATTATAGCAAATATTTCTTTTCCTTTGAGCTCAAGTTTGAGGCAGGGAAGGAAGGATCGTAATGTAGCTGCAACAGCAATGCAGCTGATTCTCGATCTCCTTCGGAGCTAATATTGTCGGGGTCCCTGGGAAGATGGAAAGAAAAACGGCAAAAATTAAGAGAGGCCAAAGGGACCCCCATATTGGGGAGAATAAAAGTTGCTGAATGGCTCTGCCCTCCCCCCCCGAATATGGATTCAACCAAAAATAGGGCATAGAGGCGGAGGCAGTGTGTGATGGCTGGTGCTGCCTAGACATTTTTGAAACGAAGTGGGTATTCGTCTAGTAATTGTCGTGCTCACATAGGCAGCACATATACTAAAATCAGAAAGATACAAAAAGATTAGCATGGCCCCTGAGCAAAGATGACACACAAAATTGGTGAAGCGCTCCATATTTTTCAAAAATTTAAAATAAAAAAATGTTACATTGGCTCACCGAGTTGGGAGGTCATACGTCTTTTGGATTTGAGCTCACTCGTGCCTGCGCTACGTTGAAAGTACGGATACAGAAAAGTGACCGTTCAGAGCCGTACTTGTACCACGTCATGCACTTGAACATTGAGTGATAGAGCTCAGAACATAAACTGAAGAAAATCACCTGCAAGTCTGTTCATGCCTCATATTAGCAATTTAGTCTGAAATAACCTTTGCATCAGAAAAATGGGGTAAAAAAGAAATCTACGCTAGTAGCAGTGGAGGCTGGCCTAACTCCCAGACCTAACCAGACCTGAAGGAAGGTTTTCTTTTTGACTTCGTGTCACAACCAAGACAAGGTGAATACACCTTTCTCTTCATGTGATACCTTCAAGATCAGGTTCTCCATAACCATCAAAAACTTAAAATGTGCCCTCGTCTTCCACTTCCTGGATAAAAGAGACTGTGTGGTATGACTTCCTCTCCTTTCATAGGGACACAGCTATTCCTCACATAATTTCCACAAATTGTGCGTGATAATGCAGCAAGTGCCACAGCTGAGGATGACCCTTATCGTGGGCTGAGACAGAAGTCCCCAAACAAATGATTTGGGGAGAGGGACACAGGAGGGACTGGCTGGCTCTTGGGCCAGGGCTGTAGAAATCTGTCTTCTTATAGAAATTCTGTCTTTTGTTGCACTCTGAACAAGGGGTCCTCTTCCCACATTTGCAGTCACCTACTGGGAATTCAAATTAAATTAGGTCTCACTTAAATTGGAGTTTTTCCCATTACATTAGCGTTTGCATAATCTTGCCAATGTTTGCCAACTTGCTAATTAATAATAGGATGACTTCAGTAATAGTAATAGGATGGCTAAATCATGTTTTATTGCTGTTGGATTGACCTAGAATGAGTCTATCAAAGGGTACGTCTAGTACGTATGCTCAGTTTTTATTCCAACAGGCACATCTCAGTTGGAAAACTTAATCCACCACTAAAAGTTGTTATTGCAATGACTTTTCCACGCATTTGAGGAAATAAAAACTTAAAAAAAAAGCTTCGATGAAACTGACTTGTAAACCCCATTGTTTCTGTGATTCACTCATGCTGAAGTATTGCTCAAAAATGATGTGTCTCTAAATAGCAGCAAAAACAAAGCTTTAGAGAATTAATGTAAGAGAAGGATAATTCTTTCTCAGAAATTATCTTTCGAGAAGCCAGACCGAGGCTGAAAGTATTTAACTTTCTGAGGCTGGCTCACCTTCCCGTTACACAAAGCTGCAAGTATATTCAGAAGTTGAAAAAAAGAGAAGAGTCTGAGCTGGATTTAGGCAGTATAACTTCTGGAAGCTGGGGCCGGATAGTTTCAGCAGTATGCCAGATTGTTTTCTCTGACTGTGGGTTCAGCAGACGCTCCTGGTTTTCCTTAGGTGCTTCGAGGATTACAGACACCCGCGGATCTCACACTCCTGCCATACAACTTCTCACAAAGAGGACCTCCGGTTGGTCCTAGCAGAAACCTTATTAAATGGATGAACGTAATACTTTTAAATCTGCTTAGTCATTAGATATCTGTCATGCCACCATATAATTTAATTGCAGTAGAATTTGATACATTCATTTTTCACTTTCATAGGTTTGAGAAGTCAGACGTGTTGTTCATCGATAATTACTCAAATCCATGGGAAGAAAAAACAGATTTCACCCCAAATCCGTGTGTCTCCGAACTACTACTCTAAGTACATAGGAACACATCGAAGCCATCATCAGCACAGTAGGGTTTTATCTTTCGTAATCTATCCCACCGAAAAATGAAGGAGGCTCACAATTTCTCTCCACTTTAAAGGACAGATCTGTTCAAAGCATAGTTTCCAGGTTACCGTTTTATTCAGACTGAACCATTCATTTAGTTTAAGGAAGTCTATACATGTCTTCAGTCCTATTCATAGGCTCGCCAAGGCCAACAATGAGGAACACAGTATCTAGTAAAAGTGGCTAAAGAATCAAGCCCCTACAAAAATAATGGGAGCAATGTTACAAATTTACACCTGCAGAAACTTTTCCCCCAGGGAACATATATTTCAATCAATTCGAACATCATGGTACCAAAAGTGGAGTTGCTGAAATCATGAAGTCTGTCTCTGTAAATCCAACAGCAATATGCTGAAGAGTGTTTCAAAGATGGCGCATAATCCATCTGCCAAATCTCATTTCGAGGAAACTGGACGTTGTGTTTGGTTGTGTCATGCTGGCTTCTCAGACTTGATCAGGATCTTAGCTGTCCCAAGTCTTTTCCTCTCTCCGTGCCAAAGGGAAACACTACCGCACACAAATCATGGAGTAGATCATGCGCAGTTGTGCAGACACAAGTCACCACCAGTAAAAAGAAGAATGAGGGCCCTCAGCCAAGCTCTCTCTTTGGCCCGTATGTTCCTCCACTTGTGTGTGCTTCTACTGACTGACCTTCTTTTCTGAGGAGAAGCCTATGAAAAACAGCAGGAAAATGTTTCAGATTAAAAATTAAAAATTCATTTCTCTTCTTCTGGCTCAGGGCTAACATAAACTTTGAGGCTGGCAAAAAAAGAGAGAGAGAAATATTTTATTCATGAGCTCCCACAAGTTTACAGTGAAAAATCAAGAGGCGGGAAATGGAGGGTTATTATTTTAAGCATTGACATATGCTTACCACTTTGTGAAATCAGCTGTGGCCTAGTTCTACTCATGCCTGAAGAGGAATATTCTGTACTATTTCTCATCTTTGCTGGCATTTTGGTGGCTCAGGCATTTGCTTAGGAAAGTAAGTCATATATGTTACTATTAGGTTTAGTACTTAGCCCACGGGAAGATAACTACCACATAAACTAATCTAAGTATGGTGAAGGGTACATTACTGTCAAAGCTATAGAAAAGATCACAGCACTTAAGATGTGTTAATGTGCCATGAAGACCAATTTGAAAAAAGTGGTATATATCAGTAGGACTAGGATAGAATGCCACAAATGAGCACCATAGAGAAGATAAAATTGAAGAGATCTACTCATGGTGACAGAAAAACTACATACGAATTTCAAGAAATAAGGTATTTTCCTTTTCACAGTAACAATTGAGAATATATTAAATGTTTTATACTTGCTGCCCTGTATTTGGTATTTCGAATAAACAGACATTTATACTAACTAACTGACTAACTGTTTCCTTTCCAGACTTAAAAAAAATACTCTTCTAAAAATGGTGACCATTACACCAAAAAGATGTCTAATATGGTGAGAACATAAATTTGGACCCAGAAGCATAATCCACTAGTCTGAGTGGTCTACGGTTTAGATTTAATCCATTTATGAAACCTACCCCTGGATATCTTAAAACATTAAGAAAAATTAATTCCTCTGGAGTTTTGATAGCCCTCTTGTGAAACAGGTATAGAAGCGAGGGTCATTATCCCCATGTTTCAGACGAAGAGCGATTGTGACCAACGAGAGGATCCGTGGCAGAATGGAAACGTGAACACAAGCAAAAAACAGGTCTTCAACTCCTTGCAGGGAAGACAGAGTGTCCCCATGCGGTGAATGTGGGAAGAGACTTCTGTCATCAGACTTGGCTCCACAGTTTGAACGGCAGGGCAAGAGAAAGGCCACCAGGGAATCGTAGGTTCTCACAGCGCCTTATTGGTTGGTAAAGAACTCCACTCACTGACTGTGTGCCTTAGTATTTGTTAATGGTATGAGTTACACTCTCTCCTTTTCTGCTCACAGGAGCACAGGTTAAGTACCATGATGCTGAAGTGATCCGAATAGGACCCAGAGATCTTGGTGGCAGAGGCCATGTTTGACTCCACATCAAGGGTCGGCTGAATCTAAAGTCCCCTATGAGGGGAGGGGCCCAGTGCCGCAGAAGAGGTTAAACGGGAAGTTTGCTCCCTACAGGCCCACTCACCTCAGAACGTGCATGCTTACACATCAACAGTAAGGAAACGTTGGTAAGTAAACACTCTTCCCAGTTGGGATGCAATACGTAATAGAAACCTCATTTCCCTACAGATTTCTATCTTCCATTTAAGAGAAATATTGCAATTTTATTCCCGCAGTGGAATTGTGACTAGTCTAGCCTTACTGTATTTTTCTTATCTAGGTTCTACCTATCTACCTACCTACCTACACCTATTTATATCGAATGTTAATCGGAACGTTTAGTCTTTGCTTATAAATCGATGTCTGCATAGGAATATATTTACCACCTGTATTTTCTCATGTTTCTGTACATATAAATATACACTTACACTTTATTTAATATTCCCTTAGCAAAATCACTTAGTTTACCAATAAGCTGATCTTTCTAGCATTATAAATGAGGATGCATTTTTCCTGCAGTTCTTCTCTAAAAATCCAGAAATAGACATAAAACTATCTGTTTCTAAATTTTTATTAATATTTTTATTAACTGCTGGTAAGATAATTAAGTAATGTATTTTATAAAAGAAAAATGTTCTTAATATTTTATCCATCTGTATTGAAAATCACACAAGTATAGTCTCTAAGTTTCTTCTGTTTCTTACATCTCAAGTAGCTTTTACTATTTACACTGACTCCTCTATCTCTTCATACTACCAGGTACTGAAAAAAATCCAACTAATCCAGCCATTTTACCAATGTAAAATGATCTATAATATTCAGTTATAAAGACAGTTATAAAAAGACACAAACTGAGAAATAAAGATTCTGGCTTTCAGGATAGGGCCATTAGAATTTATGTAAATAAAATACATCCAAAAGATGACACTATTATATCTTAATGTGTAGCATGCGGTTGTCCATGTTGCTTGGTGGTTACAGTGTGGGCTTTGGAAGTAGACTGCCTGGCTTATCTATATCCTAGCCAAAAATAACCAGCTATGTGGACTTGGACAAATCATATTGTCTCTCTGTTCCTCGGTTTCCACAATTTTCAAACAGGAATAATAGTAGTACTCATTTCATAGAGTTGCTATAAGGTTTTGATGAGATAATATATAAATATATATAGTGCTTAGAATAGTTTCTGACACATGGTTAGTGTCATGGGTTGAATTGTGTCCCCCGCAAAAAAAAGATAGGTGCATGTCTTAACCCCTCGTACCTGTGGATTTGACCTTATTTGGAAATTGGCCTTTGCATACATAATCAGGTTAATATGAGATTATGCTGGATTAGTCTCATCCAATATGACTGGAGTCCTTATAAGAAGATGAAAATTTGAACACAGACACAGACAAGAGGGAAGACGGCTATGTGAAGAGAAAGGCAGAGATTGGAGTTATGCTGCCACAGGCCAAGCAACTCCTGGGGCTACTAGAAGCAGGAAGAGGCAAGGAAGGAGCCTTCCTTAGAGGCTCTGGAGGGAGCAGGACCCTGCCAACACCTGGATTTCAGACTTCTGGCCTCCAGAGTGTGAGAGGGTACATTTCTGCTGTTTTAAGCCATCTAGTTTTTGGTGCTTTGTTATGGTAACCCTAGGAAATGAATTCAGTCAGTATTCGGTTAGATAGTTATTACTGGACATTAGTAAAGGCCAATTATAATAGATGAGCTTTGATCTCTATACTGTAAAGAAATAATTATGTTTGCTCACAACACAATCTCACATGCCTACATTTCAAGTCTTTCCAAACATGTAAGAATTGAGCTCTAGCTCATTAGACGAAGTTCAACTCTGCACCATATGAAAAATTTGGAAGGTACAGAAGAGACTGGCACGCAATGTAGTTAGAAAACATAGCCTTTCGACATTTCACAAAGGAAGAAACAAAACAACATGTTTTCAAGGTTATACTAACTCTACTATGCCATAATTGTTCTAGAAACACTGAAGTCATTTTGCGTCCCATTCTGATAACAGATGAAAAGAGATTAAAATGTTCTTCATAAAATCACATGTTTCTAAACAGAAACTGTAACCCTTTAACATCTGTGAACTTCGATATATAAAAATGCTATTATTTAGTGCTGTGCAGAGAGAAAGCCAAGTAAGTCTTAAGCATCTTGAAAACCTTTATTTAAATCTTTAGTTTTTAGAAGAAGAGTTAATCTCCAATGTGCCCGTAAAGCATTCTAAACTAACCAGAGACTGTAACTGAGGGCAAAGCTGGAAATTAGTTGACCCAAAGACTGTTCAATTCAGTACCTATTGACTTTAAGCATTTGGCCAGGAAGCCCTTCATAAGGTTCCCACTTTTAGAGGACTCTGCTCTGGCCCTCCTCCAGCCACTCCCCAGTGTGAGTCTGCCTCCTTCTAGAACAAGCTCTTGGTACCCACATGCAGACCTCAAAATTCCCGCCCAAGTGACCCTGTTTCTGCTTCTAGGCCTCATGTGGTCCTGGGTCCTCCCGTAGGCCTGAAGCCAACGGGTGCTGTTTGTGGTGTAATGAGGGGCATATGGATGAAGTTGGGATGTGCCAACTGGGCTGGGCTGTACTCAGATTCACACTCAAGAGCCCTCCCAGTGGAAAGGTGGGAAGAGAAGGGGATGGGCCACGGCTCAGGTCTTCCTGTGCCACTGTGTCCTGGAACGGAACTGTTTGGAATGCGAGCACTTTAAATTTCACTCTGCCCTTCCGGCTATATTTATCAATACAAGGATAGACTACAATAGCTTCTACGCCTGATTTGTGACGTTTAAATATTGAGCCTGAAGTACATAGCTCTCCACGTATTCTTGCCTCAGCCTCTGGGGACGTTAAAGGAGGACCTAGTGGTGTCATAGCAATTTAATCACTCATTACCCAGTGTACGTTCTAAAAATCACAGGGCTACTTCTCTGCAAACACTTCATGTATAGATGTCAGAGCCACTATTTCAGGTTAGATTACCGTAAGAGGAATTACAAGGATAGATACTAGGATCAAACTATAATGTGCTATACATACTGGGTTCAGAAAAGTACAATTTGTCAGAAGTCATAGGAAATTAATAAAAACTGAGATCTTGGACAAGGTATAAAGTACACATACAAATTAATTTATTAATTATTCATTTAAATATCCATATTTCTAAAAGGGTCATTTTCATTGACATACAAGTAAAATACTTCAGTACTTATATGAATAAAATTTATGAGAGTTTTAAAAATACTTTCTGTTTATAATTTACCAGAAACAGAGCTTAATTTTTCCACTCATTTTTTTCTTCTATTGTTTGAGTTTGGGTATTTATAGCCCAAAACACAGGGTATGCTGACTAGCAGTATATTCCTGAATAGTGAAAGATAAACATATTAGCCAAATAATAAGACAATGAATAGTATCATAACAAAAATGTCTGTATAACAGAAAGATTTCTAAACTCCTATTTAACAACACCACAAAGTTACTTTTAAGAATTCTGAGTAATTGCATTGGACCTACAATTAAATGACATAAAAAATAGTAAGAATCACCACTGAAATTAAATAATGGTACATGGCAGATTTTTTGACAAGGGTTATCTCAGAGCTTTTGCCAATTTTTATGAACTGGCTTGAACCTTGAGATAGCATCAGCTTTGGAAGCTAGAAGAGGAGGAAATCAAAAATAAGCAGATTTCTGAGCAAGGAATTTCTTTCTACAGTGGTCCCCTAGCCGTGATCAGCCCTCTTCCCTACTGCAGAAAAGCCACAGTGAGCTGTAGAGCGGGTTGGTATGGAGAAAGAAAGGGTTCAAATGGCAACATATCCCATCAGTTTCTACCAGGGCTGACCAAGCATGAATTTGTTCATAACATAATTATTACATACTTAATCTTACATAGTACTTTGGCTTTTACCTGTGATATTCAAAATACCAAATGAGCAGCACAAATAACATAGGTTATGGCTTCATAGGAAGAAAAGATTATTGAGGGTTAGGTTTAAGTCATATAATTATCCAAGTCAAATCCCCCATTCTCATTTTATATCTGTCATTGTACAAAATTCTAATATAGTGAGAGAGGTAGGTTTTTGAGGGCACTGTAAGATGTGATTCAAAGCATAGGTTTTGATGTCCTATACATCTGGAATCTAATCCCAGGGCTAAATTTTACAGACTGTGTGATTTAGGCATGCGACTTAAATTCTCCAAGCCTCAGTTTACCCATCTGTAAAATGGTATAATATAATAAAACCTATTTTATTGCATTGTTGTGAAGATTAGAACAATGTCTTAAAAATACTCAGGTTGCTACATAATAGAGGCTTATTTTTCACTGTAATTTTACATCTGTAGAGTGTTACACAGCTTGTTTACACACCACAAACTTCATTATGTTTCTTCCCAAGCAGACAAAAATCTGTAGGTCTTATATACTGACTATAATATACTATTTTTGCATATTTAATTTAGTTTCGGAAAGTCATCACATTTCCCTTCCACTTTATATAATTATTAGCTTCTATTACACTGGTCCAAGAAGAATCTATTAGTGATACATAAACAGCTTTATGATATTACTGAATTCTCTACTGCTCAATTGTATTTTCTAGTGGTTAAACTCCAATTCAGGGAGAGAATATCTTTAATATTCATTCCAGACCAATATAATACGAAGTGGAAAATTATAATTGGGTGGAAGCTCAGCTATTATACAACAATGGATTTCAAAAACACAGACATTATGCAACAATCATTCTGGTTAATAGTATGCCTTTCTAATAAAAGCTCTCTATTATGGCTGGGACCCAAGAACTTCATTAAAACCAATGGTTATATTCCTAGTACAAAGAAAAGAAAAAAAGAGTCCTACAATTTTCTGATAAATTCCTAGACATTCTTTTATAGAGTTCTCACTTTTTATCTTTCTATCTATAATGCTTTTGTAAGCTATGGCCCTTGCTACTCCTAGTGCTTCTGTGTACAGCTGTCCAGGTTGTGTATTGTGCAACTCTAGGAGGCTCCATTTACACAGACTACCATGAAGAACTTGGGCTTGTGAAGTACACGACCTGCTAAACTACATGTGTTACCCCTGTCTTTCTATTTCCACTCCATAATGGGCTCCTTGTAGTAAAAACTAGAATTCTATGATCTCAGGTTTGAACTAAATGAGATCAAGTTTCAAGTATGGCCTGAAATTGGAATATGGCTCATCTTCAGCTTTCCTAGATAGATTAAAATCTCTGGAAATTAACAACGTACAGTCACAGGTGTGTGTTCTATGAGATTTTTAAACACGTAGCAGGCATGGTTGACTTTTGATTATATGTGATGAGAACAGAGGTGGGGTTATGGTTATAGGCCAGTTTATACAGCCCATTACCAAGCGGCCTCATGAGACCACAGAAACAAGCAGTAGAAAGTGTGGCAGATGCTGGAAAGAAGAGGAGAATGGTCAACCAAAGAAAAATATGATAAAAGAGTACTCAGTTGTGAGTACTTGATAGGTGACTTTTTAGTGTTTTTTTCCAGCATACTTAGAGGTGGGTGTTGTGGGCTACCTTGGCCTAAACTTGGAGTCTGACATTTAGTCATTAGGGAACAGTTCTGAGTCTTTGGTTTCCTCTGTCTGTCTGCCAGTGACATTTAAAACATCTGTCTAGCAAACTCAACCTGGAAGAGCGCATGAGCCTCTGCCCTTTGTAGTGGAATCCCAGAGCTTTGTTGTTGTTGTTACTGTATAGCTCCACTTGAAGTTTTCATTTCTAGCCCCAGATGGAATACTGACTCTGAGCCTGGAATGGGAGCAGAAGCCAGAACTGAGATTCCCGCATTTCTGCACTCGAACATTCTCTGTTTCTTAAGGAGTTCAAGTTGACCCCAGGTGCATCAAATTAGCGTTGTGTATGCAGCACAACTTTATAGAAGGCCCTCCCCGAGTACGGACGAATGTATGTTGAGTAAACATCCCCAAAAGACCCCATTAAAATGTAAACATGAAAGAACGCTCCATACAGCTGTGGTCTTACCATTCTTCGCCTTGTGCTGCACATCTGGCGGAAACTGGTCAGGAGCACACCACTGAGAGTCTGGCTGCGTGGAGCAATGCGACGTTATTAGAGCAATATGGACTTCAAACAAAACATAGTGGCGTATTAAAAATATAATTACACTATGTGGCTTTTATTACGCAGGCAGCACAAAAGTCCTTTCATTCCAAACCTGTTGCCAATCTCGCTCATCTCTCTTACCTCCTTCATCACGATCCCCATCTCCCAACGCCTCCCCCCGCCCAAATCTATTCTGTGTTGGCCAGAGTTTCTCCTACTTTGGGGTTGTGGCATTTTTTTTTTTAAAGCAGATGTGTTTTGGATATCTGCAGAAGTATAAACACTTCTGTAGAACTTACTACAGCCCATAAATAAAACAAAGCAGTTTACCATCAATAAATACTATGTTTAAAGCCCTCACACAGGAGGCAACAGAAAGACCAAGAAAACAATGACAAGCTTAGTGTTTTCGGGTACGAGGAAGAAATCTAAGCCATTCGGCGCAGACGTGGCTTATAGAGGCTCAGAACAGTGAAGCAAGGTGGATTTTTCCCTTCGTACTGTTCTTCCGTGGAAACTACTGTCTAGATTATTCAGAGTTAAGACTAGAGAGGCAGTGAGAGGTGAGGGCAGACTTGGATTTTTCTTGTGGGATTTTCTTCTAGGCTTCACCAGTTAAACACACACCTAGATATTGAACATCAGGGAACATGTCAAACAAACTGCTTTGCATAAATCATAAACCATAGACCCGAAGTTCAAGATACAGTTCTAGGACGAGTGCCTCTGTAGTTACCTACTTGGAACAGAGCAACCTAGCTTCACCTGCCCATGAGGATGGTCTGTCTTCCTGCTCCCAGTGCTCACCCCTGCCTCCTACTATCTCCACCCCAGACACAGAGAATACAGACCTTTTGTTCTATTAATCAATTACCTCCTGAAAATAACTCCGGGAAAACGTCTCTACCAATGAGCCAGCAGGGAGCATTTACAGGGCTGCCAGACCACTGAAAGAGCCTTACAGTTCAATTATCTGACAAGACACTGAGAGACGCTGCATTCAGTACAGTCTGACCCCACTTTACCCCCACTCAGACACCTAGGCTCTTGGCTCCTTTTGGTCCATGAAAAAGCTAAAAGAGGAAATGAGATCACCTCTGTTTTTTATCTCCTCGTTTATTTTTAGATGTCTCAAATAACACGTAGGATAAGTGACGTGAGCCTCAGTTTTAGATTCCAGGAGAGTTGCCAAAAGAAGGCAAATATACTGTAACTTTACAAACACTACTGCTTGTGCTTTAATTCAGGCTTAGAAAGAAGCATAAAACATGAAATATTCTTTTAAAATGAACTCTGGGAGTGAAATTCAACTGTTATAGCAAGATTCTGTTTAACTGAATACTGCTTGAAAATGTAGGACATTATACATGGCTTGGAATCTTTTTCCAAATATAGGACTTAATTCAGTGATAATTTTACACGGTCTGGACCACCTTACCTCTTATAATTGATTGGGAAAGTTTGATGAGCTTTTATAGTAGGTGAATTTCTGCCTTCTTTCCATAAATGAGCTTCTGAAGAAAATAGTCATTTTTACTTCTAGATAAACTTGCATGATTCATTGTTTTTATCGTTAACCTTTCACGAGAATATTTCTCCAATTCCCCAACCTGTAGGAGCTAACACCAAAGTAACCTTCTATCTCTTTATGTTTCCCACAATATTAATTTACATCTACATTCTGAAAGACAGAAATTTAAGGAATGATAGCTGTGTTTGGGGATTCCCAGAAATGTTTCTGGTAAAGACTGAAAAGTAAGCAAACAGGTAAAGAAAAAAAGAAATGGGGCGGGTGAGCAGACAGAAGTGACAACGGGAAACAACACAAAAAGAACCCAATTCTCAGCAGTGTGCTGTGTCACACCAGGGTCAAAGAAGGGGTGCTCATTAAATTCTGACATCCCTCTGCCACCCAAAGAGTCATTACCTCCTCCCTTGGGAAAAGAGCTTTGAGTCACACTCAAACACAAAAGTATGGCAACCAAGGGAATCATGCTCTGCTAGGAAAATTCCTGTTGGAATCTCAAGATTCTTCGCACAATTAAAAACAGAGTTAATAAAAACTAAGGGGGAGGGGGATTGTCTGAGCATTTCCGAAATGCAGAAAAATGCATATATTTTTTTCCTGCATAAAGATGCTGTCTATGTAGGCAAGACACAAAGTAGAGCCCAGCATCCAGACGGTGGGGGAGGGTGGGAGAACCAGCGCTATGGAGAAGGGAAGCAAGGGTGCTTTGGTTCTGGCTTATTCAGGTTGGCTGTCCAAATCAATTCCACTCACAAATAATTGCTCCACTGTTCGTTGCATTTTGCCTGGCTAGACACAGCCTCAGAGAGCAACGTAAGTGGGTCACTTTTTCTTGGATCCTTTAAGAATATCCTTTTAATTGGAAAATGTCAAAGACTATATTGCACAGATGCAGCCATATCCATAGTAGTTCAATATAAGTTTACAACTGGAAAAAGCATCTTTCAGACTTGCTATATTCACTTGCTTTTCTTTATGCACAAAAATGCCCTTTGGGCAGGGTCAGGTATGTCATTTCAAATGGCCCATAAAAAATGTTCAAGGAATTACAGCTCAGTTTGATAACATTCCGTGAATTTATTCATATCCATGTGTGTCCTGTGGATGCCATGTCCCCAAAAGATCATCACAGTGTACACTGGCCACTGTAACTCTCTGAATTAGAGGCTGACATTAAAAGAGGCTCTTTCTGGGGACAACAGTATGTGCTCAAATCACAGAGACAGACAGCATTTCTACCAAAAAGAAAAAAAAAAAAACAATACTGGGACTTATTAGGTGATAGAAGCGCTTCTGTGTTGAGATGGGAGCTCTTACTTACTGGGGGCTTCTGTCGATCCCGTGCGGCCCCAGAGCCCGCTGGTGCGCGTGGATCCCGCACGTGGGAACTCAAGCCGCAGTTACACATTGGGAACAGCATCTGAAGAGGATAAGGTGGTCAGTTCACTGGAAGTGGGGGAGACTGAGAAGTCACACTGACACTTGCTTGATACGACCCCAGGTTTGGCTGAAGTCTTAAGGTGCAGTCGAACTCTCATAATCCTGACTCAACGTAGTGGGCACACGGACACAGGCTCTGGACTGACAGAGATAAGGCTCACGGGGCAGATTTCACTTAAGGTGAGAGTCTAAGTAGCTATTCATGTTGAAGACATCAGAAACACTTAAAAGGTAGAGAGTTCACTTCCTGTTTCTGAGTTATCTTCACAGAGGGTCCTCGCTTAAGAAGAACCAGCCATTAAGCCAGAAATCACGCGTTCTTACATTGTAGTCAGAGACTCCTACAGCATCACTAAAGTCCAGAGAGGAAGTCAAGAATTAAGAGAAATAATATTCATTCCTGAAGGCTACTAGAGAACCAATGGGACAGGACACTTCAGTGCCCAAGAAGATAGTGTATTTTCTCAAGAGGCACACATCTTTGATGTACTTTTCCACGGAACATTGTCTAAGCAACTGCAAGAAATACCAAGGAAATATACTTCCCAGGTGTTCGTGGGTCTATGAAGAAATCTCCATTTGCATGAGCACACACTAAGGCATGGGCTACTGGTAACATGTTCTGGAAAGCATGTGTTTTTTACATGCATCAGGGCTGAGAGGCCTCGGTGATACCTAAGTATTATCGATCCTCTGGCATTTTAGTCCATAGTGCAAAGCATGGGTTGTTCCGGAACATCTGTAGCAGGGCTTGAATACACCTTTAATTGGAATCACGGGCAACTGCTGTGCTTGGGAATGAATGTGGGGGCAGAACTTAAAGCCGTTTCAACCACGACAAGAAGATTGGTGAATTTACGTAAGGAGCAACGTACCTGTTTTAACTGCTTTTCTAGTTTTTCTTTCTCCATCTGACACGCTTTTATCTATGGACAAAACAAAGGCATTTGGTTTTCAAACGAGTCCACATGGGTCGTCCTATGGTTACTCTTGACCCAGCTGTCAGTGACCTGCTCAGAAGCCCCAGCGGTGAAGCACTGATACAGCAGTCATGCCACTGAAGACAGTCATGTTTTGGACTTTTCAGACCTGTGTTGGTTCTATCTTAAAACACCAAAGTGAAGTTTGGAAAGTGGAATCTTTTCAAACCGTTATTCCAATCTGTTGAAACGATAGCAATTCTCAGTTTTCGGTCGATATCTTGAGACATAGATATAAATAGAGAGACACAGGAATAGGCAGATACAGAAACAGCTTCCGGTGCTTATTGAATAGAATTGGATGGTCAGCTGTATCTTCAAGAGCTGCCACCGTAAATGCTAGAAGTTGTACGTGCACTTAATCCACGCTAGACACCGAGCCACAGCTTTACATGTGATAACTCACCGATCCCTCCCAATGCCTCTGTGTGATACTGAATGTTCTCGTCCCTATTTCACAGATGAGTACGCTGAGACAGGAGACACCGAGTAACTCGGGCAAAGTCACACTGCTGTACTTCATGGCTTCTCCCTATTTAAGGCCCAGCCTCATCTAGCAGAGTCACCCACCCTGAGTCCTTCAACATCTGACACAACTAGACAAAGCTGTCTCTGCTTTGACTCATTAGTCGTGCTATTGTCGTCCCTACACACCCCGTCCCTCATCCCTGTGAGGCATGTATCCCCACTGAATGATACCGTTCCAAGTTCCGCCTCTCTCCTTCCTTTGTCCTCCCATTTGGCATTATTTATTTTCCATGTGACTTTTTATAGTCCAATGTGTACTGTGAACCCTCAGTTTTCATTATCTACAGGAGTTACGTTCTGTAAAGTCACCGTGAACATGAAGTGGCGAACGCAACCACTGCTCCTCGGGAAATACAAGGTTAGGTTCCTACGAGCCTCTGGTCATACCATTTTTGTTGACTGATCAATAGAGAATCTTGTTTTATGTGTGTTTCTGTTAAAGGCATCTTGTTGAATATAGATTTTTGATCCAGTAACATTGAACTCTTAACCTCTAACACTATGTTAATCCCTGAACGAAGCTTGTCTAACATGTCTTTTCTCTGTAAGGCAGAGCACGGCCTTCCTGTGCTGAGGGACCTGAGGGGCCACCTCTGCACCGTATGGGGGCCATTTTAAGCAATGCAATAACCAACAAAAAGGACAAAAATGAGAAAATGTGGCACTAAATAAACCATGAGAAGGACATTGTTACAGTCTGAGAGCCAACACACAGAGGCAAGGCTCTGTTGGACCTCAACTGGGAACAAGCGTGTAAGGTGACTCAAGTGTTTTTCTGCTCTGTACATGTTCACAAATGGCTTTAGGTGGCACCAGTATTGATTTGGGGTTGACAAATACATTTCAGTGAGAAGGCAAATTCACAAATATGGAATCAACAAATGATAAGGATAGACTATATATGTTCCCCTCATTATACTGTGAGTCTTTAATAGCAAGGATCATTCTTTTAGTCCCTCACAGTATATCACAAATGCCTTGCATATAGAAAGCATCAAAATTAAATTACAAGGAACAAATGTGGCATGTTAATTATACAATTAGCTGACTCTATTCAAAAGCTCCCCCTTCCAATAGACTAAAATCATTTGTGAAATACCTGTGAGGCATGATCTGAGCTAGATGTTTTTATATAGGTTTTTTTCATTTCAGTCTGAGAACAACTTTGTGAAGTCGTGAGGTGGAAACCATCATCCATATTTCACAGGCGAGTATACTGAGAGATTTAGTAACTTATTTTTAGAGACAGAGGTTTTAGAATTATAAGAAATATTTTAGAGACCATCTGGTTCAACTTTATCATTGTACAGATGAAGAAAGGAAGCACAGGAAAGTTGGAGAACTTGCTCAATGTCATTCTTAATTGTCAAAGCAGCACAGACGCAAAGCTTTTACCCTTACTCCTACTCCCAAGTATCTCTAAGTATCTTGCTCTTTACCACACTCCTATGTTACCAGTCATTGGATTAAAACATCCTTAGTGATAGAATGAATAAACTCTGGTATGTAAGCAACTAGGGCCAGAATGATTGGACCTAAGAATTCCTTTTTTGGACCACAGATAATATGCTATTCAAATAACATCATGCTAATTCTATTATATCATGGCATTCAATCTGCCATTAATACATTTATCATAGGTTGTTAAGCCATCCACTACATCCCTTTGTGAATTCTATCATTCTTTGACCAGAGTGAATAAACTTTTGAAAAATAAATGCTTGGGGGCGCCTGGGTGACTTCATTGGTTAAGTGTCTGACTCTTGATTTCTGCTCAGGTCATGATCTCAGGGTCGTGGGATTGAGCCCCGTGTCAGGCTCAGCGCCCAGCAGGTAGTCTGCTTGAGATTATCTCCCTCTTCCTCTACCTCTGCCCCTCCCCACACTCGTGCATGTGCAAGGGCTCTCTCTCTTTCTCTCAAATAAGCAAATCTTTAAAAAAATGAAAAATAAATGCTTGGACTATCATTATTTAAAGAAAAATTTTGGTAGTTTTAAGGTATCACCAAGATTATCCCTTAGTTCATTAATACAATCATACCACACTCTGTGTAGACAATGCATTGTTTTGTTGATAACAATAAAAAATTAGTTTACAGATGACAGAAATGAAAATTACTTGTGGATTACAGTCTCTAGTATATTTAGATTGTTATGTGTTCCTGGACGCACTAGAATGTCTACAATGGCAAAGACATTGCCCATCTTAGACACAAATTTATCATCAATCTGAACTTAATATAGTAGAAGGAGCAAATTAAAATATGGCTGGAAACAAAATAATTAGTGCGGTGAAACTTAGAAGAAATTAAGGAAGCGCTGCATGTAAGACATACAAACTGAGAGTGATTTCCTCACGGAGAGTAATCAGAACATTTTCTCACCCCTTGCTTGCATAAAGTAAGGTGCATGAATTATTTTCAGAAAGGCATTCTATTATACTTTTACCACTATTTTATTCCTTTTAACTTCTTAGAAAATGGTTCTGCCAAATGAGTTTTGCATGTAAAATTAGGAATTTCAAGTGAATCCCTGAAAAAATGTCAGAAAAGAAATTGAGTTTAATTCACAGTATTAGGAAGAAGAAGACAACTAGTTAAACATTTCTTTTGAGATGAAGGATCTGGTGGCTCCAGAGCTGTCACAGCATGTCCTGCAACAATTTTCTATTTACTGAAAAGCATTGGATGATTTTGCAAATCAAAAATTCTGTGGTTCATTTTCTTTTCTTAAGCCAAAGTTGTGTTAGCTACATTTTCCTCATTAACATCAATATTTACCCATTATGCCACTTCCTGAGTCTACTTCTAATATATCCTATTACATTTAATTGTAATATGCTTACATTTAATATATTCTATCCCAATAAACTAAAATTATGTGGCTTCCTTGAGAGTGATTCAGTTACATTTAATTGGGAAACCCACTGAACAATTCTCAGTTTCACTGTATTTTATATATATAAATGACATGTAGAAATATGTATGTTTTTGGAAGACAGGAACATTGTATTATAGCCCTAAAAGAAAATGACAAGGGCTTAGAAACAACTTCACTCTGTTGGAGTGTTTTGGATTTGAATTTTGATTACTAGATAGTTCAACTCCCTCTCTACCAAGATAAATATTACTAGAAAAAGATCAAAAGAATTGGATTTTATAAAAGACTTTGGAATCTAATTTCTTAGATACCTCCTTAATAGACTTAAGTTAAAAGAAATCTCCAGTCATTTTCATCTCTTTAAAAGATTGTTTAAGAATGATTTCATCCCAGGTGCTTACCTCTCAAAGAAAATCAATGTCAATTAACAGAAGCCAAATTCTTGAATTTTTTTTTATGAAAAAATAAAAAAATACACATGTGCTGGCAAAGATTATTTTGTTTTGACTTATACCTGAGAATTCAGCCTGTTCAACTGGGATTGAGAAGTTTGATTAATTTGCTGTAGCTCCTCTTTCTCTTGATTAAGTCTTTCTCGGTCTGATCGCTCCTTTTTGAAGTCTTCTTCATATATTTGCACCTAGGAAATATTGACTTGCTGTTACTGTTAGCATCCTTTTCTCTAAGCCATTAAAATCATTTCAGAAGAAGTGCTATCTGGGGACACCTGGGTGGCTCAGTCATTAAGCGTCTGCCTTCGGCTCAGGGCGTGATCCCAGGGTCCTGAGATTGAGCCCCCCATCGGGCTCCCTGCTCCACTGGGAGCCTGCTTCTTCCTCTCCCACTCCCCCTGCTTGTGTTCCCTCTCTCGCTGGCTGTCTCTCTCTGTCAAATAAATAAATAAAATCTTAAAAAAGAAGAAGAAGAAGAAGAAGAAGAAGAAGAAGAAGAAGAAGAAGAAGAAGAAGAAGAAGAAGAAGAAGGGGAGGAGGTGCTATCTGGGCTTGTCCAATCTGAGTAATTCCTATCCTCTTTTCATGACTATTTCTTCATGGTGAGACTCTATCCTAATGGATCTGGCCATAATTTTATCTCTCGCTTTGTTTAGAATGGCAGTTCTCAGCTTTTTCCTCCTTGAGTATGTGTCAGGAATTCAGAAGTAAAGTAACAACATGGATATTTTGAAAAAAAAAATTCCCCTCACCCATCATTCTGCTGCATATTTCCTTATGTGATGAGCGTCCACCTCCCCTCTTGCCTAGTGTTAAGTATCACTATTTTGGGGCAAGCCATCCATCCCCAACACAAGGCTTCGATGTAGGAATAGTGCTTGAAGTTCTAAAAGACGGTTTACTGACAATAGCTGTTAAGTGAAGCCACTAAATATTGGCATGCCAGTTTCCAAATATAAATAGCAAATTGAACACAAAATAGAAATGAAAGGCTCATGTATGTGGAAGAGCAAAGTATGACTGTGAAAAGGTATTCACAATTGGCCCCAGTAATTTTAGGGGTACATCATTTTTTAAAAAGTAGTAATATTTTAGTGGAACGCCTCTCAAGAAATACTCCACATATTCCAGAAAAGCAATCAAACCAAAAGAAAAACAGATTTAATCATTATTGTTCTTGACCGGCATAGTGTTGATTGATGGCTTGGAGACTCGTATGTGGAACGATGAAAAATAAATGAAGCTTAGGGAATGAGGCAAAGGAATTCTTTTAAGACAATGAGTTAAATTCCAACTTCCATGGGAACCTAGTAGCTAGATTTTTGTCTATTAATACTAATGCACTCTGCACCTTCACCACCAATAATGCAACATGTTTTAACTAGAGGCTTATTAAAGTCGATAATAATAGAACAAAATGTAATAGCAAGAGAGGATGAAATTAAACATGTTATACAGATCTAGATGCAGATATACACATTTAATTTTTAAGGTTTTATTCACCAGAAGCATTGCAAGGGAAATACACCCAGCTAAGCTGACATTTTGTTTTGGTCGTGGTTTTGGTTAAGATCTGAGGCTCAGTTCCAGACAGAGTCAAACTAATGCTCTGTAAACAATTACCAGAGGCACTTGAAATGGGAGAAGCTCATCTGATCAGAATTGAACACTCTTTATCAAACACAATGCTGATAGCGATGTCATCACCGCAATCAGGTGGCCAAGATCCTAGCTCAGTTTCTTTGTGAATTGAAATCCTTTAGCGTATCACATGACTCGGTGATATAGTGATTGTGGGTGTCCAATTAAAAATGTGCACAGTTAAAATGTGTATGCATGAAGTTAGCAAAAGAGCCACGCAAAAACTAAGGAGAGGGATGCTGGACCTCTTGCGGATAATGAAAAAAAGGATACCTGTCATTGTCTGCATCCAATATGAGCTAAACCATGGCTGTAAACTCTGTGCATGTGTAAGAGTGACTCTCCTGCATGTGGGATACATTATATGAGAGCATCAAAGATGATTCAACTGTCTGAACATAAGAAGTAGTTTTTTTCGGAGGAATCCTGGCCAGTGGCAATGGTACTTTAGGGGTTGAGAATTTGGCGGAGCTTTAACACTCCGAATACTACCCTTATTCTCTTCATAGGTTTATTTTTAAACTATGTATTTGATCCTGAATGTAATGAGGCAGATTATTCAAAAGAGGGTTGATAGAAGAGAAAATGCAACTTTACTATCAAATGCTCTGAATTTTCTAGATTTACAGATAGGCTACTTCCTAGGAAGTACTAACAATAAACAACAACAACAAGAATACAATTGCTTAATTCTTTGGCATATTGCATCAAGAATCCTTGGAGTTGGCCTTGTTCGGAGCAAAACAGCCAACAAATCAGTTCCAGGGACATACTTCCCAACCCTTTGTTCTATCACATCCTCTCTCCCACCGCTAATGTATTACTGACAATGTGTGCTTCGGATATAGGATTCCTATATGTATCCTGTATTTATTGACATCACCATGAACTGTTCCAGCTCTTTACCTTCATCAGTTTATTTAACCTCTTACAGGAAGAGAGATGTGATATGCATGGGTGGCCCCTCAGCGAAGCCAGCTCCAGCTGGCTGAACTAAATTTAGACCCAGATCGGTTAGGCAGGGCTCTGTGCCTATGGCCCTCTGTTGCTGATACATGCAGAAGCTACTCCTTTACTTTCTGTCCACTCGGGGACGTGGGGTTGAGGTTGGGTGAGTGGGGAGGAGGAAGGCCTTGGGCATCAGTACATTGCTAGGTGGTGCCGTCCACATGCGGCTGTAGATGAGCAGAGCTGGCTCTTCAGTGATGATGATCAGTGCGGAGTATTCCCTTTAAAACTGCCCTCGTTGTTCCAAGGCCTGGAGGCCAGCAGCTGCAGAATAAACGGGCTGGCTGCTACCATTTTCTGAAAAGGTCCAGGGTTTGGGATGGTAGTGTTTTCAAAATAAATTGTGTCCACATGAAACTCTCTAGACCAGTGCTCATAAAATCTCACCAAAATGTTAATTAGGAAGCCCTTCTTTTAACCGTACAATCTTGGACAAGCCATTCAACCCATTGGAAACTCAATCCCCCCTTTTATAAAGTGCGAGTTGGGCTAGCTCATCTATATTGTCTTGTCAAGCTTTATAATTAGATAATTCTAAAGAAAGTAAATGCAAAAACTTTGGACACCTCTTGAACAGAAAGATTTCCAAAAATGTCTAAAGGAGCATGAACGATGGGCCCTGTGTTCTCCACATGATTGCGCCACTTTCAACTTCTCACCTGCTGTTTGAGAACTTCCATTTCTGTTCGCATCTCCTCATGCCTGTACTCCATTTCAGACTTTCCCAAACAGTCCTCAGGAAATGAAGAACACTCGATTTTCAAGGCATCTTGAAGAGCCTATGTTGTATGATAAGCACACGGTTGAGCTAAGAGTTACCGCATCTTATGAATTCCTCTATAATTGTTACAATGATCTCAAATGGCCCCTGCAAGGCGGAACTCCATTTTTGGTGCTACTTCTATGACTGAATAACTTTTCTACTTTCTCCTTTTCTAGCATACAATCTTTTTTCCCCCCAGAATCTCTGTCTTTTCTCCATGATGATGCTTATGTTATTCAACTGTCATTGTTATTTAGGAGGGCTTTTGACATCGATGTCGGAGATCTCCCCTCCACCAAGCCAACCATGAAAAGGAAACATACCTAGAGCCTTCCTCCAGATTCTCCAACTCAAACACATACTTTATCAATAATGCTCAAACTTTAGAGAGCAGCAGAATCACCTGGAGAGGTCGCAAACATGCCCGTCCCTGGGCACTGTCCTCAGAGATCCTGAATCATTAGATCTGGGGAGAGGGTCTGAGAATCTACATTCCTCAAAAGCTGAAGCTGCTGGTCCCAGATGACATTGTGAGTGACACTGTGCTATCCAGCCCTGCCCCAAATAGGAGAGACAGAAACCCACAGGACTGTGAGCCCATGCAGATCACTATTCTCTAGATCGACGGTGCTGCTGCCCTTCTGCCCTGTCCTCCTCAGTAAACCATGCCCTGGCCTGGCCACGGCCATATTTATTCTCTAAGGAAACATTCGTTAACTCCCTACAGGGTGCAGAGAGTCCCCTGCTTCCTTTTTCTGTTTCTGTTTCTGTTTCTTTCCCTTCCTCCCTCCTCCTCTTTCTTTCTTTTTTTCTTTCTTTCTTTCTTTTTCTTTTCTTTCCTTTTCTTTTTCTTTTTTTAGAGACAGAGCACAAAAGTGTGCAAAATGGGGAGGCAGGGAGGGCAGAGAGAGAGGAGAGACTCTCAAACAGGCTCTATGCTCAGTGTGGAGCCCGGTACAAGGCTCGATCTCATAACCTTGAGATCATGACCTGAGCCAAAACCGAGAGTTGGATGCATCACCGACTGAACCACCCAAGTGCTCCATGCTTTCTTGACATCCAGTACAACTTAATGGTTTCCCTGTGGGGTGAGGAGGTGAAGGCAACAAGAGACACTTAGATTTGCCAACAAGATTATCATCATTATTCACTAGCCCATGATCTCTTACATATACTATACTTCATCAGATCATATAAAAGACATTCTGAAGACCTTGGTTCATGATGAGTTCAATAAAACAGCCACAAAAATTGAGACACAACGCGCCTCATCCTGGTTGGTCTGGGAGCCCATATACAAAATGACTACTTGCTCATTATCAAATGAGTCCTTTATACAAACAGAAAAGTTTCACTTTCAGAGCTCCAAGATTTCACTTCCTCTGAATTTCTCTGGTAGCTTCAATGATGTTCGTTTGATGATACTATTAGTAACTTACTTTCCTGCATTACTGCACAAAATGATTATAAAGGTAGGAAAAGAAAAGCAAAGTTACTATCTTAAATAGGTGTAGACAGGCTAAGAATTTCCTAATAGAATGTCTTTTAACTCTATGGATACTGTCTAGCCTGAATGTAAGTGTCATTTTTCAGGAAGTTGTAAAAGAAACAAGAACTTTTTTCTTCCTCCAAGAAGAATTTAAAGAAACAACAAATGTTGTTTAATAATTTATGTTTTGTTAGAATCTGTTGCTAAGCTATAGAGTTTTAGGAAGTATCATATTAGTTATAATTTTGTTAGTAGTAATGGAGAGAATCTAGGATGGGGTGAGACAAAAGAGTTAAGCCTTAAATCAAAAATGCTGATTTCATATCCTACACCTATGAACTGACTATTTTTGTGGGTCTTGTTATATTTGAATTTCCTGGTCTACCTTTCATGCTAGTCAGGCTTCTAGAAATTCTGCAAATGAGTCATAAAAGAAAGGTGAGTTTGATCGACATTTTTCCATCTTGGGGTTTTCCAGCTTCCTTGAACAAACACCTGTAACCTATTCTAGAATTATTCTAGAATAATTTCCTATAAGCACAGGCATACTAACAGATCTACCCATCTCACAATAGTGAGATGTTGGACAAACCAATTTTGCCCATGGGTGGCACTGGCTGACAAGCCTCAGGTAATTTTTCTCACTTTGGTTAAACATCTGGCTTCTCTTGAAGAACTCAATGAAAACAATGCCCTTGGGTATTTCCTTCAAAGCAAATAAGTTGACTTGAGTACACATAGTTGTGTGAACTTCTGAAAACCATATGTTAATTACTAAACTGACATGCAACAAATTTCTGCTGAGTGAATGGGTCAGCAGGCAGTCTGCTTGTGCAAGGAGGGTGGGCCCCAGGTTCCGTGCTGTGATGGATGGTATGCACAAGCAGCTACCCAGATCAACATTTCGAGTAACTTCTATTTATTACAGTGGTAAGAAAAGAAAAGGAAAGAAAAGTCAAGTCTCAGTGTAAAATTGAATATCTTACATTTCATTAGATACTAAAATACATGCACTAAATGAGAAAAAAAAAACTTTTCATAGCTCATCACTTTATAGCTATGTTTTCTAAATGACACTTTAAGGTATAGATGTGGCAGACAAAATCTTTTCTGCCTTGAAGTGCCCTTTTATTTGTATTTTTTTTCACTAGTCATAAGTAATGCATCTTGCCTGCTAAAGCAGGAAACTCGGGGCCAGAATTGGCTATTGGACATATTATTGTACTAGCCAAGTTATTTAACTAATTCATCCGTTCAATAGATATTTAAGAACATACTGTGAGCAAGGCCTTGTTGCTGGCATTCAGAATACAGCAGTGAAAAAACCAGAAAAGCTTCAGCCACACTGTGACTGTTGTATGTGTGAATCCATGCCTTCAAATAAACACATATTAAAATTGTATTTTATAACTGTGTTCTTATAAAGAATATGTTAATATTAATATGAAAATGTCTTTTTCAACCTAAAGGTTCATTTTTTTTCTCCTGATTTTAAGGGAAATTAAGCATATTAATAGGCCACTAAAAATATCATGAGTCCTCAATACTGTGCCTACTAGCCTAATAGAGAAGTCAGTTCTGCAAAACTCCTACCCTCATGGAGCTTACAATCAAGATCAGGAGACAGGAAACAAATTTGGCAAAAGGAGACACTGAACATATATCAGATAAAAATAAATTCCAAGGAAACATTAAAACAGGAAATATCAGAGGTGGAGTATGTAATTTTAATTAGGATGGCCAGAAAAATCCTCTGAGAAGGTGACATTTGTAGAAAGGCCTGAATTTTATTCAAATTAATTGTTTTCATTTTCTCAATTTTATTATAATCACAAGGGTTAAAAATTTTTTACTGACTTTAAAAACACTCTGTTAACTATAGAGACAGATAGACAAAAATGAAGGGTACACATAGACATGAGCAAACAACAGAGTTCTTGGCTGTTCTAATTTCTACAGGGTTTATATTCTTGTGCCAACATTTACGGAAATGAGTTAGAGAACAGGAGAAAACTTATCAAACAATATAGCATAAATGGGGAAGATTTCAAATACAATCTCAATGCTAGTTCCTCTAAGTCATCTGTGGAGATTTCCAACAGAGAATAAAAGGGAAAATTTATTTGCCCTGAATTTGTGTCTCTGAATATTGTTTTCTTCTCTTAGAGGATAGAGAAGTACATTGTTTATGAAGTTAGTCTCTACTTTGCCATTTTCTCCTGACCAGTAACTTGCCTCATGAACAGACCGAGTATAGCGGCACATTTGTAAAGCATCCTGTCAGCTCTACAGGCACAAACTTAACACTCTGGATCTTTTAATGATCCTCTGAACACTAGTTAACTACAAGATGCAAGGTCCAAAATACTGGCACTGAGCACTTTTTCAAGGCCAATCACCCACTCTTGTTTTAGAAGGAAATTTCTGTTACTTCAGTCAAGAAAGATCTAACCTGAGGGGCATCTAGGTGGCTCAGTCGGTTAAGTGTCTGCCTTCAGCTCAGGTTATGATCCCAGCATCCTGGGATGGAGCCCCTCATCGGGCACCCTGCTCAGCGGGGAGCCGATTTTCCCCCTCTGCCTGCCGCTCCCCCTGCTTGTGCTCTCTCTCTCTCTGTCAAATAAATAAAATCTTTAAAAAAATGAAATATCTAACTTGAGAGATGAATAACTTGATTCAACATGTACTACAAGTATTCCTACGGTCTACATCTGATGTGGCTCTCTGAAAAACCAACAGCAAAGGATTTGTTTCCTTGAACAAGTCAGCAATCCCTTCCCAGGGAAAATTAAGCTGTGAGCGCATAAAACTCTCACAGATACACACACACGCACACACAGATGCACAAACTCTCCCTGGTCATCCTTTGGCAGCAATTCACAGGCAGCCCCTTTGAATAGCTAAGTGGAAGCAAACGCATTTAACCACTTGTGTTTTTCTCACAGACTTGCCCCTCCAACCCCCACCCCAGGCCCCACACCCCAATTAAAGGTGAGTTTTAGGCTTATTCTCTGGAAGGCCGCCGTCTCAGCCTTGGGGTTGGCATTTAGCATGATCCCATACAGTCTGCCTCACAGCCAGTTCCAGAGTGATGATTTTAAAGAGCAGCCTGTTTCCTCAGGAAACTTCTGCGGTTGACCAAGAGGTATGCTATCGTTCACAAACACCCACTTGCTTTATGTGGTTCTTTGGACTAAAAAAATAAAGAGTTCTTTCTGTCTTCTAACAATTCTCCTCGTTTCTCTTTTTCACGGTGATTTTTTGCAGGGACACTAATTCCTTAAAGCCTCCTGAGTCAATTTTGGCTGAAAGAAGCAGACAGGAGTGATTGATAAAATTACAGAGAAGCTCCTGTGGGAGCTCGCAAGACTAGGAGCAGCCCCGCAGCCCAGATGTCGCTGTGCCTCTCAGGTAGGAACGCGCTCTTTATACAGGGACCTCTCCTTCCATCTCCCCAGCTTGACCTGGCTGATACCTTATTGAGGCGTTTTATTTCACATTCGTAATGTTCCTTCTTCTTGTTCACAAGAGCATTTTTTTCTTTCAAAAACTTATTTTCTTTCTTCAATTCATGTAATTCTTCATTTAGGCTCTCCTTTTCCTTCTGAAGTAAACAGCAAGAAGACAAAATTGCAATCAGTAAAATTCAGAGGACATAATATTGTAGAAATACTTCTGAAATACAACAAAAACAGGGCCTGCTAGCCTCTCATTTCATGTTCCATTTAAGCAATATTCTCTAGGTAGAAGACAGGATAGAGAAAAATCTTTCTTTAATCCTTAATGCTACTTAGTTTCATGATGCCGGAAAAAGCTCAAAATCCCAATCCTCACTTTCAAGAGTCAAATGGGTCTACTGAATAAGCTAGCTCCCATGTACTGTTACGAAGTGACAGATAAATGACTTAGTAAAAGTAATTACACTTCTAAAAAGAAAAAAAAAAGTATCATTGCAACAAAATATACAAAATATCTCAAAATCCAACTCTGCCGGCATCATTCTGGACTGAAGAGAGGGAGAAGAGGGTAATACTTCAGGCAGATAAGAGCCTTCACCACAGACAATTATTCAGAGCACCATATTGCTGTGATTATTACTCTTAAAAGATAGAGATCAAAAAAAGAAAAACAATTGTACAGATCAATTAGTCCAACTGCCATCACTCCTCCATGTTCCAGATAACCTTCAAGGTGTCCTGTGTTTTAAATAACTGAAGCAAGTTTAGTTGTTTTGACACTATGCGTTCTGGATTCAGACATCTGTCTTCTAATTCTTAATTTGTATTTTAGATAGTAAACTTTTTGTGGAGTGAATTGGATTCCTAACGGCATTCAGATTTTAACCTAATAAAAAGAAATATTCCAGAATATAGGTAAATCTAGATGAGAAAATATCTAATATATATGTTAAAGTATGCTCCTTTAATGATTAGTATTTCCCAATACAATAATTAGATTTAAGATATCCACTTCAGCTGATTTTTGTTTGTTTGGTTTTTTTGTTTTTAAGTAAAAATATTTCTATTTGCTTTTACTTAGAGTGGGCTCATAATACACTTAGAAAATGAATGAATCATTTTCTAACTTGGCATAATTTAAAAGAAAAGGACTTCATCTCGAATATGGTTCCAACTGCATGAAGGAACAATTGCCATGATTCCTGGTCAGGGTCTGAATGGAAAAGGAAGGGACTGCTCCAGGACCACAAGAGTTGCTAAACCTTGTTTGTTTTCCTCTGACTCACTGAGGCAGAGGTACCCTTCACAAAATAGGAAAACCTACACTGACAGTTGCCTGCACTGATTTGAGACGTTGCCTTAGGATCGGTGCATGTGTTAAAATACAGCCAACGCCTCACAATAGCAGTCACAAGACTTCACCTGAAAATATTACAGTTCTTGTTTTTTCTTAACATATGTAAAAAAAATGAGGGTCCGTTAGAGCTTAAGGTTTTTCTCCCATTTTCTACAATATCCATTAAGCCCCATAACTAAGAGCAAAACCAAGAGTATTCTAGAAAAAGCCTGTCGCCTTCATGACCACCATCTTGCTCTCAGCAGGAATTAATGGAGACTTAGACTCTGGAGACGGGGTCCAAGTCCCATTTTCCCAAGTACTAGGTTGGCACGGTTGGCAAGTCATGCAACCTCGTCACCTCTCAGCTTTCTTATCTTTAAAATGGCAAAAATAATATTTTCTTCACAGATGGGCTGAGCTTGTTAGATGAGATAATCAGGGTAAGGTCATTTTAAAAATGTTTTATTTTTATGATGACAAAGCAAGTACTTATTTGTAAAACTCTGTAAGCTGAAAAGCAGCTGTACAAATACAAGGTATCGGCCTATTATTATTAACACTAGTAATAAAATAATATATATGAGTAAAAGCAAAAGAGTAAAATGAATCTTCTAGGTTGAAATGTGCTAGAAAGATAGCTCCAAATCTCTGGATCAGCTCTCTCTGCCGGTAGAGCCTGGCACACGTGGGCATACCCACTTCGTCAACAAAGGAGGAAGCCAGCAGGGTATGGCCCTCGCTCTGATTGTGAACTGGCCCTACTCTGTGGCTCTGGGGACTTGCGCAAGCCCCCGCCCGCCCTCGCACACAGGTGTGGGGTACGTGTACTCAAGCCCTGGGGCGCGGGAGGTGGCTCCGCGAGCCCCGCCCACCTCCTGGCGCTGCAGCCGCTCGCGGGTCAGGTCAAGCAGCTTGTCGCTCTCTCTCTGACTCTGTTGCCGCTCCTTCTCCTGCGTGCTGAGGAATCTTTCTGTGGCGTCCAGTTTCGTTTTCAGCTCTGCAATCTGAGGAAGTCGTTTACAGAGTTGCAGAAACCTCTTCTGAAATTCACACCCCCCTCCCTCCTCCTGGACTTATTCCCACCCCGTGCACTCGGGGACAGACACGCCCCCTGGAAGGGGCCCTAAGGAGAGGTTCTATTTCTCATCCCCTTTTGTGTTTATTATTATTATTATTATTATTATTATTATTATATTATGTCATCCCCTTTTGAAAAGACCACAAGTGCATTTAAAAAAGAGCTTGCTCTACGGGAAAAAGCAAACCCCCGAAACAGCCTTCAGCCCCTTCCCTCCTTTCTCCAAACCACACCACTTCCCAGGGAATAAAGATTTAAGAATTTAGACGGGGGAGGGGGGTAACACACTTCTGGGCCTATCATTCTATTCCTAACTCTCTCGAAATGTGCCTTTTCCTGCCATGAAAAGGGCAACAGCGAGGGGTAGAGAGTAATTTGCCTACACCAGAAAAAAAGACACGGCTTTTAACTCATCAGTTATGTGCAATGTTTGACCCGCTACGAAATGCCAAGTTAGTCCTCACAGTGACGGTGGTCTAGTTGAGAAGCCTTACAAAAGGGTGCTTCATCAAAGATGCCCCTTGTTAACCCGGGGTCTTCACACACCTGCCTGTCGTTCTTCCTGAGCGCTTAAACGTTTTCTCTGGGACCATGTTCTTTAAAATTTGGAGACCAAATATAACAGGGTGGCCTGACCACGGCCTGGTCTAATAGGAACATTCTCCTGCACTAACTAAATTTAATACTTCTGCCTATCAAAATGGGGAAGAATAGAGCAATACAGCTATGTTACTCACTTGTGGTCAGGTTTCTTAATTCTGAATTATTTAGAGGAATTTACTTTCTCCTTTTCTCTCTTTGAACGTGGAATAAATTAAAATGATAAATTGACATTCACCTATTAAAAGGTATTCTCTCCAAAAACTTTCTCACCAAAACAAAAGATTCTTTGACAGAAAACATACTTTTGGGGGGAAGAGGGATGTGCCACTTCCCCTCACACTTTTACTGTTACCATTGTTTATTTATCTGTACAAATAGCTTATGCTATCTAATTAAAGAATGAGAGAACTAGCCTTGTGTAAAACAGTGTGAACTTTAAACCATCTCTCACCTCACATATAACCTTGTGTGTTCATGGCTGCTAGGAACAAAGCCAAAGCCAGGAGATTCTGTGAGCTAAAATAAATGTGTGCATAAGAACTCCAGCGACCTGTCAAGAGGCTATATTTAGTACCTTCTTTTTTTTTTTTTTGCTGTGCTCAAGATAATTCACTGATATCCTTCATTAATCTTCAGTACCAAGAGGCCAATAATACGCTCAGCACCTCCCCCCATCAGTTTTCAGCAGTTGGCTAGCCACAAATAACCTGCAGTGAAATCAGTGAGAATCTTCACAGACTTGGTCCCCCAGCTTATTGATCCAAAGCAAATACTAAGCAGAGAGGTGTTTACCTTTCTTTCATATAACTCTCTCATACTTCTAAATTGTTGGTCCCATTGCTGGTTAACTTCCAGGAGCTGAAATTATTAAAATTTGGTAAATCAGTATGGATTTTTGCCCATTTGGAAATTTGGCAGAAATGAAATCACTTTTTTGGGTTACTAAGATCTTGCAAGCCATGGGTGAAGACAGTATTCCTTTCACCAAGCACTGGTAGGGCTGGGATGATTTAATTGAGTACACTTTTCCCATTTTCATAACTGGCTCATATATGAAAAACTATTAAGTCTTCGGTATATCTTGACTAGTCAACTGAACCATTTATTAGCAACTTTCAACTTTGCTTAGTTATTTGAATTTTCATCTTCGTTTAACCCAATCAAAATCCAGTAAAAATTTGTGCCTATTGATGGTTTTCTGTAAGATTTATTAATACATGAAGGGTCTTTTTTCAAAACTTTCCATATTTTTCTATATGCTTACATTGATTATTACAATGAAATATTTCTTCTAGCTTTTTAAATGAAGAATTTATATTAACAAATTCCAAATCACAATAACTGACCACAATGTGCTTGCAATAGTGTGCTTTTTAATATCAACACATGATTTGTAATGTATACTCAATGAATGGATAATATCATTTTTCCAAAGTATAGATTTTTAAGAAATAATAGTCTTACCATAAGACAATATTTAGAACTAATGTAGGCCGTGATTTGGAAGCTTTAAAATTATTTTCTAGATAAAAGGAAGAAAAAACACTATGACCTGTGTTTTAGTTTTCTTGGAAGGGAAGAACTGTAACTTCTGTACTTCCTCCATTAAGAGAAATTCCAACATTTTCAATATGGGACAGAGATCAAGAAGATAGTCACGATGACTAAAAAGAAGCAAGATATTCTCCTATTATGAAACAAAATATCTAATCCAGACAGGCAGTCACTAGGTAAATCTTCTGCTGGAAATAGATATGGGTATTTAGTATAGACTATATAATATTACTATATAAGGATATCTGATCTGTTAGCATTTTAAAGATTAACATTTCTATGCTATGTTAACATTACTCTGCTATCGTTCAGATAATTTTCCAGAAGGGCACAATATTTTATGCAATATCAACGAGGAGTAGAAGGCAGGTGTCAGGTTGCAAGGCATAACGGCACACGTGATAAGCTCACATAGTCTATGTGGAGGAAACATCTAAGTTTTGAGAAAATTAATATTATACTTATTGGATTTATGATTTTGTCATTTTTCACTCATTTACACAAAAACTGAGCAGTTGAGTAAGAGAAATGTAAGTGCATAAGAAAAAAGCACTCGCTCTCAAAATAATGCTGTCCAATATCCTAGAGATAAATACTGTGACCCAATAACAAAAATAGAGACACTAGATATACATTCTATTTTATTCTTAACATTAAATCATGGTATATGTTGCTTCAACCAATATTTCTAAATTACCTCTTTTCTCTGTTTTTCCAAGCATCTTATCTTTTGTTCAAGAGAATTTGTCAAGTTCTTTCTGCTTGATGATTGATCACACTTAAAAAAAAAAAAGAGTGAAACAAAATATAACATAAGCAGGAGACATAACAAGCAGGAGAAATGTTGTCCTTCACAAACTCCATGCATTTGACCAGCTCTCCTGTTGTGATTCATAAAAATATCTTATTCTAGTGGTACAAATCCTCACACCATAGTCCCTCATAGAGACCTGTTGATGGATAAACTTTATATTATATTTCAGATTCCTTTATATGAAGTAACTGACAAATAATTCTCTAATAAATTACAAATGTATCTATACAATAGGCAAACAAGAAATTAGGATTTCATGAGTTTGGATTTCAACCCTTTTCCAAAAAAGAAAAAAAAAAAGAAATTAAGAGTATAATTCTTATAGAAACCAGATAAGTTTTATGGATACATTTCGGGTATTTACATTAAGTAATAAACATTTCTAAAAAGTCATTTCTGTAGATGTGTCCATATCTGAAGAGTGGCCCTGGCAAAAGTCAGAGGACTGATAGAACCGTCAAGAAGAAAAGGCCAATACATATAAATAAAAAGCAGCAAATTGATTCTCAATGTCCATCATAGAATTATGTTATAGAGAGGTTGGCATAGATTATCTGGTATTGTGCAATTTTAACTAGCTCTTTGAATAAAGCCAGTAGGTTATAAGTTTAGATAAATAATAAATCATTGGCACAGCAAAAAAGTTAACCACCTTTCTTCTCAGCTTTTTTTTTTTTTTCCAGCATTGGGGGTATTTATTTAAAGAAAGCACAAAAGCTCTGGAAACTGTGGGCCATCTGTCTAAATGGACCACCAACAAAGTTCACTTAAGTGCTGTTTTCTCTATACTAACTCTTCAGTCTTGTTACCATCTCATCTCCGAGTCATATAAACAGTACAGCGAATCTGGTGATGAGGATAGTCCTAAGTCTGCTATTCAGTTTTCGGCTCATAGTTATGGAAATTGATTACAGATATTCATGAACAATTAAATATTTTCAAAATGTGTTGGCTTTTGCCAAAAACATTTATAGGAAGTGTTCTTTTACAATCATCATGGGATTTCAAGGACTTTTTCCATTAGAAATGATTTATTAAACTTTCTCTATCTTTACTTATCTATGTCTCACTCAACGTTTTAGGACTGGATGATTCTTTATATCTCTCTAGATGCTGTTCTTAGTTTTCTTAGCTTCCTCTTATTCAGACCCATGTATACAATTAAGACCACATTTTAAAAGAGATTCTCATCTTCTGTGGGTCAATAAATTCAAAATTGTTATACTTGCTTCTGACCTCAAGAAGCTGGTTTAGCTGAGTTCTAAAAGTAACATCAAAATCCAGGTGACAATATGTTGGGTCTTGTAATTGGGCTTTCCTTTTATTAGGACGTCTAGACTCATTCTGCATCAGAACAGACTATTAGGTACATTTGATCTGGAAAATGCTGTGAGCCAACTGTATTTTGGGTGTCCTGAGCTCAGCAAAGCAGAGGTGCTGTGAGACCAGATTCCAAACCAGTGGTTCTTAGTACAAGAACACACGAAAGTCACTGTGGGAGCTTGCTAAACATAGGACACCTGAACACTGAAACAGAAATTCTGAAAAGGGAGTCATAGCACCTCCATTTTCTTCTTAATAAACTATTTTTTACAGCAGCTTAGGTTCACAGCAAAATCTAGTGGAAGGTACAGAGATTTCCCATATGCCTGCTGCCCCATACTTATGTATACGTAATCAACATCTCCCACCAGAGCGGTACAGTTCTTACAGTTGATGAACCTTACTGACACACCACCCAAATCCGTGGTTTACATCAGGTTCATTCTTGGTGTTGTGCATTCTATGAGTTTGAACAAATGTATAATGACATTATAGTATCCTACAGAATAGTTTCGCTGCCCTAAAAATCCTCTCTGCTCAGCCTATTTATCCCATCTCTATTTTTAATAAACTTCAGAGGTTATAGTTATATAAAGTTCAAGTGTATCCTATTCCAGACCATGTGTGGAAGCACAGATTTGGGGTCCTCAAAAAGTCTCCTCTCTATTTGTGATATAGAACAACAACAAAAAAAATCCGTGACCAGCAAGCATTTGTATGACCCAGCCTTCTGGGAATCCAGATTAAGAGTAATTAAATAGTGTGCTTTTTTTTTTTTTGCGATATATAATTTTCTCAGGAAATAAGTTGTAAAACATTTGGACATTGATTTTTATTTTATAAATGAGAGTTACTGAAAAGCTAGATACTAAATCTGCAAGAGAGAGACAGGGAAAGCACAGTAATAGGAATTGCCTATAAGCCATAAATGTATCACCAGGGGTTTCTCTGGAAATTAATCAACATGTTACCATGGTAAATGGTAAAATGAAGCAAAGCCAATCAAACACAAAGTTTGGGGAGAATTTTCCATTTGTATTTGCTTTGCTTTCCAGTTGCTAATGAAGGTATCTGATGTTTCAATAAGTACAAAGATTTTTAGTCATCAGTTCTACTGAGGGCCCCCTTACAGAACAATTATTCTCTGTATAGTGTAATCTGTGCTTAAAGTATCTGGGTATTTCTCTCTCATTTACCATAACACCCAGACCAGCTTCTGAGATATTCAAATTCTGACACTGCTAAATTAAATATCTAAATGAGCAAAAGAGTTCCACTTAGTTTGCTATTATACCTCAATTATCTCTAAAAAGAACTTAAAGAAAGCACTTTCATTCATTCATTTGGTAAGTAAGTATCTGTTACAGTAACCAGCAACCCAACAAAAACTATGGTATTAATTGTACATACATAAATATGTTACTATGGCTACTCTTTTGCTATAATATGTTCTATTTCCAACTACACCAATATTCTTTTTAAATTTTACATTGAACTAAATTTCTCTAAATCGAGAGCAAAATATGGAGCCCACACAACTGGGGAGCTGAAAGGACTTTGGACAGGATTTAATCTCACTTCATAAAAGAAGAAACGTAGCTCAGAGGGATCAAAGGAAATGCAATGGTCGCCCAGATACCTTTTCTTTGTTAAATAACATTGATCAAAAATATATAGCAGATATTATCTAGGGAAAGTGAACTAGCCATTTCTAGTCTTGTTCATCATTGCATAATTAACCATGAGAAATGCAACTGATGCTAGACACGGTCAATTCATCCCCTAGAAATGTGTTCTTACCTCTGCATGCTCCGTAGAACCTTCGGCAGCACTCATTCTAGTGGTGCCTGGCACAAGATGTACCGTGGAAGCTGTTTTTCCTGGATCCTTGGAAGACAGAAAGAGAAAGAGAATGTCTTCTGCGGGATCTTGTAAATTGAGATCAAATAGACAAAATTTTAAAAAGACCACACAGTTAACTCATGATAGAAACTAACAGCAATAGTTTTCCATTAAAAATGAACAGCAGTGTCTCTGTATATGGTGTACACAGACTAAGGTCATCAGCACAGCATCTGTGATTTTAACTTTTCTTCTCCTCCAGATAGGGATTTCCCAGGATGTCTCAAGGAGGCCGGCTGTGACTAAGACAGGCCTATTAGCCTTGCCTATGGTAGTAAGTAAATTGTCATTCTTCCTTTACTGGCAGTTTCTCTGGAGGAGGAAGTTACCACAGAAAGCCTGGGCAAACCAAGTCTTTGCTCAGGAGCCAGACCGCCATAACTTCATTGTATTTCCCAGAGAATTAGGTAACTGTCGACTTTTTGACAACTCGGTTACTTGCTTCCCTAAAGGCAAGATTTTCTGGCAATGCCTTCTAACTGTGCGCTGAGCCGTGTGGAACTGAATGAGTCATTCCAATTCGGTAAGTGCTACTAATTCCTATGGAACTAAAAGAGAAAATTCATGACAACAAAAACGGGCATTGTTGGCAACGCTTATCTTTTATATTGGCAGAAAGTTTAAACTTGGTTCTCAAGTTTAAGCCTGTCTTTTGCATAGATCAAGTCCAGATTTCCTCCATGATTCATTTGCAGTTCAATGTTTTTTTGTTTTGTTTTGCTTTGTTTCATTGTTGTTTTCTTGTTGTTTTTCCACTAACATTTTAGTGTTAACTAGCTGACTCATCCTTTTACCGGGCATTGAGGTAATGGAATACTGGGTCATACAGGTAAAAGTGTGAAAAGACGCATGCTTGGAGCTACACAAATGGGTCATGATAGAGCAGAAGGCCTCATTCCGGACATGGGGGAGAGGGAGAAAAAAGAGCCAAGAAGACAGAAAGCAAAAAATGTGTTGCTAAAGGAGGAGAAGAAAGAATTTACAATCACTTAGTTTACATTTTTTTCACACCTTCCTGTGAGATAGTCTTTTATTTGTGGGATGAATCCCAAAACTCCAGAAATTCTAACTTTTTAAAAGAGAATAATGGGTGCCTAAGATTTGGCTCTTCTTTTTCTCTTTCACATCTTCCACCACTTCCCCACTCTTCCTGTGCTCTAGCCATCTTCTAAACCCCCTTCATTTCCTGAAACAAGCCATGTGTCTAATACAAGCTGCTTTCTCTGCCCAGAACATTCCCTCCTCTGGGCCCCCCCCAACCCGTTGACATGGAAAATCTGGCTAATGCTTCTCTTGCCCATGACCTTATTTGACCTCCTATTACCAACCAAGCAGAGCCCTTACTTAGTGTTTATAATAGTTTATTTGCATGTTTGCATGGTCACCTCCATATCTACAGCACCGTGACCCACAGCATGTGTTCAACGCATTCTGCTGAATGAGTAAATCGATGTATAGCTACAGGCCAAATTCATAGATTTTTCTGCTACGTGTGCGTATGTGTACACGGTTTTGTTTTCTGCCGGTTTCTTGGTCTGTCTTGGGGGTACACTCGAATGAAATGGAGTGATGTTTCCTTAAGGCAGTATCCAAAAATGCAGGTGGGAATCCAATTGTTCAGATTTCTAAAAGTAAGAGTTATGACTCACATATGATCTGATTTTAGGGGCTATAAGCAGAGATTTCCTGGAGACTGACACTTCATTAACACTAAAACCTGCTCATCAAAAAAGAAAAAAACAAACTATAACATGAAAATATTTTCTTCCAACCCTCCTCCCTCACAACACAATTATACATATATTGTTCAAGGTTCTCTTCAGCCTTATCTGTGTATTTGGTAATAATAAACCCAGTGGAGGTGATACCATTAACCTAGAGGAGTGGTGGGAAAGAACTTTTCTTGCCAGAAAGTACCATCCTTGGCCTTGGTGTCTCTTGGGTCTCCTCCGTATGGTCATCCCGATGCACACTCATTGTGGCTGCACAGTATGGTACGATGGAATGAAAATCCTCTACCTTTGCATTTTTCATGACAATTCCTTTGCCTCTTCTGCTATGCAGTTTAACAGCAAACAGATTTTCAATTAGTTCCAGAGAGCCGTGTGGTAATTTATGAATTAACAATAACTCTTCCGGAGAGCCCCAAGTTTAGTTTGAGAAAAAAGGAACTTACGTTAGGCCAGCCTGAGAACTAAGCTGACTATTTTCTGTTACACATGCCCTCCTTACCTCACCTCCAGCTTTCTCACATGAGCCATGTAAGAGTCTGGCTTGTAGTCAAGCTTTGTTTCGTGACAAGTCTGACTAGCTGCAATAACCCTCAGAGGAGAAGACATGTCGTCACTCCATGTTTCCAAGAGGATTCTGAAGAGTCCTCATGTCTCAAGTGACTAAAATATTACACAGAGGAAAGTAATGAACAGAGAGAGGTGTGGTGAAGAAAAAGGACCAAGGAACTACCAGTCACTGGTTTGTAACTCTCATTTGAGTTGATGATACTTCTCTCAAAACTAGTCTAAGACAGATCATCACATTTCTATAAATTCTTGGAGGCGTTCTTTGTCAGGTAAAATAAACATGGCTTTTTTTCTTTTAAGCTATCCTTTTAGAATGAGGGTTGAAACCCTACTTTGCTTCCTGAACCTGTTTGCACGAATTTTTAAGTGAGTGTGTTATCACAGCAGGACTGAGAGCCTCAACTGGGGATGCAAAGGCTGACAGGAGTCAACTCATCTGGACTCATAACTTGGCTCTACCATTCACTACTTGTGACTTTGGGCATAATGCTTAGGGCCTCTGAGGCTCAACTTCCACATTTGTTGGTTTTTGTTTTTTTTTTTTTTTTGATTTTGTTCAATCTTAATTTGGATCAAATTTTAATTTTTTATTTTTTTTAAGATTTTATGTATTTGTCGGAGAGAGAGCGACAGAGAGAGCACAAGCAGAGGGAGAAGCAGGCTCCCCGCTGAGCAAGGAGCCCAATGCAGGACTCAATCCCAGGACACTGGGATCATGACCTGAGCCAAAGGCAGACACTTAACCGACTGAGCCACCCAGGCGTGCCTCAACTTCCACATTTGTAAAATGAGAATAGTAATAGTGTCCTCCTCCTAGGGACACAATGGTGTCCTCCTTGCTGTCTATGAGAATACATATAAAAGCTTAGATATTAATAATAATATGATCTTAAAGATAGGGATATCGATCCTATTATCTGTGCAACACATAATATGAAAAAAGGAAGGGCTATCAATCATTTCGATTTCACACTTGGCACTGAGTGGATGCCAAAGGAAAATAAGCAAAGGTCCCTGGTTCTAATGAAATTAATCTATACACACATACGTGTGCACACACACACCTGCCTGTGAGGATTCAGAGGAGAGAAAGCTCGTTCTCAGCCTTAATTGTTATGGAAGGAGCTTCAGTTTCTGCTGGGCCTTGAAGGGTGGATAGGATTTTGATAGATGGTGAAAGCTGAGGTATAATTGCCGTAATGCGAGCAACATTACTGAACCATCCTTGGCCTTGGTGTCTCTTGGGTCAGAACAGAGGCGACGGACCTAAATACGGAGGAGTCTAACAAGCCCAGGGTAACTAAAGTAGAGCTCGTCTAAAGTTGATCAGGATCAAATTGTGAAAGGCTTTACATTTCACATTGAGAAATTTTGACTTTATTGCATAGACCGTGGAGCCACTGAAGAGCCTTGAGAAGAGGAATTTTACACGATCCAAGTGTCTTTTTCATAAAAAGAAACCTGGGTATATGCATTACGTACCAAAGGAGTGAGGTCGACAACTGCAATACCACTTAATAGCGTCAAAAATAGTATTCGAAATATTTAACGGCTTGCAGTAATCCAAGTATATACCGATCAGTTTGTCTAGGGCACTCCGAATGAACCAGTCACCACTGATATTAACCAGGCACTTGTCGTCTCTATTTGGATGCACCTCCTTCTCCACTTGTATAAAACCTATTTCCTGATCTTCCCCATAAAAACTTGTCTTCCCCGTGACAGTCCATGGCAACCTTCATGCTCTATATTACAAATCTGGGAGTTGATATATTTGATTCCTCTTTCTCTCACAACCCGTATCTAATGTATCTGAACATTTTGTAGGCATTTTGAAAGTATACCGGAAAGGAGAGCAGCACATTGGCCCAAGAGCCTACAGGCGCCCTAATTCAATGAGAGAGCAGCAAGGTGAAATAAACATATTTTTCAAAATGGGAATTTTAATGTTTGTGTCCTGATTTCATTCACGTGCAAGTTTTGAGAGAACGTCCAGTAGTGGCTGAAGTCTGTCGCTGTGTCATATCCTGCTTCCCCGTTCACTAGCTGTGTGACCTTGGGCAAGGTGCTTAGCAGCTTTGGACTGATCATCAAGCCCCGCCCACCCTTAGGTGCAATAACTTAACAGCCTCTGTGCTTCTGCTCTTGCCCCTCCCCCATCCGTTATCAATATAGGAGCTCTTGTGAGTCTTTAAAAATACGTCATTTCATGACACCCCTCTGCACAAAACCTTTCAGTGACTTCTCATGTCACTCAGAGTGAAAGTAGAACTCCATAGAGTGGCCCACAAGGCCCTACCCTGTGCTTCTCTGACTTTTTCCTCACTAGTCCTCCCTCTGCACACTCTGCTCCACGTCCTGTCCACACTGCTGCCCCATGAACCTGGCATGCACATTCTTTGTTCTCCCTGCTGAGAACTATCTTTCCCCTAGGTATCCACACAGCTCACCCCCTCACCTTCAACAGGTGATTGCTTAAATGTCCCCTGTTTCTTGAGTTCCTACCTGACCTCCTGATTTAAAGCTGCTCTCCATCCCAGCACTTTCTGTCTACCTTTCCTGCTGTCTTTTTCCATACCACTGTATCTAATACACCATAGAGTTTTCTTCTTTGTTGCTTCCCACCGTTAGAATGTAAACTCCCATTGATAATAATTTGTGTCTGTTGTGTTCATTCCATAGTTCTCAAATCTAAGATCATGCCAATTATTTTAGTGCCTACTCAAGTACTCATAATGCTCAGACACACATAAAGCCTCCTCTCTACCCAAAATTAAATCAAGAATGTTCCTGAATCAGCTATCTTCTTAAGAGATTATAAAAGATCTAAGGTCAAAACCTTCAACTTCTTAGCCTCCAAACTAGGAAATCACCTCTCCTTTCAGGCCCAAATTTGAGCCTGGACTAGGAGAGTCAGGTGAGACAGGTGTCCCAAATTCCGCAACATCATGGGGGGATATATGCTTTTGTCCCTCCCGCTTCTAACTCTGCAACAATTCTTTCCGGCAATTTCGAATGTTGCTTGAAGTCTGTTACCACTGTACGCTTTTAGTTTTTCGTGCATATCGGACACATCCTAGGGCACATTGGTTTCTGCTGACTAGTCTGTAGTCTTTGTGAAATTGCAGACTTTATGCAACTTCTACATGGGAAGATTTCTCAGCACTGCACAAAGCAGCAAACAATCGGAGCCAGCTGGACCATCAGCCCTCCCTGGAAGGCTCCCCTGGTTCTTCTGAGCAGTTAGTTATTTCCTCCTTTGTGATCCCAGGGTGCTTTGTGAGGCATTAATTCCAGCATTTACAGCGAAACAGTCATTAATTTTATGTATCTTTCTCTTCTGAGAGGCTGGAAGCTTCTTGAAGGTAGGGTCAATGTTTATCACTTGAACATTGGGAAATAACATAGTATCTTCAGAGCTCAGAGTAGCGATACCTTACATTTCTATTGAATGTATCTGTTTATGCATGAATCTTCAGTAGGAAATCACAGCACACCTCTGCTTCTAAGAATACAGCCCAGAGGAGAATGATCACAGTGATACACAAAGCTATATATTCTGCCTCCAAATCAAAAAAGATAGAGTAGGAGCATCAACTCAAGCCGGAGGCAGACGCTTAACGACTGCGCCCAGGTGCCCCTCAACTCATTTTTTAAAAACTGTTGTATATCCGTGTATTTTCCTTTTATTCATTTTATAGGCAAATATTTTACCCTTCCCTATTTTGGTTATATGATCTGTCTATATATTTGCCTCCATACAAATACCGATTTAAAATTTTTTTCTCTTCATCTTGGTTACTATTTAGTAAATAAACAATATAAATAGTTGTACATGCTATGGGGGAATTTTTAAAAGGCATAAGTGTGGTCTTCAATAACGTTTCCTACACTTGCACTGTGCTTTATTACATCTTATGAGACAAGTTAATATCTTGAAGTAGTAACTCACGATCCTTCCAAATAGGCACTGCTCTTTGTTTTATGTAACTAATCCTTTCTTTGCTGGGTTAATGGTATCTTTTGCCTCCAGGGCTGATTAAGTTTACCATTGAATGCAAAGAGAAAAACAGTCCCTGTTCAACTTTTGATTTTCTTTTTTGTTGTTGTTGTTTTTTTAAGATTTTATTTATTTACTTGTCAGAGAGAGAGAAAGAGCACAAGCAGGGGGAGCAGAGGCAGAGGGAGAAGCAGGCTCCCCGCTGAGCAGGGAGCCCCATGTGGGACTCCATCCCAGGACCCTGGGATCATGACCTAGGCTGAAGGCAGACATTTAACTGACTGAGCCACCCAGGCACCCCTAACCTTTGATTTTCAAAATAGACTTTCCAAACGCTAGGGACCGTCTTGAAAACCAAAGCTTTGAATTGCAAAAGCTAATTTTTTTTCTGAAAATTGTCTTTAAAAAAATTTTTTAAAGACTAATTCCTCTTGTGCAGTTTATTTTGAAATTCCTCAAAAAATAACCTTTGATTTTCAAAATAGACTCTCCAAACGCTAGGGACCGTCTTGAAAACCAAAGCTTTGAATTGCAAAAGCTAATTTTTTTTCTGAAAATTGTCTTTAAAAAATTTTTTTAAAGACTAATTCCTCTTGTGCAGTTTATTTTGAAATTCCTCAAAAAATAACACGGATTAATGCATACAAAGGGGTGAGTGGGTAGACAGATGGGTGGTAAACAAGTATAGTAAAATGTTGGCGGCAATATTTAGGTGGTGGACATACAGGTGTATATCATAAAATCCCTTCACCTTGGTTATATATTTTGAGAAAAAGTCGGAATCCAGGCATAAACTTTATACCATTAACAACTGATAGAAAAGGTGGTAGATGAAAATACCCACCCCCTCATTGAAGAACAGATAAAGTTTTCATGGCCTGAGGGAAAATGAGAAAAGATAAGGGAAAGAGTATCTGGATGGTTGTGAGGGCTCATGAAGAAATGGAGCCCTACTCGCCTACTTTTAGGGACTCATCTGTCATCTATCCAACTGCCCAGACTGAACAGCAAAGAGCAGAGACAGCTTCAGCCTCATCCCTGGGGTTAAGCCTGGAGAAGGGGCAAGTCTTGAAGAGAATTTCTCCATGCCACCATGGTATCCAGCTGAAACTTTGTGGCATGTCTAGGTCCTGAGACAGCTCAATCCCAGAGTGCTGTGGAAGCAGAACCGGAAATTTCCTACATTCCTGAGAAGAATGCAAAAGTGATTAACTGAGAAGAATGCAGTATTTACCATAGGACCCTGAGGATAGGAGGTGAAATGAGTGGCATGGAAGCTTAGTGACTGCCAGTGACGATACAGGCCAATGAAAAGACTATAAGACATAGTTTGCATTAGTGCCAATGGCATTGGAAGATGGTGGATTATTGCAGCCTAAATGCCTCCACCCTAAGTTGCCAGAAAATTACAGAACATTCAGATAAATTTGGATTCCAGATATACTTTTTTTGTGGGTAAGTATGCCCCATGCAATATTTTTGTGTTTGTCTGAAATTCAGTTAACTGGGTATCCTGCATTTTTATTTGCTACATCTGATAATCCTACTCCACTTGGATTACTTCACAAAATCTGCTTCCCAGACCTTACATGCCATTGTGGGGAGAAGGAGGGAGAGGAAGGAAGTCCCACAATATAAATTGCCTAAGAAAACAACGAAGTCCTGACATTCCCTGTAGCCAAGCAGATTAAATTATCTTCTAAGAGACAGGGTAGGGGTCCTAGACGGAAACTAAATTCAGTTTAGGAAACAAAAAAATATATACTTTTGCACACATGAGTTCTGTGGTTCGGAACATTTTATTTGCTTTAATTTGAACTTCATAACAGCCCTATGAAGTTATCAGAGATTTATCTTTGATGGTAACAAGGATTAAGTTGAAATTCAGAGATGTTAAGTGACATGCCCGTGGTCATTGCATGACAAGTGTGTAGATGAACCCATACCAGAGTTCAATTAGTCCCGCATGTTTATTCCCCCACAAAGAACCTTCTATTGATATGGGGGAGATAAGAATAAGACAGCTGAAAATTATTGGACTAAACATCATGCAGGAGCCTGAGCCATTAAGGAATAGAATTCAGGAAAGTTTCAAGGTCATTGAGCTTTCTTCATGGCTAGATATGAATTGGCTTGACCTCGGAGGCCATATCCAGACAAAATCTTACCAATCGGCACCACCACTTGCCTAGAGATTAATTTCTACTACAAATAACTAGTCATCAGCGAAGAGAAATTTAGCTTCCAAAAACTATAATCCTACTTGAATTAATTATTTTTTCTCTTCTCAGTAAGGACATTAATTCCTTATCATTCGATATCAATACAGAACACTTTATTTTTCTCATACTTTGCTCATGTGTTGACCTCACCTTCATTCATGTACGCATTCTCGCTACAAATATTTATTGACTATGGGCTATGGATTGGGTACTGTGCTAAGTATAGGGATATCAAATGAACAAAACAGACATGTCTTTCACATATTTTCTGTTTTTCTAATACAAATCTGAAGATCTGAGGGACCACTCCATTGAGGATGGAAATGTTTCTGTGTAATTTCATAATCATCAAGTAATTAGTTTGGACATTTCAGGCAAAAGAGACTACTTTCTTCCTGAGACAATAAATACCAACATCATATGCATACATTTGGGTACTATTTTTAAATTAAAAATTATAACTATGTATAATTAAGAAAAAGCATGTGCATATAAAGATGACACTGGAGGGGTGCCTGGGTGGCTCAATTGGTTAAGTGTCCACTCTCAGTTTTGGCTCAGGTCATGATCTCAGGTTGTAAGATCAAGCCCCATGTGGGGCACCATGCTTAGTGAGAAGCCTGCTTGAGATTCTCTGTCTCCTCTCCCTCTGACCCTCCCCCCTAAAATAAATAAATATATCTTTTAAAAAAATTACACAGCCATCACTGCTGAAATTAGATAATGGGCTTCAAAGAAGCAGCTAGTCATTATATGAGAAAAATATTTTAAAAAATTGGGGGGCTCAAGATCATCCTACTAGCATAAAAATAATGAAGAAGAAGATGATGATGGTGATGACAGCAATAATGCTAAGCTCATTTCACCTTTTATATTTACAAAATGCTTTCACATTTTCACTCATTTCATATTTTTATCACAATCCATTTTACAAATGAGAAAGCAATAATTTGATCATCAAAATTGCTTTTCGATGAAGAATACTAGCTTAGCTTTAAAAAAAAGGGAAATAAGGAAAAGGAAACTAGGTTGTTTTTTTTTTTTTCCAACAACGTGGTTACAGAAAACGTTTGTCAACTTACTGTAGTTTGCAGGAAGTCTTTCCTTCATTATCTTTCCAAGTGTCATAAGTTTATAGTACTCTCTGAATCATCAAAAAAATTTTCCCAGGGCTTTTTATGTTGGGAAGAATGTCCAGATCTAGAATTTGTCCTCAGTTACTGGGAAATCCTCCCTCAACTTGTGCCAAAGTTATTAAAAGCCAATTTCAGGTACTGCCTCTTATTTAAAATCAGAAAGAAAAAAAAAAAAAAGAATCCAAAGACAAGACAAGCTTCTTAAGCAAATTCAATTCTAGTGGATCTTTTAAAAATTTGGACAGTTTTTCTTCTTACTCCCAAGTTTCATCTTTATTTCGAAGAATTACTGGAAATGTATTTGTCCAAAAAATACATTTCAATTCTCCTCTCACTTTCTTTTGTGTTTCAAGAGCTACAATTACAGGGTCACAAATTAATGTTCATATATTAATTTTCTCATAGTATTATGACCATCTTGGTTTAGTGTCACTTCTATTTAACATTCATTTTGGGGGGCGCCTGGGTAGCTCAGTCGTTAGGCGGCTGCCTTTGGCTCAGGGCGTGATCCCGGCATTCCGGGATCGAGCCCCGCATCAGGCTCCTCTGCTGGGAGCCTGCTTCTTCCTCTCCCACTCCCCCTGCTTGTGTTCCCTCTCTTGCTGGCTGTCTATCTCTGTCAAATATATAAATAAAAAATCTTTAAAAAAAACATTCATTTTGGAATTTGAATATTATTCTCACTTAGACAATTTTGTTTTGAAGATTTATTTATTTATTTGAGAGAGAGAGTGCAGCAAGCATGTTAGTTGGGGGAGGACAGAGAGAGAATCTCAAGCAGACTCCCCGCTGAGCATGGAGCTCCACAGGGCTTGATCTCACGACCCAGGAGATCATGACCCATGAGATCATGACCTGAGCTGAAACCAAGAGTCAGAGGCTTAACTGACTGAACCACTCAGGCACTCTTCACGTAGGCAATTATTTTTCTTTTGCCTACAAGACATTCAATGCTCTTTGTTCACCAACTGTCTATTTCAACTCTCCCAGAATATTAAAGAATGCTCTCCTACTGATGGAGTTCCTCATGTTCGTCAATAATGTTTTTCTGTTTCCTCACAGCAATGAGTCAGTCTGTTCATTTTCTTTTATACTATTTCTCCCTCTTCACTTATTCTTGGCAAAGGTAGTTGAGCAAAAAAGGGAACTTGACATATGTCTCAGGCCCTTTCATTAAATCATATCTCTTTCATTCAGCTACACTTTTTCCCATCTCTTAAGTTATAAAGAAATTCATTTTCTACTCCTGGAAAGGGAGTCTACTGTATTGTTCTTATGGTTACTTCATTCAGTGGAAAATGAGAGATACCCTCCACCGTCTCTCTGTCATTGGCTCACTTTGTCTCACACCAAAAATAAATTTTCTTATACTTTTTTCAGTCCTATCACTATCTCAGTGAGAATGCAAAGGTTTTTGTTTTGTTTTGAATGTAGGATTCCCTCCTGTAGAGTGCTATTGGGTAAATAGTAATTCAGCTGAGATTCCAACTGGAAACTAAACTGTGTTCACTCAAGCAATCAAATATTTGAAGATACCTTCAGACAACAATTGAGGAAGATATGCTTGAAGTCTATTGGGATGCAGAGAGACTCCCAGGGGTTGTTCCTGGGAAACTTTCCTCAGAGAGAGTAAAAACACAGGGTTTTGTTTTGTTTTGTTTTGTTTTGTCTTTGTCAAATATTTTATTGGGGGAGGTTCACACATTCTGACCCTGTCTTAGTCCAGAGGATGACAAGAGGGTGACAGGAGTGCTGGGACCCTGAAGTGGCTCAGATAGAAACTGCAAGAATCATGTCCAAAGGTCTGTTCCTCAATGCCTCAGTTTCTCCTTTACGAAATGGGAGAGTATGTTCCCTTCTGGGTCTAAAACACTGTTTGAGAAGATGAAAGTGTGGCAAAAGCCACCGGAAAGAGTTTCCCCACTCCCAGAACCTACTCTGAAAGCTCCTACCTCACACCATGGAGGCAGAAAAAGGGAATTTGCCCAAGAAACCATGTTGCCTGGTGGCCCCTGCTATGGGGGTAGGGGGAGTGCAGGTCTCTCCGAATACCTGGAAGCTGGGGCAGGGACAAAGGGAGATTCTCGTCTGGACAATATCTTGGTTTTCCAGGAGGGAAAACTGACCTTCCTGAACCCTCAGGACAAAGGGCAAGGAGGCAGGGAGAGCCCCCAGCTTTGATTTATTGCACTAGCTTGATCCAAGGATGATGCTTTAGGCCCAGAGAGGAGGGGTTGCCCTGACAACAGCATCACTTCTAATACCAGCTTGAGCTCTGGATCAGTTGCCAAATGCCTCTTATGTGAGAGGGAGGGAATTAAGAGCAGGAAGTGCAGTTAAAATCAGACAAAACTGGGTCCAGAGTCCAATTCCTATGAGTTGTAAGACCATGAGAAAATCCTTTAGCCTCACCGAACCTGCATTTTTCCATCCGTACAAGGGTAAGGATTAAATGGGCTAATACATAGAAATGCTTTTCAAAGTGCTGGCCATAAGAGTCACTCAGTAGATGGCAGCTAAAACCCCAAAAGTAGAAAGTAGCACTGGGAACCAGGGTAGCTAAAACTAGGAAAGAAAAAGTCTTTCCACTGAAGTGGAGACAGCAATAGTGTTTATCTGTACTGGGGGCCTTGGGGGACATATCCCATATTGGGCATACTTGGCACAGTGAGTAGTATCACAACAGCGCCCCCAAGGGGGTACAGCTGACATCCAGAAGCAGCAGTGATAGGTAAGCATCTGACAATCACTGACAATAACTTTAGTTGACCTGAATGGACAAGAACAAATGGTGCTTTCCACACAAGAGATGAGACTCTGGATTTATGAGTATACATTCAAGAGTCCCCCGCAAACTTTGAAAATTACTTGTGGAGGGATTCTAGAGATACGTTGACTGTAAATCTAGCTTTACCATGGCTCATGAAATCACACATGTGGTTTAATACTGCTGTCTTCTAGAAAAACGTGTTGTGACACTTCAGACACATTTGGTGCATTTTGGAAAGTGGCAGAAGATGTAGAAGACAGCATGACACTGTAAGAAAAATAGGCACAAGCCTGGCTTTCTATCTTGAGACTAGAACTTTACAACTTTATGAATTAGATAACATTTTAAAATGTCTATAAACCTTCGTTCCTTCATCTGGAAGATGAGGATAAAGATAGCCATACTTAAGTGTTGTTATAGATATCAAACATAATATAAAATACCTCCATACCTGTTATGGTAGTTGACCAACAAGTATTAGATTCTCTTCCTACTGTTTTATTCTAAATGTCGGCAGGGACTAGACCCTGGAGGATTTTATATATTGAGCCAAGGCATTTGGACGTTATGATGTAGGGAAGGAAGTCTACTTTTAAGTTCTAAGCACTTGCACATTAGCAAGATCCGTATTGATAAATATGAATTAGTGTGAAGCAAAACTTAAGAAGGGCAACTGGACATCTCCTGGGGATGGTCTAGGCAAGAGATGATGAATATCCAAACCACGGTAGAGTAGGAAGAGTGAAGGAAAAGAACGAAATCCAAAGTTTTTATGAAGTTAGAAGAGGCAAGAACTGGAGGGTCCAGGGTGAAGGCTGGCACTATTCTATGAATGCCTCCTGGAGCTGGGCAGCTTGGTAGCCCTGGAGGCATTTAGGATTATACCCGAATTTGGATAACTGGGTGAATAATGATCCATTCACTAATGTAGGAAATGGAAGGGGAAGAAACAAGCAGTTTTAGCAGGAATGTTGAATTTATTGTGAAACTACTGAGGGAAACTGATGTGCATGTAGAAAAGAACTGCAAGTTTAGGAAGTTATATGTGTGTGTCGTCATTAGCATATATTTTGTAGTTTAGTGAGCCAAGGACTATGTATAGGTCCCTGGGTAACACTGTACAACACAGGCACGTTATGTAAGTGAAACCAGTGAGGGTGAATGAGGAAGAAAGACCAGAGAATAAAGAGGGGACGGGAAGGGAGATGATGAGAGATTGATTTTATAGCTGTTGATGGAGAAAGACATTTTTAAAAGGTTGAATTAGTAAATAACATCAAACGCATATGAGAGGACAAGTGAAAAATCAGGTGCAAAATGACCATTGGATTTATCAAGGCAGAGCTTATTAGTGATGTGATAAGGGGCTGAAAAGCTTTGGATGCCCTGATCAATAAGCTTGGCTATGATGCATAAGAATAAATTAGAACTACGCATAAAATATGGGATCTCACATATGTTTAAAAGTGGAGGAGTGCTGAGCATAGTTTAAGCCGGTGAGAGGTGATGGGGATATTGAAGACAGGAGCCCAAATACCATGGAGGGGTTGGTCTTATCGTCAAGTAGTGGCTGTCAAGCTCAACTCCATCCTTATGGCTATTCAGCCACTAGTTGCAATTTCATTCCTCTCTCCCAGTGCCCATGCCATACTTTCCCCAACTTCCTTAAACACTGAATCTCACCTCTCACCTTCTCACTTTCTCTAGATGTTTTTATCTCACACTTCACAAGGAAAGAAAAAATCAGCTAGGAATCTGCAATCCCTCGCCCGGATGTGTGGTGTGTAGGAAAAGGAGTCAATTTCATCAGGGAAGTGATGGGAGAAGCAGTATCTTAAAGAAAGAAAACAAGTTTTGGTTAAGTTCCCAAAATAGAGGAAACTAATTACCAAGAGAATGACAATGAGGATGAAGAAGAGGTCTTTACCATATGAGGAGAAATCTGGAAGTCAAAATGAACAGAGCTTGGAGGGAAGTCAGTCCTGAGCAAATGGGCCTCGGTGGCTGAGAATCAGAGCATGTGAGGATCAAGGCACTGGAGGGGATTCAAACTCTCATCATAAAGCAGACAAGAAGGCTACTTGAGAAAAGCATACATTTCCATGAAGGAGGAAAATCCTAACTGGGAGTTAGAGGTGTATGTATGAGGTGGGGAGGAGGGGGTGAGATGAGAAGTGGAGAAATAAGCCTTCCGTGGCTCTAACCAGCCGCAGACATTCATTTCTAACTTTAAAAATAGATACTACTTGGGGCGCCTGGGTGGCTCAGTGGGTGAAGCATCTGACTCTTGATTTCGGCTCAGGTCATGATCTCAGGGTTTTGAGATCGAGCCCCACATTCGGGCTCCATGCTCAGTGGGGAGTCTGCTGGAGATTCTCTCTCCCTCTGCCCCTCCCCCCAGTGTGCGCTCTCTCCTTCTCTCTCTAGAATAAATAAATCTTTAAAAAAATGGATACTATTTTGTCAGGGAGAAGTGAGTTTCTAAAGAGGAAAAAGTGCATAGATACCGAACACACACAGTTCTATGTTTATTAAATGCATGAGAAAAGGTACAGGAGTATCTGCAACATATTTTTAAAGTGAAAAAAGGTGGGTCCAACAAACTGTGTGTGTGTGTGTGTGTGTGTGTGTATGACAAAAAGAGAGACACAGAGAGACCCCTAATGCTGAGAGATGCTCTCTGGGGGTGGTGGGCCAAGAGGAGATTTCAGAGACAGATTTATGTTCAGTGAGGTCTGAAGTTTTAACCTTATTCAATTCCAGGGCCTCCTTTAAGAGAAAAAGATACAACTTTTCCACAATGGGCATGAATTACTTAAGAAATAAGAACCGAAGTAGAAGTTATGTAAGTTTTTTTTAAATGTCAGCCATACTGTCAAACTTATTTATGTTAGATATTTTTTGAAAAGATCATTAGAGGTGGTTTCTAATCAGGAGGGCTACAGAGCTTGAGTTCCTGTTGTCATTTATGATGCATTTCAAGAAAGTCATCTACAAAATTCCTAGCTAGACCTTACCCTTGAATTTTATTTGCTTCCCTGAAGCACTGTAGACAAGCATCCTGAAACAAGAGGAAACTCAAAGTCGGACAACTCCTTTTATCTGGAAAGCCTGTTTTTTCTTTAAAGAACAGACAATGTAGGGATGCCTGGTGGTTCAGTTGGTGAAGCATCTTCCTTTGGCTTAGGTCATGATCCCAGGGTCCTGGGATTGAGTCCAGCATCAGGCTCCCCGCTCGGTGGGGAGCCTGCTTGTCCCTCTGTCTGCAGCTCCCCCTGCTTATGCTCTCTGTCTCTCTCTCTCTCTCAAAAATAAAATCCTAAAAAATTTTTTTTAAATTAAAAAAAAGCAGACAATGAATTGTATTGATTTTAGTAACCCAATGTAAGAAGGTTTACACAAATTGGGTGACGTCCTTCCAAAAAAGAGATGTTGCTGTTTTTACATTTTTTTCACAGAGTGAGCTCATCCTCACTTCCCTGTAGCAACACTTGCCTGACTGGCATCACACTTTAAATGGGAAAGTGTTTCTGCTGAAGGGTTTCCTCAGTGACAGGAAGTGACTGTGTAAGAGAGGTTTTACGTGGTTGACTTTATCCTCTCAGTCAACAAGGAAGTACATTACTGTAAATGATCTGGGGACTGCCCCCATAAATTCTTCTGGGTGAACATACCGTTGAAGGGTGTTTTGAGAAAATGTAGAAAAAAAGGTGATTTCTTACCTTTAGAGAACATGAATTTCTGTGACTTGGTGTGGCTCCCGGGGTGGCCCCTTTAAGATCCGGAAAAGAATTCCTCTCGATCAAATCTCGGATTTTATTGTCCAACTCCATGCTTTCACATCTGCCCAGGGGGGAATGGGAAAGGCACATTTTACAAAGCCAATTAAAAATTACTTAAGGGGACAATGAGTTTTCAATGGCATGGAGGTATACAGTACCTTCCTAGAATCTCTCAATCTCTGATCTCATTTTGTATTAATTCATGACAATAGAGCCTTAAAGGAATATCGGAGTTTAATTTTCACTTACTTGCACATTTATACAAAGTAATAAGACAAGTTTAGGCATTTTCACAGTCTGATAACAATGACCAGAGTTGAGCACTCACAGTGAACCAGGTGACCCATAATTTCTTATTCAGCAGCGCAACAGTCCATTGCATTTTACAGATAAGCAAACTTGGATTTAGGAAATTAACTAATTTACGAATTTATGCAAAGTCAAACACTGGCAGGGCCAAGAGAAAACTCTATAGGACTCTATAGCCTCTGTGTGTGTGTGTGTGTGTGTGTGTGTGTGTGTGTGTGTGTGTGTGTGTGTTGGTTTTTCCCCTCCAGTTCTATTGAGAAATAACTGGCGTACATCACTGTATAAGTTTCAGGCATATGGCATGATGGTTTGATTTACATATATTGTGAAATGATCACCGCAGCAGAGTCAGCTAACATCCATCTTCTCTTATAGATACAATAAAGAGAAAAGAAAGAAACATTTCTCCTTTGATGAGAACTTTTAGGATCTACTCTTTAACAACTTTCCCGTATATCCTACGGCAGTGTTACCTCTAGTCATCATGCTATACATCACATTTCTAGCCCTTAATCATCTTAAAACTGCATATTTGCACCTTTTGAGCACCTTTCTCCAGCTGGTGTTCCCCTACCCCCTCTGGTAACCACAACTCTGATCTCTTTTTCTAAGAGTTTGGTGGGGGTTTTCTCATTTTGTGTTTGTTTTGTTTTATTTTGTTTTGTTGTTAGATTCCACACACAAGTGAGATCACATAGTACCTATAGTATTTGTCTTTCTCTGTCTGACTTATTTCACTTAGCATAATGCTTTTAAGGTCCATCCATGTTGTCACAAATAGTTGTATTTCCTTTTCTTTTATGACTGAATAATATTCTATCGTATAGGGGCACCTGGGTGGCTCGGTCGGTTAAGCATCTGCCTTCAGCTCAGGTCATGATCCTAAGACCCTGGGATCGAGCCCCATGCTGGGCTCCCTGCTGAGCAGGGAGCCTGCTTCTCCCTCTCCCCCCTGCTCATGATCTCTCTCTCTCTATCTCTCTCTCAAATAAATAAATAAAATCTTAAAAAATTCATATATATATATATATATGTATATATATATATATATATATGCCATAACTTCTTTACCTATTCATCACTGATGGACAGTTAGGTAGCTTCCATGTCTTGGCTATTATAAATGATGATGTATAGACTGTCTCTTAACCATTTTTGCTATATGTTTGCAATTAACCTTAGAACAAATGTCTCAGCAATTATTTGCTACCAAATGGAAATATTGTATTAGAGTCCAAGAGTATCTACCTTAAGGAGACTCTAGTCCAACTGCATCATTTATCTGGGAACCAGAATGAATTACTCACCTTCCCATGACCATTAATTAATAACACCAAGATTTAAACCAGATTTTCTTTTTTTTTTAAAGATTTTATTTATTTATTTGACAGAGAGAGAGAGCACAAGCAGGGGGGGTGGCAAGCAGAGGGAGAAACAGGCTCCCCACTGAGCAAGGAGCCTGATGCGTGATTTAATCCCAGGATCCTGGGATCAATGACCTGAGCAGAAGGCAGATGCTTACCTGACTGAGCTACCCAGGTGCCCCTAAACCAGATTTTCTAACTTAAGTCCACTTTTCTGTCCCATTACACCATGTTGACATGATGGACAAATTTTCTCACTAAAAACACAATTCACAAGAAAAATGCATACGTTGTGGGATTTTTCTTTACATACTTTTTGCCTGCCTTATCATTTCTCACCCCTTAAAAATTACTCCTTGGATTGGGTAGGAACTCTTTTAGGAGTACTTTTCCGAGTTATCTGCACATAAAAAAAATATATACGTGGATGACCTACGTGTAAACCTATGTGACAGAGGTCGCTTGGCTTGTCTGCCCAACCCGCTACCTTCTTTGAGAGGGACTCTCAGGAGCAGGCTCTGACAGCCATGCTTGCTCACACTTCTTGACCTCACTTCTTTGGTTATAACTGATTGGACCAAGAGAAAACAGCAGATCCCAGCCAACAGACTCCCCTCTGTGCACAGCGGGAGCTAAGAATGAAGCATATGGGTAGGAAAAGGCAGGGCTGTGAACTGGAGAGAGTCTTGACAATTTTCTAGTTCTGAATAAACCCTTTCTAAGGCGTAACTGCTTTCCCACCCTTATATTCTAGGAACCACTCCATGTCCTTATAATGAAGTATCTCTCTTTTTTTTAATATGTATAATCTCTATTTGCTTGGTTTCCATTATTTGTTTTATAAAATCCCTAAATAACATCCTTGACCTTCATGTTTTTATTTATTCTTTCTTTCAGGTTGTGAAATGTCTGTACCTCATGCCCCACATATGATGTCACTGTATTTACAAGCTACTGGGTCTACAGTAAAATTCTTCATGGCCCAAATTGTTGTATATGCAAGACATTGAGTTTGCAATGGTTTCCCACAACCCTCTGAGAAGAGCTGCAGGATTCCTTTGAAAACTGCCTCAAATCCTTCAGATTAACTAGATTCCCAAGTAGCCCTGAAACTGGACTAGACCAAAATTTAAGTCCTTGAGGCAGCTTTCAGACCTAATCTGAACCAGATTTGCCTGCCACGAGCTCACAGTACTGTTACAACATCCCTCTGTGGCAAACATGTTACTGAGCCATTTCAAACCCCAGACAGGATCACCTCTTTGGTATGACTCGTTATGATCTCCAAGCCCACGATGATCTAGCTCCCCTGCTATGTTTCTGAGCTCATCTTCTATTCCCCTCTTGCCTGTTTTTTTCCTTCCAGGCACTCTTGCCCCATCACAGGGTACAGAACACGCTAAGCACGACGCCCACTGTGGGTTCTTGGTGTTTGCTATTACTTCCACATAACCTGCTCCCCCCCGCCATTCAGGTCCTGCCTCAAATGTCACTTAATCAAGAAAGCCTCTGCTGACTAACACATCTGAAACAGCTTTTTCATACCCATCACTACTGTCCCCTAATTCTGTTTTATTTTCTTCTTAGGATTTTCTATTACTTTGATTTCTTGTTTACTGTTCTCTCTGACACCATAGAGGCCCCATATATGTCCCCAAAAAGAAGGGCCTTTGTTTTTATTCACTGCTCTGTTCCTTGGCACAAAGTATGAACCCAATAAATATTTGTCATTAAATAAATATGATTCCATGATGAAATTTAACTCAAAACACCTAACATTAACACAAATCTAGCCATTAAATTAGATGCTTATTTTAAAAATATGCAAATAACCTCAAACTCATAAGACTGATAAAGTTGTTTCTTTTCTTTTCTTTCTTTCTTCCTTTTTTTTTTTTAATGTAAGCTCCATGCTGGGACGTGAACTCACAACCCTGAGATCAAGCCCTAAGCTGAGATCAAGAGTTGGATGCTTAACTGACCGAGCCACCCAGGTTCTTTTATACTTGAATTATGTGCATTCTTCAATGTTCAACAATAATTCATTGAGTATTCACTATTGCAGGGTACTCACTTTTCACAGAAACAATCAATGCTGTGTTAATTCTCACACTGTCTCAACTTTAATGGTGAACATGCTTTGAGGCCAACAGCTACCCTTTCCTTTTTCATTTGGACAAGTGAGTAAAAGTTTTGCTTCCAAGCAGGGACCCTGTTCCCTCTCTTGAGGGTGGGGTTCAGAACATAGTGAAAGAGGGAGGGTCTTGGGGGGGTGGTGGTCCATCAACTTGGGTGCAGTATGAGCCTCAGTGTGGTGACTTTGACCACTACAGGAAGAGCAGAAGTGACAGCAAAGAGGAAGAGAACCATGTGGTGGTGACCAGAGGCAAGGAGCTTCTGGTCATGTGTATGGAGCCGGTGGGTCTCAGTGTTGACCACTGTGGCAGGGACTGGGCTTGAGGAGCACTCAAGACCCCAGCTGGGACCTGAAAGAACACTGGAGGGCTGGGACTCAGTGAGGACTTGAGCTCATTTCTCATTGGCATTGTTACGGCCATTGTTGGCACTATAATGAGTATGCCTCAGAACGTACATGCAAAGCTTCTGAAAGAAGCATTAGATGCAATGGAAAGTAGAAAATAAGCCATAAGAGTTGAACCTAATGATGGGACGTAGGATAAGTCCCTTAACTTCTATGAACCTTGATAAGCATAAAGTTTTGTCACACCTTGGATAAAAAGCCATGTTGCCTATTTGGGTTTTACAACATTCTTAGCAAATCTCTTAGATTATTCTTTAATATGAGAATTTGCTTGACAAAATATTTTTATATTGTTTTTAATTAGTGAAATTTGTTATAGTTCATGAATTTCAACTGGCCTGAGATTTATTCTACAAAAGACAACGGTACTTACCAAGGTTTCTTTCTTTCTTATAAAGCTCAACATTCTGACAGTTGAGAGGCAGAATGAATTCAAGCTGATAAACTCTGCTTTTCTCTTTAGATCACTAAATAATTGCAGGCAGCATAGTTATAGTCTTAATATAACATTTTGACTCAAGGTCTGGAGTTGAGTTAAAAACAGTAAGAGTCTACCAAACTTTTACATACAAATAGAACAAATCCTATATGACTCGGCATTAGTTTTACTGGGTACATATTTTTCTCACCTTTGGATCTGTTTCCTGCTTCTACCCAGCTCATTAGGTGAAGTTTATGGCTCCAATAACCTATGCTTTGGGCCCTACTCCCTAATCAACCTTATTTTTCGGATTAGAAACTTGAGGCTTAAGAAAGAAATATCGGAGTGCCTGGGTGGTGTAGTAGGTTGAGCGTCTGACTCTTGGTTTCAGTTTGGGTCATGATCTCAGGGTCATGCTCAAAGGGTCTTGAGATCGAACCCCACTTCTGGCTCTGCACTCAGTGCAGATTCTGCTTGAGATTCTCCACCTCTCCCCCTCCCCCGCTCATGTGCGCTCTCTCTCTCCCAAATAAATAAATCTTAAAAAAAAAAAATACCTTTCTTAAGGTCTCTTGTCTCATAAGGGGCAGGATAAGGACGCACTCTGAAGCCTATGACGTTTTACTCTACGATTTAGCTGTTTGTGATTTTAGGAATTGTCCGTGCAGCAGGACCATAAGAGTGCTATGTTATCTCCAAATAATTGGGTTTAGGTTTTCCACCTTGCCAGGTGCGTCTGCTTCAGCTTCAAAGAAAACAGCCTACTGGTGTCTAAACTGCAATGTAGCTGACTTGCAAAGTCGGATGTTAGGAGAGCTTTAGGAGGCAAGCTATGAGGATCCGGTGTCTCACCTACGGCCTATTTTCTATGTGGCTCCTTATTTCCTAAGTTGTGGGTTCTTGACCAGGGTGCGTGGATGGGATGCAGGGGGCCCATGAATCATCCCAGATAAAATTGAATATGAAATAATAGAAGAGGTATATGCTTGTCATCTCTTTCTAAAGGAAGGGTCTCTAGTTTTTATCAAGTTCTTGACTTCCCCCAAAAAGCTGAAAATCACTGACCCAACTTAAGTTATCATGAGTGACCACTGTAAAATCAAATCTCAGCGTGGCTTTCTCTAAGAGGACACTTTCATTTCTTTTTTATCATGAAGCAATTACAGAAATTCATAAATGTCTCTTTGACTCAAACACTATGACTGAAATTTTTGTTTGACTTGGTCTCCCTACTAAATTGCAAGTGAACAGAGAATTACAGAGACAATATTGTTAAGCTCAGAGTTCTCTAAGGTGAGCATGACAGAATTCAATGAAGTCTAGTAAATCCTTGTTGGACTTTGGCTTATTCATAGTTTATTTTAAAAGTACATGAATATAAATCTCCTGCATTATTATCCCTCATTCCTACCTTGCACATATAAAAATAAACCAACATAGAAAGTAAATAGAAATGGTATTAATATGAATTAAATTTTACCAGTAGAATAGTAAGTTAATCCAATGTGACAAGGAAGCTTAAAAAAAAAAAAAAAAGAAGAGTTTCCCTAAATTATGTATGATGTGTGAGCTGATTGTCCCTGGACTACCACCAGGAAATAATGATTCACCCAGTGAGCAACCAGAGAAAATAGGGAAAGAAGTGAATGAGTTTCAGGTAATTTGGAGCCCTCAGACTTCGATTACTTTATTTGAGAGTCTCCAGTACAGAAGCCTTCAAAATCTTATTCAATAAAACAAAGCATACAGTGTGTCTTTGAATGCCATGGTTTAATAGGCTCATCCAAGGATTATTTAATTATTTAAATTTTACTATTTGATTAAAGCCTAGCCATTTTTCACTTGTAGAATCCTCTCTGGTATAAAAGATAATCCCGAAGGTTATGGGTTCCTGCCTTATAGGGCATTAACTAGTATCTAACCATCTTATTCTAACATTCCTTTATTAAATTGCCTATATCTACCCAGCTCCTCAAATACTCTTCGAATGTGTCTTCTTATCTTTTTGGGTATCATTAATCAATGAGTTGAATTAAAACCATGAACAGAGGTTCATTCTATATTGTACGATGGTCTTGTTTTTAACTTTTTATGCATTGACGTTAACATCACTGGATATCTATACTTTAAAAGCATCACATTTCTAGTTGCTGATAATGACTCATGGTGAGCATGCGACCCAAATCCACCAGACTTGGTTTTTATGGTTACATGTTATGGGTGCATCATCGCTATTGGCAAGTAGTGTAAATTCCTAAAGAACATAATTTTACTCAATAGACAAAACAAATAACTACAATCTTGGAAATAACCTGAAATTCATTTAATTCATCTCCTGCATTAGAACACAAAAAAAATGAGGCTCGGAGGGGTTAAAAGACAGATTACAAAGCCAGGGCAAGAATTAAGGACACTGATGTTCTTCCCTCCTCCACACAGTCGCCCACTTCAAATGTCCACATTTCCTCCCAGCCTGCTGCCAAGGTCACATTGTATGCTTTGATCTTACATCCTAAGCCCAGACCTTTTAGGGGAGATTTTGGAGAACAAAGCACATTTGCAAATATAAGACAAGGAAAAATCGATAGCGGGTTCTTCTGCAATGGAACTGCTTCCAGATGTTCAAAGCTCAGGCATTGTAATCTTTGGTGACCCGAAATGAGAAGTGTTGTCTAAAAGACTATGATCTTGGAGTAAATTTTTAGGTTTTACTTTTTGTTATTATGATTAGTACTCTGAGTATGTTTCTGGCCAATTTGGAGAGAAACAAATTACTCAATAAAGAACTTATTTTGTAATATGTGTTTTGTAATATGTAATATGCTATGTAATATATTACTTTATATTACATATATGCATTTTAGATGAATAAGTCGCAGTGTCTTCATTATTTTAGTAATTGGGAACTTCAACAGTTTTGGCTTAAGAAGGTAGTAGAAGAGAAAAGATTTGCTCTGAGCATTGGCCTCAGGCAAGAATGACTATTTCTAAAGTTTTACCCAAGGTTATGTGGTTTAATAATTTAAATAACTGTCTAAAAATGGTCTTGGTATGTCTGATACTAAAGCCCAGAGGATGGGATTATTTCTTAGAAACATGGACTCTGTTACAGCCCTCAATTTGCATTCCTGGCTGGATCCCTGTCCATCTCCTCTCTGCTTTTGGAATGTGCCAGTTTGCTGAACCGACGTGCCGCATACCCATGCCAAAGCTCCTGGGGCTGCACCTCACGCACGCGGGGGAGGGGGGGCAGCTGGAGCAGAGATACAGCGCAGCCGCGGTGCTGGTCAGGCCACAAAACGGCACCAGTGAGCAAAGCTATGTAGAAACCACATCCTCCTTCAGTTATCCTGCGGAGTGGACCCCTTCACTGGAGCTGTTGCGCACGGGTGAAGCACTCTCATTCACCATGGCAGAAGGACAGACCGAGATAGGATACAGCGTCGGGAGATGTTCTGATACATGCATACATTGGCCTCTTTGCTTGGCTTAATGTTAGCCACCCTACTGTTTTCACCTTAAATATGGGAGGGAAACTGAATCCTAGATTGCATGAGATCGTCCAACTCTGTATTTCCATAGTAACCTGTATTTCTCCCATTACAAAGTTTATCACACTTTATTGTAATTGTGTGTTTACTTACATGCATTCTCCATTAGATTTTAAACCTCTGGAGGCAGGGACAGGTTTAGCTTGCTTATCCGTCTATGTCCAGATCCTCGCCAGGATTATTAAATATTGGACAAGAGAACAACACTAAGTTAAGAACAACCAGAACTAAAGTCAACAAAGATAAAAGGTAGTCCTGAGGAAGGAGGAGCTTCTGTTACAAAGTCACGTGCAGGCTGTCCCTCTGTCCTTTTTAGATGCATTTTCCTCCATGATATCTATGTAATTTCTTCCCTCCTCATGTCAATACATCTGCCTCTGAGTCAAGGAGCTGACAAAGACTTAAGAGCTGTGAGTATTGCGACAGGGACACCCCTTTCTACTATAAAGCGTAGTTTCAGGCATCAGTAGGCAGGGTTCGGGAGGTATTTCTGAGTTGGGAAGTCCTTTCCAGTTCCCTGGAATTGAAGTCACAGTCAGATCAACGCTTGAGAAGAAACATAAAAAAGGATAAAACCTTATCGAAAGGCAAGTATGAAGCATGATTCTCTCCTAACAATCTCTCTGAGTTTTGATAATAAGAGGAAAATGACACCGTGCTAGATCTCATCATGAGCAGGCTGAGCCCGGAAGAGCGCTGCATGTAAGATGTGAGTTTCTCTACTCCAGGGAGCGAGGATCCTAGGAGAGGAAAGGAGAAAGAGGAAGAAGTCATGCAAACTTTGCTATTTGGCCTATCGTTTATTACAGAGTTACAAATAACACAAAATGCCCCCTCGGACAAGGCTACAGGAAGAACCTAGCTTCACAGCTTTGTGGATCAACTGGGGGGGGGTAGATTCCTTGTTATTTTTGTTGTTATTTTTGTTCTAATATGGGGTACTATCATCAGAGTGGTTTTTTGTTTATTGAAAGTTTCGCTCTCTTCAAGAAGCAAACTATAAAAAGTGAATCATCTTGACGATTGAGGTAACAGGAAACATAGTTCGTAACCAGCCTTATGAACACGGTAAGCCTTCCTTTTTAAGTCAAGAAAACCTTGGCATTTACTCGAACATTTGTATCACCTAGTCAGTGCTTTTGAACCATGGTTCTGGAGTGTAAATATTCTCGCACTGATTTATCAATGAACATCTAGAAGAGAACAAAATTAAACCAGCTGTACATGCGCAGAAAATTTGCATATTTTATCGCCCATGTTGAAGAGTGGCAGAATATTCCATTCCAAAATACGCCCCTTCGGCATTAGGATTGTTTTTGAGCTAAAGTCACCTGGAAAACAACAGATGTAAGGAAAGCATTCTGATCTCCTTTTCTTCCTGAAAACAGGAGATAAGACTCCGTTTGAAAGATCCCCTCCCTCTTCTAGGGAAAAAGAACATTCTTATTATCAAGGCCAAGAAGACTGAGAGAATTCTGCACGAACAGACCTTGTTAAGATAATTCTGATTTTCCTTTAGCCTCCCCATATATTTTACATTTCCACAAGCGCTTCTCTTTGCTCAACCCAGTAGAAAAGCTCTGAGGTTTTGCCATTTCTTTGGATCTCCATTTCCACACAAGGGCTCCCATCTCACAGAAGCATTTGTATATTCTTCTCTTGTAAGCTGTCTTTTGTCACAGAGCCCTAGCTGAGACCTAAAATGGGCAGAGGAAAGAATTTTCTTCCCCTATAATGTTCTTGGAAATAAGAATTTCAACAGGGACCTTAGATGACATATTTTACTGTTGAGTCCGTATCAAAAACGCAAAGGAGATAAGTTAGGCCTGGTAATTTCATCTGATGGAACCACATTCTTGTGTTGACTGTAGTTTTCCTTTAACTTCTAAAAGTGTGTCTCTCAAATCTCTACAACACCAACGTGTGACCAGGAAGACTGGAAGATTAAATTTTGAGTTGTATCTAATAATTATCATATTTCCCCTTGCATCTCAATGATGTTTCTTGACTATGTATTTAGGTAAGAGTTACCATCAAACAACAAAGCAATATCATCTTAAAACTATTCTCTTAAATCAATATTGTTAAAGCTGAATTTCACTAGGACGAATATTTGAAAGGACCTTCTATTTTAAAGGAACAGCTATTAGCAAAATGATTTCATCCAATTTTTTTTAAATTATAGCATAGGTGGTGAGGAAGAGATGCTTTTAATATCTCTATCCGAGGTGTTAAGTAATTTAGACACTGTAAACTCGAGAGCTTTATAAAAATTTTATAATAGGATAGTTTGCCTTTCTAACTGATCATTAAATAATACTTATGTAAGCTATATCAGCTTAAATGTGATTCCCCCCCCCCCCATCTGTTTAGGAGTTTCATTAAGATATGGCTGCCATTGTTGGTTTGAATTTATGAGCAGTCTGGGTTTGGAGCGGCACACAGCCTAGGGTGGTGCAGAGCCAGGAGAACCCTGCCAAGTGAGACAGCTTTCTCTTCGGAATCCGCACTGGTCCGTCTACGGATGTTGAGGAAATAATGGAATAAGTTATGAAGACATTCCTTGTGTGAGAAATTTGGGGGCGATTTCATAACAGCTTTACCAAAGGTTGCAAACTGACATATGACAATTTCATGTCTTCTCATATCTTCTGACGGCATGTTCCCAATTCTTTTGTCTAACTGATTAGGTACAAGCCTACTTTTTGTTAGGTCCCTTGCATGTTTTTCTTAAGGCGGTACCTACTATGCTGAATCAACTCGTGGTCAGCTATTATTATGTGTAGAGTAATCCTGTGGATTTAATGAGAACTGTGTCAGAAAATGTACAGAAATTTAAGTAGGTTCCTCTGCTGTGGAAATACTGCATTGTTTGAATGAAGCCTCTAGAGGGCACTCTGCATTCAGTTCAGGTAGAAAGTAGTTTCTGAGGTTGCTCGCATTTTCATTTTGAATTTTACGGAAGAGAGACAGGGAGAGAGGGAGGAGAGGTGCGTAGTGTACATGTGGAATAATTGTGGCTTATTTCTGCTTATTTTCTTCTTAAAGTCTTTTAATAAAAATAGTATTTAATTTTTAGTAAAGTTTTTTCTTTTTTCTTTTTTTCTTTTAAGTTTGCAGTCATTGTTTAACATGTATGTAATAGACTTATACCAAATAGATTTCCTCCTATAGTGGTAAGTTGGTTTATTAAAGATTTCGATAGTTCATATTCACATTTTTTTCTTTTTTCCAATGTTCATATGAATGTGAAATTGATGAGCCTAGAGCTTCTTTTTGTGCCAGAAATTAGGAAGTATTCAAAGGACTGGTTAAAAATTGGACAATTTTGCTACACCTGGGTGGATCAGTGGGTTAAGCGTCTGCCTGTGGATCAGGTCCTGATCCCAGGTCCTGGAATCGAGTCCACCATCGGGCTCCTTGCTCTTCAGGGAGCCTGCTTCTCCCTCTGCCTGCTGCTCCCCCTGCTTGTGCTCTCTCTCTCTTACAAATAAATAAATAACATCTTTTTAAAAAATGGGACAATTTTAGGGGCACCTAGGTGGCTCAGTTTGTTCAGCTGATTTTGGCTTAGGTTATGATCTCAGGTTGGAAGGATCCAGCCCTGCATCAGGCTCTGCACTCAGAGTGGAATCTGCTTGTCCCTCTCCCTGTTTCTCCCCCAGCGCGCACACATGCTCTCTCTCTCAAATAAATAAATAAATAAAATCTTAAAAAAAAACAAATGGGACAATTTTAGCATTAAAATAAATAATGATAAGAATGCAGTATAACTCATTAAATAAAATAGGAACTCATTAATTTATATTATACAAATTTTAAAATAAACATAAATGGGACAAGTGAAATCTTTATTTACATTGGAATGCATACTAATGAATGTAAAAGAAACTATGGTATTAGCAAATCAATATTTGGCAGCCATCAGAGATACAATCAAATAAGAAATATCAATGGATGCTAAAACTAGTGGTTAAAATTTTGATGAAGAATGGAATATTTACATAATTTCATGGGATCTCCCTCCCCAATACTTAGTGAATACTGGAGGAAATACTAAAGAATAACTTTACATTGGAGAATCTTGGTAGGCACCACCGTAGTCAAATGATCAAGGTTAAAATTACCTATAATGAGAAAAATCCAAACCGTGACCATCTGATGGGATGCATTAAAAACACATAGCTTTACATCTGTGGTGTTCTTGCCCAAAATGCATAATCTGAATCTAATTATAAGAGACATTATACAAAAGCCAATTAAGAGACGTTCTACCGAATATCAGGCCTATAAAGTGTCACATCATGAATGTCAAGCAAAAATCAGGGAGCTATCTAAGATTGAAAGAGGCTTAAAATTATGAAAAACAAATGCAATGTATGATCCTGGATTGCATCCTTTTTTTTTTTTCTATGACAGGTATGAACAGGACATTGGCAAACAATTGAATGGGTTTGAGGATTAGATAGTAGTATTGTACCAACATTCACTTTCTGATTTTGACGTGTAGAATTTTATTTCCCTTTGACATAGGATGATTTGAAGTTGAAGGCAATTAAGAGTAGACAAATATAGGAAGACTTCTCTGCTCTCCCCTGATCTCTCTGAAAGCAGAGCATGCATTTCCCTTTGTGAAGGTGGCATAAATTTCACCCCTCTCCTGTACCAGGATGGGAAGAGAGACTATTATCCTCAGAGATGGAAAGCCAGCACCGAGACGAATCTGTCTAAAATGGTCCTTATCACCCACTGGTTCCCCCACGGATTTCCTACTCATTTGCCTACAATTTATCTTCCCTTGATGCTCACACCCTCTTTACTTTGTTAAGAAGTATCTATAGGTTCCCAAATCTAACTGCTTCTTTAAATTTCACTTGTGTCTGTGAACTCCTGTGCAAATAAAAATATAAATAAATGTATATTACTTTTCTCCTGTTAAGCAGCCTTTGTCAGGTAAATTAGCAGGCCCCTGATACCGAACCTCAGAGGACAGAGGAAAAGGTTTTCCTCCTGGATAGGTGATTATCTTGTGGTTACATGGAAGAATGTCCTTGGTTGTAGGAAATGCACACTAAATCATCCGGGGGTAATTATTTCTTAATGGCACAGGAGTAAAAAGATCTTTGTACACTTAGAAATTTTGGGTAAGTTTGAAATTATTTTGAAGTAAAAAAGGGCTTTAATATTAAACCTACAAAATAAAATCTGATTTGACACATAAATTATCTTATGCTCAGTGTTGGAATCATTTTATAAAAATGAAATTAGCATTTCATTATGTAGTGGACACTAAGACACAGGCCAATAAATCTTCTTTGATATTTGTGAAATTACAAATCAAAACAAAGCAAAGATGATTAAGTGTCTTGTTTTACTTTTGTAAAAGAATGCAGAGGATGCACATTTGGATGAAGCATACTGCTTCGATGGTCTGTTCTAGCCATTCCGGAAAAATAAAGGAGCTATTTTCACCATAGTATTTAAAACCCAGTTAGGAAAAAAGAACACACAAAAAAACAAACAAAACCCCAAACTTTGAATGTCTTCACTTTGCACTGTAATAGCTGGCATTTCACCTCCCTGTGGACTTACAATAAATATATAGGCTCTTTGAGCTTCTCATGTTATGAAGCCTACTTTTGGAAAGGTGGGTTCGTGCTAAAATCCACGCACAATAGAAAAAACAAAAGTCTCAGAGAGACATTTTTTTCTCATTTAATTCCACAAATATTTCTGCAAAACTTCTTTGTGTAAGGCCCACTAACCTTCAAAATCAACCAAGACTGTCCTCATCTTTTTGGATGAGTTTCAAAAAGAAAGGAATGTGCATAAAGGGGGATTTTTTTTCCTTTCATTAATTACTTTTTTTTCTTTTCTTTTTTTCTTTTTCTTACACAAAGGTATGGCCTTTGACATCAGAGAACATCACAGGGGTTTAAAGTGGATTTTTATCACGGTATTATTTTTAGATGCAAAAGCTCTAAAACTATATGGACCTTGTCTATTCATTTCTGAGTATAGAGGATGGATTATTTACTTGTAGGTGAAATAGAAAAAAACCACTGGCTTCTCCGTGTTTTTACAAAACATCAAACCATTGAATTCAGAGTGAATTTTCAAGGGTCATGATTATGTGAGAAGCAAGCAAAGCAAAATAATTTTATTATTTGGTATAAAATTGTTTTTTGTTCTTAATACATCTTTACAAGATTGTCATTAGAGCAACTCTAGTATTTATATGAATGCAACTATACACACACACACACACACACACACACACACACACACAAAGACTAGAATAAGAGTTACTAAAACTGGGTAGGTCAGAATACACGGCAAGCTAGCGAGCCTCACATATAACTGGTATTTCAGAGATCCAGCGGAGAAAGGAATATCTTCAAAGGCCAGGTAGCATTCCGTAGTAAAAACAGGGACCAACAGTTGGGGGGAGGTGACATTGTTTTGATGAATGATGACAGGATGGATGGGAAACAGCATTCTACTAAAGGCAGGACATTGGCACTCACTCAGGGACACTTGCTGAAATACGACAAACAGAAAGTCTGCCTGGCCAGGCTAGTCGTAGGGATAGCAGTGTTTGTTGAGCCCCGCACTGTACGTGCTTTCTCTCATTCAATCCATACAAGTCCCTTTTGAGGTCGGAGCGGCCTCCCCTATCTTACAGGTGAGGAAACTGAGGTTCACAGAGATGAAATCATTTGCCCAAGGGGAGCTCTTAACTCTTGCATTCCACTGAGCCAGGATTGTGTGTACACTGCCAAAGGGAAAGATTAGAATAGATCCTAGTGACACTGGTAGAGGCAGATCTTTTTAAAAATTGTTTCTTTCTTTCTTTTTTTTTTTTCTATAGCAAGTATCATTTGAAAGAAAAAGACAAGAAGAAAAGAAAGGGCCATACGTAAGATGAGGTCCTGAAGAACTGAAAAATCAGGAACTGGTACAGGAAGTAATCGTGTGGGGTTGACTGTGTCATGGAGATCAGAACACAATTAGATTCAGAATTCCAGTGAGATTTGGAAAACCAAGAAATTGGTCAGACTATTTTTAGAAAAATGAAATCATAAATATCCAGGGAAAAGGATTTAGTTTTGTAGATGAAAAAAAAATTAACTGCTTAAAAATATACATTCATGCTAAATATAAGTATGAATATCTAGCAAAGCCAAGGCTCAAATATGCTGGATAAATCAACAGGAATAACAAGTATTTTAATCTTTTGTGATAAATGTTTTTATAATAACTATTATAAGAATACAACTTTAATGCAGAAAATTTAGAATAAATTTTAGAATAAATATTTTCTTAATATATACATATGTATTTTTGTAAATTGGGGTTAGGGGTACATACACTTCTGTATTTTACTTTTCTTTTTTTTTTTTAAAGATTTTATTTATTTATTTAACAGAGAGACAGCCAGCGAGAGAGGGAACACAGGCAGGGGGAGTGGGAGAGGAAGAAGCAGGCTCACAGCAGAGGAGCCTGATGTGGGGCTTGATCCCAGGACCCTGGGATCACGCCCAGAGCCGAACGCAGACGCTTAACGACTGAGCCACCCAGGCACCCCTATTTTACTTTTTCTGATTAATGTATCCTCAGAGTATTAAGGCCTTTCCTTTAGTAAAGACATCCATGGGTAGGATAGGAATTCAATTTAAAACATTCAAGAATAAACATGAGCCAACTTGGCTCGAATTATGAGGTTTAGTAAACGTTAGTAAGATTTAAGTACCCTGAAGACAGGCAAGAACCAGCTAGAAGGCAGTGAGATAATCAGCGCAATGTCTGGAAGTGTTCAGTCGCTGCATTGTACGTTTGCAAGTAATGTAACACTGTATGTTAACTAAATGGAATTAAAATAAAAACTTAAACAAAAGAACAAGCAGATGGCTGTTCAGAGTTAAGAAACTTGATTTTCGACACTCCTGTTAAAGCCTTTCTTAACACCTAAGTCCAAGCTCAAGCACACTTAGGATCTATTCTAAGTCTAGTGACACAGCCGCACATACAAAAAAAATTGGGATTCACCCAAACATTCTGAATGAATTTGAGAGCAAATTTAGGAATCTTCTTCAAAATACATTCACTATCATGAAAGACACATGAGAATTGCTAATAATAGTTTAATTAATAAGAGCCATATAAGAAACGCAAAGGCTTTACCTGTGAGCAGTAGAATTTCATGATACAGATCCACTAGTATGAACGTAAATTTCAGCTGTGGGAAGAAACCTTTCCGTAAGGAGAAATCTTGCTTTGCTGAATAAACACACATGGGAAAACTTCACTAAGATTGTAGGTAGGCCAAAGCAATTTTAAAAATTGAGTAGCAATACAAGTATTTTGTTGTGTTTTTAAAAATAGGTTCTCGAAAAGAACGGGGGGATATAGATAATAGACATATTTCTGGGTCAGTATAAATATTTGGTTTCTCTTAAGGATCTAGGCTAGGAAAGATTTGGGTGTTTTTTTTTTTAATTACAGGAAAGAGAAAATAGGCAATGACAATGACATTTTTAAAGCCTTTTCAAACCAAATGCTATAGCAAAAGCAATAAACTGTGGGAAAGATACATAAGCTTCTGGGTAGCTGTGAAAAGTCGTACATGACTTTGGAAAGAACTGCATTCAGAGGAAAAAAAACCCAAAACACATTGCTTGCTTATGAAATCATCCTCACAGCTTTAAAGAGGTAAAAAAGTAAAATAAAAAGAAAATGACTAGATCTTATCATTTATCCATTCAGCAAATAATTACTGAACACCTACTATGTGCCAGATGCTCTTCTTGACGGCTAGCACATTTTATCAATGAACAAAAAAGAAAAAGAAAACCCCTGCTCTTGTGGAGATTATATTCCAGAATTTCTTAGAAACAACAATAATTTCCTGGGCTTCCAAAAAAACTTATAGTGAATTTGCTGTCAGGTTCATTAATAAACATGGCTCAGAAGATCTAGTGAGGGCCAGAAACATGGAGGGAGATTAATCGCTTTTTAAACTTTAGTATATCTGTTTGAAAACCATAAATAGGCTCAAGGAGAATGTTAACAACATCATGAAATGTGTTATGAGAACAACCCCTCCTCTCAAAAGCGACTACTGTCTGCGCTATGACCCCAGAGTTTATGTCATCACATACACACATAGCTCTGAAGTATTTAAATTTTTTAAATAAAAATGAAGAATTAGGGAGGTTCCTAAGAAAGGTAATATCTTTAACCTGTCAAACTTCTAAAAAATTCTTTTGGAAAGGACACAGATCCTCTAGGACGGCTAGAGACACAAAGTTGTAGGAAACTTGAGAGGTGGTTTGGTGAAACTCTCCAACAGAATAAAAAACCCTGAGAGCACCAGGATGCGCCACAGCAGCCCCAAGAGAAAGCATTGGGCAAGGATGAGAGAGAGGAGATAGATATTTCCAGCCAAAAACAAAACAGAGAAAATCTAGAGAGCCTGCGGAGGACGGGAGGATGGGGAAGCTGGGAAGCGCTTGTGTGGACCAGGAGGCAGCACCACCTCCGGGAACAGCCAGTGCAAGGGTTTGGAAGAGGTTAGTAAAATACCCGCGATGGCTATTGATGGCAGTTTTCACTTAAACAAAAAAGAAGGCGGGCATGAAAGCTGTAAGAAAAGAATATTGCTCCCTGTGCTGGCCAGGGCACACACGAACTCCACCTGTCCTGGCCAGGAGCGAGGCGTCAATGGATTAGAAAAGTGGCAACCGGCGAGCATCGATTAAACCCTTCAACCCACGACAAGTGGAGAGATGTGAGATTAAACTTATAACTGAACTGATTTTTATCTCCCCAATTCTCCCACACTCAGCTGGCACGGGTGGTGTGTGCCAGGCTGCGACGCCTAGAGAAGAACGTTTTAGGTAAGAGAAAACAGATCCTGTAAACCCAAGTTCACAACGTCCAGGGGTGGGGCATCCCTTTGGTAGCCTCAATAGGAAAGGAAGCTAAGGCATCTTGATCCTTCTGAGGCGACATGGGGCAGAGAGCTTGTCGGGGTCACCGGCAGAGTGCAGTGGTTCTGGCAGGTGTGTAAGAGCCCCTGAGTGAGGGGGCAGGGAGGGCCGGGATCTCCCCGTTCTCCACTTGCCACTCAAAGAGCTCTGCGCTGGGCTGCCTATTCCCAGAAGGAGGAGCACCTGTTTCTCAATTACACGAAGGCCCTCCATGGGCTGGTGGTGCCCAGGCAACCGTGTCCCCTCTCAGAAACCACAGTCAGAGGCAGAGCCCTTACCTGGCAACACTGGGGTGGCATTTGGCATCTCTTCTGTGTGTGTGTAGAGGCGATGCGACCACTTTGAATCAGCTCCTTTACTGCCCCCATATGGATATGGACGTGCGAAGGGGACGTCCTCGTGCCTGTTCTCACCCAACTAGGTCACACCAATCACACCTGACGGTGCTAAGCACTGGTGATGGGTGACTAGGACAACTGCGGGAGAACTGTTACAAAGATGACACTATGAAAATTACAAATTCCCTTTGCATAACCTTAAATTAAGAATAGGACACTTTACAGTCCAAGATTTCTCAAAAACGTTATAGTAGGGCCCTCAGCAGTCTTTATTTAGACCCAATTTCTCAAAACTGTACCTAGTTAGAACTTGTCAGGCTGAGGGGATTTTCCACGCTTCTGAGCAACGTTTTTCATCTTTACACACAGTTTTGACAGTTGGCAGCTGCAGGGCCACTGGCAGTCTCTGGATGCATAAAGAGATCCCTGAGCACACACGCCGTGACCAGCAGGCTTCCAGCTCCCATGGTGCTTTTGGTAACCACCAACGAACCGCTGATTAGAAAACTTCCTTTGCCTATGACAGAACAATCTAATTGAAAAAAGAACTCTGGCTGACACTCAAGGCGTGATTGATTTAATGACCAGGGAATTACTGCCAGCAAACAGGCACGCTGGCTATCCTTTCTTAAACAGATGTGTGTGTGTGTGTGCGCGTGTGTGTTTTGTTTTGTTTTGTTTTTATTCCCTCAGAACTTTTTGTTTCTTTTCATCCATCGGATTTCTGGAACTCCAGTCTCGTTGGCCATTCCAAGTCCTCTGCTCAGACTCAAAAGAAAAAGCAGAACTGTACTGGAAAATCACGTATCTTAGGTAGAACTAACCCGGAGGAGATTGTCACAAACTGAAACTGTTCTTTGGATCTGCTGGGTGAGAGTGAAAGTAAAGGTCATTTTTTGGTAAGAGACTCTGAATGTTAGTAAAAATGGAACTGTGTATTGGGGAAGAGAGTAGGAGTTGAAGGTCAAGGGGAAAATTTGGTGGCTGCAGTAACTATGGTTAATTTATGAATGGACTCGAAGCTACGTCAGTGGATGCTTCTGATGAACCTGAATGAGTAGGGGGCAAGAGAGGAAGTTTTGGGGTGTGAGGAAAGTCCAGAAAAGGTGCTAATCAAATGTTCCACAAAAGAGAGCCACTGGGTAGCCATAGCAATGCTTTATTTAGTGCTTGGAAAGGACCACAGGAGGACTCACAATAGAAACCATGCAAGATGGCGTGTGGTCACTGGCCTTCTTCTGACAGAGCAGCAAGCTCCTGAGTAGAACATCTGCTTATTCGGCATCGTTTTATGTCTCATGTGTTTAAAATTAATTTCTAAGCATTATTTTGCATGCTTCAGAAAATAAAACCCAAAACGAAAAACAACACGCTTTCTAAGAGGAAAACATAGTAATGGTTCCTTGCTCTGATTTTTCCCTTAGGCAAATTTAGGGCTAGAATATTTGTAAGTTTTCGGGATAAGTCTCTCATTGCCTCAGACAATACATCTTTCTCCCTGCTGCTCTTCCAGGCCTGTGTGGTCATGGAAAGAGCCCTGGACCGGAATCGGAAGGTCTGGATTCTGGAGGTATCTCTGCCCCTACCTACCTGTGATTTGGGCAAGCACTTAGCTTATTCTTTGCCTAATAATTAATGCATCTACTCATTTATTCAATGGACCAAATGCCAAGAAACTTCTATGTGCATGAGGATCTCATTTTCCTCATATGTAAGTTAAAGGAAATACCCTAGATCAACTCAATGTTGAAGTCACATGGTTGATTTAAAAATGTCACTTTTTTCTTTTTGAGATTTGAGATAAAAATCGAGGTTCTCTGATATGATACATAAACTTATTATATATTTATCAAAGTATTGGGCTATGTATTTTCAAATAATAAACCGTTTTTTTTCTTTATTGGATATTTTTACGCTATAAAAGTATATCCATTTTAATAAGCAGACATTAGAGAAGACAAAAAGAAAAAGTTAATAATATTTGTATTCTTCCCTGAGTTGTACCTTGCTGTTATAATCAGTGTTAACACAAGTATTCCGTATTTTTTCCCTATGCTCATAACAAACATGTAAGTATATATGATATTTATACTTATTTCCTTCCTTTCTTTTTTAAAATAAAAAATATAGCCATATTATACATTACTCTGCTAATTATTTGGTTATTTTGAATTACTTTGAACATTTTTTCAGGTTCATACATATAGCATTAACCAATTATTTTTAATGGCCAAATATTATTTGGAAATTTTGAATCGACCAAATTTATTTAATCATTTCCCTATAATTGAGTAGCAAGTTGTTTCTAATTATTTTTTCTTTTTAATTTCACTAGAGTCAATCTGTAATAGAAATATTTGTCTAGGGGGACCTGGGTTAAGCATCTGTCTTGGGCTCAAGTCATGATACCCGGGGTCCTGGGATGGAGCCCAGGGGCTTCCTGTTCAGTGGGGAGCCTGCTTCTCTCTTTCCCTCTGCCCCTCCTCCTGTATATACTCCTTCTTGAATAAATAAATAAAATCTTTAAAAAAAGAGAAATATTTGTCTAGATATATTCTTACATACTGATACTTTATTTACATAGATTTACCAAGGTTAGATTGTTGGGGCAAAGGGTATGAACGTCCAAACTTTTTTTTTTAAGATTTTATTTATTTATTTGAGAGAGAGAGAGAGCACAACCAGTGGAGGGGAGAGGGGGTCAGAGAGAGAGGGGAAAGCAGACTCCCCACTGAGCAGGGAGCCTGACGCGGGACTTGATCCCAGGACCCCGAGATCATGACCTAAGCTGAAGGCAGACTCTTAATCCCTGAATGTTCAAACTTTTAGTAATGCTTCTAGGTTACTTTCAAATTTGGTTATAGCAATTTTCATTTCTATCATCTATGTGTAAGACTTCTTATTTTCCTACAACTAAAGTCAGGTCTACATGTATTAATATCTTTGCCAAAATGGATATCCCGTGTTATTTTAATTTGTATTTTCCTAATTACCAATGATGTTGATCATATTTCAATATGGTTATTATTTATTTGCTTGTTCTATTCTATAATTGCAGTTCTGGTTCTTGACTGTCTTTCCCTTATTGGGTGCCTTTTTCCTTTCCCATCTGCAGTAGTTCCTTGTTTAGTGAGCATTTTCACAGGTATAGGGGTTATAGAAAAAACACAAAGCAAGATAAAGGATTAGGATTAGGACTATGGGTATTGCACCAGGGAGGTAAGAACTGCACTGTTATATAGGTGATCAAAGCCAGGGCTCATTGAGAAGGCAACATTTGAGCAAGCCTTGGCAGGTGTAGGAGGGAGCCATGTAACTTACCGGGGAAACAGTATTCCCTGTCATGGTAGCCAGTACCAACATTCTAAGGCTAGAGCTTGCCTGGTATGTCCAAAAAACAGCAAGGAGGAAGTATGACTGGAGTAGAGGGAGCTGGAAGGGGGGCTGTAGCTCATAATACTAGATATAAAAGGGAGTCAGCTCAAGGAGGGCTTGCGGGTATTAAAAAAATCTTGGCTTTTTTGTGGTGAGCATAACAATGTACGGAGTTGTCGAATCTGTATGTTGTACACCTGAAACTAATGTAGCATTGTGTGTCAGGTCTACTTCCATTAAAGAAAAGAATCTTGACTTTTATTCTGAGGAGATGGAAGTTTTGAGTAAAGGGGTGATACGATGTGATATACTTTGGAAAGATCACTTGGTTGCTGGGTTTAGGGAGGTAAGGGAAAAGGCACAAACTTATTATTTAGAAAATAATCCAGTGATCCAGGTAGAGACGTTCATGGTTTGGACAGTGGTTTGGACAGTGTGGTAGTGGGGATGTGGAGAGAAAATGTTGGATTTTGGGTGTAAATTGAATTTAACCAGTAGGATGGGAAAGGGGGAGGGGGAGAGAGAAAGAGAACAAGCCAAAAAAAAAAATGGAGTCACCCTTTATTGAGACAGAGAAGACTGAGGGAGGAGCAAATTTGGGATACAGAAGGAGTTTTTTTGAGCCTCTTATTTCAGATGTCTTCTAGACATCTCTACAAAGACATCTCTGTAGATACGCTGAGTAAGCAGATGAATAAGACTTGACCAAATTTAATCCTCACCTTAACACAATAAGGAAACTGTGGTTACTGCCTTATTTGCAGGTAAGTTAAATGTAATCATGATCGACTGGTTTCTTAAAGATAATCTACAAATTATTCGTTATTGTCAGAGGCATTTTATCATAGACACATTACTTAGTGTTTTGATCTTTTAAATGCAAATTTATTTCAAGGTGTTGAAACATTAGGCATGGACCTATTCTAGGTTTTTTCTTGTACTAAGCCCCTGAGGGTAGAACTATCTAATTTTGTATTTATGGGGTTGCCTCTTGACATTTGACTCACAATAGAAATAGATTTAAGTATTGACTCCAAAGGGCAAAGAGCTAAGAACAAAACAAGGTGGTCAGGTAGAGGAAAATCTTGTTGGAAAAGAACAGTCATGGAGGGTCATATTAGTGAGAATATCTTGTGTATGTGGTCTGTTTTGTTTTTTCCCCTTTTTAGCATTGTTAACTACTGGCAATTGAAAAAATGACCCTGAATGTTCAGAGAATTATTCAAAAGTACAAAGAAAAACAAGCACGAGATGAGTAAAAAACAATGGTCAATGATGTATTTTAATGTAGAATATAAAGAAGACCTTAAATTCTGACAATTATAAAGCAGGAACTTCTAAAATCACAAAGAGCAATTAACATGTCTTAGAAAAATCAGAAAATTTAATTAAGGTTAAATCTATTCAAGTTTGGTAGAAACCAGGATACACCAATACATGATTTATGATAGTTAGATGTCCATGACTTAAGCAACTAATTCTATGTAGGTGCTGTATTTCTTTAAATCTTCCTCTCTACACTAAGTCAGGTGATTTTTAAGTGTTTTATTTAACTGCTCCAACACTGATTTAAGATATTAGTCAATGAAGACAACGACAACAACAAACATGCAGATTTTGGGCATAGTTGACCACAGACAGGAGCAGAGCAATTTAGACCAGGAGGCCCAAAACTGGGCGTGGTATAATAAAAAATGCACTTGGTCTTGGGGCGCCTGGGTTGCTCAGTCTGTTAAGCCTCTGCCTTTGGCTCAGGTCATAATCCCAGAGTCCTGGGATTGAACCCCACACTGGGCTCCCTGCTCAGCGGGAAGTCTGCTTCTCCTCTCCCTCTGCCCCTCCCTCTGCTTGTGCTCTCTCTCTCTCAAATAAATAAATAAAATCTTGATTTATTTATATATACTTGGTCTCTGTCGCTTGTTCTTAGCGTACCTCCTAACACCTTTGGAATTTCCTGAGTGATGAGTGTCTTGTTAATCGCAGAGAGCTCCTTCTGACCACACCTAAATTTATGCTAATGAGGTGACTCAGAGCAGGGCTCCTGAAGAGCTTCAGTTGGTGCGCCAGAGAGGGCAAGGAAGCTCAGCACCACCTCCCCTACCACCCCATACCATCCCTATCTGTCTCTTCCTTTGGGCTGTTCCTGAGTTGTATGCTTTATCATAAACTGGTAAATGTAAGTAAAATGTTGGCTTGAGTTCTGTGAGCCATTCTAACAAATTATTGAACCTGAAGAGGAAATTATGGAGCCCCAAATTTATAGCTAGTCAGTCAGAAGCATAGGTGGCCCCTGGGGCTTGTGACTGGCGTTCAAAATGGAGTCAGTCTTCCATTAACTTGTGGCATATGTGCTTGGTCTAGGGAGCTAGTGTCACACTTGAATTGTCGAATACCCAGTTGGTGTGGGAGAATTTGGTGTGCAAAAGCCATTCACTCGTTGGCTGTGAAAGAAAGATGTCACAATGCATATAAGTGATGTTTATATTAACCCAAATATTTTTATAGATAGAAAGATTAGTGAACCCACAGGAAATAACAAGTCTCCAGATTAGCCTTGTAAATTCAGATCAATAAAATTATGGCAAATCTCAAACATATTTATTTGTACTTCCGAGATTCCATAAAACAACTGCAGAAGAATCAAGATACTCTATTCTTTGATCCCAAATGGGGTGAGATAAATATCAGTTACATCATTTTGTTATGTGATTTTTATTTGCTCACTCAACAAATACTTATTAAAGTTTACTACTGGCCAACAACTTAGATGTTTCTTATAATATATCTGTTATTGTAAGAAATAAGCCCGTGACACATTTTCTGGTAATACATGTAACGATACCTAATCTTATATTACTGCTTCTAAGAAAATTACTGAAATTTGAGAATATTTTTAAGTAAACTATTTTCCAGACCATAGCCTAATTTGGTTGCTAATTGGTTGTTTTAAATATATCTGCATAGTGATTGAATGCTTACTATGTGTCAGAAGCTCTATATGTATTATCTTATTTAATCCTCACAGCTACGATGATCCCATTGGGAAGATGAGAAAATGAAGATTTTAGAGAGATTAAGTAATTTACTTAAAAAGTGTGATTTGAACTCAGGCAGTCTGACTCAAGAAACCACATTCTTAACCACAATACAGTTTTTAAGTAGTGTCATTGAAATAATGGATGTCCTTTACTTGTCAGTAAATAAGAACTTCTGCTCTCAGCTTTGCACAAAAGGATAGGTGTGAGTGACCCCGGGCCACTGATGAAAAGAGGTTTCACCATCTTCTAATAAATTATACCACATAATAATTAAACAAAGATTACCACTATATAGAGATGAAATAATTCCTTGTATTCTAGAACATTTCTAATAGTCTTGAATTGAACTAATCATATGGGGGATACTAAAAGGTCTTGTGGCTCTCTAAGGAATACAAGTTGCCTGGACTTCTGGATGCCTATTAGATATTAGCCCCCGCTAATCCAAATTGCTCCACACATGCTCCCAAATCCTTACAGATCAGCAAGAACAGCACATAAAATCCCTTACAGGCATCTGCAGCATAAATGTCTCAGGCTGCGTGGGCTTCCATAACTAAATACTGCAGACTGGGTTGCATAAACAGGAGAAATGTATTTTCTCACTGTTCTGGAGGCTGGAAGCCCAACATCTCTCAACAGTGGCAACCTTGGGAAGGCATGACTGAGGAGGGGAGGATGAGACTTGGAAGGAAGGAGTGTTCTGTGGAATTTGGTGGTGAAAGGATATAAGCAAGCAAACTGTGGAACTGAACCCTATGGAAATAAAATCAGAATTTATGCCAACTTTGAATACATCAACTACCAAAGAAAAAGCATTTATCTTTGTCAACTGAGGAGAGTTCTCTTGAACTAAGAAACCTAGTAAGACACACTCATCATATCTACATATAAACACCTCCTATTCCCAGTCCAGGAAAATGGTTACAGAATGATGGGTAGCATCCATTAAAAACTGAAAGAACAAAATAGAAAATGAGAATCAAAAGATTTTAGCTGATGAAAATATTCTTTAAAAAAACAAACAGGAAACAGAGGAAAACTGCGATAAGACACATACCCCAATAAGCATTAAATATCTCTAAATGAATATTTTTAGATATAAAAGAGGACCTTAAATCACAAAAATCAGAAAACTCAGGACAGAAGTGGACAAAAAACACAATTTAAAATGAGATATGATCAAATTCAGGAAAGAAATTGAAGAAAAAGATAAAAATCATCTCACCTGTGAAGTCCAAATTAGAAAGTATCCAAGGGGGAATAGATGTGACTGTAAGTTTAATAAGAGATTTTGAGTAAAAGAACTAAACTAAAATGAAAGGATCAGAAAAAAATACTTGCTCTAGAACAGCAAAAAAGATCCTATACACATTGGATTTTCCTCAATAAGAAAAATAAAACAATGGGGTAGAACTACTGTTAAAACTATAATCAAAGAAAAATAAAACCTACAAGACAGAGTCTAGCAGAAGTGTTTATTTTTAAAGAATCAGAAAAAAAAATATGATTGGGGAAAAAAATACCAAGAAACTTACAAAGTTTCTTGACTGAAATAGACAAAAACTCGACAAAAATGACTTTTTTTTTTTTTTTACTTAGGGAAGTACGAGTGAAGAATTCTGTATCCAGTGAAGCTGTTTTATATGTATCAAAACTAAAGGAAATCTTGGCAAATGGACTATTGATGAATATTAAAATAGTAGATCCAAGAATATACCCAGGACTAAAACAAAGGTGAGAACAAGTATGAAAAAGTCTTATAAATTGTGTGTGTTCTGACAAAGGAAAAATAACTTTAAAAAATTGGAGAAGGGAAAAAGTAGGAATTAGAATAAGTTCATTGATTGCTGCATATAGGTTATAGATAGAAGTCAAACAATATCATTTAAGTCTCACAAATCGTAGAAGCCTAACAAAGAAAAAGAAAAGATAAAGGGAATTTTAAGAGTTACTAGCATAGAGGTAGTCAACTACTAAAATAAAAATGCAAGCTTCCCTAAAAGGCAAAAGTAGGTACCAAAAATAAGCAAAGTAGACAGATTAAGAAGAGGAAGAAACAAAGTAAATCTAATATTGAGGACACACATACCGGTCATATCAATAAATGTAAATGGGATTAACTTGGCTATTTAAAACAGGATTTTCAATGTGGTTAAAGCAAAACAAATCTTTGCTGAAGAAAAGATACTCCAAAACCAAGTGATTCAGAGAGGCTAGAAGTAAAGCACCGGGCTAAGGCATAGCAGACGAATGAATGCAGCACGAAGGCTGGGTTTGAGATCAGTGGGGCAAAAATCAGACTTGAAGCATTAACCGACACAAGTTAACACTCTATAAAATTATCCGTGCTGGGTTTGAGATCAGTGGGGCAAAAATCAGACTTGAAGCATTAACCGAAACAAGTTAACACTCTATAAAATTAATTGTAAGTAAATACACTTGATAGTTCACCTTTCTCTGGCCATTAATTTGAAAATGTAAGAAAACATTAAGCATCAGACAGTATGTAAACACTGGATTCACTTATAAAAATATTTTTATTTTTTATTTTAGAGAGAGAGAGAGAGCATGAGCAGGGGGAAATGCAGAGGGGGAGAGAAAAGGAGGAGGAAAGAATCTCAAGCCCACTCCGTGCTGAGCCCAGAGCCCAACGCAGGGCTTGAACTCCAAACCCTGTGATAATAACCCTGAGATCATGACCTGAGCAGAAACCAAGCGTCAGACACTTAATTGACTCAGCCATCCAGGTGCCCCTATAAAAGAGTTCTTAAAATGGATCTTGAGCATACTCTATTTCAGTAACAATCAGATAAGCGTTTTATCAATAAGGTAGATAGTACAGGGACGCCTGGGTGGCTCAGTTGATAGGCGTCGGGCTCTTGATTTCGACTCATGTTCTCAGGGTCCTGGGATTGTGCCCTGTGTGGGGCCCATTCTCAGCAGTGGTCTGTTTCTCCCTCTGCCCCTCCCCCTGCTCGTTCTCTCTCTCTCTCTCTCTCAAATAAATAAATAAATAAAATCTTAAAAAATATAAGGTAGATTGTACATACCAATTTAACTATTTCCTTTTCCTTGATGCTCTGTTAAAATCTCAACAAATTAATTCTATCATTGACCCACAAGGACAAAGAGAATTGGGAGAGGAGACATTAGCAGATGAGATTTTTCTCAAACAATTTCTAGAAGAAAAGCAGAAGTTGCAATAGAATTATTGGGACACAGGAAGTTAAAACCTGTCTCTTTAAAGAGAGAAAGCCACCAAGAAGTGAGGACAGTTTGTCCCAAAGAGTCTCTGAGAGGCTAAGCACTTGAAAGGAGTGAAGAAAAAGTTGAAAACAAGGGGATTGATTTGGTGTCTGATGTTGGAGCATTTGAATTCCTGAGGTCACTTCCCACGTGGACCTGTGTAGCCTAGCAACTATCTTTAACACCCCTTGTGTGTCCAGAGGCTGATTCTTTTGGGAAGATAAAACCAAAAGCCTGTGGGGTGCCTGGGTGGCTCAGTCATTAAGAGTCTGCCTTTGGCTCAGGGGATTGAGACCCGCATCAGGCTCCCTGCTCTGCTGGGAGCCTGCTTCTTCCTCTCCCACTCCCCCTGCTTGTGTTCCCTCTCTCGCTGCCTCTCTCTCTGTCAAATAAATAAATAAAATCTTAAAACAACAACAACAACAACAACCCAAAGCCTCTGGCTTCAGGTACAGAGAAGGACACAGAGGGGTAGGGGTGAGAGGTTGCATGAAAATTTACAGAGTCAACTGTAGTAGTCTGAAATCTCTTCCCTCACTTTTGCTCTAAATACCTATTAACCAAGACTACGCATTTGGAAAAATCCTCACGAGAAAAACTGAACGGCCGGAAAAGAACCAAAGATCAGAAGTTCTGAGGTGGTAAACAAAATTCTAGGGAAAAAACCTGCATTGTAGGCCAAAGAATAACAATCCAGATTGGAGAACTGAACAGAGGTCAAGAAGGGAGGGTGTTAGAAAAAACAGGACTGACTAGAGAAAATATCATAGGCAGGTTATCTCATTTAGTGAGAAGGACTCTAGAAAGTCAACCAACTCAAGTAGCAGAGCAACTTTTAACTCAAGTAAGGGATAACATTCTTAGGGAAGAAATTTTGACCAGAATGAAGGACTTGGTTCAACAGTGAATAATATTTGGAGCAGTAACAATACTGCAGAAGAAATCACTCTCTTTATTCCTGCAGGGAAGGTAAACTGGTGTTATTTTTCTTGAGAGCATTGTGAAGTACATATCAAATGTCTTAAGTTTTTCTAAACTTTCACTCAACAATCCACTTTTAGGAATTTCCCCAAAGGGGTGCCTGGGTGACTCAGTCCATTAAGCATCAGACTCTGGATTTCTTTAGCTTAGATCATGATCCCAGGGTCCTTGAGATCAAGTCCCACGTGGGCTCCATGCTCAGCACGGAATTCGCTTGAGATTCACTCTCCCTCTGCCCCTCCCTCTGCTCTCTCTCTCTCTCAAAAAAAAAAAAAAAAAAAAAGGAATTTACTCAAAGGAAAAAAAAGTGAATGTGCACAAAAATTTTAAATATAAGTGTGCTTGTTGTAGCATTTTCCTAATACTAAAAGGCTGGATGCAACCTAAATGTCTCAAACAGGGAATCAGTTAAATAAATATTGAAACAGTTATATAACTGGATACTATTGAGATAAATATTTACTTGGGAAAATATTTATAATATACCTACTAAAAAAAAGTTTCAAAAACAACCTTTGGCTATAGTCCTATTTTTAAAGAAAAAAAATGGAGAGGCAGAGAGACATCTGAAAAATTCTATCAGTAGTCATCTGGGATAGTGGGTTTAACCCTGACTTTTGTTTTCTTTCTTTTTGTCTGTATTTTAAACGCAAAAGCCTTTTGCATAAATACAGCAACTCTGAGAGTTGCCACACAGAGAAAGAACCGACTTAGAGCTAGTGTTTTAATGTTGTGAGTAGAAAACAAAAAAGTAGTTTCAAAAAGAAAGAGAAAGAGAAAGAGAAAGACGGGGAGGATAAGAAGATGGCCTGGTGGCAGGTTAATTTGTAATGACCAGAAAATGGTGTTTCTTAACGTAAGAGTAGAGCAACCTTACAGGCTAGATTAATCTCCACTGTATGCCTTCGTTCATCAAACATTTTCAGGGCACTTACCATGTGCTACTTGCTGTGATCAGCTCTTTTCCTATAAAAAGCAACTAACCATTCAGGAGATAAGACACGGAAACAGCTGGAAGTAACCAAGACTCACACACCAAAGCCTACTTTTCCAGTAGCTTGTAACCTACTTTAAATTTAGATATAAATGTGCAAAGACTTTACAAGCTGTGTAAAATAGTAAACAAATATAAGTCTGATTTTGAATACTGGCACTCCAACACTGTCATATTCAAGTATTGCAAGTATTAATAATGACAGTATAGGGTGTGAAACAAGTTTTGGCTGCTAATATTTACATTTCCTATCGCACTTGTGTTCTAATATGAAGTGTGATATGGTATAGAGTAAAATGAATTTTTTTTAAAGGCAAATAAGCCAGATAATTTCAATCTTAAAATAAGTTTTATTTTGGGGCGCCTGGGTGGCTCAGTTGGTTAAGCGGCCGACTCTTGATTTTGGCTCAGGTCATGATCTCAGGGTCCTGGGATCAAGCTCCGTGTAGAGCTCCACAGTCAGTGGGGACTCTGCTTAAGGATTCTTTCTCTCTCTCTCTCTGCCCCTCCCCTCCTCAAATAAATAAATAAATCCTTAAAAAATAAGTTTTATTTCGTTTTTTAATGTGCTGGTATTTCCCACAACAATTGAAAACACTGGTGTGGTAATATAAAGAGAATAATGGAACTTACATGGTTAAAACAATGGAAGTAATTGTGTTTGGAAAGCAGATGTCCCCGGCTTAGAAATATTTTCTAGACGTGAAACGGATAAATAAATCTCTAGTCCAGTTGCCTTGGAAAGTGAGGTGATGTGTGACGTAAGTAACTACAAGCCTAACAGAGCAGTATATTCTAATATAAAGTGACAGCTAGAATACTATATCAAAATAAAAATTAGCAAATAATATAAATGACTAAAATTGGGGAACAAAAATTTATATCAAACAAATTTTATATATAACCTGTCTACTCTCTAAAGTAAACCTATGTTTGAACAGACATGGAGAGTTTTCGAAGAAGCCTACCAAAGATGAAAAAAACCCAGTTTGCTGAGGGTATTAACTTCAAATGTTCAATTTTTATTAAGGAATAAAAGAGAAAGATCTAAACCAAAACCACACTGAATTTTCCAAATTCGAGTTCCTTTATTTTTTTTTCTTCATTTCATCAGATAGTATGTTTACATGACTTCCTGTCCAAACAGCACAAAGAGAGTTGTGAATTTGTTATTCCCAAATTGCTCTGAAAACCAGAATTTTGCTAATGCAGTACCTTCCATCATGTTACTTGGCTCAAACTAAGTCAAGTCTGATCCATGAAAACTGACTGTGCTGCCTTAGAAGGGTGTGTGTATTTAATTAGCACATGGAAGGAGATGCCTTTAGCCTAAATTCTGAAGCCTTCAGCAAAAAAGGCAACTCTGAGAGTTGGCACACCCAGAAAGAGAAGACTAATATATAACTCATTCAGCTAACGGCATGTTGTCTGTGGCCTGCCAGCATGCTCTGTCTCTCCACAGTTAATATCAAAGACATTTCTATTGAGATAAAAGCTGGCAGATACAGCCTCCAGATACACAAATTTCATGCCAAGAAGCAGAACCAGTCCTTCCCAGATAACTGATAAGGAGATTCTTTGGGGAATTCTAATTTGGTATTCTTTCTACCAACATCTCCCCAGCACTTCTTAGCACACAGTAGGAATTTTTCAAGTGATTGTTGCATGGAATCAAAGAGTTTATGCAGACATAAAGTATTAAAAACAGACAGAACAAAAGATATACTATAGATATTTGTTTAGGCATTCTGTGTAAGCGAGACCTCAGAAAATTAAAAGTCTGTGTTTATCCCATGGGTGTTGTTTACAAGGAAGAGGCTTTTCTGAAATGTGCTTTATAGAGTCTGGCTGAAAACACAAGTTTTCCAAAAGTCCCTTGTCTTAAATCTCTGTGAATGTATCCATCCAATAAAAATTAATTTTAGTTAATGTTACACATAAACACATAATTGAGATGCTACGTTCTTCTTTCGGAAAAAGACCTAATTAGATTATTGTCCAGAAAGCCAATATGACTTTGATGTTTACTAGTTTAAATATCTATAATTTATGAAAAACTGACAAATTTGTTTCATGAACTTTAATGTTGAAACTACTAAAAGCATGACTAAGAATTAGTAAAATTTATGAGAAAAAATTATGATGATCTGTGAGGTTCTGTGAGTCATTAAAAATACTCAGCACTTCAAAATCAATTTCTCTTCTACCTGATGAAACAATCTGAATGGACAGAAAATAATTTATGTCTGTCTGAGAAAGTAGATGGTACCACTAACTTCTCTGGAATGTGGACAGCAACTATGTAAGTGGCCTTTTATTCTGCCTTTCCAAAATAGTTTAATTTAGGGTCAGGTAAGAAGGAAGTTAAAAAAAAAAAAGAGGCCAAAAGAATTGTAAAAATGCTGATGATATCATAAAAGAGATCACTTTAGCTTTCTCTTACCAAATACATAGTCTTGCTCCAACAAAAACATCTGCCTGTCACCCCATAAATGTCCCTGCACTTCTCTTCCCTTTATGAGCAAAAAATGGACCTTTAAGGGACATTTAATAGCTAGCAGCTGTTTGGCTGCCAAATACTGCATCTGGAGGGAAGTATACTATTCATACGGAAAAAAAGAAAAGAAAACAAACAAGTAAAAAACAAACCAACAACCAAAAAACACAGCAACTATTGCTTAATTCTCTTAAAGTACAGCGATGTTCTGCATAGACGCATTTGAGTACTCTGAATGTGGGGAAAAACACAAGAGCTCCTCATGGGCATCTGAAACCAGTACCTTGTTCCCAGAAGGCAATGACTGACTGAGATTAGATTGTATTCAGTCGTGTTTACTACACATGTTGAAAGAGTGCTCTCATGAATAAGTTTAATGCCAGGTAAAGGAGGCACTTCATGAGAATTCTACATTCATTTTAGCCTTCTGAGATTACCTCTACTTGAGGCTATAATGAATCATAGTAGTTTTCCTTGCTAGGTTATAATTTTCTGAACACATAATTCATTTAAAAAATACTCACATTTCTTAAAATAAATGTTAAGATGGAGAAATATCTACTTTAGAAAAATTCAGATGAGGAGCTAGCATTATAAGAGTACTTCAAAACAAAGGTGCTTTGAGATCCTGTTAAAGGGGGATATAAAAACTATAAAATACTGTATTTACTTTGATAATCCCTCCCTGGGATCAGAGTTGTTTCCTGTACCCTTTAGTTTTACTTTGCAAAGAAGCTTGGTATGACACCCACACTATCACTACGTAGTACTTCAAGAGATGGCAGTTTTTACCCCTGCGGAACCTAAGATGGTTCAGTTAGAAAGGAGTCCGGGCAGGAAAGCAAGAAGGAAGGATGACTCAGCACTCACTCTTTTGTTGCTGCCCTGTTGCTTCTCATGTCCCTTTTTCCTTCTTTCTTTCTCACCAACGCTGAGACCAAGACACAGCCTGCAGTATGTCTCACCCATTCACCCTTCTTCTGGACCCTGAGTCGTATACACCTTAAAAGGTCCACCTGAAAACTATCTCTTGAGCATTTCGAATTACTGTTAAAGACCTACCTTTCTCTCTCTTTCTCTAAGAACTACACATTTTTTACTACTGTAGAAAAAAAATATGTTAACTACTAAATTCGGTGTAATTTTCATCATTAGTAAACAGAGAGAATCTCAACATGAGTGTGCACTGCAGGAGGAAGCAACAGAGTAAGACTCAGGAACCCACGGAGTCCTTGTAATTCTCCACATGAAGACAATGGTATGTGTGTGTAGGGGGGTGTACGTGTGTAGGGGGGAGGATGAGGTTAATCCCTACCTCATCAGAGTGGATATACTGAAGAAAAAGCTAAGGATATACATATCTTCAAAACACAGAAACAATGGATTTGACTGCCTTCTTTCCTTTCTCTTCTCCCTCCTTCCCTCTTTCCTTCTTTCCTTTCTTCACTTTTCTTCTTTCTCTTTTAAACTGGCAAAATTTGGCAAACATGGACCTCTGCTACTGAAGGCGAATACGGTATCATCTTTCCTAGAAATCATTCAGCATTGTAGGTTGTAGTCTATGCTTCCGTAATATCTATAGTATCTTAGAGGTTGTCAATATAATCTGTTAATTCCCAGAGTACTCCTGCGAGTAAATTTTGTATTTTACTTACATTTTATAAAACTCTATATGAAATAGATCAATGCTTACTGTAGACCTACTGTTAAAGTTGGTTATACTGTTGTATGCTGAATTCTTTCTCTTGAGATAGATGAAATCTTTTCAAGGAGACAAGACTTATACACACAGCACAGGTATAGAATAACAAAGAGTAGTACAAAATAAAATGCTAAATTTATACAGTTAAAGACTAACATGCTTGTTATAGATACTGGTTGAGAAGAATGGAAGAAATTGATATTTCTATATTTATTCAAACTTCTAATCTTCCTCCTTGCCAACTATAAACACAGTTGCCAGATTAGCCTATTGTCAATCCCCTGTTCAAAATTCCCTGCCCTTCTGTGTGGTCATGATTCTCATACTGGAAGTACATATGGACCCCTTTTCTTGAATGGGTTTTCACAGACCAAGAACCCTGAACATATGTCTCCAGACCTACAGGTTATGAGAACACTAGTTTGAGAAACACTGACTTATGAACCTGAGTCTTATTATTTCTTTAAGTTAACTTTTACTTGAAAGAAGTTTTGTCTTTATAGACAGAGAAACGCTGCTCTACAGAATAAGTTGTTGGTTATTTAGTCTCTCACTCGGGATGTGTTTTGTATTACGTGCCAGATGTGGAAGCCAGAATGAACTGCTTACTGGTCCTTACACAAGTCTTCAACTTTCCTGTGAGGACATTTTTGTACACATTCTGCCTTCAGCCTGGAACACTGCTTCCTTCTCTTTTTCATCTTTTCTCCCATCTTCTTTTTGCCTGAAGTGAGGCCAAACAACTCCTTCTTCTGGCATTTCTTTATGGTCACAGTTAGGATTCTCAGCTTCCTCTGACTTCTCAGAGCAGTGTACGTAATGTCTTACTTCTGAGGCAATCACTGGATGTGTATTATACTGAGGGATGTGTCTGGCTTTTTACTTCTGAACAGCAAGAAGCTAGAAGATAAGGTCTGTATCTGACTCATCTTCTTCAAGTAGCTAGCAAAATATCTTGCACCTAAAGGTGCCAAATAAAAAGTCAAAGAAATAACTATGTGGGTCAATAAATAGAATGTTTGAGAAAAGCCATCAAAGGTTGACAGACTGTGGAAAGTGACTGAGGATGGGATTTTTTGCTAAAGGACTTAGTAAATTTCTCACCCTATCCCTCATCTAAGGATTTAATAACTCAGGAGAGAAGACACAGCTACCACTCCACCTTATTAATGAAATAGAGTTGTTTTCTAACACATATTTCTGCTACTTAAGAGAAATTATATTAAGGTCCAAACTTGCCAAGGGAAATATACCAAATACTCAAAAAAAAAAACAAAACAGTTAAAGCCTCCATGACCTACCATAATTCTTGGCCCTGAGATAGCAACAAAAGAAAATATATCCAAATAGTCCCACTGTTATCCACCCTCATTTTTTTTTATCTATGGTTCTATCCAGATAGGTTCTCATCTACTCTTAATAGACTCATCGTCTTTGTCTGACAGCAGAAGTGCTCCAGTTAGAACATTATTATTAGAGCCATACATCCTCTAAATAAAATGTCATTATTACCTTTCAGAATCCTCGGTCTGATTGGTGAACATTACCAGTTTCTCTTCGTGTTTCTCATTTTTGTTTACCCATAGTCTACATGGAATCTAAAAGGAAAAAATATGAAGGACATGAGGCTTGGATGGGTCTCAAGGGAAGATAACCATGTCAGTGACTGGAGGAGAAAACCACCTGTTCAATACATTTTTCATCAAAAGCCATGTTTTTATTCTCATGTCTTGTTTTCAGCACTGCCAGTTATGAGAAAACAGACCACAAAGTCGCCTTCTGCCTAGTTTCAACCAAAGGTAAAACACTGGGTATAAACATAAAGACTCAGTCTTTCGGTTATAGAAGAGTCTCATGACAGGGAGACATTGTCCAGGAGCAAGTAAAAGAAAGCTGGACATTTCAACGAACGAGTCATAAACTGTTAACGTTGTCAGACTGACATGTTTGTAGTTCAATTAGCCACAGTCCAGCAATGAGTTTTCCAGGAGTCTTAATGACCCAAGGACACCAACAACTTTCTTCTCAGAACACCATTCATTCCAGCTTTTTCTCCAATGAAAGCTGATCATCCTTTCTATGATTTTCAGATAACAAAAGAACTGGTGATGTGACCATTAAAAGAGAAGAAGGAAGTAAAGAGAAAACTGTGTGTAAGACACAAAATTTTTTTATCTCCCCTGTTTTTTTCCTATTAATTGTAACTTAAGCACCCAACTTTGGTCAAGCATTACATAGACATCATAGTACCTCATGGGGCTTATAGAAGATTCTTGACATTGAAGTGTTTGAAGACTCGTGTATGCTTTAAAAGCCAATTCCTGCAGGCACTTAACACATTTTGAATGCATCTGGAAACCACTAATTGCTGTGATCCCATTAGAAAATTTAGGCAGTTCAGGTCTGTGGGAAACATGAAGCCAGCTTGTCTGAGTTTTATGAGTTTCTATTTAATTGTAACAATAACCAAAAAAAAAAAAAAAGGTTGTTTGTTAAAATGATCTTAGAAGGATTTGTTTCAGCTATTGGCAAGCTGTCTGTACATAGTGTGGGAGGGTGGCTTTTTTATTTTGCTTTGTTTTCAGCTTGTGACAGCTGTTTAAAAGTCATCTGTTACCACCATGGTAGCCAGTTACTAGATGAAAGCAAATGCCTTTCAGGACTGTTGTAGGAATTGGACCACCAACTTGTACAGCTATCTTTTAACTATGCAATATTGCAAAAGTGCCCAGTTTCTTTATATGGCACTCTGGAAATATAACACAATTCTGCAAATGCATCGAAGGGGGCAGGCAAATGAGGTGTTACCTGACAAAGAGTGACTTGGAGTAAGTGCCTATGCTATAATTTCTGGAAGACTTTTTAAAAATCTATTTAATTAATTCATGAAAATAAATTTGTAGAAAAGTTTTTAAAAATGCCTTCAGTGCCTTCATTATTCTTAAAATTACTTTTTAAAAAGTTGTAATTTCACAAAAGACTTGAAATGACACATGGAGTCCCGAGGTATCAGAGAATCATGGGATTTGAGACCTTGGAGATACTCTTGAGAATTATGGCACCATCATCTTACAAGAGAAAAAAACGGAAGCCAGAAGAGGACAAATGATTTGGCTAAGAAAGGCTGATCTAGGATTAGATGTCAAGCCATTTGAACTCATAGTCCATGATTTTCTACTGTTGTTTTATATTCAAACATTATACAGATAAAATTTCAAGTTTGAAGTAAGGTGAGATCTCATTTTAATACTAAAATATTTTAAGAGTAACATACAAAAATGTTACATTATGAATGAAAACTCATAAAAGCATATTTCATTCTTTTTTTTTTGTGAGAGAGAGAGAGAGCACTTGTGCTCGAGCAGGGGTGGGGGCAGAGGGAGAAGGAGAGAGAGAATCTCAAGCAGGCTCCATGCTCATCACAGAGCACAACTCAGGGTTCTATCTCAGGAACCTGAGATCATGACCTGAGCTGAAATCAAGAGCTGGATGCTTAACTGACTGAGCCATCCAGGAGCCCCCCAAAACTCATAAAAGTATATTTCTTCGGTAAGGTCATTGTATTAATTGAACTAACTCTGGTGGAAAACAACCCCAAAACAGCATGTGGAGAGGGAAATTTCCAGATTTAGAATTTTATGGTTTAAGATTCACAGATAAAACCTCTGAGGCAGTGGAAACACACAAGACTGGTATTATCTCAAAGGTATTAGTTTACTGAACATTGTATTTCCTTTCTAAATAGCCTTTTCATATGCTGAGATTTTACACTTGTTATAATTCTATGTAGAAGTCAAAATATTGAGTAATGATAATCAGAAAAGCCAATCGCCCAGGCATATTATAACTTTCAATAGTTTATCCATTTCCATTGACAGAGATATTTTTCCAATGGAACAGTGACAAAGAAGACAATCAGTAAAAGACACTTGGCAGTTAAAAGATTCTTTTTCAAGTGGAAGCAAATAAAATCAAGCCAACCCTAAGGACTCAGGGCCTTTCTTAACACCAGTGGCTCATTTGTTTTAATCATAGAGAAAAAGAACAACTTCAGAAGTCTCCTAAGACTTAGCAAACACTCATGTGCCTCTGAACTTTATCTCCACTAATTACAAGTCAGGGTGACATGAAACTGTAAGATAAAGAATTCTCCTGACGTTCTCTCATCAATAGCTCTTCACTGAGCAAAAGCACAAAATCAGTCTAAAAGGAGGGGAATGGATTTCCAAAAATTTTATTGGCTGGTGTGGAGACATGAAAACGGGCAGGAGCAAAGCCGCTACAACAAACCAGCAGACATTGCAGTCAGAAACTCCAATTTCAGCAGCACACTGCACTTACCTTGGATTATGTTTCATTAATGTCTTATGAAATGTGTAATTCAAACATTTTTACCTTGCTAACCATTTTAAGTATTCGAAACAGATTCTAAATGGGACAACTAAGTTAACACAGAACATGGTAGATTTTCATTATAACAGATTGCATTTGAATACCAAACAGTAGAAAGATAAAAGAAAGGTAGGGTACCTCACCCCTCTTAAGATTTAGGATTTAAACCTTAACCGAAAGATTTGTAATTAAAGACCATAGAAGTTAGAGTACCTGACTGGCTGACAGCATCCTCTAAGCTAAAAGCAAACACATTTCTGTTTCCCTAATTTGGTTACTTTCTTCCTCCACTTCCTCTTCCCCTCCCTTCCTCCTCTTTTTAAGGAGGGATTTTTTTTTTCTTGCTCAAGAAGCAGCTGTTGCTTTCTGTTTAACTTAACCAAAAAATGTCCCGGATTCTTGGATGGATTTCAGTAAATCAGTGAAGATCATAAGCTGTTTGATTGTTTAAGCAGAAGTTTACACAATCCACAGTTCCAAAATAACCCAACTTTAGAGGATAAACTTACTTTTGGAAGTAAACCAAGTTTTATGAGCCTTTCGCCATTTGTGGTGACAGCTTTTAATACACTTGGATTTCTAAAGTCAGATTCAAGGACTAGGATGTGAGTATTACCAGTCATAGTCGACTCTGCAAAATAGGTTTTACAGACCTTGAAAATGTCATGTTAAAAATTACCAAGGAATTCTTCCACCATGGTATAAGTTTTTGTGTTGGTCAAGCCTATGCTACAGCGTTGGAATGTATCGAAACATATGTGGAATCAAAGGCATGACAGCTCTACTTAAGAGAGAAAGAACTTGAAGCTGACAAGGAATTTTTATCTGTATAAAGTGCTCTTTCCTCTGGGACATGTAATTTAGAACTTATAATTCTCACCTAGAAACCCTGTTTCATTCCAGTATCTACCTATACTAAATTCAAAATCGAATGTGAACCAGATTCAGTATATTTAGGATGAAACGTTCTAGGTAAGTACTAAACCATCATGAAAATAACTATTCTTAAATCTATATATATGATAAAAAATAAATATTTTATAAGGCAATATGCTTCTATACAGAATACCTACATATAAAGGTAGTTTTTTAATTGATTTTTTTAGAAGTGATATTTTGGTGTCTAATACATGAAAAAAGCTTTCTTATCATTCACATAAGAAACCTACAGATAGTGAGTTGATCAAAAAACTAGTTAAAGCTGGGACTCATGAAGAATAATATACTAATACCGTATTCATTTATCCTAATTTAAAATACCCAGGTGCACAACAATTGGCAGTCTCTCTTTTCCAAGCAGGAGTCTATTGATGGTATTCCACATGGGCTTTCTGGTCCACAATGAATCCTCTGTGAGTTCGAGTTGTGGTTTCTTTACAAGGGAATTAGAATTTTAAGACATTTATGAAGCTATCTGAAAACAATGCTTTTCGATCTTTATAACATTTGTCCAGTCCTTTATATTTGCCTCACTTGCATCCAATTTGAATTTGACAACTCACCTTTATTGGATGTTTCCAATGTACTCAAATTAGCTTGCTTAGAAACAGCAATTCTTTTATCTTTGTCTTACTCATGTGTCATCAACTTATATAAATTTTATTCAAAGTGTGTAATAGGGAGAAAAATAAGATTTTCTTACATGCTGGGGGAACAAACAAGGCTGATTCTCAGTGTAACATCCCACTCAACTGTGGAGGCAGAAATAAGTGAATGTCCTTAGCTTCAAGCATTCAGCGTGAGCTGAGTGCCAGTCTGTATGTTTTACAGAGATAATGGTCAGCATGGTTAATCCATGCCAAGTTGGTTAGGTGGAGATTAGAAAAAGAGCAGTAGTTCAGTCAGGAGTCGGAAAATCCTGCAGGGTCAGGAAGCTAACATACGTTGGTGGTACTCGGCAGTAGGGCCTGTGAAGAACCACTTAATGAATGTCCTGCCTAAAGGATTTAAAATTCCATTTTTTCAAAAAAAGCAAAGTGAACAAACAAAACACAATCCTCTCTAAAAAAAAAAATTTCTAGTTATTTTCTGCAGTTATTGAGTGTTTTTTCATAACCTTTTGTAACTTCCAAAGCATGAGCTTACTTGATGCCAATATTGCAGATAATAATGCATAACAGTTTTGAGTTCCTTGTTATTATTAGTAAGGAAGAAATATGGGGGAAAAAAAAGCACTACATTAGACACTTTTTTCCCCCTGGTCCCAATTCCTAAATTACCTAGATGTGAAATCTTGAGGATAATAATTTTTTTCTCTAGGTTTCAGTCCTCTTCTGCAGAATCAAGGCCTGATGGGATTATCTCTAATATTCCTTGAATTCTAAAGTTGTGTGACTATCACTGGCAAATATTTACTGTCGGCATGGGATGGGGAACAGGATCACTACTGGATTAATGCTTAAGCGCGACACGGGTGCTCTTGCCTCCACATGTGGCTCTCCTTCAAGTAGAATGAAGTGGCTCATGCAAAACTCAAGAACCAATTGGGAAGCTAGAGGGCCAAAGGAAGTTTTCTTTATGTTCAATGTTATTGACTGGTAAGAAATAACTTCAAGCATTTGATAGGTTTTTTCCAATGCTTGCGAGCCACTGGCAATGCCGTTCCTTCTGACCTGGACCACCGGAGTAGCCTCCTAACTGCTGTGCCTCTTCCCCTCCGTTCCCTTCAATCTGCCTCCACATTGTAAGGATAGGTTGTTTTGTTGTTGTTGTTTTCTCAAAACATTTATCTGACTTTGTCATCTCCCCTCTCTCCACCCCCACAATAAAAACACCTTCATGGTTTTCCATTACAGTGACCAAAGTCCTTGTCATAGCTAAAGGGCTCTGCATGTCTTAAATGGGTTACTTACTGGATATAGGAGGTGATGGTTCATGATTATGTGGGAACACTTTTGGTATTGCAAGATGCTTAACATCACAGCCCCCCAATTATCATGATAACCAAAAATGCTCCCATCTGCCCCATTGACCCAGAAGCACCTTCCAGCCTCTTCTCTATCACCCATAAGATAATTTTATCAGTTTCTTGAAGGCGCCATGCTCCCTTCTGCTATAATCTTTGAAGCAGTTGTTCCTTCTTAGATTGTTCTTCTCCTTAAAGTAAATCTTTCCTGACTTCCCATATGATAAAAATTCCTTTAATATATACTCTTAGAGCTATATGTACCTTCCTCTTGTAGCATTTATCATAATTGTAATTTCTCTATTCTCTATTTTGCTGTGTGAGTGATTATTTGCTTAAGGCCATTGTTCTCTACTAGACTGTAAATTCTGTGATTTTACACCTGTTCTGGTCACAACTGAATCTCTAGTACCAAGTACAGTGCTTGTAATATATATGCTAAATGTTCCACAAACATTTAGTGAATGAATTGAAGAATGTTAATTATGCCAGCAGTTAGTTGTATATGGAACTGTAACATTTTTTTTTAAAGATTTATTTGTTTTAGAGAGAGAGAGAAAGAGAAAGCAGAGAGAAGGGGCAGAGGGAGAGAAATAATCCCAAGCAGGCTCCACACTCAGCATGGATGGAGCCCAACGTGGGGCTTGATCTCACAATCCTGAGATCATGACCTGAGCCAAAACCAAGAGTCAGGTGCTCAACCAACTGAGCCACCCAGGCACCCCAAGAACTGTAACATTTTTCATACAAAATCTTGAATATGGCTTCCTAATAATACCTCAGCTTTGTCTAAATTACTCTTTATACCAGTTTCTATGTTCAAGAGACTTTAGCCCCACAGATCCACATCAAAGTCATTATATCCCCAAAAATTTTTAAAAAGAAAAAAAAAAGGAATCCACTTAAGCTAGAAATAGGAACTATAAAACATCCAGGTGATTATAAAACCAATTAAATTTATAAGCACAAAGCTAAGATACAGTTTAAGTATTTCAGATAATTTATATTCAAAATTAGGTAAATACTCATGGTTTTTAAGAATATGATAATGTCATAAAAATTAAGCATATGTTCTAGGTTTTCATGCATTTATATCCTCTAGCAAGAAAGATTCCTATATCTAGCAGATACTTAAGGCTCTTTGATTTCAGTGTGGAAGAAATTGGAGGAGAGGAAAATTACACACCACTCTCATTTACAGTAATGGCTTGAGGGAAATTAAGAATAAGAAAGATTTTTGGCTACACATCGTTTGGCTAAACCAAAAGAAAGAAATACCCAAAAGAACTGCCGTTTTTTTTTTCTTTTTTTTTCTTTTTTCCATTTCATGTTTCTGAGAAAGGTGTCAAATCAGGGGACTTTTATCATCTATTTCCTTCTAAGAAGTCTTTTTGTTTTATAGCAGTAAAGTACAATTCTTTGCCATCACAGATTCTCTGTTACTCAATCCTATCAGGCCACCTGCACTACTTCTATATGGAAAGCTGACCTCTGGAAACTGAACCTGGAAAAGTTCCTGAACCAGGAGTCGGGAGACCAAGGTTAGGTCACTAGGGCTGTCACTAAACATGCTTGTTCCTGGATAAGGTGTTTCTCACCATTTCTGAAACGAGCAAAGATTGGACATTATAATGGCTAAGAGCCCCTCCAACACATAGATGCTGTGGACTTGGTCATCCTGGGATTATACATTGCAATATCACTCATGCTGCATGTATCTTAGAGATTCACCAAAATACAACCAAAGGCCAATTCTTACCCTATAGAGAGGATTTTGTTGTCCATATAATAGTCCCTCATTCTGTAGAAAGACAAGCATATGCTTACTCTGGGTCTTTATCCAGCTTTGGTTTGGGAACTATTCTTGGAATGTGGATTTCTACTGAGGAACTTCGCTGAGGTCCCCTAAATGATGAATTCACCTTTCTTAACACGTGTATTGTAAAAAGGATTGGATTAAGCTTTGTGACTTCTGGCAAATTATTTAAACTCTCTGAGCCCCGATATCCTCATCTGTGAAGTAGGACAATACTTCCCATCTTCAAAGGGAAGAACATAAAGATTAAACAAGAGATGGGATATGAAAGCCTTTCCAATTCATCTGCACAAGGACGTTTGCCTACGTTTAGTAACGATCAGGTTGACTAGTCAGTACACCCTAAATAAATACGGGGGAATTTAAATCTTGTTTAATATCTAAAACTCACTGAAAGCCTATAGACAAATTGATTTTTATGGAACATGAATGTTAGTATGTATGTTATTATTCGTGAATGTTGATTTGTTCTGCTGATAATCATGAAAATGTGAGATTAAGGATGTGCCGTTTATTTTAAGAAAATACACTTCAGGTGAATGTATTCTGACCGACATCAAATTTTTAACAACAGAAGCCATATCAGAGACTACACTTTCAAAATATTATTATTGTTATTATTATTATTAAAAGCAAGCAATTGTAAGATAAAAGGGATTAAGAGTACACTTACAGTGATGAGCACTGAGTAATGTATAGAAATGTTGAATCATTATGTTGTACACCTGAATCTAATATAACACTGTTAATTACACTTCAGTTAAAAAATAAAATATAAAAAAATCAAACAATTGCAATAAATCTAAATACCCGTGACCACAAAGAAATAACTTTGAAATTTTAACAGGTGATTATCTCCGGATTATGATTATCTCCAAACATATGTAAAGAGCTATGCTATCTCGAGATGACTCGAACAAAAATAAGTGAAAGACTTTAATTATAATAAAAATTAATTAGTAATGACTGAGTTCAGCTCTGGGATTTTATTTTATTATTTTTTTAAAAGATTTTATTTATTTATTTGACAGAGGGAGACAGCCAGCGAGAGAGGGAACACAAGCAGGGGGAGTGGGAGAGGAAGAAGCAGGCTCCCAGTGGGGGAGCCCGATGTGGGGCTCGATCCCAGACCGCTGGGATCACGCCCTGAGCCGAAGGCAGATGCTTAACAACTGAGCCACCCAGGCGCCCCAGCTCTGGGATTTTAATACATGCTTTCTGTTGGTGATGAGAAGTTGAGCTGAGACTTGACCCCAGACCCCGGAGTTCAGCTACAGTATCTGTGCTTTGGTTTTTACCTATGAAATTGAAGATCCTCTCAGACTAATTACATAGTCTTCACCCTAGTCTCATCTTACTGTTAATGTTTATGTTTTTTGATATTTCTTTCTTGTTTTTAGATGAGCAACAGAACAATCTCTAAATAGAAAGTCATCTTATTTTTTGACACATATTTAGGTAGGATAAAATCTGTTGACATTAAACACCTTAAAGTTGAAAATCTTCCTACTTATTTTTTTCAATTATAATTCAAATTTGGTAGTTTTCATACTGTTCCAATATTTTCTGTTCCTCTCTGCAAGAAAAATTCAAAAGAGAAGCACACACATTTTTCTTTTGTTTAGACTGAACACTTTCTTTGGGTTAACTTAGTATCCTCAGCTGTTTTGCCTTTTGTAATTCAAAACATGTAAGTTATCTTCCCAGAAGACTTTGGAACACCTTCTTCTAGGAAAGAGTTTGTGAAAATTGATGATGTATTCTCTGAAGTTGAAGGAGAAAAAATGAATATGGCGATCTATTGGAGAATATAGTCTTATAACCTGTAAGCGTATAATCTGTTTTAGAGTTACCAAAACATAACCTCTTCTATTTATCAATATTTATTCACATCAAGAGGAAATATTTCACCATATTTGTAATTTAAGGTGTAATTTAAAACTGTTAAAGGGATAATTTACCTTCAAATGTATTGTATGAATTATGTTGCTTAATTTGTTTCTTCTTGCAGAATTTATACAAAAGCATAGAATAATTAACTTTGATTACTTACCATAATCATCTATGAATGGTGTACTAACTGCCCCACTGTGACTATTTCTCTGTCATCCAAGGTTTTTTACTTTCTTAGATCAATCAAAGGATCCATTTGCTGAAACTGTGCTTTGTGGCCACTAGAATAATTTTCACCCATATGTTGTTTTAATTTTGAAACTGTGGGGATATTTAATCTTGGCAGTGTTTTCAAATAAAAGTAATTTTTTACTCATGCTCTGTACAATTTCAGTAGAAAGACATTTTTAATTTTTGCCTCTTTCTTAAAGACTTGAGGACATATGTGTGTAAAGTATGTTTCTTTTATTCTAAGTCCTTCATCCTTCATGAAAACAATATTTGAAAGGTCCAAACTGTCCCAACTCTAAAAGGATGGGAGAACAACTGTGACTCCCAGGTTTTCATCTGAGGGATCCTCATTATCTAATCTGAATGAGGATTACAAAGCTTAGAAAATGATCGTTAAAGCATTAAAGAGCACTTTTTAAGAGTTAACAATTAAAACGAGGCTTGAGCTTTTATCCTCAGCCGGAAGTATTTAGCTGACAGAGAACTTTGTAAGCATCTTTGCCCTCCTTCCCACCCTGACCCCCACTGACCTAATAAAGAGACCTAGCCCCAGTGGAGTCCGATGGTCAGGGGCCAGCGACCTTGACGGAGGAGGCGCAGGGATGCCTGTGTGATGCCTTTGGCGCCTATGTGCTTCAGATTCCTTTCACGGGAGGAATCGAGCTTAATATTCAATTTCCCGTGTTCAAAAACTATGATTGCTTCCTCATTCCTGTTCATTTATCTCATTTAAATTGGGAAATGGTACAGTGGCCACGAATTTCATTGGAAAAGTTGTACTGGAAGCCAATAATATACTAATTAAAACGGAGACTTAGTGGAGAGAGAATAGAAGCAAGCGGACAGGGAGACAGAGAGAGAGAAAGAGAGAGAGAAATGGAGACAGGGAGTGAAAAGGAAAGGGGAAAATAAGAAAATATGTTTCCTCTATTTCCTGGACTTTAAAAACACATTACAATTCTGATTTTTTAAAAATTGCCTCAAAAAACTGAAGAGAGCATATCTGACAATAGTGAGTTCACACTGACCCATCCTACAGATACTTGCTGCTCCCACAGAACGTTAAGGCCTCGTGTAAGCCTTATGCTACCAGGCATAGGCTCATGGATGCTGTGCCGTTTAAAAGAGGGCTCTTGGAGTTTCTGCAACAGGGCATGACCTGTGATTCCTAAGAATGAAGTCCCTTAGCACTTCACAGCAAGAAATGCTGTGGCCGAGCCAGGAATTTAATGCTGCTGGTTGATGAAGCATTGTCCCTATGCTCATAGGTATTTAGACTACCTTTGTCCTCCCCTGACTTTTAAAATGAACTTTCCTTGGATGTCAATTTGACTGCTTACACTTAAAGCATGCCCAAGGAAGTTTATTTTTCTATTTCCTTTGGAACATTTGACTATTGAATAAAACAGTCCAGTGACTTTATATATAGAAATACACTTTTTAAGATCTTGTTATGCCTCCCGTCAACATGATTACGTGGTACCATGAAGAATATGGTGACACACGCTGCCGGACTCCCTGCACTGATTATTCTTTGGTCAAGATTGTTAACCCCCGTAATAGACTAAAAGGACAAAAGCATAGTTAAATTATTCATATAAGTACTTAAATTTGGTTACTCTTTACAGAATTGCTAGAAATAATAAAGTAAACAGGATAACATTCATAGAGTTCAATATGTCATTTCAAAAGCTTGCCTCTGTGATGTGGACAAAGGGGCTAGCTGGTAAAAGCGATGAAAATTTTAAAGAACATCACACATTATTACAGTCCATAAGCTCCATCTTACTTCCCACCTGGAATACATGAAACCATATCCGAATTGCCATCACCAAACTTATCATCAACCACACGTGCCATTTTAACAGGAAAACTTCAGGCATTTAAAAAAGAAATTAAGATACAGCAAACTCTGGTAAGCAAGCGAAATGAAAGTAAAGGCACACGGCGTTCTGTTACTCACCATGTTCTCTACTGAAAGTCCCTCTCAGATCTAGGTAAGCATACTACAGGGTCTAATAGAGATGTGGAGAGGTTGTCTTTATGACTCTTTGAATCAAACAGTAACTAAGTGGTTTAAGTAGAAACATATATTTTGAAAGGTTAATCCACCCATACACAGGGAAACCCCTTTTTTAAGAAAGTCACTCTGCAGCCAAGAGGCTATTAATATTCACCTCTCCGATACAAATACAACCACCAGATAAAAGATTCATAACCTATGTGAAAATACCACAGAGGATTCCCTCTTAGTCTCTATGTTGTAATGGAAACACAAGAAAACAATACACCTCTTCAAGCAATTGGGGGTACTACAGGAAATCAACCTGCCCACTTAATGGAAAAGTTATCTCAGCTTAATAGGATCACAACACATAAACATAAATGTAGAATTAGTATAATTTACTGTAAGGACCACGTAGGTCACACACTCATTTCTAGGAATGTTCCTCTGTTTCATCTTCCTATTTCTTTCCCTGAGAGAGCTAGCACCCAGGTTAACATTTAAATACTCATCCTTCAAAGTAATTTAGAAATAAGCCCACTACCTTAAAAAAAAAAAAGTTGCTGAGTGTTTTTTTTTATGTAGAGGGGAAATTGTATTTATAGCCTCTATATTGCTTCACTGGCACAATGGAATAGGACTTATTGTATTTTTCTCATCATATGAGAAAACAGTCCATGTAATTATCAGCAGTGACAAACCTTTCCAAAACGACAATGAAATTTGTGCCAGTTCAGGAAAGAAATCATGGCTGATGAAGTACCCAATAGCAATCACTGGTGGTTATTTGCACTGTTTGTTGATGCTGACGTGTTCATTCTTCAGGTAGCCATGGTGAGCTGACGTAAACAGCAACCAACACGCTGGCAATGTGCTGGAGAGGCCAGAGTGGGTCGGAGTTTGCCTGTCTGACTCCGGCTCTCATCACAAGGCGCTGCACTTCGGGAAAACAGACCTGACAACATGAGTTAGGGAGGATCCCACCTCTGTGACTCTACTACAAGCATTCCTTGCCAAGTCAACGAATCACAATGGAAGCTTCAACATTACCTTTTTTATGACAAAATGTTATTAAGTATCCATCCTGGGTGGTGAAGTCATGAACGTTCATTATATTTTTCTTTATGCCCTTCTGTACTTTCAATGTTCAAAAAAAAAAAAATAGTCCATAATGCCATGTAGCTTGCATGGACACTCAACCTAAAATAAATAAATAAATAAATAAATAAATAAAAATCTAAACAAAACTGGGGCGCCTAGGTGGCACAGCGGTTAAGCATCTGCCTTCGGCTCAGGGCGTGGTCCCAGCGTTCTGGGATCGAGCCCCACATCAGGCTCCTCTGCTATGAGCCTGCTTCTTCCTCTCCCACTCCCCCTGCTTGTGTTCCCTCTCTCGCTGGCTCTCTATCTCTGTCAAATAAATAAATAAAATCTTAAAAAAAAAATCTAAACAAAACTAGGAAGTAAACCATCTGTCCTTAATCTGAGTTATTAAACATTTGATATGAAAGTATCATTGTTGCAAAGTCTCCTAAAGTCTTTTGAACATTTCTTTTAAAAAGTATTTTTAAATAACACAAATTGACATTTACCCTGTTAGTTTCTTTCCATGTGAGGAAAAGAAGTACTTAATGTTTCACAAGACTCTGCCATTTTAGTGTGATATCAAAAGAGCAAGGAGACGTACCAGCAAACAGCAATAAGGTGATAAAGTCATTCTTACAGACTGGAATCTCCAGATCTAATTAAGCGCTTCCTTTCCTGCAATTTCTTTTACAATCACAGAGTGCTATACAAACGCGCAATGTCATTACTGTCATGAAAACTTTCAAGGATTCCCAAAGTGCATCCAGTCTTGCCTCAAGCCACTTACCTCTTCATTTGACGACCACAAAAATGAAAGAATATAGAGGAAGCATAGAAGTTTGTTTCAGAGTCTGCTGAAGGTTATGCATGAAGGTTATTTCCATTAAAAACTATGGGATGGACAGCGGGGAGGGTGATGCTAGTCAACGGAAAATGAAGTAAGATATGATTTTCATTTACCTCATGAAATGGTGGAGAAGAGAGAGTCCATAAAACTCAAAGACAGCTCTTGTTACCGCCACCTCCCACCACTGGAACTGTAAAAGGGAAGCCGGACTCTATGGAACACCACCATGAAATAAAGGTCTTCCTGGTCCATAAAGCACCGCATTGCTTCCAGGGCGCATGTAAGCCACTCAACATCAACTGGAGGGGAAAGCTGCTTTTTGCCAATGAAATTATTTTTACTGTTCACAAAAGAGCATTTTGTTTAGTGATTTACCTTGAGGGAAAAACAAGGAAATGAGTCGAAAAATATTTTAATAAAACTTGAAGACTAGTGTCTGAAGTGATTGATCCAAAATTAATTTCACATGGCTGGCAGGTACAAGTGTCTGAGGGGAAAGGCGAAAGAAGGAGAAAATGAGACTAGCGAAGTAAGACAAGGCCATTGAGAGTTGAGTTTGGAAAAAAGAAAGTCATACTCGGTGTTTCTCCTTTTATCCAGAAGTAATATCAAGAGTATTTAAGAGTCTAAGGGACAGAGGTTTCCAAGCTTTGGGCTTGGGAAAGGGCAAATCCAATCTGCCGTGAAGGATGAGTCGAATGTGTCACCTAGTAAGAAGGCTCCCCAGGACCTCAGCTGCACCTCATGGGCCGGCCGCAGGCGTCTGAGGGAAGACCAGCAAAGTGCTTCCATGTGCTTGCTTTCTGGTACCATGCCAGACCTGCCCCCTCCCTCTCTGCTACCAACTCCATATCCCAACACCCCAGATTCCACATCATGGGTGTCTTCATTGAATGAAGATGATAATGTAAATACTAAATTGAGGAATTTACTTTCAAAGCTTGTGAGAAATATGATAAAGCCAACCTGGTAATGTTAGTCCCAGTAAAGTAGAGTTTCTTTGGGACTTGTTCAAACTGGATTCTGTCCGTTCAGAGGGAGCTTTCTGCGGATTAGGGACATTTGATGGCCCTCCAGAGTCCTTCAAGAGGGAGGCCGCGGCCTCTTGCCAAACTTTGGTCCTTATTATTTCCACGAGTCAAAGCAGAGTGTGTGTTTTTATTATAACTTAAGGACATCACCTGTAGTATTACTTAAAGGACAGAGATGGTTGTGCCAGGAGCTTCAGCTGGGTGGATATCAAACTAGAAGAGGAGTATGGCTTGTGCTTTACTGTCTCCTATCCCAGTTTATTGGTAATAAAACTTAGTGTTTAATTTGGGCTTTCTACTTCATAAAAAAAAATGGTATTTTTTTCTCCCAGATTCAAATTGTCGTAACAAACAGGGGTATAGCTGACTTTGCTATTTTATGAAGTCTCATCTGGATGAAAATTGACATACAGAACAGCCAATTTGTCATCATTTTGCAAAACTGAATACCCAGTCATAAAACTCTGGAAACAGTTATACTCATGATATAATGGTTAAATTTGATTTTTTTCTCCATTATTATTATTTTTTCCAATAGAACTGTTGCCTTAAGGACTTGAGTAATTCTATACATTTTTGCTGAGTTCTCCCTATTACTCTGTGTGTGTGTATGCTTTTTTAAAATTTCAGTTATGGATAACAAAGAGCTAAACAACGTATGATTTAAACCATTAAATTATCACAGTTCTGCTTTTTCCTAAGGACTGGAACCAACTTTTCTCTGAAAAATTCTGCCAAAAAGAGGATCTATCAGGCAAACAATTGTGAGGGAGAAGGGGCATAAATCTCCTTTCTAAAGAGGATGAAAGGATGGATGAGAATCACGGATGTAGATAAATCAGAAATGCAGCTGCTTGGGACCAAAGTCCAGTTATCACTGTACGCCAGGCCCGAAGACGTGGTGATCTTTAAAAGACAACCCCAGGTGTTGACAAGTAGAGACGCCCCAGGAGAACTCTGACACTCAACCCCTCTGACTTTTACCCTCACAACAACTGCATCCCTTCCTGTTTTCAATTCACACGAATCTATTTTCTCATCCAAATTCAGGAACCATACCTGTTTTCAACATTAAATTTGCTTTTGATCATTTCTATCTTACAGGAATTACCACCCAAAGAGCTCTAACTTAGAAGTCAGGCATTCTGGATCAAATTCTATAAGATCGACATTGAATAATTTACACATTCCCCATCTGTGTAAAAACTGAGTTTGGGTACTGCAAGCCCTACACATCCTATCTGAAGGGACATTTTTCTTCTAGCAGTTTCTTGTTTTTAATTGATAATCTAAAACGGAGAAATAACTTTTGATCCTAAGCTGTGATTTCCACCTTCTCCGACCCTTCTTTACAGCCAAGTGTCTTCATGCGATCTTTAGATCTTAACCGCACATGTACAGCATTCGGGGCTTTGTACACTTGGGAATAGACAGGAACTTTAAAACTGTAAACACAGTTACTAAAATGATTAGCTTTATGGTTATTTTAAGGAAAAGTCATTTACTAGGCTGAAGTTTGGGAGCGGGCCTCGCAGTTTTATCCCAAAGGACTCAGAGGATTACATAACAAATGTAAAACTTTACCTCCAGCACTTTGAAATTCACAAAATAATTTTAAAGCTTGTATTGGACATGATTTTATACACCAAGGAGAAAAATGCTGAGATCCGTCCACAGAAGTTTAATTTAAACCGATTCATTATTCTCCAGTGACATGCATTCTAACAGCATTACTACAAATCAGATTCATTTAACTCCTGAAGGCTTCTATACCCTTACCTTTTATACCTTTACCAAAATGAGATTTGGACAAGATGATGCCTAAAAACCCCATCCCAGGTCAGAGAGTCTACAATTTGGTATCACCCCAAGAGCAAACAGCACATTTCCACTTTGATTGGTTTTATGGTTTTTAAGGTCCCTTGTATAGTTGCAGAGAAAAAATGTCAAAAATACAATCCTCCCATTGTCTACAAGTGTGTCTACTCTGAGTCAATTCTGCTCATGGAAGTATATTAACTCATTCAACTCTTAAACCAAAACATTAAGGACCTAGAAGAATTGGACTCTCAGCACAACTAAAAAGTATATACTCGAATGCCTAACTTACTGCTAAGAAGTAAGTAGGTCTTAGGAAAAACTGATCTCTTCATGTCCTTCACTGCCCTGTAAAAATGTTTGATAGTGCGGGGAAGTACTTCACTCTTAAGAAAATTGTGTCTATTTTACAAAATGCTGGGGTTCCAGAAAGTCAAGCATATCCAAGGACTAAAAGTAATAAATACTTTTCCTTTAACTTTTTAATTATAAATGTCAAACATGGGAATTATGCCAAGTTTAAGGGTATAAACTATATCACATAGAAAGAGAAAAAAATGGGAGACATAATTCCTGATATTAGGCTGTGATTTCCTAAGAAAACATCATTTTCAGGTAATTTGCTGCATATCCTTCCTGTTTTTTCTTTTCTATACACATAATAATCGGTATCATTATTAAGTGTGATATTTTGTTACAAAATGAAACTAACAAGTATTACTATTGGCAATAATATTTCTGACTGGTGACACTAAGAACCCTTCTTATCATTTAATAAATTATAGTCTGTTCCTTATCTACTAAAATTGAGGAAAAAATAAAAAATAATGTCATAAATTCAAGAGGTTTTCATGGTCATTCTCTCTGGTTTTTAAAATTGTGAATAAATGATCCATGTAATATAAAGAATAAACACATATGGACAGAGCCCATTGCTGAAATTAAGCCAAGTTCGTTATAAAAATTAGCTTGGATAAACTTTAATAACTTACATTATCATTGTTGTGTTGCATGGTTTAGCTATAAATGGAAGCAATTCACATGTATGAGTTTGAAGATGATTGGGAATAATGACTAGCAATAATTTCTGATCATCTATTATATATCAGATGTTTTACAAACATTATCTCCTGGCTACTTATTATTTATTTATTTATCCATTCCTTTATTTGTTTTTGCAGTGCCTTTATTTTTGCCCAATTTTTATTTTATTTTATTTTATTTATTTTTAAAGATTTTATTTATTTATTTGACAGAGAGAGAGACAGCCAGCGAGAGAGGGAACACAAGCAGAGGGAGTGGGAGAGGAAGAAGCAGGCTCCCAGCGCAGCAGGGAGCCTGATGTGAGGCTTGATCCCAGGACCCTGGGATCACGTCCTGAGCCGAAGACAGACGCTTAAGCACTGAGCCACCCAGGTGCCCCTATTTATTTATTTTTAAGTAACATATAATGTATTATTTATTTCAGGGGTACAAGTACACAACACCCAGTGCTCACCACAAAACATACTTTCCCCAATGTCTCCTGGCTACTTAAGTGATGTCTTTGGACCAGCAAGAAACTTGTTAGACAGGCAGAATCTCAGACCCCACCCCAGACTTATTGAATCAAAATCTGCATTTTAATAAGATCTTCAGGTGTGAGAGGGAATCTCATTAATAAATATTGAAGTTTGAGAAGCATTGAATTATATCATGTATTCTTTATAGTGACTAGTAAACAAGGTATCACTAGTTCCCTATTACCCACAAGGAAAATGAAACTCAAAAATGCAGAAGTGATATTCAAAATATTTGACAACTGGGTCAACACAGGCATCAGCCAATGAGAGGGGAGACCTGAAAAAGAATAGGTGGAAACATCCAACATCAGCCCTGACAAGCAAGAACCAAAGTACCATCAAAGCTATCTTATCTCAGCCAGTAATTAGCATAACAAGGATTCAGACCCTAGATTGTGTGTCTCAGAAGCACATACTTTTCTCACTATCCCACACAGATTGCATGATTGTTTCACAAATCAACCAAGAATTTCTAAGGTCAGCTGGGGTAAGAGGTAGATCCAATACTAGACTTAAAAGATTTCACCATTTCCAAGTTCCCTCTGCCCATTCACTTCAATCTCTTCTGTCCTATCACTCTGCTTGAATATATTCATGTGAGCCAAAATGGTGTGGTGTCTCAGTCAAAGAAACAAAGTCCAGTTCCCTTGAGGATGGATAGAATATGACATTTACCTGCAAAAACCTCTTGCGATATTGTGATTGATTAATTGATTGATTTTATTTTTTTTAAGATTTTACTCATTTATTTGAGAGAGAGAGAGAGAGAGAGGGAGCACAAGTAGTGGGAGCAGCAGGCAGAGGGGGAAGGAGAAGCAGGCTCCTTGCTGAGCAGGGAGCCTGATGAGGGCCTTGATCCCACATGACCTGAACCAAAGGCAGATGCTTAACCAACTGAGCCACTCAGGCACCCGATATTATGATTTACAATAAGAAAAATATATTTGGACTTTATCCTCTTTTCTGGCCTAGGGCTCTGTAAACCCTTGGAATTTCTTAAGTGATGAGAGCTATAAAACTACCTTTTGTTATGTTAACGAGTAACTTTTGGACTGTACCTAAGGTTGCCAGGAGAACCAGCTATGAGGTTGGAATTTTTCTTTCTATCCTTGACCTCTAGAGAGGGAAGTGGGCCAGGCTGGAGGTTGAATCAATCAACAATGGCCAATGACTTAATCAATTATGCCTCTGTAATGAAGCCTCCATTAAAAACCCATTAAAACTCCATTAAACTCCATTAAAAAGGATGGGGTTTGGAAAGCTGTGCTGGTAAATGCATGGTGATTTGGGGAAAGTGGCATGTTGTGAGAGGTCATGGAAGCTCCACAGCGTTTCCCCATACCGTGCGCTATGCGGCGTTTCTTCCATCTGGCTGTTCCTGAGTTGGATCCTTTTATAATAAACCAACAATCTAGTAAAACGTTCCCCTGAGTTCTGTAAACTACTCTAGCAAATTAACCAAAGTTGAGGTGGTGGGAACGTCCATCTATAGCATGTCAATCAGAAAGGCAGGTAAAAGCCTGGACTTGTGACTGATGTCTGAAGCCCAAGGAGGGAGCTGTTGGAACTCCCGATCTACAGCCACCCTGTCAGAAGCACATGTGCCAATCTAGATTCGCAGCTGGCCTCTGAAGTTGGAGGTGGGCGGTCTTGTGAGACTGAGCCCTTAACCTGTGGGATCTGACACTATCTCTGGGTAGATAGTGTCAGATACGAGTTGAATTGTGGGACACACAGCTGGTGTCACAGAGAATTACTTGTTGTAGGGGAAAACCTCCACACATTTGGTGACCAGATGTGCCAGGAGTGGAGGGTCCTGTGTGAGTGTGAAGTAATATAAAAGTAAAGGAGACACAACAAGAGAAAGCCTCACAGGTGGACGAACAGGGTGTTTTCGAATACACCTTCCGAAAATGTAATGACCTTGTCTCTGTGACTGCTCTTCTCACAATACATGGTTATGGAACGTTTCTTGGTGACGCCCTTGTAAAATCTGTGTCACCCTCTGTAATGTGGAAGTCCGTTTTCATTTTGATCCCACAGTCTTTTTACTCACAGCCTAGCAAGAGCCCATATCTCCCTCTTCTCTAGTCAAAGTCCCTGCACCCAGGGGCCTCTGCAAGCCTCAGCCAGGAGTGTCGGTGTGATCCCGTCTTTCATCCTAAAGGTTGTGACCACAGGTAATGTGAAAAGGAGGATTCATTTCTCTTGAAAACATCTCATGGTTACAACTGTGACTACATGTTTCTTCTCAACACAGCCAAAGCAATGTCCAAACCTCAATGTTAGAAGAATTTAGGTGGTAATCTCTTTTTTTAAATTTTAAATTGTTAGTGGATGTATAATACATGGAAATAGTGCATGTATCATAAATACATAGCTTTATGAATTTTCAAAAACTGAATATACCTGTATAAACAACACCCATTCCAAGAAACAGAACATTACCAAGGAGGTAGCCTTTAAATTGCCTATCCATGGCAGGATTTATGAATTGCCAGGGGTAAGTATCTCTCCAGTTTGCAACCTATCTCATCCTAATGAAGTCAAATTAGTTGATGTAGCCTATAAACAGAGGTTCAGGTTGACAGACAAGTGTGGAGTTTGAAAGTAAATTGTGGGTGGGATGTTTGCTGATTATAATTGGAGAACCTGATTATTTCCGCCATTAGGTTCTTGTTTGTTGGGTCTGATTTCAGAAGCTATGGCATTATTGTTAGCTCTCAATGTCCATTGCATTTTCTAGAATTGGATCTCTCTGCTTTGTCCTGCTCCTGAAGGACCTCTGGAGACTCATCTTTTCCTACTTCATCTCAGTGTGGGAATTATCAAAATGGTTCAGATTTCCTTGGCTATAAATATATTCCACTTGGACCTGACCTGTTTCTCCTTTGTCAAGCATCTTCCTGTCACTTCTCCCAATTGATCTGTGTGGTTGCCTTCCAATTGGGATGGGAAGCCATGGGAATTCTCCTAGTCACTGTCTATTCTGGACTTGTTCTTGGGTGGCAAGGTAATTCTCCATGGTTTGTCTGTCTCTGAGGTCATGAACCACCTCAGAAATCTCTCCTTTGGCTGTTGAATTTTGTCAGGTTCTGAGGCTTCCATCCTGTCTTGTGTCACTGGTAACAAGACTCAGAGTCTTTTCCTTAGGATCTTAGAGGAGTGCTCTCTATGGATTTCTTCAGCTTAGGGTAGAAATTCCTTATGCTCACAGTTCAAACCTGTTTGGATTACAAGTCACACAGTAATAGCAACCTCCATAAGCAGTCTGTTCTCTCTTAGTAAAGCAGAACAATAAGCCCGCAATAACCAAAGCAAGAAGGACACCAACCTAAATACTTGTCATTTCTCAAGAAATATAGTGCTTCATTAATGTTGGGAGAAAAGTGAGATACTGAGTTTGGCTAAGTTATTGAAGCAACACAATATTTTGTAAATTTGATCCTGTACCTGAAACAGCCAGTTTTGAACCACACGTTCCCGTCCAGAATGCAATTCCCATTTCAGTGATATCTCATTAATGTTCTATTGGTAACAGAGTTCTGAAAAGGGGGAACAGAAATGAACAGGCCTCTTGAGGCCTAGGCTCAGAAATGACTTTGCTTCCTGTATATTATATAGGCCAAAGTAAGCTATAAGGCCAGCCCAGATTTCAGGAATAGAGAAATAGACTCTATTCTTTTGATGGGAGAAGCAATGTGACTTTTCAGTTTTTCTCATCAAGAGGAGAGACATGTGTCCCAGGTGCTCCCTCTCCCTCCACCTAGCTTAATGATCAGCCAACCCTCCAACGCATGAGCTGCTGGCTGCAAACACACATGTGAGTCCCACGGTGACCAAAACTGCCTCGCTGAGCCCAACCCAAACTGACAATCCATGGAATTGTGAGCTAAATCATTGCTTGTTTTATAACATCACTAAGTTTCAGAGCGATTTGCTACACAGCAAAAACTGATAGACTGTCCTGTCAAATACTTAAAAATGTACAATAACTATTAAACATCATATTGTAATTCTGGCTTTATTTTTGTCTTCTGAAAAGCATTCAAGGGTACCCAGTGCACAGCCCACAGCCTCACTTCTGAGAAAAATAAACAAAACAACACAATCAATCCCCTATCATTTGATCTGTAATCCCTCAAGCAGGTCCGAAGCACTTCTTGCCTCATTCTGAAATCATTCCTCTAAATGCTGATAAACACCTTGCCCACCCAGGCTCCTCACTTCCCATCTTTCAAAAACCTGTGCTTCACTGACCCTCTGAGGGAATGAGTCCAGTGGTCTGTCCCTGCTCCCTCAGGGAGCCAGGACATCTAGCAGCTGCCTGCTCCCTTGTCCTTGCTTGCTCACTGGACACCCGTGACCTGTGCTCCTCCGAAAGCTGGGCTCTTTCCTCACTCACATTGCTTTTCTTACAAGAAAGCCTCTGAAAAATCTTTCAAAGAAAAGCATATCTACCTTGTTACCTGAGCAAATCCTTCTGGGGGCTGATATGTGGAAATAAAGGAGCCTCAGAGTGTGAAGCTCATTCACACTTTCACGTGGGGTGCTATCTACACTCTCTTCTGGACATATTACCAGCATCATCCCTGAGGGATGGATCCAGACTAAGAGTTTAAATGGGGAAAAACAGAGTGAGATGAGGCTTCGTGCAAACAAAGTTCACAACTAGAAGATAACTTTTTAAAAATACACAACTTCCTCAAGCTGGCAAGCAGTTCCCAAGCAAGCAGAAATCAAAAAGCAAGTGTTCCAGTCGTTGCTGGAAACTTAATGAGAAATGTGTCAGCATAGGCTCAGCATCAGCTGATGATATGACTAGAGAGCTATGTGGGTAAACTGTGGGTATCAGGATGTTTTCTGTGGGAGGCCAGGAGGTCTGACTTGCCAATCAGTACAGAAAACTCAGCCAAAACAGTGTATCAGGGTGTTAGGTCACTGGAGAAATTCAGGAATGAGAACCAGGGAGAAAATTAGCCAACATATTCACACAGCTTGTCAGATCCAAGTCAGTTATCACATCTTAGACTCAGCAAAGAGGGCCAGGAGTAAGTCAAACTATAGCACCCAGAGCCCTTTGGGAGGAGACACTTAAGTGTTTTACTTAATTCTTTCCTTCCTAAAAGCAGTCTGTGTCTATATCAGTGGAAAGTTGTATAAATCTGCACAGTATGTACTGACTGACTGTTAGAAGAACCCCGGGGTGGAGGTAGGGTGAGGCGTAGGCACGTTGGCTATGAGCAGCAGAAGGTGGAAAAGCTCAAAGACTGAGAATAATCATCAAATTCCCAGGGCCTTTCTTTGGGCCTCATAACCACAACCTTGGGATAGATATGTTGGAGATCAAAGGTCTTGGCTTGGACTAAAAATTCTTTCTGACTCCTTGCTATGATGCTTATAGGTAGACAACAAAACCAAGTTGGCCAAAAAGAAGACAAATCAAGGTAAGCATGATTGTGGTAGTTACAATAAAGTAGCCTTGCAAATATTTAGAAGGGATCGATGAAATAATTGTGTGCTTGTTGGAAATGATTTTTTTTTTAAGAAAGATACAGGGAATGGATTAAGAATGGCAATCTCTGACCTGGAAAAACTCCCTTAGTGGATATGATTTTGTCCATTTGCCATTTGTTGATAAGCTTGACCAATGAAAGGATGACTCGAGATCATGTACGAAGTCCAGTTGAACAAAAGCACCGACTTGGGTTGGGTCAGAATCAGGAAAGTTCAGTAAAATTGAGCTTGTTGTTTAGGTAGAGCAGATCCTAGTATTATCACATGGACACTGTTCTTTAGACAGGAGGGCTGCTGGGCTGGTGATGAGTCTGCAAGTTTTGTGTTGAAAAGTGCTCCCTGGCTATTAGTCTGAGCATTTAGGACTATGAAATCAAGTGTAGTTATGTCTAGAGGGTGGAGCTACGATATCTTGTTTAGGTATATTTGCACATCTTTAGGAATCATGTTTACACCCTGACTGGGGAAGAAGTGTGCTATCTTAGGCCTGTATTCATCACTTTAATGATAGCATCGTGTTGTCAGGATAGAGATTTCTGTAATAAAATCTCATAAAGTCATTCCAGTTTCTCAGCTTAGACTTTAACTTGAGCATATACTTCATAAATTCTACAGGAAGCGTCACTATAATTGCTGTCGAGCTTTTAGAATCTTGAAGGTATAAGTGTTATGACTTGAAGAAGAAGCAATTGCATTAAATGATTTGGGATAACAGATAAAATGAAGTAACGTGCCATTAAAATTGTCATTTTTAGAGTAGTTGTAAAATCTACATGACAATGCAAAGAATTATACCATCTGCCATTGATTTAATTATGTTGAGGAAGTGCAAATGCAAATTGCCATCCGGATTTTTAAGGAGCAGAACCTGCATTCTTGCTTGTCTCACTGACAAGTAATTTGCCTTGAACTTATTGACTCCTGACTACCCTCTGGGTATAGACCCACTATTTTTTCTTCACCTCTGGCCTCTGTTCTTTCCAGTGGTGAAATCCTCTTATGGAGCTTACCATATTGTTAGCCTTGGCCTTTGGGTCTCCAGGTTTTGACTTTTGGCTGTATAGTGTCCACATCATTCCCTATATCTCTGTTAAATAGCACTGTAACTTCTAACTTTACATATGTATGTAGGGGTGCGTGTGTGTGTTTGTGTGTACATATATATGTATGTTGACCTTTGAGCAACGTGAGGGTTAGGGGCACCAAGTCCCCATGCAGTAGTTGAAAATCCACATATAATTTTTGACTCCCCAAAAACTTAATTACTGATGATAACCTACTGTTGACCAGAAGCCTTACCAATAACATAAACAGTCAATTATCACGTATTTTGGATGGTATGTGTATTATATACAGTATTCTTACAATAAAATAAGCTAGAGAAAAGAAAACATTAAGAAAATCATAAGGAAGAGAAAATGCATTGACAGTAATGTACCATATTTATCAAGAAAGATGCATGTGTAAGTGGACCCACACGGTTCAAACCCTTGCTGTTCAAGGGTCACATATGTACTCACCTTCGTAGTTTGGACTACTACTACTATTCCAAACCATTAAGCCATCACATTAATCATGGCTTAACCAATGCTTACCTCTAAGATTGGACTTCTTTGGAATGGGGAGGAAGATTTTTAAAGGACAATAGAAATGGTAGCATGTGTCTTTCTCTTCCTTCCCACGGCACATGATGCTGGGGGTGCAGTATTAGGATCTGTTGGGTTTCCTGCCTCACGGTGAAGGAGCTGGGCCAATTGCACTGCTGGAGGAATGTCTTTTCCTGTGGACTCAGCGTGCATCAACTTTAACACCACCCTAGCTTGGAGGGCTGCAATGGGAGGTGCTATTTCAGAGTCAGCTGTTCCTCCTCGCCTTCAGAATATGGTTGCTGCTTTCTCTCACCTGACGCCTTCCTCATGGCAAGGTGCCCTCCCATCTCCTTCATTCAAGAAGCTGTCAGAATTTCATTAAATTGTGTGTTTGATGTTGGCAGTCTGACCACTACCCGAGTTTTAGTTGCCTCTAGACCCCTGAAGTGGAGGGAGTCAGACACTTTGGGTTTTCAAATCCTGGCTTTGTGATCTTGAGCAAGATAACTTTAGCCTCTCTGGGCCTTATTTTCCTCATCTGTAAAAAGGATTATTATGGTGGTGGTGGTTAGTATCGTTATTATGGGGTTGTCGTGAGGATTGAAGAGGCTATCTATGAAGTTGCTAGATCATCTCAGACATTCTGTTAATGAGCTTGGGTAGACGAGAACATTTCCCCTCAGTGAACCCTGAGGGGTGGATATCTGAGGCTTCCTATGAGTCGGGGGTTATACTGTCCCTTACTGTTGGCTACACAGAGTTATAAAAAGCCATCTTTGGGTCTCTAGTCTCAGTTGTAAGGTACTTTCTGAATTACATATCCATTATCTTCAACTCTTCAGGAAATTCTTAAGAAAAATTACATCCCGGTCCTGGCTGTGGTATGGGAATTAGGTTGTGATGTGGGAATGTGGTATGGCAATACTCCTCAAGGCCGTTGAGGGAGCACTAGCAGAGTTCCACTGGACGACTGCTGTTCTGAGAAGACCACAGACTTGTGAGGATCAAGTCTGCCACAGCAGCTGAGCGATTGCAGGCAAGTCGGCTGGAATCTGAAAACCTGAGGCCTTTGTCCGGAGAATATGTGATGTGGTTCCCTTGGGCACTCAGAAAGAATTGCAGCAATAATTGGAAGGGGAGCTAATTTCTGGAAATTAGGCCACAAAAGCTTGTGCTAATATTGTGGATAAAGAGGAAGTATGTCCTCGGGTGTGGTGATAGGCAGTCGAGATGGGGGCAGTAGGCATTGCACTCCATTTCATTGCCCCGTATTAATGAGGAGTAAAAGGGCCTCTAAAGCAACAAGGAGGCATGGCTTCATCGTCCTTCCAAACTCTTCATGGCAACCATGGATCTGCAGATTTTCGGATTAGGATTGCCCACTGAACACCTTTTCAGGTGTGGTGGGAAGATTATATAATTGACAAACAGTTTGTGAAAATGTGCTGCTGTCACTTCTGTTCTATTTTTCATTTCATGTACCTCTCTCTATATGAGTGTATGTACACAAGTGTATACAGAGACATAGATACACACACACATTTACACAAAACATATAATGTGGACATTTGAGACTGTTTGCTCTTTGATAAAACAAAAGCTAATGTAAAATTTTTTATGAAGACTTCAGTTTTAAGAGAAAAATAAATTCAGAATAGTGATTTCTGTTTGGCAAGTGCTTCTGCAGGGGAATGTACTCTCTACTAAGATCATTTTGAGCCACAGTCTCAGACTGAGCAATGCAACGACAGAAATGAGAAATTAGTTGTTTGGTGAAAACTAGGAACACTATGACCCGAGGCTTTGAATAATTTCAAATGAAATGCTGGATTTAATATATTGAAGGACACACACATGCACACACACACACACAAGCTATCCCGAAGGACACACCCTCTATGTTTAAGTGGAACAAGTCAATAAGATATTTACAGAACCACCTAGACTGAATGAATGTGTGTTAATAAGATCTTAATAATTTATTCCTTTGGCTGATGCAAGTTGATACAAACTCGAGTGTTCTTTTAATAAGAACTGCAAGCTGTTTTTTGAACATACGTGCTCGATTTGACAGGGAGAGAGAGAGGAAGGGGGAGAGAGAGAGAACACAGGGCCAACTAAGCAACTGAAAGGCGGCTGCTAACTGCTCAGGCTACAGGAGTAGAAGCCTCCTCCGGCCTGTGAAGCGTCCCTGACAACCTACAGCTTCCCACGCAGATCGTAACCTCCCCCTCGCTGCCCCCACCACTGCCTCGTGTAGGAGTTTATCTTTTCTAGCTATCACTATGGGTAGGGTAAGAAACTACTTTTATAAAAATCACCTTCATGGTTACTGAAAGCTGAGGAGGAATACTTCACTAATCATGGGTCATGACTCATACTTTAAAGACTTAACTAGTAAGCATTTAGACCATGTCTTTGGGGCTAGATTTTTCTCATCGCATAAAGATTGCTTTCATTACATTTCATTTCGTCCACATCATCACATCACCTTCTGGAGGAAATACTTCACTAACCCCCTGAGTTCAACCCTTTGCAGAGAAAGAGGATTTTGATGGCTATTTCGTGTTTCCTTTTAAATAAAGGCATTTAGAAAGAAAAGGTCTTTCAGAAGCAGCCACTGTGTAGAATACTCGAAAGAGTTGACAAGGATTTTCAAAGTAAGACAAGAGTTTTGATGCCAGAAGTGAGCACACACAAGCCAGCTCAGCTATATACAAACTGGTTGATGTATCACGGACAGTTCTAGAAATTTGGAGACTTGGGCAAAGCTGCCAGAAGTGAGCACACACAAACCAGCTCAGCTATACACAAACTGGTTGATGTATCACGGACAGTTCTAGAAATTTGGAGACTTGGACAAAGCTGCCAAGCCCCTATTTTGATGCATGAAAAAATTAAGACTAGAGGATGATTTTGTGGGAAGCCTTTTAGTATGACGGCTTTTCTTACCCTTTAATTTGGACAATTAACATGCAGGCAATTTTATAAAAACCTGCCATGAGAAATGAGTCTGACGGTTAGAAATGAGAATATGTCTACACTCCCTTTGAAAGGTGAGGATATCATTCAGGGTATAGTTTTCATCACACAGTGCCAGTGACACGGGAAATGGTGTTCAACCCATGCTGACCTTAAATCCACCTTGAATGTTGCCACAGATAAACAAACACTCTGGATGGACTGCCCTCCTGTGAGTCTCCCTTTCACAAACTATGTGCTAAAAGCTCCTTAGTAGATGGAATAAAACATCAATTTCTACAATTTCCAGGAGATAGGGAAACATTCAAAGGAAATGCAGAAAAAAAATCCCATTAACCAAATTAGTGAGATAAAGGAAACTTAAACCCTCTAGCAAAATTTTCAATAAATAATATTCTCAAACAGATTATAGTGTATCACTTATTTTTATTTCCTAGCATATTAGTAACATTTCATCAACGATTTGGAGTTGACAAATTGTACATAATTAAAAATCCTGCATCTATCTATCTATCTAATGATCTATCATCTTCTATTTATTTTTCAATTGGGAAATATGTGTTTTATTTTTCCCCCCAGCTTTTTAAAGATATAGTTGGCAAGTAAAATTGTAACATGTGTTGACTTCATATTAAATTTTTTAGCTTCTGCCAATGTCAGTATTAGGGCCTATAAACTAGTTTGTCGGTACTGATGTTTATAGAAGCACCATATATAGATAGAGCATAAAATGTATATACATAAGCATAATGTAGGATGTGTGTGTGTAGGGGGTTGTGTATACATAAAAGGCTTGTGCTTATTTAATTATGAAGTGTTTCTGGAAGGATATGATTCCAGTGAGATAGGAAAGGCAGGTGATGGGAGAGTAGAGCAAGGTTGAGACAAAGGAAATAAACAGAGGGAAGCAGGGCACTGCCTCACATATTGCCAGGGTATTTTGAATTCTTGGAATCCTCTGAAGTAGGTAGGTAGAAATAGCATGCAATGCTATTTGACAGTAAGAAGGAAGCAGAATATTTGTGGATGTTACCCTCTGGTGTATCTGAGAGCTTCCCCTCATTATTACCAGCCCTAAACCTACAGTCAACCATTTCAACTTCTGGAATTCTCAGTATCAGTTTCAAATTGTTGAAAACTAGTCCTTTGTGAATGATCTTAAATACTCCTTTTGTGAAAGAAAAAAATCTCTTGGATGTATTTTATAAAATCCTATTTCAAAATCTCAAATTGATTTAATTTGTTCATAGGTAAATTGTTGACAAAACACATTCCCTAAACTAAATTTAATATGACAAAGTAAAGTTTCCTGTGTCCATTGATTAAAATGCTAATTTAATGAGGGTGCCTGGGTGGCACAGTGGTTAAGCATCTGATTCTTGGTTGCGGCTCAGCTCATATCTCAGGGTCATGGAACCGAGCCCTTTGGCTCTGTGCTTGGCATGGAGTCGGCTTGAGATTCTCTCTCCCTCTCTCTCTGCCCCTCCCCCTGTGTGCGCATTCTCTCTCTCTTTCTCTCTTTAAAATAAATAAATAAATCTTTTAAAAAATGATACTTTAATGAAATTTCGCATTTATTTATTTATTTATTTATTTTGTGAGTAAAGCGATAGAAGTTTCTTAAGCAAGGATACAGAAAAAAAGCTCTCAGGAGTGAAAGGGGTCCCAACAGGGTTGCCAATAAGGGCCCTTAGGGTTGGTCTTTTATAGAAAGCTAACCAGGGAACTTAAATCCTTTTAACATCTCTCTTGATAATACCTTCAATGGCTTACTTCCTTCTCAAGGTCTGGTTATTCTTTGTTGGTCACAGGTGATTATCATAAAGACTCACCCCACACACCTACCGCAGGGTAGTCCTCTACCCCACAAGCCTAGGGTAGGGTGGTCCAATTTGTCCCCTTTTAATACTGAACTCTCCCTTTGCTCAATGCCTTGCCTTATATATCATTAATATTTTACCAGAAAAATGGTGAGTGTCTCCTACCTATCAGCACACTTTGTTAAAGTCGGTCAGGGGCTGCTGAATGTCAGTGTAATTGTCTTAGAATTTTTCCATTGGCATTATGTGGATGAGGTAAAGCATTTCTTGGCTAAAGGAAAGCTGCTCTTGGCCTTCAATTATATTATCTATAATCTAAAGATTTTGTAGCAGATTAATAACAGTAATGAAAATTTGTCATCCAGTTTCAGTTTTTAAAAACGTGTTTAAAATTGTTTGTTTTGACTAATATATTCCCCAAATGTGATTTTCCCCAAGATCTTTTATAATCATTACATATTTTTAAGTTTTTTGCTTACAGTTAATTTTTTGAAAACCTTATCTCTCACCAGTTTTTTTTTTAAGATTTATTTATTTATTTGAGGGGGGGAGAGAGGCAGAGGGAGAGAGAGTCTTGAGCAAACTCTGTGCTGAGCACGGAGCCCGACGCAGGGCTCGACCCTGAGGTCACGACCTGAGCCCAAGCTGAGAGTTGGGTGCTTAATTGACTGCACCACCCAGGCGCCCCTCACCAGTTTTTTTTTTCCCCCGCATCAACTTTGTTTATTTTTAGTACTTCGATGTCTTGAAACATGAAAGATAAAACTATGATGCATACATAAAAATGAGTGGGGGAAAGACTGTGTCTTTGGAAACTGCCTACAGAGAATAGCATTATTAACTAAATTTCTCTCTTTGAGGGAAGGGGGAAGGTCATATAATAGAAATATTGATTTTTTTTGTCATTCATTCATTCACTCAGCCAATATCTATTGAGTACCTAATTTTATGCCCTGGTGAAACAGAAGATTAACATGAGAGGGATGAAACATTAACAGGTAAGTAAGACATAGACTCTGTCAAATGGTGATAAATGATATGCAGAAGCATAAAACCTAGAAGTGATAGAGATGTGGAATTTACCCTTATCCATGGTTTCACTTTCCAGGGTTTCATTTACCCCCTCCAAACTATGATCAACCATGGTCCAGAAGCAGATGACCCCTCTTCTGATGTATGGTCAGATGGCCAAGAGTAGCCTAACGTTATGTCACAATGCCCATGTCATTTGCCTCACTTCATCTCATGAAGGCAGTTTTTCATCTCACATCATTACAAGAAGAAGAGTGAATACATACAAAAAGATATTTTGAGACAGACCACATTCACATAACTTTTATTACAGTTATATTGTTATAATTGTTATGTTTTATCATTAGTTATTATTATTAATCTTTTACTGTGCTGAATTTATAAATTAAACTTTATCATAAGGACTATGTATAGGAAAAAACATGTACAAGGTTTGGTACTATCTTCAGCTTCAGAAATCCACTGGAGGTGTTGAGACATATCTTCTGTGAATAAGAGGGGCCACTATAGTCAGAGACAGCTCCACTGACAAGGTGATATTCAAACCAAAATACAAGGAAGGACTTCTTGATGGGTCAGATGGAAGAGTAGAAACCAGTATGGCAGCTCATCTTGAACTACTGGTGAATCATGACTAGAACTCTTCCACTAATTTTGTGAGATAGAATAAAGCACAACAAAGATTTTTTTTAATGTTGAAAAAGTGAAAATCAACATTATTAATCATTTTTCATTCTGTTTTTCCACTCTCTTCTAAGCTGTGTCTTCTTTCTGCCCTTGTACTTTCCCCAGGACTGGACCATTCAGTTACTGCTACCCATAAGCCTCCATATGTGACCCTCACAGTTTAGCAAATGGGATCAAAAGCCCCAAACAGGCAAAGCTGGTGCCCTACTAAAACTCAAAGGATAAAATACTATATAAGAAGAGAGTAGGGGGTAGGAATCTAGATGAACAACCACAAACACAGCTAAGAGAGGGAGGCATGATTAGCCCAATGGGGGACAGATTCAGGCAGTCCCAAGGAAGGTATGAAGGGAGAATGATTGAGCTACTAGGATCAAGGATGGAAGAGGTGGCTTTAGCCAGGGTCATAAATAGGTATGTGCAGCTAAGTGGGAAAGAAGCATGGCCAAGAAAGAGAGGTCAATGCTAGCTCAGAAGTAAGAGCCAGGTCTTTAGACCATGAGTGACCTTTATAGTTTATTGTGTACCCCTCTAGAGAATCCTTGCTTCTTTCCTCCTCATCCAAGTTGACCCAACTACAAAGAACTTTCACTTCTACTCATCTTCCACATCCAAATTGGCAGCTGGCTAGATCCTCACTACCCAAGGTACAGTTAATGTTAGATAATTCCCTCAGCTACCAGATTCTTTTCTTTTAATGGTACCTGCTCTCCATCTATCATCCTTTGACCCTCTTTGTCCTGAATGACCTTCCGATGACAACCAGAATTTTTCTCTGCATCAAAGGCAGGAGATTTCTCATTGCAAGTGATGAAAATCCAAACCACATCAACTGAAATGAAAATCACTGGTTTATGCAACTTACAATTCCAGGTGTTTAAGGCACTCCAGGCACCATGCCTATATATTCCTGTCTTTAAGTCCTTGCTCCCTGACAAATCTAGGGGTGGTACACACAAGTATGACCATTATCTTTAAATACTATAAAGATTTTTTCTTAGAAAAATCTAAGATTTTGTTCTCTCTATACAAATTATGAGAGCTGTGGGGTCTTAGGAAAGGAAGTGATTCTCTAGCTTGAAAATCATACCATTGAAATCTTTTCTCATCTCATATGTAATATTTTCAGTGGACACCTGCTTTCACCTCATACCAGCCTTGAAGCCGGATTTAGTACTTCTTTCAGTTTCCTCCACTAGGAGTTCTTCTCTATAAAGCATGAATGAGCGATATAAATTAACTAATGATTTTGTGGAGAAGACTATGGGAGAAATTGCATTACACAACACATGATATTTTACTCAGAATTACATTAAATTTTTCTCGGTCTCTCTTCTCCATTACCAGCCTTTGGTCTCCCTGTAGCCACCCATTCCCTGTGAAGTGTCAAATCTCTCCCTCTTCTAAGCAGAACAGTAGAGCTTTTTGTCATCTCTCCCAATTCATCTCTGGTGCCAACCAAACTACAGCCCTGGAAATTCCAAATAGGCTTGTCAAAACTCCAAATAGGCTTGTCAAAGTGTTAACTTCAAAACTGAATCTCCCTCAAGAGGAAACTTTCAGAATATGGCTAAGAAGATAATGTTTTCTTTATTATTTACATTTATATTGATATTCTCAAGTCAATTTCCAAATATTAGTTTTTTTATTTCCTTAGATAAAACCAGGGTGTAAATACTTTAGTTACTTTCCATGTCTAAAAAAGAACATTCAGTTCAGGCTGGTATGCCCAGTTTGTGAGTTACCACATTCTTAGAGATACAAGAGTCTTTGGGAAACTTTTCTGTAGAGCAACTCTAAATCATAACCAATGGTGGGAACTCACACAAGCAATTTTTTTTCTAGTTTAACTTCCAGAACAAAAAACTTGAAAGGTTGGAGAGGAATTTTAAGGTTATATTTTATGGTGATCATGAAAATAGTTAACTAAGTCAAGACTAGAATACATGCAGTTTGGCAGGAAAAATGCAGTGTTTCTCCCAGCCAAAAGAATGAGAGGGGACAGCAAAAGAGGAAGATTACCTCTTTCTGTGGTTCAAGACTTTATAAAATTGAGAAAACTTGTTGTATACATTTGTATATTATATTAATATTTACCTCTTGGTCCTATTTGATTAAAAGGAGTTAGGAGTAAATGAGCAAAAGGAACTGAGCTTGTATAGACTTTATAGTTACTGATCTTTCTGTTTCTGGCAAGGATATTTTTAGCCACACTTAACCTTATTCATGCTATCCATTGTGTTCTATGCTTTCTTAAATCCATCCATTATATATTCAAGCTTGCCCTACGAAGGCAAAAATGAAAATTCAAGCAATTTACATCATCCTAAATAGACATAGCTTCTTTTAGAGGGCCATTCAGAGGAATATGGTGAACTTATTATTTTTTTTCCAGTTTTGAGACAGCTGACATATAACATTGTGTAGTTTAAGGGACACAACATAATGAAACATAATGAATATATACACATATCTATCCATACACACATACACAGACACACACACACACTTGGAAATGATTGCCACAATAAATTGAGTTACCATTCATCACTTCACATAGTTACAATTTTTTTTCTTATGAATGAGAACTTTAAGATCTACTCTCTAAGCAACTTACAAATATATAATATAGTACTATTAGCTATAGTCACCATGCTGTATATTATATCCCCAGAACTTAGTTATCTCATAACTGGAAGTTTGTACCCTTTGATCACCTTCATCCAATTCTCCCCCCATCATCATGATTTTTTTGAGGGGACAACACTTGTAAGGGAAGTTAAGCAGTTTATGAAAAATAATCTTGCAACTTTTTAAAATTACATCGAACTTTGAACTTTATCATGTTAATGAGATTCAAATTAGAGAAGTGGAAAGTGATGCCACTTAGCACTCCAGATATTAGCAGTCTCCAGTACTGATTACAATAATAAGCCTTCCCAGTGTCCATATGTGTCATAATGGGAAAAGCACTGTGGTCATGGCCCAGAGAACCCAAAGGAAACAATGCCTTAGCGACCTATGTCTCTCATTGACAACATGGAAAACTTGGCAAGGACACTTGGATTTGCAATTAAAATTGTAGGAACTTAACTTGCTTACTGAGAAATATGCCCATCATCAGGAAAAATGTTTATTCTCTAAAGTTCACTTTTTTAATCTTTAGGGGAAAAAAAGATTTTGGTAAGTTGTAGGTTTTTTGGTCTGTCTCCTCCATTCCTTACAACTATAGTCAAATGTTGTAGATGATTCAAATTCTTTAATGCATTAATTTAAATTCTTATCTGGTAACATAAGTTACCACTACTAAGAGATCATCTGGGCTATAAAAGATGTCTTTTGCTTATGATAGCAAAATCTTGCTATAATTAGACGGGTGAGATTTTTAAAAAGATTAAAATGTGAGGCCACATTATGCAAAATTTGTGAATTGCCTGTTGGAGCTATGTATCTAGTTGGCAAGAGAGATGTAGAGGCTTAATCCAAATCCATCCTGGTCTTAACCACAGTTGTGCATCACCTGGAGAAGCTACCATGACAATTTAACCAGGAGAGGCCTATTGATTACTGGAATCTTCTGGTCATTTGGCCTCTGTTTTACCTGCTCTAACTGAAGCTTGGGCTAGGAAGATACTGAGATGCAGGGAGACACTCTTCTTTATCTCTTGCTTTGCCAGCCAATGTTTCCAAGGTGAGGATTTTGACCTGTTCTTTGAGATAATAATAGAAACTCATTGTCAATTGCTTTATATAGGAATTCTCATGATCTTGGCACCATATTATTAATGGGTTTGACTTTAGTTTGAAACATATGAAAAGTAACAGAGGAAAAGAGCAAAATTCTGGGCATGGTTCCAGATAATTCTTCCATGTATTCTCCATTTTAATATGATGTTAAGATAATGGACAACCAGCACAATGACAATAAATGTGCTGTTTCCTTGGGCATGGATTTCTCATAGAAGAAAGTGGAAGTCTTCTCCACTTTTCTTTTGGGGTGAAATAATTAGGTTAACACTATAGCTCACTGCCTGGAGAGACTAAACACAGTACTGTTTAAAGTACTATGTGAATTGAGCCTTCTCTTAAACATTTTCTGTAGTTCCTGACAGAAAAGATTTTTCTCTAACTGTACCGTTACTGTTTTTGAAGGCACTATTATACTTTTAACACATAAAATTATAGAGAAATTGAAAATCACCCACAATTTCACCACCCAAAGTCAAATAATTTTTAAAGGGATACATAAATGTGTCTCAAAAGTTCAAATAATGCAGAGAATAATAAAATTAAAATTAATAAGTCTTTCTTTCTTCACCTCCTGTGCCACTATTAACTACTACTAAGTTTTAAAAAATATTCTCTCAGTCATATACATACACCAGAAGAATTCCACATTTTTCTTTTTTGCACTTAATAATGTTTTAGAAATATTTTGGTATGCACATACTGATCTATTCATTAAAAAAATTATATGGAGAAAGTCAGGGGCAGGTCTGCCCAAAAGCAGAGCCTGAAATAAAGGCTTTTACAAGTATTTATTGGACGTGATTCCAGGGATCATAAATGAAGGGTAGAAGAAGTATGCTAGCCAATCTCCATGATAGCCCATTGTTCCTACTTGTTGGTATTCATACTCTTGTGTAGTGTCCTCCCGCATTACACCAGAGTTAGACTATGTCACAGAGCACACAGCAGAAGTGGTGGTATGGCCCTTCCTAAACTAGGTCATAGAGGACATGTGGCTTCCTGCCTGCACTCTTCCTTGGTCTCTCTCTTGGATCACTCACTCTGTGGAAAGCCAGCTGCCATTAGGTGAGCAGCGGTCTACATGGTCTCAGCACTAACTGAGTGCTCCTGCTCACAACCACAGGAGTAATTTCAGAGGTGAATGCTCCAGCCCCAGTCAAGCCTTCTGATGAATGTGGCCCTACCTGACATTTGAGCTACATGCTCATGAGAGACTCTGAGCTAAAACCACGCCACTGAAGCTGCTTTTGATTTGTTGACCATGGAAACTGTGAGAACAAATTTTTGTTGTTTTAAATCACTAATATTTGAGGCAATCTGTTACATGGAAATAGGTAACTAATACAGGAAATCAATCAGGGAAGTGGGGAAAGTTAATACAAAGATGTGCTGGTGTTGTTATGGTGAACTGATGCTCTACCAAGTAGGACCTTATGAGGAGACTTATGAACTGTGTGTCAAGGGGAAAGCATTTCTATCAGCCCCATTCTTCACTGGTCAAGCAAGCTCCATGGATGTTAAATCTCCAGCCTTCCAGAATACATGTGTGAATGTCACATGGGTTCCCATGGACTTCCCACACCACAACGTGAGGTGCATGACATGGCTCAAAGCAAGACTGGCAGGTTGGGCTTGTGTGAACATGGTTGAAACATTCTCCAAACCACAGTCTTCACAGCCGGAGGAGTAGACAAAGAGTAGTCAGTACAACCATACTCATCACAGGGTGTTTCTTATGCTCTTCCTTTCCATAAATCTATGTTATATGTCCCATTTTTCACATAGCAATTCTTTTTTGATGTTCTATAAAACATTGAAACTGAATGCATTCACAACTACCTTTTCACTTTATGTGATAAGTCAAAGTTTTATTGTTAATGTATCCATCTATCACTTAATCCCATATGAATTTATAAATTAATTTTTTAATTTAAAAATGATCTTTTCTTTCAATTTGTAATCCATTAAATTAATAAAGAGTCATATAGTTTAATTGATAGTACTAAACAAAAAAGTTTGAGTCTCCACACTGTTAAACCACATTGCTCAGGTCCTTTTGGAGCCTCTGATTAAGTAAAGCAAGAGAAATTTAGCACTTTGGGGACCGATTATGAACCGAGATGAATCATCACTTCCTTCTGCACATCAGAAATTGCAGTTGAATTCAACTGTGAGAGATGTTTAAATGTTGGCATTTTTTTTAGTTTAAATATTGTATTAATTTTTTTGATTATATAACATCTCAAAATAACCTTTCTACCTTTTTGAGATCAACCTTAAATATCTAATGGCAGTATACCTGCACCAAGTAAACCAAGATACTGCTTGAAGTATCAAATGGCAATCACACTTTGTGAATCTTTTCTGAAATTGGATGGAGAAATCTGTTGGCAGAAACAGCCTTTAAAATAAAGGCAGTGACTCAACTTCTGAAGTAGAGCCAGGTTCTCAGGCTGCAGGTTGCTGGGGTGGGCAGAAAGAGAACTCATTTCAGGAGAGTACAGGAAGTTACTTAATGCTGCTTATGAGTCAGAAGGGAGTAGAATCAGTTATGATTGAACTCTCTTATCTAGTTATACCTATAGGCAGATTCTTTAATATGTGTGTATAAAACATGTATATGTGTATTTTTATTCATCTGTAGTCTATGTTTTGCTTTGATAGGAACCCCCCACCCTCATCCTTCCTTCATTTTTGAGTGCTGTAGTAATGAGTCACAGCCGCCTATTGCTTTGAAAGTAAGGACTTTCTAGGTCAGAGATTTAAAGAAGATATATAACACTACACATTCTCCTTTATTCACTACCTTTAGTGAGATCTTGTATAAGTGTATGTAGTTAAGAGAATGCTGGATTGGAGAGAGAAAAAGAAAATGTATGTTCACAGTATCTGCTATGTGGTCTCTACACACTATTTTACTCAATCCACAAACAGGCATTATGCTTCACTCTGAAAAATGTGAAAATGGTTAACAGGGGCGTAGTTATGTTAAGAGACCTTTCCAATATAATCTTGGGCATGGCAATCTGGAATTGGAGCCAAGGTTTGCCCAATCACATGATACACGGTCTTCCCACCACATCATACTTCCTCTGAGGCTTTGCAATCTTTCTCTATGCCAGAGTCCAATGCTGGGACATTGACCAGGTCACTACCTCTCTGTTTTACTTTTAATTCTGAAATTAAAGAGCTCTGAAAGCCAGTTTAGCTCCAACATCATTTAACTTCATTTTATTTTACATCAAGAGGGCTCAGAGTCTGGCCACTGACAATAAAAATGTTGAATAATATTCATAAACCATGTTCAGGACTAGTAGCTCTGCCCCTATTCAGACATTGGTTACTGCTCCATTTTTCAGAGACTTTTCCATTTGTTTGGATGTTTAGAAATATTGTCCTCAAGCAGAGAGGCCTCAGATAATCTGTGGTCTCTAGGGATCAGTTTAGGTTCTCTTTATCTGACTGTGGGCCTTCCTTTGTCCTCGGGCCAGACTGTCTTGGTAGAATTTTAGGGAACTCTGCTAGATGAAATTATTCCCTTCATGAGAACAAAGAAAGGTTTGGGGCCTCTGGCTCCCTCTTTCCATGTTGGGGAGAACAGAGGAATTGGCAAACAGCTGGAAGAGGCAGGAGAGCATCCTAACAATCTTATAGTCACTCCTGCACCTACAAATTTTGTCATTTTAATTCTGAAAGGCGCTCCTATGTACAGAAGTTAAGTGATACTTCTGGAGGTTTCAAGATATGTTATTTTGTTGGAGGTGGTCTTTGACATAGCAGTAAAAGATAATATTTCCAGATACCATTGATACTTTAATAGGACTTCTAATTTTTGCTATCTTCCATGGAAGAGAAAGAGACCAACTTAAAGAGGTACCAGGGTGACAGAAACCTCCTTGCAATTGTTGGTATGAATAACTGTCTTAAAAAAAAAATCTAATCATCTCTATTAGCCTTTTGATCTATTAGTTAATCTGCATTTTTAAAAAAGATCCATTTTTGAAAAACAAAGACATAAAAAATGTGATCACTGCCAATTTCTGTTTGATAACCCAGTGGACAAAGTTAAAACGACAAATGGTAATGAAGTAAAAATTAACGTAGGACAAATGAACGCAAGGGTTATTTCTTAAGGCTCAATATTCCTGGCCTTGTTTGGATTGAAAAAAAAAAATGAAGTAAGTATAGGACTTTGCATAAGTTTCTGGTTTCAGTTACATTTCTGTCTTTGAAATTAGAAGCCAAAATTCGGTTTTTGGGTTGTGAGGGAAGGTTGGCTTAAAACATATTGAATCAAAGATAACTTTTTGTTAAATAGAATTGGATAGATTCTGTGTACTGTATGGTGACTAATATAACAAAATAAAAATTATTTAAAAAATAATAAATAAAAAAAGAATTGGATAGATTCTAACAGTAAAAATCTATTCTTTCAAAGTGAACTAGAAACACCTGTTATGGTGATAGTAATTATCCCTCTAATCTGGTAATTAGATTTGGTGAAACTATAGGAGGAATTGGAGAGGCTTTCTTTAATTAAATTGGCCACCAAATAATTCTGTGACATAGAGCAAAGGAATAACCCGAAAACTACAAAATAAAAAATAAACACTATTACTACTACAAATACTACTAGTAACTACTTCTATCAATAATAATAATTACAATTGATTATGCCCCAACCAGGTGTCACTGTGTGTAATGAAGTATTGTTTCTTGGCAGTGCCAAGTGTCCATTTTCTTTCTACTTTTTGTGTTTTAATTTATGCTTCTGCAGATACTTACAAATTAGCCTGATGTTCTCAACATCTGGTGGTGAGTAACCTTTAGCAATACTAATTCAATACTAATATTTTATATTGCCCAGTAGCTGAACATTGAACTCTAGAAATTTTTTAATACACAAAAATTTTATTCTATTTTTAAACAGAATAAAAAGTTAATTCTGATTTAAATAATTTTGATATTAGTATTTGATAGTCATTAATTTTACTTTGCATTTTGATTTTCATGGTTATGAATATTTAAAAGAAAATTAAAATAATTTTAATGTTTAAATTTTTTACATTTACTTAATTTATATTTGCATAAAATACATTAATTTTATTTTTAAATAAAATTTTATTTATTTTTTAAATATAATTATACTCACTTTTTAATCTTTTAGATCAGTAGAACACAAATTATGGAGAAATTTTGATAACCATAACATTATTCGTAGCTTTCCTGAAACAAAGGCAAAAATTTTGGAATTAATATAAAATTATTTATAATTAACATATGTATTTTATTACTTATCCTAATATTGTCAAAGTAACACTCATATACGAGCAATCATGAATAAATCAAATATCTTTGACATTTTGTCAAAAAAACTATACCTTAAGGCATATTTTTCATTTTGTTGTGATGAGGACATTTTTGTTAGGGTACAAATATAGAATTCACTTTATTTGTCTGTAACGGTTATTTGTAACTTCTAAATATTTAGAGTTACAGTAAATTTTGACCTCCATTTATACTCTTGCCCTGGGACCTGCAAATATCAAGGATGCACCTGGAAAGAGGCACTACCGCCTCTGTAATAGTCTCCAAATTCCAGACTCCAGTGTTGGACTCATTCAGAGATCCTCTAGTCTGACTTCTTTATCTTAGAGATGGAGGAACCAACCGTGATGACTGGACGCAACCGTATGCCAAACCGTAACACTGCAGTGGACCAGGCAGTGGACCTTCCCACCTCCACAAACAGGCAGAGTGGCATGTTCGATGTGCACAGCTGGAGGACTCCATTCATCTGAAATGTGAAGTGTGGGCACCAATAGCCCATTGAATGAGGTTAGCTTATTCATGTGACTGGCAGGCAGCGCACCTTGGCAGCAGGCCCCTAAGAGCCCTCTCTAGTTGTTAACTTTCTCTCTAATCTGTGTATCTTTTAACAAAGCATTGCATTTGTATGGGCATCAATAAAGGATAATTCTAAAAAGGTTAATTTTAAGGAGGCTTGAAGCCACCCCAGGGATAATGCAATATCCTGAGGCTAGAAGCGGACAAATTGGTCCCATTGAGAGATAGTGACCAGAACCAGGAGAGAGGCTAGTGTAGAGATGGCTGCCTGAGAGGAGTAGTGGCCTTTGGTGAATGGACACAGCAAAAATGGCCTCACAAGGAAGGATCTGGGAGAGTAATTCCCTAACCTCATTTATCTACTTTCTTCTCATCTCTGGCAAGGACTCCCCATTCATCAAATCTGGCTGGAAGTCAGAGGGTACAGAAACCCTGAACGTGTATTCCTCTCCCTTAGGCTCTGGGGCAGAGGGGCAGGTAAAAACTGGTGGAAATGGATTCTTCATAGGGTAAATGGGTGATAGTTCATACAACAAGTGAGAGTTTTTATCATATATTATGAATGGAGGGACCAGTACACTCAGACACCTGGGCAAGAAAGGCCCCTGTTCAGGTCTTGCACTTCAGTAGTTTTGCATTCAGTGCACTGATATTTGGAATGTCTTCCTTCTTCCTCAATTTCTAACTCCTTTCTGGTGCCAGAGACCAGCTGAAGCCAGTAGACCCATCTGGGCGGGGTGCTCTGAATATATTCGGACATGCGTGACCCTGGTTTCTGTGTCTCCCCACCAGAGCACTCTCTGATGCTCTATCCCACACACAAGAGTGTATGGACCTCTGGGAGCTCAGGGACTTCTGCTATGGTATTGTCCCTAGTCTTCCTGACCAGGCCCTAGTTCCAGGAGGGTAGGCAGACAAATGTTTTGTTCTGTTGCCTAGTATATTTCTTTTATGGGATCATATGATATTGGCCATTGGCATTGTGGTAACACAGTGACGTGATGTGACTCTCACTCAGGTCAGACACATGATAAGTTCAAGACTCTGTTCTGCTGCTGACCCCTGGTCTCAAACTGCAGGTATGGCCTGAGGCATGGCTCTTACCTGTCCATATTTCAACCAGGGTGTCAAGTCCCTTCTATAAAACTCAAAGGTGGTGGGCATGGCAGAAGATAACCTTTAGCCTGTGTACCTCCTCTGGCACCCTGGCCCACCCCCTCTGCAGGCTCCTTGCCATATATTGGTCAATGTCCCAGACCAGGCTACACATATCTGGCTGAAAGTGTTCAAGACCAATGCACCATGATACCAGTAGGCTCTTCATTCCATGTTCTCTCTCATCTCTGATTGATATTGTGTTGTTGTACTCTCAGGTCTGTCTCATATCATGCCAGATAAGGGTAGAAAGTCCTTGCACAAGGGGACCACACTTCTCATTTCATTCACTGCCCTCTTGCCTATCTTTCTCACTGGCAACAGGATGTGGAAGGCAATGGTGCAGGTGACATTGAAAGAGAGAACATTCTAAGAATACAGTGATTATGGACTAATGAGTTCAAGAGAAGATATGCTTGCTTGGAAGATGTGTTGTTCTATATTTAAGGCATAAAGTTCTAGATGGTAAATTTAATGTCACCATAAAATGAATTATTGTTCTCATTTTCCTACATAGATGGAGGAAAACTGGCATTTGTGGGCTCCTTCAATAAAGCACAGACAAACTTCCTGTGCAATCATTGGAAACCAGCATTTCGTGGGCAGCATGGTAGATCACACAGTATCAAAAGTAATGATGTAACCAGCTTTTAATAAATGTTATCAGACAATTGCAGAGGCAAGAAGAGCTATATTTTTTTCATATAAGCAGATTCTAAAGACCCATAGCATTGTGAGTTATAACAGCATTGTTACCATTTGCTTGTGGTGAGAGATATGAAATTACCCAGAAGCTGCATGTGTCAATAAAGAACATGAGAAGATGATTCTTGGATCTGAACAGGAAGAGATGGTGCTTGGATACCACAAAGAACCCTTTTTTTTTTTATTTAAATTCAATTTAGTTAACATATAGTGTATTATTAGTTTCAGGGTAGACTTCAGTGATTCATCAGTTGTATACAACACCCAAGTGCTCATTCCATCACGTGTCCATCACCCAGTTACTCCATCCTCCACCCACCTCCCCTGTTTCCTAGAGTTAAGAGTCTCTTATGGTCTGCCTCTCTCTCTGTTTCATCTCATTTTTCCTTCCCTTTCCCTATGTTCATCTGTTTTGTTTCTTAAATTCCACATATGAGTGAAATAATATGGTATTTGTCTTTCTCTGACTGACTTATTTTGCTTAGTATAATACCCTCTAGTTCCATCCATGTTGCAAATTCTAAGATTTCATTCTTTTGATAGCTGAGTAATATTCCACTGTATATCTGTATATCTATATCTGTATATACATATATATAGCATGTGTATATATACATATATAGTGTGTGTACACACATATACATATATGTGTACATATATGTGTGTATATATGCATATATATACATATATAGTGTGTGTATACATACACACACATATATATACATATATATACCACCTCTTCTTTATCCATTCAAAGAATCTTTATTGAACTGATTACACAATAAACAAATACATAAGTCCCTTGTCTCTACCCACTATTCTAAAGCCTCATCAACAAAACACTATGCCTCCCATGTAGCCATAAATCTGATAATGCATTTCTTATTGAAATGTTAATATAAACAGGGGATCCACAAAAATTATTTGCCTGGGGCCTGCACACTAGAAGGAGCTCTGAAAGATCCTGTCAGTACCTTCCTCCCTTATGTCCAGGAATAGGAAAAAGCAAAGGCTGACTGTAGAGGGAGTGTGATGGTGATGTCAGTGAAGAGATCATTGGTTTAAAACACAGAACCCTGAGTTCAAATGTGGACTTCATTTCTTACTAGCTGTGTGTGTTTCTGTAAGTGAACTTGATATCACAAATCCTCGGTTTCCTCATATATAAATTATAGCTATAATATGATAGTAATAACCTACTTATCAAATAGGTTTATTGTACTGATAAAAGGAATTTGTTTATGAACAAGCTAAACTGTGATTTTAATAGTATTTTGCAATAGCAAGTTTTGTATAAAAACAGTAGAAGTGTTTTTTTTCCCCTTCAAAGCTGTTCAATAACAATCACATTTGGTTTATTCTATTCTTATTAGACAGTGAAAATAGTCTCTTCAAGGTCACCTTTTCTTTTCAGTGGTTCAAAGCAGCATTAATTAGGCCTCTGTATATAATAGAATGAATCAAATTGCATTAAAATTATTAAAAAGCCATTTTCCCTCAAAGGCTATTTGATTTGGGCTTTCCAAATCACTGACAACTTCACTGCTCTGTGTTTTCAGCAAAACTATACACTTAGTGTTGAGATATGCACTGAAATTCTCCCCCAGGATCCCAAGAACACCATGAGTTTCCTTTGGTGTCATTTGCGTTATGATTTTAATTATTTCTTGATATTTCAGAAGTGAAAGCTTTGGCCTCCACTCTCTATGACTTCCAAAGATGGAACTCATTAGATCAATAAGTGAGCCAAGGGACTGAGGGGGTAATTTACACTGCCTCTGGTATTCAATTCCCTTTTAGCCTGGAGTATCTTTTACCAAGGAGAAGACGAAGACGCAGTACTGCGGTCTAAATAGAGAGTTGAGTGGAGAAAAGGCTGGGATCTATTTACAGCTCTTCATTGCAAAGTATTTCAGAAGATTAAAGTCCACACTCCATTTGTCACTGTAGAGCTAGAGTGCCTTTGGCCCTCGTCTGCTTGGATCAAGTTTATGTGGTTTAGACCTCATGTCAAAAATTATGAATATATAACCATGAACTCTGGAAGGGAAGTCATGGTGTTATTGATTTTGAAGATCCTAACCAACTTACCCCTACGTTCTTATGTATTGTGAAATTGGCATTGATGCAACAGGCGCCGTGCATCACCGCAGTATTATAGATGTAAACAAACACACTGCTGTGGTTAACCAGGAGGAATGAAGTTCTCTCTGATTCTGACCCAAGCCAGAACATTATTAGAAAGTTGTGCAATAGACTCATTTGGAGATACAGTAATTGAAAATAAGAAACCCAAGTATTCAGAAGTCATAAATAACTATAAGGTTAGAAAGACCCTTTGATGAAGGCCTGAAGGTCTACTTTGGGTTATTGGAGAGATGTGAGGGATTTAATGATAACTTTCAAATAATTGAGAGTTTTATACAGGAGGCGATCAACTTCTTTCTTACCTTCTTGATAGACCTTCATTAGTTTGCTTGAATTTTTCTTTTCATCTTCTCCCCAACTCTCTATTCTTTGCAACCTCAAAACTAGTTCCTTCTTAACTCTGTAGACTTTGATTTCAAATTTGTAACAGATTTAACTCACCACTATGAAGCACTTAGGGACTTATTACTTCATCACTAAAGATTACATTACATCACATGTAATTTCTTTACATCTGCTTGCTCCAGTTCACCATCCTGTCCTTCTCTCTCAGCTACTTAACAAGACTCCCACTCCAGGGTCAATTATCTTCCCACCTGACTTCCAGGCCCAGCTTGCCTTCTAGTCTCTGTATCTCTGCTTTCCTCACAGTGGATGTTTAATTCCTCTCTGCAGACAGTCCTAGCTGAACCTCAGGTCTTCCACACCAATTTAGCCAGTTAGTAACAACTTAGTCAAAGGTTTCTTCCAAATACCTCTTGTTCTTTCCTCGCTATCATTAACTGTAATTCAGGTCACATTAAACATTTTCCTGCAGCAGGAGTCAGGGTGCGAGGGTGGTTAAAATCTTTGCAACCTGAATTTAGACAGTTTGGGTCTGAGCCTCAGTTTGTCCCATGCTACCTTCGTGTCCTGGAACAAATTACTTGATCTCCTTGAATCTCTCTAAATTATAAAGGAGGGATATCTTAGTAGCATCAGCCTACAGAGGCTGGTTTAACACAAAATGAATAAAGCTTAAGCTTTTGGGCTCTTCACTTGAATGGGCTCCCTTCAAAGCTCTGGGAGGAGGAGCTTTAGGAATGTGTTTACTTAGTAATATCTTCTCAAAAGTTTTGCAAATGTAAGATATTTTTGCTGTCTGTCTTCCTCTGTTGTAATTCCCCTCATTGTATGGTATTTGGAGTGGACATAGACATTTTTTGGGATCCAGCTACAGGGATGTTTTGTTGGTGATACATTTAATTTTAGTATAGAAAGATACATGTATATGTCTCATAATCATTTTGTCACATATGATTAAATTTTTCTTGCTATCCCCACTTAGAAATGGCTGCCAGGAATATTCCTACTGCCCCATGTGGCAACTCACCAGGTGTTAGAAAATGCAGAGAAGGGCCAGAGGTCATGGCAAAATATGAATATGTCCCACAGAGACTGACATCAGAAGTACATGGAAACAGGAGGAAAATCGAGATCTGAAATGTGCAAACCTAGAAGATAGTGTACATAAAACTCTTCCCAATCAGAGGTGTAAAATTTTAATTAGAGGATTCAGATCCCATAGAGCACTATTCAAAAGGGAAGGTATCCCCTATCAGGAATATATTAAGTAATGCGGTAAATACAAATGCCATTGTACCATATGCTTTTGCCTGATTTTGATAAAAATCATGCAAAATAGATCTTTCCAGATTTCCTGTTTTTGTAGGACACAAACAAACCAATGGTAGCAGTAATAATGTAACAGCAATTAGATCTGTGACAAATATTAAAGCAATCTGATAGAACCTTCCCCAAACTTGACAAGGATCTTAAGTTATATTACCAAGATCAATTGTCAATTTAACAAATAATGACATTATCAATAATGAGTGATGCATTTGAAAAAGACTTTTCTAAATAAGCAATAATTTTGGAAGAAACAACAAATTTTGACCCACCATGTTAGAGGAAGTTTTCTATTTTGTCTGTTTCAGTTATCTATTACCTTGATAGTGCTGTGTACCAACTGCAAAATCTCAGTGGCATTCCACAATAAGCGTAACTGTTCATGAGACTGGAAGAACATGGGGGTTGACTGGATGGCTCTCTTGATCGTGGTTGGGTTTCCTCAGATGTTTGAGGGCCATCTGGCTGCATACTGATCTAGACTGGCTTCAGCTGTGACAACCACAGTGACTAGTCTTCCCTCCACAGGTCTTTCACCCGCCAGCAGACTAGTCTAAGTATATTCTCAACACAAAGGCAGAAGCACAAGACAGAGGAAGCCCAATTGTGCAAGTGCTTTTCAAAGCTTTATTTGCTTCCAGTTTGCTAATATCCCACAGGCCAAATCAAGTTACATGGTTAAGCCCAAAGTCAAAATGGTAGGGCACCACAAAATTAAGCAACAAATGTGAGGATACAGGTAGAGGTGAAAATGGAGGCCATCTCTGAAATTTAATGAATTATTTAAATAACAACATTATAAATTTGCTTCAAAGGCACAGTGTAATCACTTTTGATATCCTCAGATTTATTTGGCAAAATACTAAGTAGATAGAATCACAGAGGAAAATGGTCCTATGTATGATATTTTAAAATTAGGATTTAGAAATAATATACATTAACTTTTAAACATCAAACATTACACAAATTATCCCCTTCTTGCCCCTTACTCACCATCAAAATGTCTATTCTGTTTTCTATTTATAGCTTTACCTTTAAACTGAAGAGACAGTGTATATAGAGGAGTTTGAGGGGTGTTCAGAAATTACCACAGTATTATTATCAGAACTTTATTTCATAATTAGTTGTTAGTACCACCATGGCAATTTTTCATTCCTTAACATAATAATACCATAATAGCAGAAAGCAGACTTAAATACAAGGTGGAAGGGGGAAATGAATAGTTGAGTTGCTATGTCAGGGCTGGGGTATTCGGAAAAGTTCTGGGCTCCACAAGTACCCAAAGGGGGGCATGATATCACAGGACACAGGCAAAGGCGAAGTGGCAGGGCACTGAACACAAGCCACTGTCGTCCTTACTCCGGGACCTGAGGAGGAGCTGCACCAAGGGAGTCACCAGAGGCGGCTCTTCTCCTCCTCAACAGGTAACCAGTAATCCCAATAACTCTCTCCATTTGAATCCAGCCCTTTCTAACCTGGTCTCCTGGCGCAACCAGTGTAGTTGTTGTAGTTTTTTTTTTTTTTTTTTTTGCACAAATATGATTATATTACTCCCGGATTTAACTCCCTACTCTGGCCTCCAAATTGAAACTCCTGTGTACTCCATGATCAAACCGTGGCTCTCATATCTAGTCTCATCTCTTAGCACTCCTCATTCTATTGTTAAAAAACAAAGACAACCAACCAAACAAGCAATAAAAAGGGCTTTCCATTCCCTGACAGTACCACAATATCTTGCTTTTGATCATATAGCCTCTGCCATATACCATATACCCTCTGTGTAAGAAAGCTCGCCTCCAGCCTGTCCCTATCTTGCCCTGCACCCAACATAATGCACACATGCCCATCCTTCTCTCTTTCCCATCCTATTCTTCCTTCGGGGTTGGATTCAGATCCCACTTTCTCCAGAAAGTCTTTGTAGAAAGCAACCCTCTTCAAACTCGTTTAGTACTTGTCCTCTGGGAGCTCATATACCTCTGGATTCAACTCCATTATAACCTTAACACTCTGTACCAAAATTGTCCATATATATGTGTGTCTTTCTCTTCTAGATGCAAGAGTCCTGTGGCCAGGGATTGTGCCCTGTTTAGGATGTTAGCCCAAGTGCCTAGCACACTGCCTGACACAGAATGACCAATACTTGCCCTTAAATTGAGGACCATCAGAGAAAAATAGGGACAACTGAATAGTTATATCATTGTTCCCAGAGATTTCTGAATGTATTCGGAAGAGTCAGCACTACCTTCAACTCTTCTTGCTTAATCATCCCTTCTTTCAGTGTTGCAAAGTGGGGGCAAAATGCCTCGAATGTTCTAAAGATAAGGGAACAGACATTGTGCTTTTCTCATGCTTGAGGACACAGTGAGTCATAACAGGATGTTAATGTTTGCTGGAAACATCATCTCTCTCTTCTGTTAAGTCCACCATCATTCACAATCAGCTGTGTCATCTCCAGATGTGTTCTTTTGCTATAAGTCATCAATATATAGCTTGAGCTGGGAAGCACATTCATACTGTTGGACCACCTGTTACTGGAACAGACCATGTTCAGGTAATTCCTTGTGGCTGATCTCAGTATCTGTTTAGATCCAGACTGTAAGTAATTAAGATACTAGAACCTCTGTGTGTGTGTGTGTGTAAGAGGCAGAGAGTGTGTGCGTGACAGAGAGAAAGAACATGCAAAAAGGAAAAAAATAACAGAACATATATGCCTTCTTTTAAAACAATAAGAAAAAAACCCTGTTAGTTTGAATTTAGAGTTAATATCTTCCCCCTCCTCTTTTTTCTGTGTAGGGAATAGCCCCAAACACATTGGTTTAAAACAACAGAAACACATATTTGCTCACTTGTATTGGTACAAGGCTCAGTGGGCACAGCTTGTATCTGATCTGCTTTCTACTGCTCTTTGAAGCTGGGGTGACTTCAAGGCTGGGGGCTTAAGTCATCTGAAAACTAGCTTACCCATACATCTGGCAGTTGTGGGGTGGGTGGGTACAGCTACACATGGCCTCTGTCTGTAGCAGCTTGGCTTCCTCAAAGAATGACAGATGTGTTCCAAGGGCAAGCATACAGACAGAGAGGGACAGCGAGCCAGAGGCAGACAGAGGCCAAAGCTATAACCCTTTTCTGAAAAGGGTTACCTTGGAAGTCTTATAGTGTCACTTCAAAATAATTTTTTGAATACACAATATACAAATATGAATCTAATGAATTTACTAATAATTGCTTCTTTGTCTTAAATTTTATGCTTCTATGTAGCTTGATATGTTTCAATACAAGAGAAAATTTCCTATTATTAATATTTTTAGGTCAGAAAGAAACAAGTCTCTGTTTGCTTCTTATTATATATGTGTGTGTGTGTGTGTATATGTGACAGAATATATATATATGTGTATATATATATATGTAGATATCTATATCTATATCTATCTATCTAGATAGGCATCAAGTCCATTAGTAAGATAAGTACTGATGAACTTACTTGAACATTACTTTGCTAGGGATATGAAGCAACATTTATTCCATCATCATTCAACAATATTTAGCACATCTACTGAAATTTTGGATGCCTCCCAAAGCATATTTTAGACCAAAGCATATTTTAATTCATTTCAGACACCAAGAGACAAAGACAAACCTAAAGGGTTTTACAACTCTTTTATTTCCTGTAAAATATCATTCTAAACAATATTTAAGTAATTCCAGTACTTGTTCCGTTCCTCTTCCTATAATTGTCCCAGTAAATCTGACCCCAGAGCTAATGCTTCTCCTCCAGGATTGGAGCAGATCAGAAACGTGGCCCTTTTTTTCCCTACAGGACTCACCAGATACCATTTCAAAGAGTTGACATGGGAGGGAAGTGTCCTAATCCATTCTGCTTCTTTTCTCACTTCAAACATTGAAAGGAAGGGTTTTTTCCTAAAATTAAAAAAAAATTAAAAATAAAAAAGTATGATTTCCACAAAAAGAGGTACTCTTCAAAGAGAATTTTAAGATATTACAAATCTGTCCTGAGGCAGAAATACAATGGCTCTGTGCCTCATGGATCTTGTACTTTGTGTAAAAACAACAAATATAAAATCTTTTTTTTTATCCACATCTGCCTCCTATGAGGAGAAATCAGTGTAAAAGTATATATTTATATATATGTAAATGTGTGTGTGTGTGTATATATATATGTATATATATATATGTGTGTGTGTGTGTATATACATGTAATATATATATTATTATATTACATATAAAATCTCCTATCGGTTCTATTTCTTTGGAGAACCCTGACTAATAGAGATGGAAATTTGACCTTTTATATCTAACACTTAGGACTATCTCCCCACTCTTCTTCCAACAAACAAGAACATGTTTATAAAAATGGCCTTAGCTTCCAGCTTCGTAAGAAGTTAGGAGATTAAGTTACTGAATAGATAGGTCAAGAAATACACACAAATGGGCTGTTCCTGAACTGGATCCAAATTAACCTCAACTCAGGATGTCCTCTGACTGCATGGAGCACCATCTTTAACTAGAAGCTTCTGCCAATTGTCCCAAAAAACAGCCCAGAGACTCTCTGTCCACTTGAGGTGTGCAGAGATCGAGAAGCCAAAGAAAGCCAATCACCCTGAAACTCTGAGTTTGAAAGAACAGAATCCAAGAGAACCATAAGGAAATATGGCCTTCAATGTTAGGGAGCTATGAACGGTTGAAAAAGAACCTAGGATAAGATACCTTAGAGGATTCAGAGCAAGTGAATGATAAGAGATTAGATTTGGCTCTACATGATACCTATTGAAGACCATAGTTTACCGTCAAAATCAGAAAACTTTCTCAAAAAGTGAAAGGGGATACCATTAATAATTGTGTTAAATATATATATAAAGCTGGGACCTTGGGGGCAAACTGGAATGTATAGACACCCTACATGTAAATCAAAGGACATTTCTTTCTTTCTTTCTTTTTTTTTTTTTTAAGATTGTATTCATTTATTTGACAGAGAGCGAGCAAGAGAGGGAACACAAGCATGGGAGAGCTGGAAAGGGAGAAGCAGATTCCCTGCTGAGCAGGGAGACCTATGCAGGACTCCATGCGGGACTCCATCCCAGGACACCGGGATCACGACCTGAGCCGAAGGCAGACACTTAATGACTGGGCCACCCAAGCGCCCCTCAAAGGACATTTCTTGTTGACTCTGCCCACACTGAACTCTCTCCAAAGGAAGATCGCTGAGTACCGAAGAAAAGGAAAGGAAAGGACTGACACAGGGAGCTTCAGGGAAACACCGCGTATTTCTAAATAAAGTTTATCTTTAAATCAATTATAAATAAAAATACAGGGGCGCCTGAGAGTCTGCCTTCGGCTCAGGGCATGATCCCGGCGTTCTGGGATCGAGCCCCACATCAGGCTCCTCTGCTAGGAGCCTGGTTCTTCCTCTCCCATTCCCCCTGCTTGTGTTCCCTCTCTCGCTGGCTGTCTCTCTCTGTCAAATAAATAAATAAATCTTTAATAAAAAAAATAAAAAATAAAAATACAGCTATTATAAAAGATACGGGGAAATACAGGAAGATAGAAATAGAAAAATGACAAATATCACAGTGTATGTCTATCTGGTCCTTTTTTTAAAAAAAAAATTTTATTTATTTGACAGAGAGAGAGACACAGTGAGAGAGGGAACACAAGCAGGGGGAGTGGGAGAGGGAGAAGCAGGCTTCCCGCTGAGCAGGGAGCCCGATGCGGGGCTCGATCCCTGGACCCCGGTATCATGACCTGAGCCTGGAGCAGACGCTTAACGACTGAGCCACCCAGATGTCCCTATCTGGTCTTTTTAAAAACTCATAGTTACATGTATATTTTTAATCCTATTGTATTCAAACTTATGTACCTCATTTTTAAAATTTAAGTTGTAACAGGTATTTCTATGTTGGCTCAAATTGTTTGAAATATGATTCAAAGAGCTGGATAAAACTTCACTTGGTGGCAACATTCTTGTTTCCTAAGCCATTGTCTTTTTTCCCCAATATTTAGATCGTTTTATAATTTTCACTACTCTTATTAAGGTACAAGTCAATGTCAATGAGCATCCTCATGCACAGTACTCTTTTCCCCTTACGATAGATCCATCCTTAATCTTTAAAAGTTAAGCATTTTGAAGGCTTTTGATGCTTTTAATTTATCCTCACCCTCCAAAAAATTGTTGAACATTCTGACCAGTAATCTCGGAATATAACCGCTTTACCTTGAGGAATTAATTTATCCACCTTGAGCATTAGCATTTAAACTTTAGCTCCTTCTAAAGGAAAATTTATTATTGTCTTAGCTTGCATTTCTTTTATTGCAAGTGAGATCAAATACTTTTCCGTTGTTATTCTAAACAGTTATATTTCCTATAATATAGCAATGCTCAGCTTGCTAGTTTCAGGACACTTTGACCTCTTAAAAATATTAAGGACCTTAGAGTTTTTCTTATGTGGGTCATACCCTTTGACATTTTACCATATTAGAAATTAAAACTGAGAAGTTTTAAAACATGTACTTATTAATTCATTGAAAAAATAAATCTATTACATACTATCACATATAACATTTTAATGAAAAATAGTAATTTCCAAAACAAAAAATTTTTGAGAAGAGTGGCATTATTTTAGATCTTTACAAATATTTTTAATGTCAGACTGATTAGAAGACAATTGAATTCTCACACTTGTTTTGGTATGTAGTCAGTCACAATATGTTGTTTTGGTTGAGTTATATTCAGAAAATCCCGTCTCTCACAGATATGTCTCCCTTCTTTACCAACTACAGTTGACCCTTGAACAGTACGGGCTTAAATTGTGTGGGTCTACTTATACACAGATTTTTTTTTTATAATGATTTTTTATTATATTATGTTAGTCACCATACAGTACATCCCTGGTTTCCGATGTAAGGCCCGATGATTCATTAGTTGTGTATAACACCCAGTGCACCATGCAATACGTGCCCTCCTTACTACCCATCACCGGGCTATCCCATTCCCCCACCCCCCTCCCCTCTGAAGCCCTCAGTTTGTTTCTCAAAGTCCATAGTCTCTCATGTTTCATTCCCCCTTCTGATTACCCCCCCTTTCTTTATCCCTTTCTTCCCCTACTGATCATCCTAGTTCTTATGTTCCATAGATGAGAGAAATCATATGATAGTTGTCTTTCTCTGCTTGACTTATTTCACTTAGCATTATCTCCTCCAGTGCTGTCCATGTTGCTGCAAATGTTGAGAATTCGTTCTTTCTGATAGCTGAGTAATATTCCATTGTATATATGGACCACAACTTCTTAATCCAGTCATCTGTTGAAGGGCATCTTGTCTCCTTCCACGATTTAGCTATTGTGGACATTGCTGCTATGAACATTGGGGTGCATATGGCCCTTCTCTTTATTACGTCTGTATCTTTGGGGTAAACACCCAGTAGTGCAATGGCTGGATCATAGGGTAGCTCAATTTTTAACTTTTTAAGGGACCTCCACACTGTTTTCCAGAGTGGCTGTACCAACTTGCATTCCCACCAACAATTATACACAGATGTTTTTAAGATACAGTACTCTAAATGTATTTTCTTTTCCTTGTGACAATATTATTTTCTTTTACCTAGCTTCCTTTATTGTAAGAACACAGTATATAATGCATAGAACATGAAAAATATGTGTTAATTGATTGTTTATGTTACTAGGAAAGCTTTTGGTCAGTAGTAGGCTATTAGTAGTTACATTTGGGGGGGGAGTCAAAAGTTATACGTGGATTTAGGACTTCTCTGGGGGTCAGAGTCCCAAACCCTTGCCTTGTCCAGTGTAGTTGGTAAAGAAGGGAGATTCAGGGGCACCTGTGTGGCTCTGTCAGTTAAGAGCCTGCCTTCGGCTCAGGGTCCTGGGATCAAGTCCCTCATCAGGCCCCCTGCTTAGTGGGGAGTCTGCTTCTCCCTCTCCCTCTCTCTCTCTGTCTCTGTGTCAAATAAATAAATAAAATCCTTAAAAAAGAAGGGATATTTTAATAGTCTTTTCTGGAAAAATGTAGCTATCCTTTTTCAATTATACACCAGAACTCAACAAGTGGTCGTTTCTTAAGGATTACTTTCAAAAAATAATCTGAAACCGTATCAATGAAACTTTAGTGTTCTTGTCACCAAAATCCATTGATGTTTTAGCCTTTGAAGAGATTTTTTAAACCCCTGTATGATTTTAAAATGTCCCACCTTAGCCATTTAAAAAATAATAGTTCACTAAGTAATGCAAATCTTCCAAATGTTATCGTATTTCATTATAAAATGTCAAAACTCAAACTTGTTAATATTACCACCAATAGGGACGCCTGGGTGGCTCAATCCTTAAGCGTCTGCCTTCGGCTCAGGGCATGATCCCAGGGTCCTGGGATTGAGATCCCCATCGGGCTCCCTGCTCCACTGGGAGCCTGCTTCTTCCTCTCCCACTCCCCCTGCTTGTGTTCTCTTTCTCACTGGCTGTCTCTCTCTCCGTCAAATAAAGAAATAAAATCCTTAAAAAAAATAATACCACCAATATCATCAGAAAAGTGTCAAAGAACTGGAAAGGTGTCAAGTTCACAATGGTCGTTACATATTTTCCAATATTCTAATTTTCACTTGAAAGCTCAGATTTTATCATTGGTGAGTGACAGGCTCACTTCCTTCAATTTTGGAAAAAACGTCTGCCAAATACCTCAGTCTGAATAGCCATAATTTGCCTGTCATTTCTAAACATTCTAAAAATGTTTCATGAAAAAAATTGCTAGTTCAGCTTGCAATTTAAACACTGACAACGTGCTTTCTGGAGACTCTATTGTACTTTGGTACTCATCAGAAATGCTTTGCTCATATTTCCCATTTTCATCACACAGAAAATTAACAATACGTGTCCTGAAGGAGTAAGATTTAATAAAATCCATAACATAACTTTTGCTGCTTCATCAAGGACATTCTTTGGACTGGCCTTTTTGTTTTTCTTAGTTTTGTTTTGTTCTGTTTTACTACAAGTACACAGCAGTGGAAAATGCAGTGATGACGACTTTGGTGTCATTGTCACGTTTCATGCTCGGGTGCCAACAGTTTAGCCACCATTACTTTTGTACAATGTCAACATAGGGTGCCGTGGGGACTGCCAGGGGTCCACAGACAACACAGTCAGACCCCTACCACTAAAGTGAATTTTTTATGCACATCCTTTCTTTATCACAGCCTATCGGAGGTTTCCTGGGTATGGGTTATTATATACTACAGATATTAACCTTTTGCTATAATATTTGCTATTGAAATTATTTTTTTCACATTATAATTTTGGCCGTGTTCTTATTTTTTATGCACAGATTTTTAAACATTTATATACTCTTATCCATTGGGTCCTTTTTGTGTGTAATGCCATTTCTTGCTTTCTTTTTTATTTAAATTTTATTGATATATCTGTAGATTCACATGCAGATGTAAGAAATAATACACAGCTATCCCAGGAAACTTTTACCGAGGTTTCTGCCCAATGGTAACATTGAGCGAAAACAAAAACAAAACAAAAAAAAGTTTGCAAAAAAATAGTATAATATTGCAACCATGTTATTGATATTGATACAATGTATTGGTTTTATTCAGATTTCCCAGTTTTACTTGTACTCATTTGTGTGTATGAAGTGTGCGTATTTACTTCCACATAATTTTCTCACATGTGTAGGCACCTGCGTCCGGTCAAAATACAGAACAGTTCTATCCCCTCAAAAACCCCGTGTGTTTCCCTTTTATAACCACGTCCACATGCCTTCTGCCTCCCCTCTTTCCCTATCCATAACCTTTGAAAACCATGAATCTGTTTTTCATTCCTAAAATTTTCTCAAAAATACTATATAAAGGGGGCACCTGGGTGGCTCAGTCAGTTAAGCATCTGCCTGCAGCTCAGGTCATGCTTCCAGGGTCCTGGGATCAAGCCCCACGTGGAGCTCTGTGATCAGTGGGGAGTCTGCTTCTCTGTCTCACTCTGCCCCTCCCCTCCACTTGCACTCTCTCTCTCTCTCAAATAAACAAAATCTTTTTAAAAATGTTATATAAATTGAAACATAGAGCATGCAACCTTTTAGAAGTGGCTTTCTTTTGCTCAACATACTTCCCTAAAGATCCTTCCAAGTGGTTCTGTGTTTCAGTGGTCAATTCCTTTTTATTGCCGAGTGGTAGTCCATGCTAAGCATGTGTCACAGTTCAGACAGTCACCCGTTTAGGGGTCTCTGGACTGATTACAGGTTTTGACTATTACAAGCAAAGTGGCTATGAGCATGTGTATACGGCATTTTATTTAAATACAAGTTCTTATTTCTTTAAGATAAATACCCAAGAGTGTAGTTATTGGGTCATATGGTAGTTGCATGTTTAATTTAGTTTCTATGCATGTGTGCTGTAAAAGATAAGTGACATGAAATTTGCGTATTAAACCATTTTTAAGTGTACAATTCAGGGCATTAAGTATGTTCACATTGTTTTGTCACCATCTACAATCTCCAGAGCATTTTCCTCATCCAAAACTCAAACTCTTTACCCATTAAAATTGACTCCCCATTACCCCTGCTCCCCAGACCACTATATAACCATTATTCTACTTTCTGTCTATAAATTGACCATTCTAGACACCTCCTGTAAGTGGAATCATAAAATATTTGTTCTTTGTGTCTGGCATTTTTTAATTTACCATGTTTTCAAGGTTTATCCACGTTGTAACATGCGTCAGAATTCCATTTCTTTTAAGTCCGAATAGTATATCATTGTATGTACATAATGTTTCGTTTATCCATTCATCCATAGATGGATGCCTGTGTTGCCTTCACATTTTGGCTCTTGTGAAAACTGTTGCTCTGAATGTGGGTGTACAAATGTCTCTTTAAGTTCTTGATTTCAATTCTTTTGGGTATATACCCCGAAATGAAATTGCTGGATCATATGATAGATAACTCAATTAATTTTTTGAGGAACCACCATACTGTTGGCCATCATTTTACATCCCTGCAAGGGTTCCAATTTCTCCATATCCTCACCAGCACTTGTTGTTTTCTGTTTTTTTTTTTTTCTTTAATAGTAGCCATCCTAAGGGGCATGCATATTTAGCTCTATTTGAAACCGCCAACCTATTTCCCAGAGTGACTGTGCCATTTTACACTCCTACCGGCAGTGTAGGACTGATTCAGGTTCTCTGCACCGTCTTCTGCATTTGGTGTTGTCACTATTTTTATTTCAGGAATTGTGACAGATGGGTAATGATATCTCACTGTATTTTTAATTTGCATTTCTCCAGTGGCTAATTGTGTTGAACATCTTTTCATTTGCCATCTGTATATTCTCTTTGATGAAATTTCTCATCATGTCTTTTGTCTATTTTCTAATTGAATTTTTTAATGTTGAAGTTTGAGAGTTCTTTGTATTTCTAAATACTAATCCTTTATCAGATACGTGGTTTGCAAATATTTTCTCCCAGTCTGTAGCTTTATTTTTATATCGTCTTTGCTTGGTATTTTCCAAAGAAGAAATTTTGAATTTCGATGAAGTTCAATTTATCAATTTTTCCTCTTATGCATTGTGCTTTGGTGTCAGTCCTAAGAACTCTTGGCCTAGTCCTAGGTCCTGAAAAAGATTTTCATTGTTTTTTATAAAAAATTTTAACAAACATTGTAAAACATAATGTACATTATGAACATTTTATGGATTTATGTTTACCTTTAAGTTGACAAGTCATTTTTGAGTTAATTTTTATTTAAGGTGTGAGGTTTGGGTTGAAGTCAAATTTTTGCTTATGAATTTTCAATTGCTCTACCAGTGTTTATTGAAAAGTTATCCTTCCTCCACTGGATTGTTTTTGTACCTCTGTCGAAAATTATTTGAGCATTTTTATATGGGTGTATTTCTGGGTTCCCTACTCTGTTCCATTGTTTTAAGTGTCTATTCCTCTGCTAACACTATGCTGCCTTGATTACTATAGCCATATACTAATAGCAAGGCTTGTCCCACTTTATTCTTCTTTTTCAAGATTGTCTTGGCTATTCTAATGTCTGTGCCTATTCATATAAATTTTAGATTAAGCTTGTCTGTGTTTACCAAAAAAAAAAAAAAAGCTTGCTGGAATTTTGATAGTAATTGCATTGAACCTATAGATCAATTTGGAGGAATTTATACCTTTACCATGTTGAATCTGCCAGTCCATGGACAGAATAGGCCAATTTTATCTAGGTTTGCTTTAATTTTTTTCGTAAGTCATTTGTAATTTTCATCATATGGATCCCAAAACGTCCTTTTCTAATACACTTTTTAAAGATTTTATTTATTTACTTGAGAGAGAGAAGAGGGAGAGAAAGAGCACAGAGGAAGAAGGACAAGCAGACTCCCTACTGAGCAAAGAGCGTGATGCAGAACTCGATCCCAGGACCCCTGAGATCATGACCTGAGCTGAAGGCAGGCGCTTATCTGACTGAGCCACCCAGGTGCTCCCTGAAATGTCCTTTTAAGAGTATACCTAAGCATTTCATTTTTTGGAGTTATTTTAAATGGTTTTGCATTTCTAATTTTGGTTTCAACATGTGTAATTGCTCATATACAGATGTATGATAGATTTTTGTGTGTTGATCTTGTAACCTGCAACCTTGCTGAATTCACTTAATAGTTCTCAGCTTTTTTTTTTTTTATGGATTCCTTGAGATTGTGTTTGTAGACAATAATGAATCTGCAAATAGGAAAGTTTTATTTTTTCCCTTTCCACATTGTATGGCTTTTATTTCTTTTTCAGACCAAATTGTAGTTACTAGAACATCCAGGACTATGTTGAATAAGAATGGTGAAAGTGTACATATTTCTACTGCTTTTAAACTCAGACAACTTTCTCCCTTTAGAGATTTGATAATAATGGTTTCTATATTCACTTAATTTTGTTTCCCTTTTACTTTTACACTACTTACGTGATCTTTAGAATTACTTAAAGCCCTTCAAATTAATGTTTTCTTCTATAAAATGGGACTTTTAACATTTGTCACTAAAGTTAATAGAAAGGAATGAATACAATAAGATAAGTTATTCAAACATAACTTGTTTCAGCAAACAGCTGTTGGTCTTTGAGAGGTGTAATATCATAGTGCTTTACCCAGCCCAAGTTTAGTTAAAGAAGAAATTGTAGAAGTCAGGCAGATGAAATAAAAAAATAAAACCTTTACTACTAATAAAGCTTTGTTGGTGGATATGGTTTGGGGTGGAAGTCAAATGACACTTCTGTTCTCTCTGCAAGACTCACCTTGGAATATACACTTCCCACCACCCCTGAGAGAAATAGCCTCCGTAGTAGAAGAACTTATCCAGCCTTGCATTGGTCTGCAAGAAAGAGGAAGAAAGGAACAAAGCACAGGACTTTTGATAGGTTACCACCACCTACCTCAATGACATGGACCGATGGCTATTAACAATCAACCGGGTAATACTCTCAGACCTCAGTTTGAGGTCTGTTTCCTGAATGGTAATGATTACTTCCTCTGTTATTATTACATAGTAGTAATAAACTAAATAAAGTTAGAATTTATATTGGTACATTGCATAAGGAGAGGATATAATAGCTTTTTCTTCCAAATTGCTGGTCAACTATATCAATTCACAAGTTATTCTTTTCCGGACAGATATCTTTTAACTCCCTTAAAAAAAAGAATACAATCTGTTTTAGGGCTTAGCTCTCAGTTTGTAATTCTATCTCCAATTGTGTTGCTACTACTTTGGTTTTTACCTTTATGTATTTTAGTAGCTTGTAAAACTAGCTTCTCTTGCCCACTCTCACTACTAATTACATATTTATTAAGAAATTTCTTGCTACTATTTCCTGATTATTCTTTCAGATAATCTGTTTCTATAAAGAATATGACTTTCTATCAGTTGGAAAAGTAATTTTCTCTTTTCTAATAATAGCTTTGATCCCTTGACCCATCAAATGTACTTGGCACCTGGAATAGGACATTGGTTTTGTTAGGAGGAAGCTGAAGGTCAATTCCATTGCCTCACTCTTCCAGGCTGCTTTTGAAACCGTTACTATATATGTACAGGTTTTTCCATTTACAATGTGAACTCATCCATCACCCCTTGTGCTTTAAAGAACCCCCAATTTTCTCTCCTGCTGTCAGTGTTGAGGTCATTCTGACACAGAGAAATTCAAAGCTACTGTGATAATTTAGATACAACTACCATTTGCGAGTAATATGTAGTTGTTACTGTAATAAAAGCTAGAGATACAAATTCTTGCAACAACAGTGTTAGGTTAAGAATGTTACTGAAGCAAAAATTGATACTCAGAAAGACAATGTACTTATAACTCGAGGAGGATTTCTGGCTACTACTCCAGTGGAGTGATAGTAAGATGGACCATTAGCTGTGCACTTCAATTAAGCTAGAATTCTTGCTACCAATTTAGCTTGCCAAAATGTCACTGTGAGAGGATAATATTATCCTCAATAAGTCTTGCCCTTGTACAGTTCCCTTCGTTTTGAGTATGTGCAGACCCTGTGAATGTGATGAAATACCACTCCTGTGATTATCATGGGCTTTTCCTCCAGAAACCCCACCAAGTCTTCACAGTGAAGAGTCAGGAAAGATCCCATCATGGATCTGACAGAGGGAAAGGGAAAGTAACCATTGTGAAACAAGCTCAGAGCATTCTCCATAAGAAAGAGTTACTACTCAGGTGAAAATGCTTTACCAAAGCCTCATCCCACCAAGCCCAAGAGCAGTAACTAACTTCAGTCCCCTCCAGCCACCCTGTCTCACCTAAAGTGGGAAAAAAAAATCTAAGGAACACTTGTAAAGGTCATAGCCTGGGGCACTGGCCCACTAACAGAGTGAGATTTAATCATAAGATTATGGAATACTTTCCCTTTTAATACCTTACCATCACAGCAACAAGACTCCAGAATGTAACAGTGGATTACAGCTAAAAGAGCTTCAAGGCTCAGACTCTATTTAAGAAACAATTTCTAGGAATGCCCAAAGACAGCAGGGGGACAAAAGCAAGAGTACTAGAGGAATTTAAATTTTCTGATATCTACAGCTACAAAAAAAACCAAACCAAAGCAAAACAATAAACATAGCTCAATTTCTAGCCATATTAACATGAAACCACACAATAAAGGCTTTTAGATGAGTTATTACCTTACACATCATGTTTGGCTTTCAACAAAAAACAGCAAGCTATGCTAAATGGCCAAAAGAAACAGTTTCAAGAGACAAAGTAATCTTCAGAACCAGACACAGATATGACACAGGGGATTTAAAATAATTACTTAATATGTTAAGAGCTCTAATGGAAAACATAGACAACATACAAGAACATATGGTTAATGGAAGCAGAGAAATGGAAACTCAAAGAATTAAAGAAGTGCTAAGGAAAAAAAACTGAAATAGAAATAAAGAATGCATTTGATGGGCTCCTCAGCAGACTGGCACATGGCCAAAGAAAGAATCAGTGAGTTTAAGATATGTCCGTTGAAACTTCCAAACTGAAATATAGAGAAAAAAAGAATGAAAACAAAATACAAAAACCAGGACCTTCAAGAACTGTGGAACAATTTCAAAAGGTGTAACGTATGTATAAATGGAATACAAAAGGAGATGACAGAAAAAAGCAGAAGAGATATTTAAAGCAATAATGGCCAAGAATTTTCCAAAATTAATGACAGATACCAAGCCATAGATAGATCCAGGAAACTCTGAGAACATCCAGCAGGATAATTACCAAACAACAACAAACTACACATAGGCATATCATATTCAAATTATAGAAAATTAAAGACAAAGAGAAAGCCAGACAAAGATACCACAAAACTACAGGCCAGTATCTCTGATGAAAATAGATGCAGAAATTCTTGACAAATAATAGCAAACCTAATTGAACAATACATTTAAAGGATCATTCTCCATGATCAAGTGGGTTTTATTTCAGAGAAGCAAGGATGATTAAATACCCACAATGTGGAGAAAAAGGAACCTTTGTGCACTATTTGTAGGGATGTAAATTGGTGCAGCCATTAGGGAAAACAGGACAGATGTTGCTCAAAAAATTAAAAATAGAATTACCATATGATCCAGCAGTTCCACTTCTGGGTATTTACCTGAAGAAAAGGAAAATACTAACTTGAAAAGATATATGCATCCTCGTGTTCATTGTAGCATTATTTACAATTGCCAGAATATGGAAACCACCTGTGTTTATCAGTGGATGAGTAGATAAAGATAACATATATAATAGTAATAATAATAACAAATATATAATATAGTAAATATTACATGCACACAATGGAATATTATTTAATAATTAAAAATGAAATAGTGCCATTTGTGATGACATGGATGAAACTTGAGGGCATTATGCCAAGTGAAATAAGTCAGACAGAGTAAGACAAATACTGTATGATTTCACTTGTATGGGGAATCTAAAAAACAAACAAATAAGCAAATAAAACCAAGTTTATAGATACAGAGAACAGATTGGTAGTTACCAGAGGCAAGGATTGTATGAAGGCAAATGCATGAGGGAGTCAAAAGGTATAAATTTCCAATTATAATTTAAATAACTTATGATAATATAATGTACAGTATGGAGACTGTGGTTAATAATACTGCATTGCATATTTGAAAGTTTCTGAGAGAATAAATCTTACAAGTTCTCATCATAAGAAAAATAAATTCTATAAATACATATGGTGAAGGGAGTTTAACTAGACTTATTGTGGTGATCATTTTGCAATATATACAAACATCAAATCATTATGTTGTACTAATAATGTAATGTATCAATTATACTTCAATTAAAAAGAGGAATAAGGGCCAAGGTTTTTAAATTTAACTGGTGCTGATCTGTGCAGACTGGACTTCATGTCCTCCAGTGATGCAGGTAATCAAATACTGGCATTTCCTAGGCATTTATGTGGGCTCCATGGGAGCCTCGGAACTGCAGTTTCTTGACATGGGTAAAAAACTCCCTGACTGACCCAGATGACCCCTCCTAAGCTCCTATTTCTAGTGGTTTACCTCTGGAGTAATCCTGCCCTTGCAGGAGATCACCACTGAGTGGAACAATTTCAAGAAGCTTGAGTTTAGCTACCTTTGTTGGTACCCTACTTGGCCAATGGGAAACTCCTCCACACTCTTGCCAGAAAATTTTCTCTAAGTGAGGCTGCTCTCATTACTGCCTTGTCTCTTTGCCTTGACATTATAAGCTATGTTCACATTTCCTAACCCTAGGGAACACCCATCACTTTCTTTTAAAAGCTCTTCCACTGCACTCCTTCCTTCCCTGAATAGAGATGGTTCTCAAATTTAGAGAATTTAGATAATTCCTTTGGGAAGTTCCCAGGCTTAAGGCAGGGATGGGAAGAAAAATCTAAATGCTCTCCACTCTTGTGTAATCTCTTTCCTGAATTCTCCCAAAGAACAAGCTGTCAGGGTGAACATACAAAGGACTGGGTTAGTCGCCTCTGAGCAGGTCCATAGCAATATGTCCATTTAGAAGCGAGGGTACCTGTAACCCATTCTCCATAGCTTTAGAGCCCTACAAGTATTCCAGGACAACGGAATAAATACCTTTTCCTCTGGGCTTCCTCTCCCTGAATAATGCCTGCAAGTGATGAATAGGTAGCTGTATATAGTATATATTGCTAGGCAGTATTCTATGAGATTTACATGTAAGAATGCCTGATGCCTTCTTTTTCCAGAATATAAAGATTAACGTCATCTTATAAAGAGATATACAAAGCAAAAATATAACATAAATTAGAACTGATGTAAAGAGATAAGAGGGTAGAAACATACGTTAGAGCCAGAAATAAGGTTAATCTGCAAATGTAGTCCATGAAATTCTAAATATTTGCAAAACAGAGAACTCAATTTTGGCTTTAATTTTTGTTGGGGGGGGGGGAGAAACCAGAAAGGGAAGCGTGGTCAGCTCCATCTAAAAGATCAACGTTCAGGAGCACACCCAGTACCAATGCAAAGGCTAAGAAGTTTGTCCTCAGGATTTTCATTAAGAAGAGACTTCGAGATGCAATACACGATTTCTCCACAAACACTTAGCTCCATGACTGACTATGGGTGATTAATTAATGGTATTCCTTTTCTTCTTGTTTTATTCTATGATACTTCCAGGCTCGGGTACAGAAAGGAAAAAATATTGCTATTGAAGCCTTAGGAGAAGTCAGGGAGAATACCATTGGAACACAGATGAAAATCAACATAGATCTTGTACTTGGGAGTTTTCAAGTCTAAATAAGCTTTCTTAGGAATTAGTTCTTCAGGTAACAAAAATTGTAATTGTCAATAATCTAACAATAACTCCTAGAATTTTAATATATAAACACTTTTGCTTTCTAAACTTAGCAAAATTTATAAGAATTAAAATTTCCCAAAAACACATTCACTGTAATTTGCATAAGAATAAAAAACTTGCTACTTAATAAGTATGCAAACATGTAGCATTCTCTAAGTAGCAGAAAATGAGATTCTTTTATATCGTTATGAGTATTTTTTAAACCCAGCTCCATAGTTGAAATGTCAAATTACTCACCCAAATTGTTAAAAATCATAATCAGATAATGCTAGAAACCAATTTCCCTTGGGGAGAAAATGTTTGAAGTTCTTATAGGATACAGAATGAAGCAATTAGAATGGGCTGCTCTGGGGTTAGTTGGTTGTCGTGATCTAGAGAAAGGATTTGGCAGGGTCTTAACTTTCAAATCTTTATCCTGCTGCCCACAAATACACCAGCTTCTTGAAAAGTGCATGGTTGGAGGATACACTAAACAAACAACCTTGCTTGATTACCCGCTGATGTGGGTCCCGAATCACTGTTTTCGTGCCAATCCTAATGATGCAGCTCCAAGACATGTGAGGATGGAGACAGCACCTGGTTACTCATTCCATGGCTCCATTTCCCTGATTCCATCTCAGTCCCCTCTTGGTCTTCCAAGAACCAATCTGGCAACATAGTGTAGCTATCTGAAGAAGCAGAAGTTTTGGGGAGAGAAAGGGATTTCTAAAGGAATAGCATTTGGTCCAGTTTTATTCAAACCCCCGAAGTTCTATCTCCTTCTTGGTTATCTAATCGAGATCCTCTTAAAGTTCAATTTTTTTTTTACTTGATTTTAGGCAACTTACCCTGCATGGTGTGGAAAAGAGACTGGAAGGAGACTGGCATTCCCCAGCACCTGAAGGCTAGAGTGTGTCTCACACAATGTTGCCAGAAGAGTCTCGCTTACAGCATCTGCCAGCTCACTTGTTTAGAGCATGCCCCTGATAAGGGTAAGTGATAACAAGGTCTAGATCCCTTGTCAACTGGTGAATTGAATGGGTTTACCTCGAAGAGAGACCAGTCAGGAATTGACTGCATTTTTCTCTCATCCCAGCCTTTAGACATCACCCTTGATGTCAGACATTGCCCCCTTGAAATCATCTTAGACAGGCCACATAGTTTTCAGTTATGACTCTTTCTAGTAATTACAACTTGTTTTCAGGCTTTAAAACTTCCTAGTCCAATCCAATGCAAAAGTTCAATTTTAGACTCTTATAGTCGATATAATAATTTCACAGAGTCAGTTTTGTCCTGTGGCTTGGAAACTTCAGTGAGGAAGAGAGATGACTCGTTCTTCCTACTGCTTTTCCAACTCTGCGACATTCATGTCTTGCTTCCTTCTCTTGTGTGTTGTGGCCAGAAGATCCGGGTAGGGGAAAGGCACAGGCTCCAGAGGGTCCTATAACTGATGTGACAGTAGTGTCCTGTAAGACAGGCAGAGCCCTTGAGCACGGTTGCGATTTTCTGTGGGAGGCTTCCTACGTAGCTTTCCAAGACAGTGAACAACTCTTGGTGTATTTCCAAAAAAGGCAACGTGCAATCTTCCCTTTCTTTACTCAGCAGTTCCTGCAAAATCAGGCTTTGTTAAAATGGTATCAGAAGTTCCAGGTGTTTACGTGTACAATAGAGTTGAGTTCTGGATTCAGAGAATTGTAAAGAGATTCTTCACCAGTGGGATATTAGAATGTTGTGGGAAAGCGGGACAATTCCCCTCTGCGAGGGACTGTCCTACGCATTGCGGGGTGTCAAGAACCCCCACCTCCTCCCACTCACTGTCAGAGGCAGCACTCCTACCCCGTATGACAGCCAAATTACCCCCTCAAATTCCCGGAAATTCCCCGGTGAGTTGTCCTGCCCTCATCGAGACCTCCAGCAGTTAATTTTTGAACATGAGGACAATTATCACCCCCTGTCCTCAATCTGAGCCTTTAGCTGAATCTCGAGGACAGAAGTTCTAAGAAAACCACCACTAGGGGTTTCAGATTAACCTACACCTATGGTGTTATGTGCTAAGAACAGACATTCTCCCAAAATCACGTTAAGTTTAACTTTTACAAGGGACTAAACTTAGACCAGTTAGGTAATTTATTTGAGGTCTTTCAGCTAATAAATGGCAGCATTGGAATTTGAGCCATACATTTCTGATTCAAAAACAGGAAAATAACTAAACTAGGCTTTATGTAAGAAAAACCAGAGCAAGAGAAAACAAAGACCACATTATAAAATGGAGTCGGGGATAAAGTTTCTATTCATAAAGTATCCCCCGTGAAGGTCAGTACACGGCCTGAGGACGGACCACAGATTTTGCTCTGAAATGAAGAGGGAAATATTTTCACCCCCATGATTCACAAAATCGAAAAGATAAACTAAAGAGAGTCACTCTCCCTAACTTTATTTTTTATTTTTTAAAGATTTTATTTATTTGACAGAGAGAGAGACAGCCAGCGAGAGAGGGAACACAAGCAGGGGGAGTGGGAGAGGAAGAAGCAGGCTCCCAGTGGAGGAGCCCGATGCAGGGCTCGATCCCAGGACTCTGGGATCACACCCTGAGCCGGAGTCAGACCCTTAAAGACTGCACCACCCAGGCGCCCCCCACGCTCCCTGACTTTAATCCTCCCCTTCTGAATTCTGCGGCTTTAATTACCCATTGGCCTCACTAGCCTGCAGTACCTAGGAGTTCTTACAGTTATTTACCTCGATGCATGTTTTCTCTCCTCGCCTTCACTGCCGGCTACTTGGAGCAGACACGCTTTCTTTCTGTTTTGTATTTTCTAGTGTGGACATCATAGAAGGTCTGTAATCCGGTAAGTCTTTTTTTTTTTTTTTTTTTTTGGTTACTGTAAGAAACTGTAATATGTAACATAGACAAATAACGGAGCTGTCCTAACTGAAGCAGAGGTAGCGGCCCAAGGCCTTCTTTCCCCTCCCTGTGTCCACACACACACACACACACACACACACACACACACACACACACACGGGCACACCGGCCCCTTCCCCGCCACACCCCGCCGCAGGCACATGGAGCCCCACAGAGCGCACTTTCAAGAGGGGAGCACGGGCAGCGCCGTTTCCGCAGGACGGTCCGCAGCGGCATTCCCCTCCCTCCCGCCCGCAGCCCTCTTCCCAGCCGCCCGGAGCCCCCCGCAGGGCAAGGTGGAAAGCGTTTTCACCCCGCTGGCCCCTTGGCGCTTCATCAGACCTTGCTGGCTTTCACTCTGCCCACTCCTCTCCAAACTGTTCCTTCACGGAAGTCTTTCCAGTTCTGCCCCATGAACGTGCTATTTGCTCCAACTGATGACTAGCAAGTCACCGAAAATCAATGAAAACCTGTTGCCAAAAGCTAATTTGCTGCAGTATTCAGGATGTTTTCCTCAAGATGTTCTCTTTGTTGTGGCTTCCCCCTCCTCACCCCGACTCTCCCCACCCCTCCGACTTCGCCGCTCCCCCTTCCCCACTCCAACCCCTGTGTCTGCCCCCACAGCTGGCCTTGCCTCTCCCTCTTCTGTCTCTTCACGCCAGCCTATGCTCACTTTACGTGACTGTTCGGGGAGAAATGATGGGTTAGGGAGGAATGAATTATTTAGCCAGTTGACTTTAAATGAATGTGCCTTTGGCTAATTGATTTTTCAATGAACCGATTATTCAGAGCACTGCTTTTTTTTTTTGAATATTGGCTGTCAGCAGATCTGATTTTTTGAGAACTTCCCCTGAGCTCACTTTGCAAAGTATTGTGGAAGGTTGATTTTGTGAAGAAAACGATGATGCTGTTGATGATGCTTTCCATCCCATAAGCTCTCTGGAGCCTGCGTTTTCCTCTCCGTCCTCAGTATTGCTTGCTGATACCCTGAATCTGCTTGCCCCTGGCCTGGCTCCACACTGTCCCCACATTGCTGTTAAATTCTTTCTAAAATACATAGCTAACTATACCTCTTATCAGCTTAAACTATTCCAGTGGTTTCTTAATACCTACAGGTCGAAGGCTAAAGCCTTACAGTGTGGTAACAAACGCTTCTGCAACACTCCGTTCCTGGTTATCTCAGGCTCATCCTATGCCCCACGCATGCCCTGTAGTACCACCTGCTGAACAACTTGCGGTGCATAGAAGACTTTTGTGGACCTGGAGGAACTTGCCCATGCCGTTCCTCCCGCTTGGAATACCCTTTATACCTCATCCTCCTGACACATATGTCTTCCTTGCTTTGACCAAGGATCTGGGTATTACTGAAGTTTCCGTTGTTGTACACTAGGTCATAAATAATCCCCCAATTTTGGTGGATTACAACCATAGCATGTATCTCATGCTGTTAGGTTTTCAGATGAGCTGGGGAAGCTCTTCGTCAGGCTGTGGGTCAGGTTTACAGCTGCTCCTTGTGTCTCTCGTTATGGGACCTGTGGTTACTCAGGGCCTATTTTTCTCCTGGTGAATGGCAGGTCCAGAAAAGCAGTCAATCACTAAAATAAGTTTAAACACTTTTAACATTCCATTGCTTGATAAAAGATACATGGCGAAGCACCAAATCAACGGAGTGGAAAATACACTTTCCCTGTTCAACAGCCGGAGTTGCTGCACAATTGACCCTTGAACAACGTGGGTTTGAACTTCATGGGTCCATTTATATGTGGATTTCTTACAGCACAGTATTATAAATGTATTTTCTCTTCCTTACGATTTTCTTAATAACATTTTCTTTTCTCTAGCCTACTCTATGGTAAGAATATAGTACATAATACATATAACATACAAAATATGTGTTAACTGACTGTTTATGTTATTGGTCAGGCTTCTGGTCAGTAGTAGGTTGGTAGTAATTAAGCTTTGGGGGCATCAAAAGTTGTATATGGATTTTTGACTACATGGTAGCGGGTGTGACCCTAACCCCCATGTTGTTGAAGGGTCAACTGTGATTCATGGAAAATGGCATGGATGCATAATTTTGTTATAAAGAGGCAGTGAAGACCTGGGAACTATAATTCAGTTGGTCCTGAACATCTTCTTCATGAAGCTTTCCCCAACTCCTCCCTAGACCCTCAGCAGAAAGACTGCTCCCTTCTTGTGGATCCGTGTCACCATAGACATAATCTCATGCTAGCATCTTTAACACATTTAGTAACTTTCTTTCTTGAAACACCTTCCTTCCTCTATTAGATGGTAAAACCGTGTTTTATTCACCTTTGTGTTCTTGAGGTTTATCACAGACCTTGGCACACATTAAAAAATAGTTATTGAGGGGCGCCTGGGTGGCACAGCGGTTAAGCGTCTGCCTTCGGCTCAGGGCGTCATCCCAGGGTCCTGGAATCGAGTCCCACATCGGGCTCCTCTGCTATGAGCCTGCTTCTTCCTCTCCCACTCCCCCTGCTTGTGTTCCCTCTCTCGCTGGCTGTCTCTATCTCTGTTGAATAAATAAATAAAATCTTTAAAAAAATAGTTATTGAATTAATTATTAATTTTGTCACTGCATACATTGAGCGAAAGAGCATAAATGAGTATGAAGAGTCTAAATGGGTGGTGTAAATCCTTGACCACAGAAAGAAAAACAAGTTGTAAATCATTAAATCAAGTTCACATAGAAAGGAAGGCCTTTTATAACACATCTGTCTTTGAAAGTATAAAATAAAGATAACCAAAGCGAAGACCGCTGGGACAGCGTGCTTGGTTTCTTGTGAGCATGTGGGCCAGATACTCAAGGCTGGTTTAATCCAGACATGGGTGGATTTGCTGTGGGAGAGAAGGAAGCTCTCTTACAGAGAAAATGTGGTGAGTGTCTGTTAGGGGGAGGAATTCTTAAATGAAAAACTGTCCTCAGACCAGAATTATGAGACTATTTTGTGTAGCCCTTTAAAAGAGGAAGTTGCTACTTAAAAAAAAAGAAAAGTCAGTCTGCTGGAAAAAAAAGAAAAAAGGATATTGATTATATGTCTTTGTAGATAATGCAACAATATCTCTGAACGATTACATAGTGTTTATTTGTAAAATGGGATTAAATAAATTTGTAAACTTCATTTTAGTTAAAATTATTTTTATACCTTTAACAGTCCATAACATATCTGCACATGAGTGAAATTACCAATTTTTGCTCAAACGCTTTCTTGTCAATATTCATCATGACTTCTGCTTTTTACCAAGTCATCACTTATTACATTTCATTAAGCTAAAGTGGATTGTGCAAGATGGAGGAAAGATTTTTGAATCAGTAAAAAACTAAAGATTAAAATATCAAATTCTTCTGAATTCTTCTGTTCTTCACAAGATTATTTTCACTGTATCCCAGGTCCAAGAAGGAAGAGATAAGAGTGGGAGAGAATTAACTTACTTTAATCCTTTCGACCAAGGTTTCAGTATTTTTTTCCTCACAGTCCTTAAATCTACGAAATTTTCGCTGTCGAATGAGTTCCCCTTAGAAGCCAAGAAAGACCCAAAGTAAGAGTTTGGATTGCTTAACAAAGTCCCATTTTCCTTTGGGATTAAGTCTTTCATCTTTCCTATTGAAAACAAAACAAAACAAAACAAAACTATCTTAGTCTCCCCTAAATCCCCAAATTTCTAGCAAGAGTTTGCTTGTTTTCAGCACCTACTTCCTCACCAATCATTCATATCTCAACCCACTTGGATCCAATGTCCACACCCTCACTTCACAAAATCTGCTTTCCGCTCTCATCAGAATCGCCAAAACCTCCTGGGCATTCTCATGGATCAGCACTTGAAAGTCACTTTCCTCACCCATCAGACTACATCTTTTCTCCTCTACAGCATATTTACTCTGTGGCTTATCTCATCCCTCTCTCCTCTCTCCTCCCCTGCCCCCTGGCTTTAGCTCCTGTTTCTTGGCTGACAATATCCAAATTCATCATGGCAAGTGAGACACTGCCCGCCCTGGCCCACAGCCCCGAAGGAAAGGGCAGTCACAGCCCACCAGGCATATCCACATGGTCGTTCCCCAAAAAGCTCAAATTCAGTTTATTCCTTATGGCACACAGTGACACCACTGTCCACCCACCTGACTAAGTCAGAAATGTGAAAATCCTTCTTGGCTCCTTTCCCTCCTTGCCCCTTACTTCCAATCAGTTATTAATTGAGTTTCCTTCCTTAACATCTCTTGAATCTGTCCATACCTTTTTGTCTTAATGGCTATTTGAAAGGGTCAGCCCATCATTGTCTCTCACCTGACTCACTGCTTCAGTTACTGATCAGCTGCCCTCAGTCTCAGCAACCCCCAAACCTTGTCTATGCTGCAAATAGGATTTTTTTCTATAATACAGATCTGATTTGTTACATCCCTGCTTTAAGCCTTTCCACAGTTCCCTATTGTCCTCACAATAGAATCAGTAAGTCTTAAATTGCTGTAAGGACCCTCATGCTGGAACTCAAATGTGTCCCTGGTCTCATCAAATACCATGCCTGCCAAGCCATTTCCCACATAAAATTAATTTTTCCAGACATACTGAACGGCTTTCATTTCCTAAAATGCTTTCTCTTGCCAGGACTTTAAATGTGCTGTTTCCTTTGTCCTCCACACACTACCCTTTCTCACAGAAGCTCAAATAACTTCTCCTTATGCACCCCTTCCTGACTCACGTCAAGAGGTAGCCATTCCCCACCTTGGTGCCCACAGTTACCTGCATTTGTCCCTGTAGCACAGCACTTTCCATGCCATTCTGATTATTTTGCTTGATTATTTACATCCTTGTTTATCTGTCAGTTCCTTGAAGGAAAGGAATATATCTTACTCCTTGTTGAATCTTCAGTGCTCGTTAAATATTTGCTGAATGAATACAGACATGAGGATAAAATAAAAACATTGATAAGAAGGTAGATGTAGAAAATGAAATTAAGGTCCTCTGGTTATCCTCTAAGAAGAGCACCTAGTGCTCGGCGTTTTGATGACTTCTATAAATGTTCTTTATCTTACAACTTACAAAGGGTAGTTTAAAGAAATCAACCTACCTTTGCTTAAACAACACACATGCTCTTAGTAGCCCTTTACTTTGTCCGCTTCTCTGTAAAATGTAACTTCTGCTTTGATTCACAATGTAAAATTAGTCTTGTGCATTTTTCTACACTACCTGACTTTTGCTCTTGCGCACTCTGAACTCCCATGAGCTCACGCATGGCAGCTGTGTGGTGTAGTCACCTGTGAGCATAGACTCTGAGATAGGACTATGGGTTTTGGTCTTGGCTTTTGCACATCCTGCTGTGTGACCTGTGGTAAATTATTTGAATTCTGTGTTTAGTGTCTTCACCTGTGAAATGAACATAATGGGCTTATTGAAAAGTTTCAGTGAGTTATGAGATGTGAAGCACTAAGAGCAGGATCCGGTAACTAGTAAGTGCTAGATATGTATTGTGATTATTTATGCACAGTGAATGCTTCCAACATTCTCTTATTCTCTGACTGCAACTGCCTCTCTCCTATTCAGCAGTAACTCCTTGTGGACAGGAACCATGTTCTAGACCGCCGTCTACTCCTAGGCACCTAGAGGAAGAGGAGCACAGCATTTCACTGAATCTGGAGTATGGTTTGATTTGTCACCTGGGTGTACTCATCCACCAACCCAGGATGCAAATATGCTCATAGCTCTTGGTTGTGTACAGTTCATCAAGCTCCCTTCATTTGCCCTCAGGGACTTCCACCCTCTAGAAAGAGCTTCATGTCCAAACACCAGGCAGTGGCTGCTGCGTGGCTACTTGGATCCTGTATGCTCTGGTGGCTGCAATTGCATTAGTGCAGGAAGTCCTTGCTGCCCCAGACCCCTATCCAAGCATCAGTGGTGCCCAGCCGGGCTCCAAGATCAGACCTACAAGCTCCATCGTTGTTTTTGAGCACTACAGCCCGGTGGAGGGTCTTCCTATCTTGAACAAGCCTTGTGCAAGACTCAGCCCCAGCTCATGACCTTTGGGTCACCAGCTTAGATCATTCCTTAAGGACTCGAAGACCTTCTTTTGTACCTTCAGGTTCTAATCAGAGCCACCTCATTCCACCATGCCCTATTGTCCTAATCTCAAATTGTAAGGAGTGGAGGTTGCTGGAAGGTGTCTCTGTCCTTCTTTCCCAGAAGGTTTTTGGGCTCCTTCTGCAAATTTATCCACCCCTTTCCCAAGCCCTGCACACCAAAGGGCAAGTCCACATTAAAAAAAAAAACAACAACAACAACAAAAAAAACAGGGATGCCTGACTGGCTCAGTCGGTAAAGCAGGCAATTCTTGATCTCGGGGTCATGAGTTCAAGCCCCATGCTGGGTGTGGAGCCTACTCAAAAAAAAAAAAAAAAAATCAAAAGCCAGAAGAGTCTGACTCTGAATCATATTTCCAAGGTCAAGGAGTATCTCTTGGTCATACAGAATATTTTCAACTCTTCCTCCTTGCAACCATCCATTAGAGAAGTTCTGGTTAAAATAACTTGGTGGAGTCAGGGAGCTAATAGGTAACTGCTAGACCTTCTTCTCCTTCTCCTTCTCCTTCTTCTTCTTCTTTTTGCTAGACCTTCTTTAAAGGTTATTTTAAACAGCCACCTTTTAAAATGCAAGGTGGTTCTGATTCTTCCAAACTGTGTCTCACTGAGTCTTCAATGCATCAAAGGAGCCTGCGAACTAGAAGGCTATAAAATGTTATAAAAACAAAAAATAAAGCCCTCTCTTGGTACGGCTGGACCTGGAAGGGACTGTTCCAGTTTTAGCAGTGTGAAATTAAAATGAAATTTTGGCCTCACTTCTGAGTTTTCAGTTAGTCACAATATACATAAATGAGGACTCTGCCTCAAATAACACCTCCCCTGCAAGAGGCATGACATCCTGCCCCCGCTCACTTGGGAGAAGTGTAGTTATTGTTGTTGCTATGCTTCGTACACCACACATCTCTGTCAAAAAACACCAGCATTTCTGAACATAAGTAAGAAATGAGCTTACAATACCATGTTCCTGGTTTGATGACAGAGGTAAGAAAAGTATGGAAAGACTGTTTTCTGTTTTCCCTTGCATGCAAGAAAAAGCATGAATTTGCCTTGCTATAGAAAGAAGGGCTCTCGAGAACAATGCTGTGTACGTACCTTTCTCCTTGTTAATCACAGTTAAGATGGTTCTGAGGTTGTCTCTGGAAAACGGAATGATCATTTATATTTCCCACTGACATGCTTTTCTCCTCACTCCTCACATTAATGGTTGAGGTCAGGTTAAGGGGGACTGCCAGGGCCCCCGAGGAAGCCAGAGAAAGAAGAGGGGTTGGTCTGTGGGCTGTTAGAGGACACAGCTGAGCCTGGAGAATGAAGCGGGGACAGAACAGGCCCCCACTCCTAAAGTGGGGGTAGTATTTTGAGGAAAATAGACGGATGTGTTTCATTTTCTCCTATGAATCCTGCTCCCTCGAAGTCCCTAAGCTAAGTCCTGAGGTCCCTGTAGGAAAGGAGAGGGCAGACCCCTCCAAGAGTAGGAGGTCTACCATCAACCTTGCCTCCTACAGGTAACCTTCTCTAGGCTACAGCAAGACAATAGTACCAAAGCACAGCCTTTGTCAAAAAAAAAAAAAAAGTCCTAACTTACTCTAACTCATTTATTAAACATATCAAAATCCTGGCCTGACAGGTTAAATCCTTAAGTTTTTTGTAAGGGAAGTCCTTACCGGAGACGAAGAATGGGAAGGTCTGCCTCTTACTGTTTTGCTGGCTTGTGGAAGGAAAGAGACAAAACAGGTAGAGAGACCCCATTTCCAGAAGTCCTGTCTCTGAGTAAAAGCTCTGAATGTAGAAGGCATGCTAAATAATTTGAAGGCAATGCTCAACACACACACACACACACACACACACACACACACACACACTGCTGCTCCTGTTGCTGCCGCCACCACCACCACCGCCAGAGACTTGGGATCCCCAACTGGTTGCCACGTGGCCAGAGTCAAGATACCAGAGTCCCCATTAAACTCCTTGCGGCATGAACGTGTGAAAAGCATCTTGCATTCCCTCAGGAGGGACACGGACAGCAGGCAGTGGTCCAGGTGAGTCCGCTTAAGCGAAGGAGAAGTACCACAACCACACCGGCTCCAAGGCCACAAGCGGGGTTGGAGCCCAACCTCAGGAACGGAAACTGAAGCGGTCAGAGCCAAAGTGAGGCCAAGGGAGGAAGACGGAGCCCTGAGAGAGCTGAGTTCATTGGCCAAAAAATTCAGCTTTGCGTGCCACAGGTTGTACAGTGATCAGGGGGAAGGACCGCTGTGTGGCAACAGAGACGCCGAGGGCTCTGCAGGGACCAATGTGGGGATCCCCAAGGCTTCCCTCTTCTCTGTTGCTATGAGGCTATGCAAGCTCCCCACTCCCCACCATATACTTTTGGGGAATCTATCTGTCTTATCTGTGGGGTCTCCCTGTCTAGAGCACTGGGGTGAGGAAGGAAGCAATTCCTGAAAAACGGCGTGCTGGCCAAGAGAATATTTACATTAGTAGACCAAACGTGGTTTTCCAAGTTGGAACAAATGTTTTTCTCCGCAGCTCAGGTGAGTAGGATCTCATGGGAAACATCAAGCGAGCTCTGAAAAGGAAGAAATTATATTCTACTTGAACACCTGAGTTACTCTGCAGCTCTGCTACCCTTCTCTGAAAATACCCAGAAGGCAGTTTCTATGCTGTCTTAAAGTGATTGACTCCTTGCAGGGAACTGAATAGGCCTCCATAAATGCCCTAGGTGTGCCCATTTTCTCCCAGGGAAGGTTATGGGGGGACCTTCAGGACTGGCTACTGTTTATCTCATATGCTCTAGCTTTCCTTCGCTCTCAGGTGCATCCTGTTTGCAAGGGAGCTACCTTCCTAGGAAGAGCGGAGTGTCTACTAGTTCCTTTCTTTCATCAGTCCAAACAGTGCACACAAAAATAATGCATGCCTTTGAAGAGATAGTCTTCAGAGGCGGAAACTGACATTACAACTCTCTATGGGGGTTGATCCTCCAGGCAGAGCCAGGCTAGGGCAGTCTGTGCTGGCTCCGGCCACCCACAGCTCTGTCACTTGGGGAACTTTGGAGCTGTGGTTGATCGCTCCTTAGTGACACAGGCTCCCCTGCTGCTGTGACTTTAAACTTCAGCAGTATGAAAACAGAAACCCTGATCCACTTAGCTATATTGTCAGAGTATATTTTTTCTTTCTTTCTTTCTTTCTTTCTTTCTTTCTTTCTTTCTTTCTTTCTTTCTTTCTTTCTTTCTTTCTTTTTCTTTCTTTCTTTCTTTCTTTCCTTCCTTCTTTCTTTCTTTCTTTCTTTCTTTCTTTCTTTCTTTCTTTCTTTCTTCTTTCTTTCTTTCTTTCTTTCTTAAGATTTTATTTATTCACTTGAGAGGCAGAGAGAACACAAGCAGAGGGAGAGGCAGAGGGAGAGGGAGAAGCAGACTCCCAGTTGAGCAGGGAGTCTGACCTGGAGCTCAAGCCTAGAACCTGGAGATCATGACCTTAGCCAAAGGCAGATGCTTAACCATCTGAGCCACCTAGGCACCCCTAAGTGTGTTTTTCTTTTAGATTTTTATCTAAAATTTTGTTTTATTAAAATATTGTTCCTTAAGGCAGTTTTCATTTGACTTTGGTTGATTGAGGAATGAAACAAGGTCGAAGGAATAGATTAAATACAAACCTATATGTCTTCATTTCTGTATTTGGTTATTACAAAGTGTAGAGGAGTTGAGTCATGAGAAAAGCTCACATGTTTGGAAAATTATTTAGGGGGAACATGCTGCAGTAATTGCGTGGTTATCACATTTTATCAGGGCTTCTTGTGTGGGTAAAATTATATGTATAAAATTAAATATGCATTTTCCTTCTTTTCCTTATCCCAATAATAAGTAACAAGTTCTCTTTGAATGAGATGTTCCAGGCAATTCACCCTCACTAGATCATGTAGTGATGGCTATTCACTCATCTGTCTTTCATGGACTCAAAAAAAATATCTACTGAGCACCATGTTCCAGGCATGTAGTAGGTAATGGACCTGCAGAGGTTAACAAAGTCTAATCCCAGCCCTTGAAGAGTGGGAGTGAGGAGAAGAGTATTCCAGGAATGATCATGAACATTGTGACTATCTCATTACAGCCAAGTGGTGAGACATGTAAGCAATATACCAGCTTGCATGAAATGCTATCTGTGTCCACGAACCAAAGATTTTGGTTCTGGACAACTTGTACATAAGGTTCAGAGGTCAGATCTGAATCCATGTCATAACCCCACCCCCCAGTTTATGGGGATGCCACGACAAACCATTTTGACTATTCTACAAGGTATTTTTAGAGCACACAAAAGAAAATGTTGTAGGTGTTAGGGAGCAAAGAGTGTCAGGACAGTTCCTCTAAAATATCATTGTCAGAAAAATAATCCAGGTGACCATGATGTATGGCCAGAATGATCCTAGTTGGTGTTTTTGTTGCTGCCTTTGGACATGTTCCTTAATTTTGCCCCCTGATCCTCTCTAGTGCCTGCCCCTTCCAGCCACGGTGCCTCCCTTACTTTCTGATTACATGCTTGCTTCTTCCATTCCTATGCTTTCTTCTAATGCCACGTTCCAAATTTGAAAATCCGTTTTTAAAATTTATCTCACTATCTCCCGCCTTTTAGATTTCAGAGTCTTTCCCCACAAACACTTCCTTCTTACCCTCCGTCCCCTGACTTGAACAGGGAGTGAGGAGCACTGAGCTTTAACGCTAGTTCTGCCACCGTCTGGCTGTGGGACAGCTCTGGACAACTTCCTAACCATGTGGGGTCTCATTAGCCTCATCTGTCATGCAGAGGAGACCTGAGTCACTGGTCTCCAGGCTCCTTTCTGGTTCTCTGATCTCATGGTTGTATGAATCTTCCCGGAAGAGTAAAGTCCCAGAAACTTTGTTAATGTTTTTACAGTCATTCTTTGACATTTCCTAAACGCACCTTCCTCTCGTTCTTGGGGTAAGACTTACAAACACAGAGCTCTTGGGACCTCTGTGGCCCTTCATCTTTTGGGGCTGTTTGCTCCCTAGAGCTGAGAAAGAGAAAGGAGGGGCTTCCTAGATATTTGTAGATACATGAAAATATTCAGTGCTGAAACCCACGCTTTTTTCACTGTTCTACTGACTGCTATTCTCCCTGGTGTTTTTATCTGTCCAGAAATACAGGCCCTCATGCACACCAGGAACCATTTACAGATGCAGCCATCTCTCTCACAGTACATTTGAGTAGAAGATTTAAATCTCAGACTGCCTGAGTTCCTTTCAATCCAGACGAGTTGTTTAACTTCCCATCTCTGATTCATCCTGCGTCTCAGGTCTCGTTAAACCAAAGCACCACCTAAGCCTGGGCTCCTCTGAGGCTCCAGCTAATCTCTTGGATGTATATGGTAACCCGAGGCAGAATCTTTCCTTCGCTTTGAAAATGTTTTCTGTATACCTGGATGTTGATTTTTTAAACCCAAGGTCTCCTGAGGTCCTTCCTGCTGACTGATTTCTCTTCTACAACTTCTGTATGCCCTTCTATTTCATATTCAGGCCACGATTCTCAAGGCCTTCATTTTTCTGCATGACCCTGACAGACCTAATTCCAACTTTAGTCTTGATGGATGCATAGACAGGCCTGTAACTGAGGCCAGAACCCCAGACTATCTAGGAAATGTGAGCCAGACCTCGATGTGGAAACACCTGGCATAAACTGAGTCCCAGGCAGGCTCAGGCATTCTGATATAGTTCCCGAAGATCCATCTCAGGCATCATTCTCTTGCCCCCAGTCTGCTGTTACGTCCTCCTCTTCTGTAAGGTTTATTATCTATGTAATAGATTGTACTTCTCCAACCAATATCGAAGTTCAGCCCCTAACTATTAAGCTACAGTTTGGCCAGGCCTCATATACATCTACGACAGTTTACAAGAAAACAAAAGACATCTCAGGCTTCCAGTATTTTTCCAAGATCTTAGGAGGGTTATAGATAGAGTGACCACACCTTCTAGTTAACTGGGGACAGTCTCAGTTCATGCCTGTTCTCCTATTGTCTTTATGAACAGGGCCCCTTCTCATTCTCTAAAGTGTCCCAGTTTAGATAATAAAGGATATAAGCCACTTAGTTTTGGCATCGTGTAGGTGTGCTGTAGAGGTGTGGCTAAAATCCTACCCCTTGTCTCTGCATGCTGCTTCAAGTGACCCACTGAATTACATATGGAACTTAACAAATCACATAGCCACTCATATTTCTAGAGCACATTTGGCTTGTGATAGAAAGAAAACTAGTGAAATGGGCCTTGCTAAATTTCTGTTATGCCTTGTGGAGCAGGGGGGAAAGTTGAAATTGTTAATGGTACAGAATTGGTTAAAAATAATAACCCATTCAGTTGAACCTGTTCATAAGAAGATTAGAAAGGAATCTTCCTGAGATAATACAAACGTGACCTGCTGTCTTCCTCACCTCCCCTCGCAACCTTACACATGCTCACGCACAAACATGAGCGGGTTGTCGATGGGTGCTTATATAGGCTGAAAGGAGCTCTTCATGAATCGTGTTCAATCAAGGAGCTACACATTTATGATCCACTCTTAGCATATTTCTACAGGATGCTGAAGTTAGGAACCAGTTCCATCTTTGTCAGAAAAGCAAGCAATTCAGTTGAAAAGACAAATTTACAACTTTGTTTCAACAAGGATAAATCGAATATTTGAGAGAGTACAGACTCTGCTTACCTATGACGTAGTTGAGATATTGTGAGCAGCATAGTCGTCTTCCGGAAAAAGGACGGCTTTCTGGTAACGGCCCACGTTTCATTTTCAAGAATTCTGGGACACACCAATGTCAAGAGAGATACGGCTATGTACTGAGTTGGAAAAAGCACTGCTGTCTAATATTAATAATAATATTGATAATAGCTAAAGTGGCTTGAGTTTCCTGAACACAGACATCACACTAAACACTCATGTGCAGCACTTCGTTCAGTCCATGGCAACCCCGCATCAGGTACGCTAGAGAGACATTGTTCATATTTGATCATATTTGTGGGAGGTCTCGATCGACCTATCAGTGAAAGTAGTAATAATTTTTTTCATGGATTTTCCAATGATATATCCTAATGATTCTCTGCTTCAGTGCCGGGAAGTATTCTCATGAGTGTGGATTACTGTATGTGGAGATTATAAACTGTTTGTAGTAGTCAAAAGGTAGGTAAATGGAGTGATAATAATTAAGATAGAGTAAAGGTTTTCCCTATACACACCATTAGATGATAATAGAGGGGTTGCTAGTTAAAAATGTTGTGAATCTGAATGTGAGGACTAGAAATATTAATCAGAGGAAAATTGTATGTAGTATTAAGTGAGAATTATATGTCAAGGCAGAAAACCAGAGTTTAAGGAGGTGGGTGGGTATTACTGGAAACCCTCAGAAAAATCCCCTACATGGGTCTGAGGCTGTCTTGACACTGCTGTCTCTGATTTTTCCTTTTCTAAAGGAACAAATCTGGTTCAACAAGCTGTGTCTTTTATCTGTTGTTAAACAAGGTATGCCATATTTTTTCAAGAGCAAAGCAAAGCAAAACAAAACCAATCTTCCTTTACTACCTGAGGGAGATGAACAAATAATTTCTGCAAATCTATTGAAAATTTGTTTGTAAATCTTGCTTGCCTGGAATGTATATATATATAAATTATATACATAAAATCTAATGGACTCATAATCTAAACAAACTTATATTATTATATGCACCCTGAAGGAATATGAAGGACAAATAAAATCTGGGACCATTTCTCCTGGAAGTTCAAAAGAATGCTTTTAGGTCACGGTGACCCTAATAGAAGAAAGGATGTCTGCATAGTGAAGGCACATTCTTTTATTAAGCATTCTTGATAGTAAAGGTTTAATAAAATATGTTGAAAAACAAAGAAAACAAGCCTACTTTACTTTAAAATGTATGATGCTGTTTTAAAATGGGGTCAGGGATTGAATCCACCATCTTAATTTCCCGTCCTTCCCTACGATTAAGTGGGCCTCAAATGTTTGATTGGGGCTCCTGTAAGTACAAAGCACGTGTAACATGTTTACTTTTTAGAGGAAAATCAGTTTATAGCTAAATAAACCATTCTGGCATTAGCCTATACATAAGTCATGTTTGTGTAGCTTATATGGTTATGAAGTAGTTAAATAAACTAATAATATATGGAACGTGAGAAATGGAATTGATGAGTTGGGAAAGGAAAAGGATTCTATGTGAGGCAGAATTTTCAGAAAAGAGAACCTTTTTCATATTGAAGCAAATCTAGAAGCTTTGCTTTCCCTTTTTGAAAGTAAACATTAAAATAAATACTCTTCTTGCCACGAATAATAATGGCACAGAGAGAAATACAGTCATGGAAAAATTAAGTTAATCTGGACTAATAAACTGCAGATAGCATTTGCAGAATATATTAAGCATGAACAATCCTTAGATTCTAGCATTTCATGCTTCTGTGCAGTGGCCGGAACACAGAAATTTTCTCAAAACGGTTTCTCAAAGCTCTATTCTCAAGGTGTGACTTTTCAACAACTTACAAACAGAAAGAACTTTGAATTCCCTGCAATTGAAAGTTATCCTCCAACAGAGTCTTCATAAGAGATAAATGGTATAAAAAACAGGATAGAATAAGAAGTACTATTAAAAAGCCCGGATGAAATGGAGGATACACAGACCTCAGAAGAAATAAATGATAAAGAAAGAAGAGAGAATCTAAAATACTATAAAAACACAAAATAAAATGGTGGATCCAAAGGGGACATGAGATAAAGTAGCCAATAGGTACAAACTTAGAGAAAATCCAGAAGTCGCGGTTAATAGTTAAGACTTTAAGTAGCCATGATTGATAAGTTAAAGAAAGTTGAGATAAATATGGAGAAAATGGATGAAAGGATAGAGTCTATACTTTAGAGTCTGTGAAAAAGAATCAAGCATTCTAGAAATGCAAACATTGAAACTATGAAATCTTTTGATGAATTTAAGAGCAGGTTGAACACCCAAGACTCTAAATGGGTCAGTAGAGAGTATTTAGGAGGCCCGGGCAGCAAACAAGAGTGGAAGAAACCAAATGCGACATATAAGAGATATGATACAGGATTAAGATATCTAACATCCACACACCTGGAGTCCCCAAAAGCAGAAGAAAGGCACTGGGACAAAAGAACTATCTGAGGAAGTAATGGCCCCAAAACTTTTCAAATCTGGTGAAAAAATAACCCACAGATTCAAGAAATTAAGTGGATTCTAAACAAGATAGATACCAAGAAAACTTCAAGTCTTACTATTCTAAAACTAGTAAGAGAAAATCCTTAAAACGGAGGGAAAAAACCACAGTACCTTCACGGAAATACCTCTTAAAAACTATATGCTAAAGGTTACTGTTACAGACCTGAGTGAGAAAAACAACACAAAACCTTCTAACCTAAAACTCTATACAGATTGAAAATACCCTCAAAAGATGAACAAATAAAGACTTTCATATAACCAAAGCTGAGAGAATGGTTGCTAGTAGACCTATAATAGAAGAAATACTAAAGGTCGTTTTTCATGTCAAAGGTAATGGCCCCAGATGAAAAAACAGAAGCACAAGAAAAGAAATTCAAGAGTTTATAACTTACGCAGAAGGAAAAAAATGTGACAATAGCAAAAATAATAGTAAGAGGATAAGTGGCATTAAGTTACTATAATCTCCTCTTGGTACTTAGGACTTTTACTACTTTTATGTAGTCATGATTGTATTTTGTATTTCTAAGTAATCTCTAAAATAGTGATGCAAAAATGTATAACAAAAATCGTTAATAATAAAGCATAATAACAAAATGTAATTTATTAATGCAGAAAGAAGTAGTATCCTTAGTCAGTAAGGAATAGAAGGATATGACTCTGCTTTTTTTCTACTTTTGTTTTTAAATGCAAGGTTGAACTATTTGAACTAAGAGCTTTTACACTAGGTTTTTTATGTTATTTTAATATGGTCTTAGAAACAACATGTACCTTTTAGTCCCCGTTTTCTTTCCCACTCCATATCTATATGTCCACAGCTTGGGACTACATTTCTCTATTAGGCTATTTATTTTTATTTATTTACTTTTATTTATTTTTAAATAAGACTTATCTATTTATTAGAGAGAGGGCAAGCAGGGGGAGGGGTAAAGGGAGAGGGAGACAGGCAGACTCCCCACGGAGCGTGGACCCTGATGTGGTCAGATCGCGATCACGACAGGAGATCACAACCCCGAGTACGACCTGAGCCAAAATCAAGAGTCCGACGCTCAACTGACTGAGCCACCCAGACGCCCCTCCATTTGTCAATTTAAATTACACCCTGGTGTGTATTAGATTCCACCATCTTCTCCATTCACTTGACATTTTATGTAATAGAAAGTTTGCAACACCAAGGCACGGAGCGTGCAGCACACCCAGTAGCCAGGGACCAGCTCATAAAGAATTGGACCAGCACAAAGATCATTACATTTTTAAACACAAGGATGCTCTGTCTGGCTATTAGCTATCGGTGGAGGGTGTGACCCTACTCTTACAAGGCATTAAAGTGGACTTGAGACAAAAAGCAATTTGATCAAGGTGTCATCAGAAGGCAGTAAAGGGATTTAGATTCAAGAAACCCAAATTTTCACTTCTCACCCTCAGCCTATCGTTTTATTCATTTCCAGTTTGTAAATGTACTGATTTTCAAATTGCAGCACAAGCCCTGGGAGTGTAGCCGTCTCTTTTCTGGTTTCTAACACCAATTTTCCTCATTCCTTCTGTACCGGCGAGGCTTCCAAGACTCACCCAATGCTTGGAGTGATTTATAGAGCATTTAGAAATAGACATTCTCAAGTTTTGCCTTAAACCTGATTGCATTGTAATCTGTGTGGGTGGGGCTCAGGAAATTTTTGTTTTAAGATATGGAGATCACTCTTCCTGGCCGCTCTGGTTTTATTTGTTTGTTTGTTTTGTTTTTAAGTACAAACAAACAAAAATCTCTACCTACCGACAACGTACCTGAGAAGTACAAACTCTATTCTGTGAAGCACGGAGAAGAGAACAGTGCTGAGAATGCCGTGGATTTCCCCCGAAAGAGCTGACCCACAGAGTCATGGTCGGGTGAATCTTTACTAAGCATGTCTGCTTGAGTGTTATTAATGCAACTGCATTGTTCTACAGATACGTGGCTCACATAGATTTCTAAGTAACTGGGGTTTTCTAAGAATTATTATTCTTGCACCCATTTTCCAATTTGCTAGAAGATTTCATGTGTTGAGAGGAAGGCACAAGAGCCAATGTTCCTCTTCGGTTACATTGTCTTGGCTTTTGAATAGGTTAATGAGCCCCAGAATTTATCTTTATTTAGGCGTTAGTGCTCACATTCATATCCTACTTGAATGTTTCTTCCAAAAATTAAGTTTTGAGGGAATGACTTATTCCATAGAGCAAAAATCGGAAAGAGACAGAATCGCTGTTTTGTTACTAAGAAAGAGCGTCAGGGAAAGAGGAGGCCAAGGCGTGAGTTTGAGAATGAAAACCGGCTCCCTCAGAGTCATGGCTTCCTCTCCCAGGCAACTCCTCAAGCAGCTTCCCGCAGGTGAGGACGGTCTCTTGAGCAGAACAGCAGCCCCGGGGAGCTCTGACAGAAGCAAAGAAAAGGCATGAACTGGGCTGTCAAGAGCGTCCCACTAAAGGTTAAGGCACTGCACCTTCTCTCTTGCTGAAAAACCCACTTGTGGATTAAGACTGCCAACTATTTTTTACCCTTACTTTCCAGCAGTAAAGGCAATTCGCCAACATTTAACCACAGACCAAGCCTGAAAAAACTTAGCTCTGACCCAACCAGGTGCTGGAGTTGCAGATGATCCTTAAAATTAACCGCTCCAGTCCTCTTGAAGGGCTGACCTGCCACTGTGCAGCAATGGCGCCACCTACAGAACAATGTGTGAAAAAAATGGCAGGTGCCTCGGAGATAGAGGTCAGATTTGGTGGAAAGAGGAAAAATATAAGCTTTTTAAAACTATAGCATTTTACAGTGGATTTACTGTACACACTTGGTAAGTTTAGGCTATCTTTACATTTAAAGGACAGCTCTGCATTTTTTTCAGTATCAACAGACTGTTTTACTTAAGTGTGTGAAAAAGGAGGACACCTGGGTGGCTCAGTCAGTTAAGAGTCTGCCTTAGGCTCAGGTCATGATCCCAGGGCCCTGGGATCCAGTCCTGCATCAGGCTTCCAGCTCAGCGGGGAGCCTGCTTCTCCCTCTGCCTGCCGCTCCCCCTGCTTGTGCTCTCTCTCTAACTAATAAATAAAAGGAAAATTAAAAAATAAAAATGTGAAAAAGGAAAAGATAAAAAATAAAATAGAGAAAAATAATAAATTCGGAAAGAACAAATCAAAATCCATGTAGTGTGTGAATCATGACAAACAAGATGGGGTCTTGAAGCCAATCATTGCAGGGGTAGTCTCTTGATTCCTCATCTTGCAGATTGCTGCAGAGAAAGTGGTTTTTAGTCAGGTCAGTTACACTCCATGAGAGTAATTCCTGCAAAGGCAGTCTAGAGCTTGCTCCTCCAGCCCTTCCAAAGGTATTAAGAGTCACAGCAGAACTGCTATTTAACCTCTTTTGACATAAATTGACTAAAGGATGTTCCATTGCCTTCAACCAAACCCTAACTCTATATGCTGACATGTGGTGAAGTAGGTTAGTGTTGGAAGAGAGTCAAGGGGGCCGCTGCTGCAGCTGCCACAGAAAACCAGGTGCTCCCACGGCTGTGTTTTTCCACAGAGCAGCAGAGGTGGGGAATTTTCCTCAGTTCCACTTAGGCACTTAAATAATTAGGAGTGGCAGTTACGAAGGTAGATACATGAGTGTAATAGGTGTGTCTCCTGCATCCCAAGCTGATGGGAGATCACAGGGAAACCTGACCTCTAAAGGCATCTAGGAAATGTAGTCCTTATCTCGCAGACTGTAGTGTGCAGTGAGGTCCACCTCCTGCAGGTGGGAATGGAGGGAGTGAGCCAGTCTTCAGTATCAGCCTCCCAGGATTACGGCCTGGAAGTTTTTTCTGTGGCTCACCAAACTCTTCTTTGAGAAATTATAAGCTTGATATAACCATTACTTTTTTCTAGGGCATATTAAAATAAATACATGACATTTCAGTTTCAAAATGTTCAACTGAATGCCACCAAAAATTCATCTTGTGTGCCACTGCGGTGCATGAGGAGGTGCAGGCTTGAGACTGAGGTCCGGTCCTGCTCTACCTCCATTAACCTCAGCGACCTTTGGCCTCTGCTTTCCCAGGAGCATTCGGTCATAACACGTGTAAATGGTTGCCAGATCAATCACCCAGTGGCTCCAAAAATGATAAACTATGAGATTTTTTTCTAATTTTTCAAAGTTTCTAGTATAGTAACTGATCTCTCTGGAAATCTGAAATATTTGAGTATATGCTATTTGACAATTATTTTCAGTGGGGTAGGCTGAGATGTCACTCAGTAAGAAAACATGGAGCATAGTTTATAATAAAGCCAACATTGGTGTCAGCAGAAAAAAAGTCTAAAATCACTTTCATTTTTCTGAGTTCAATGCTTATGATTTATGTACCTCTCTCTCTCTCTCTCTCTCTATATATATATATATATATATACATATATATACATATATATATAATACTCCAATAAAAAGTTTATAATCGAAAAAGAGAAGCGCTAAGAGATTTCATTCAATTAAACTTGGACATAGGTAGATGAAGAAAAATAAGACACTTTCTATGGAAAGAATATGTAGTGAACTCCAATTAGGTATTCTGGTAGAATGAAGATAGCAAGAAAAAGGCATACAACTGTATTCTGGGAATCTCAATACAGAGTATTGTTTTTGATATCCAAGAGTCTACTATTTTGTACCATAATACAAATGGATTTAAGTCAAATTACTCTTCATTCAGAGTTCTCACCTGGCTATTTTTCCCACTGATTTGAGTGAAGATTATGTTTTGTTTTGTTTTGTTTTGTTTTGTTTTAATTATGACCCCCTCATATCATGTAATTTGTTTCTTCTCCTATGGCTTCGAGTAAATATTTGTTGCCATAGCATTATAGTTTCAGACATTTTAAGTGTAGATGTTCTTTCAAATACATGGAAAACATAAGTACTTTTTATCTCAGAAATATGTAATGGTGTTGTAGAGAGGAAATTGAAGTAAACATGAACTCAGAGAACGAAAATGCCAATGCCAGCAGCTAGGCAAACATGAGTTATGTGAAAAAGAGTACAATAGAAAGTTTCTAAAAGTATATAAAAGCTGAAAGGAGCAAAGAACACATTTAAAAAGATACCACTGGAGACAGAGACTATATCTATAGAAAAAATTACTCTTAAACTTTGTTTATATTTCTAAGTGGCTAAAGTTATAAATAAATTATAATAAAAGCATTAGGAAACCTGTGTGCATCCCAACAGTATCACCTTGCAAATTGATAAAACTAGTGTGGGCAAAACTCTGGATCCTACTGGTAAAGAGAGTCACAGAAACATCTCACTTTTCTGTGACAGCTAATGCAGAGCTCCCAGGGCTGACTTCCTCATTCCCCAGTGTAAAACAGCAGATCACAGATTGTCCATTCTCATGGAATGGACAGTGGCAGAAAGCTAGCAGGAGCTAGCTTCCCAGTTCCCCACCTGTCAATGTTGGGTAATTAAACAACAACAACGAAAAAGGCTTGATTTGTTTAAATACATGAGGCTAGCGTCTATGTGTGTTCTGCTGTCAGTAATTGAACCCTAATAGATGCAGGATGACAGAGCAATAAAAGATTAAGAACAGAAAATATGAATGATTTTAAAGTTTTAAGGAAGAATTGTGGCCCATTTTCAGAAAATTTAGGATAAAATCAAGAACCATGTGTTTTCTCATTTTAGTGGACTCTTGCCTAATTCTGGGAAACTGAAGAAAATATTACTAAATTTTGTTCTATGTGCCTATGTAGTAGAATGGAAGGTGGGATATTACTGTGAATTTACAGAAATAGAAAGGATCATAAGAGAATACTATAAAAATTATACACCAAAAAATTCAATAACTGAGATGAAACTTAAAAATTCTAAGACCTGGGGCGCCTGGGTGGCTCAGTTGTTTAAGCCTCTGACTCTTGATTTTGGCTCAGGTCATGATTTCAGGGTTGTGAGGTTGAACCCCATGTCAGGCTCTGAACTGAACATGGAGCCTGCTGAAGATTCTCTCTTTTCTTCTCCCTATACCGCTCCTCCCCTTACTTGTGCTCGCTTTCTCTCTCTCAAAAAACAAAACAAAACAAAACAAAAACAAAAAAACCAACTCCTAGAAAGACAGTCCTACTGAAACTGATCCAAGAAGAAATTTAAAATCTGAATAAACCAATAATAAATGAAGAGATTAAATTAGTGATCAAAAACAAAAAAGAAATCCCACAAAAAAAACAAAAAAAAAAACCAGGCCCAGATGGCTTTATGGGTGAGTTCTACTAAATGTTTAAGGAGAGATTAACATACACACAAACTCTTCCAAAAACAAAACAAAACAAAACACAGAAAAATGGGAACAAGTTGCCAATGCATTATACAAGGTCAGTATGACCCTGACACCAAACCAGATAAAATAATCACAAGAAAAAAAAATCATACACCAATATCCATTATGAATAATAATGCAAAAATCTTCAACAAAATACTAGCAAACCAAATTTAGTGACGTACAAGAATTATGTACCTATGACCTATTATCCCAGGTATGGAATGTTCATTCAACATATGAAAATTAATAAATACAATACCTCATGTTAGTGGAATAAAGGACAAAAACCATATGAACATCTCAATAGATATTACATGATAAAAAGGAATTTATCCAACCTGATAAAGGGCGCTTATGAAAATCCCACAACTAATATCATACTTTATGGAGAAATACTGATAACTGTCCCCCAAATCAGGAATGATGCAGGATATCTATTCTATTTCTTTTTTTTTTTTAAAGATTTTATTTATTTATTCGATAGAGATAGAGACAGCCAGCGAGAGAGGGAACACAAGCAGGGGGAGTGGGAGAGGAAGAAGCAGGCTCCCAGCAGAGGAGCCTGATGTGGGGCTCGATCCCACAACGCCGGGATCATGCCTGAGCCGAAGGCAGACGCTTAACCGCTGTGCCACCCAGGCGCCCCTATTCTCACTATTTCTATTCAACATTGTTCTAGAGGTTCTAGTCAGGGCATGAGGGAAAGAAAAAAGAAATAAAAGGCATCCACACTGGAAAGGAAAAAGCAAAATTACTTCTATTCACAGAAGACATGATCTTATATATAGAAAAGCTTAGGAATCCACAATAAAACAATCAGAATGAATAAATAAGTTCAACAAAATTGCTGGGTACATGTTCAATATACAAAAATCGGTTGTATTTCTACACAGTGGAAATGAGCAACCAGAAAAGGAAATTTTTTAAAAATTTCATTTATAATTATATCAAAAAGAATAAAACTTAGGAATAGATTTAGTAAAAGTACAAGACTTGTACACAAAAACTGTAAAACATTGTTGAAATAAATTAAGGAAGACAAATTAATAGAAAGACATCTCATGTTCATTGCCTGAAAGATTTAATATTGTTGAGGTTGCAATACTCCCCAAATTGATGTATAGATTCAGTGCAATCTCCACCAAAATTTGAACTGCTTTTTTTTGCAGAAATTTAAAAAAATTAAATTTATATGCAAATGTAAGGGAACAAGCATACCCAAAATAATATTGAAAAGAAAGTACAAACTTGGAGTACTCATGCTTCCAGATGTTAAAATTTATTTTAAAGTTACATTAATCAAGACAGTGTGGTACTGGCATAAAAACTGACATATACATCAATAGAATAAAATCGAGGGTCCAGAAATAAATCTAAACATCCTTGGTCAGTTGGTTTTTGACAAAGGTGCTAAAACCATTTAATGAAGGAATGAATAGTCTTTCAATAAATGGCACTGGGACAATTGGATATCCATATGCAAAAGAATGAATTTGGACTTCTACCTCAAAATGGATGAAAGTTCTAAATGTAGTAGCTAAAACTCTTAGAAGAAAATATACATCTAAATCTTTGTTACCTTGGATTAAGCATGTTTTTCAGATATGACATGAAACACAAGCAACTGAAGAAAACACAGGTAAATTGGAGTTCATCAGCATTTACATTTTTTGTCTATCAAAGGACACTGTTAAGAAAGTGAAAAGATAATCCACAAAATAGGTGAGAATATTTGCAAATCATAAATCTAATAAGGAGCTAGTTTCAAATACATAAAGAACTCTTTCAACTGAACAATAAAAACCTAAATAACCCAATTAAAAAATTGACAAAGGATTTGAATCTACATTTCTCTAAAAATGGAACAATAAGCACAGGAAAAGATACACACCATTAGAAAAATGCAAATTGAAATCACAATGAAATATCACTTCACGCTCACTAGGACATCTATGATAAAAAAAAATTGGAGAATATCAAGTGTGGTGAGATTGTGGTGAAATTTGAAACCTTAAACATTGCTGTTGGGAAGGAAAAATGTGTAATTACTGTGAAAAACAGTTTCACAGTTCCTCAGAAAGTTAAACATAGGGTTACCTTATGACCCCACAATTCCATCCTAGGTGTATATCCAGCAGAATTGAAAATATACGTTCAAACAAAAACTCATACATGAATGTTTATAGCAGCATTATTCATAAGAGGCAAGGGCAGAAAAAATGTTCATCAACAGATGAATTGATAAGTGGTATATCCATTCAATGGAATATTATTCATCCATAAAAAGGAATGGACTACTGGTACATATGACAAAATAACAAACATTACAGTAGTCCCTCCTTGTCTGCAGCTTTGCTTCCCACGGTTTCAGTGAACTGTGGTCAACAGAGGTCTGGCAGCAGATGATCCTCCTTCCGAAGGTCATTAGTAGTCCAACACTTCACAGTGCCTGGGTCATCTGCCTCACTTCCTCTCATCACAGAGGTATTTCATAATCTCGCGTCACCACAAGAAGAAGGCTGAGTACAGTACAATGAGACGTTTTGGGAGAGACCGCATTCACATAACTTTTATTCCAGTATATTGTTACAATTGTTCTAGTTTGGTATTTGTTATTGTTGTTAAGAGTAGGCTGAATAGGCAAATAGGTGCCAAAATAGGGAAACCCACAGAAACAGAAAGAAGGTGGGTGGTTTCCAGAGGCTAGGAAAGGGCATGGTAGAGAGTGACTACTAATGAATACAAGGTTTTGACTTGGTGTAATGAAAATATTCTAAGATTAGACACTGGCGATGGTTGCACAATTTTGTGAATATACGAGAAACTATTGAATTTCATACTTTTAAATGGTAAATTTTATGCTAAAATGAAGTGAAGTGCCTTGCAAAAAAAAATCTAGGTGTCTTAGAGCAAAGGCAATTTTTTTTTTGCTACGCATTAATAAAAAAGAATTATTTTACTGTTATGAAAATGAACCAAATCTAATTCTCTACACACCTCGTTAAAGAATTTCTTCCCCTTCTCAGCCAGAAAGAAGTTATGTATGTCAAGTGTTTCAGTTCCCAGAAATAATATCTTGGAATAAGCGAGTTCTTAAAAAAATTTCAGAGGTAGAATGAGCAAGCAAGGAAGCTACTATCAATGGAATGAATAAGTGTTTTCATAGGCATCATGGTGTTGGTACATTTACATAAATGTTTTCTTAACACTTACAACAACATGATATTTTATTACTTATATTTATGTATTATATTACTATAATTATATAATTATTTATATATGTTTATTTATTACATTTGTTATAATCACAGAGAATGCAAGAAAGTCTACACAGTAAGATGTAAGCTAGAAAGAGTTGATCCAAGAAGTCCCAATTGGAAGAGTGTCAGTCTTAATTTGAAGATCAAACAATCATGCATAAACCATAAGGGGAAAATACTTCAGAAAAATCTTGAACAGAATAACAGAAAAATAACTGAAATTACTAGAAGATAAACACACACACACACACAGACACACACACAACACAACACAACACAACACAACACAACACAACACATCCAGAGAAATTTTCAGGGCATAGAAGCTCAATATTCCACAAATCATCTTTTGACTAAAAAGCATTAAATTCTTTTAGAAAATATGTCTGGTCATTTAAGGCCTTTTTCCTTTCAATTTATGGTCAGTTCTATCACAGCTTATTCCTGAGTCCTACTCACCACCACCTCCAGCATAGTCCTCCTCCTCTGATTCCAAAACAGCTGATTTCTCTGTAGTAGGTGTATGGTTCTCTTCAACTTGCCCATTTTACCTGAAATTTTTCTCCCTTTCTTATACCAGGGCAGGCTATAAGCTCCCAGAGTGAGCATTTGTTTTGTGTTGCATGCCTAACGTTTTAACCAGTATAGGCACTTAATAAATACATACTAAATTAATGAATATATATAAAGAACAACTTCACTGTTTTGGTAAAGTGATACAAATTCCAACATCAAGCACAATTGTAATTTAAATCTACTTGCATTCTAATACCAAATATAAATGGCTTTAAATATTTATTATACTTACCATTGTATTTTTTCCAGAAGTGAGGCAATAAAAATATATATAACATGAGAAAAGTAGTACTTCAATTTTAGTGGGCAAAATAAGAATATCTACTTTTGTTTTAAGTCTTGAATTTTACACTCTCAATGATCTGTAAAAATAAGGAAATCATCAGATAAAAAACCCAAAACAGCTATTGGAAATAAAAAATTTCTTGAATTATTCCAATTTAAGTTATTCATTTACCTAGATTCTTTTATTTTTATTATGAAGCCCAACTCTCTATTTTTTTTAACAAAAGAAAGTTTATAGTATGCCTCTTTTATTTTCATTTAATTATGTGTCTACTTTTTTATTGTTATGGTTTGTTTGTTTGTTTGTTTGTTTGTTTGTTTGTTTTAGAAAATCATGTTCCTGGAAAAACTTAGTTCTAATTGAGTAGGCATTTAAATTAAATCTACACAATAAGGTACACATTCCCGTAACCATAAATATAAATACATTTAATATTTGCAGATGGAGTACCAGTGACTCAATGTTTAAACTAGTTTCTTGCCAACCTAGCGAAATAGAGACTCTGTAGTTAAGAGTTAATTTTATTAATTTTGTTTTATTTAAAACAAATAAATTAATATGATATTCTTTAGCTGGTTCTCTCCCCCAGTAAATAGTAACTTCTTGGATGTGATTCAACCATATAATCTTATCCTATTCCTCTTGTGACACAAGCATGTACTGATGAAAGACCAGCTAAGGATGAGGATGTCATCCATAACCATGGAAACACAAAACTTTAATCAGTTCTTGGGCAATCTTAAGAGCTAACATTTCTCCTACAGAATGTTGAAAGCCTCAGTGAGATTCCAGTCTCAGAGGACCTTATTACCAGCAAGGTAAGAACTTCAAAAGAGAAAAACACTGTCTTCCTTTTCCACCCAAGGAAGTGATGAGGAAGAGGTCGTGTCCAGAGGCTCAGCCACACCAAATTTTCAACAAGAGCGATGATATCAGACAACACAAAATCTCATCTACTCACAGAAATCTACCCTACCAATGTTCTCTGTGCCACATTGCATACTTCCCACCCTCCTCCTGTAGCAACCCCTATTATTTGTGTCTGATGACAGAGGGAGAACCTTTCATATCTACTCAAAGAAAATCAGTTCTTTTCCTCCTTACTGTTTTCTCCTTTCTCATTATTTTTTTCTGTTATTAAAAATAGAACAGCTGTTATATTTTCAAGAAAATACCTCTTATTTTAGTGTTCCTTTTGTGTTCACCTTCTCTGTTGATCTGAATTCCCTAGACAACCCCATTGACTCTTTGGCATCATTAGAAAATTTTATTAGACCATGCCACTTGGATTGACCACCAACCAGTGCAATCTAACTTTAATCTGGCCTACCTGCTCACTCTGAAACACTTTCAATCATCCCTTATTGACACATTCTCCATAGTTGGCTGTTCTGGACCATTTCCACACAATTTAACCCTCCAAGCACTATTCCTTTACTCACAGTAGATGTCTTTGCTTTAAAACAAATCTTATTAGATTTTTAATAGGATTCTCCCTCATCACAATCAGGAATCTTTCTTTGCACTACTTCTCTTATCTAGAACATTTTTTCTTCCCCAGACCATTCTAACCCCACAACTTGTCTAAATATTTCAAATTTCAGCTCTTGTTGTCTTACCGTCTCCTTGACTATTTCAGGACCTTCTCTAAATTTCCATAGTAATATTTGTATCTCTTCTTTGACACATATTTTGCTGTCTAGCATTGTCTTTTCTTGTACATATTCTGTCTTCTTGAGTAACAATAAACATAAAGGCAGAAATCATAACATAACTCCAATTACGGTGTCTCAGAGTTCCATTTAAAAAGGCTGCATTTTAAAGTATAAACAATTATTTTACAGGCATAAATATGTAAGTTTTTGCACATTTTATAAATTTTTGCTTTATCATGTTCTCAAAAGTTTTGAAAATGGCTAATTAGTAAAGTTATGTGTATCTGCTTGTTTTCAAGCTGGTGAGTTAGTTTTGGTCAAAGCCCATTCTATGGACTAATAACTAATGAGTAGAGCTATCTTATAAATGCAAGTTTGGCATACAGAAGTCACTCAATAAATATATATTGGACGGATAGATAAATGGGTAGAATAAAAATGTGGTGACTTCATTCTCACTGGAAAAAGGAATTCAGTTGACATTGTGATAAAATGTCCAAGGTTACTTGAGTGGGAGAGGAGTAAACAAGGATAGAATAGTCTAAGTTGGGGCGCTAGCAACTCTGCCCCTTGAGGGACAGACTCTTTATAAACTCACAAAGAGGGCAGCACCTGGATGCAGCCCCTCGTCAGGCCTCCTGCATATTACCAGCCAAGATCTCTAACATTTTGAGAGGGAATAAGAACACACAGAGTAAATTAAGGAGACATCTGAAAAACACAGCTGCTATTAGAGGATGAAGGACGAATAAGCAATCTATGTAGTCATGCAAAATAAATGGAATGAGGAAATCAAAAATCTAAAATAAGCATAACAGGGGCACCTGGGTGGCTTAGTTGAGCATGTAACTCTTGATTTCGGCTCAGGTCATGATCTTAGGGTCATGAGATTGAGCCCCGCATTGGGCTCTGTGCTCAGCACTCAACACTGAGTCTGCTTGAGATTCTCTCTCTCTCTCTTTCTCCCTCTACCCCTCCCCCTGTTCATACACGTTCTCTCTCATAAATAAATAAATAAATAAATAAATAAATAAATAAATAAATAAAATCTTTAAAAATATCCTTTAAGAAATGCTACAGAGCTCACTTATACTTCAATTAAAAAATTTTCTAATCTTAAGGAGGATTCTGGTGATATGAAAAAGAAATTGACAGTTACAATGAAAAATCAAGTGGATATGCTCAGTATGAAAAATATAAAATTTGAAATAAAATATCATAAGCCAGGATCAAAAGGCAGGGTAGACACAGAAAAATAACAAGTTGTTGAGCAAGAATATCACATTAAGAAATTCTCCCAGAAGACATCAAGGAAGTTTAAAGAGATGAAAAATATCATTAATGAAAAAATTGAGTGAAATGGAGAGCAGAAGTAGAAGTGTGAAATCCATAGAATAGAAAGTCTGGAAGAAAAAACAAAAATAAAGAGAGGGAAGGAAGTATTTCCAGAAATAACAACTCGAGCTTTCCAAAAATAAAGATGCGAAACCTCAGACTGAAAGTACTCAGAGTACCAAAGGACAAAAACTACACATCTAAATACACGGAGGTAAAATCCTATAGGATCTACGTCAAAGAGCAAATTCTAAAAGATGCCAAAGAGAAAGAAGATATCTCGGACTGACATCGAAATTCTAAACAGCTACATTGAAATGAAACAAAACATCACAGATTTAGAGGAAGTGAATGAAATGAACTGAGAACTTAGACTTTTATGTCTACCTAACCACCGTTTAAATATGAACACAAAACTAAAGATGGTCAGGCGTTCACGTACTGGATATTTTCTGTTTGTCCACCCAGAATCATTCACCCTGCATCAGTCTGCTCCATGCCTGGATGAAGGAGGCTCCCTTGCCTCTCAACTGTGTTTGGGGAATGGAGACCACTTGCAGATCACAGGGAGCATGAGTCAGGTTAGTGCATTTGTGCTCATGGCACCTGCTATGAGGAGGAGCATGGCTGGCTTACACCTCCACCCACGGTCACAGCTACAATAGGTGACTCCCTACACACAGCACTTTCACTGTCTCTCGATTTCTTCTTTTTCTCCTCCGGTTCTTCCTCTTCTTCCTCCTTCTCATCCTCCTCCATCTTTTTGTCTGCCCTTGAGGCCTAGGGATGGGAACACTGCCTTGCTATAATTAGCACCTGGTACTGCATCAACCCTTCTGTTTTTCTGTACCCTGCTCACTCCTTTGTAAATTGTCCCTTTATTAATGTCACCTCAAATTACTCAGTTGGAATGTGCCATCTGTCTCTAGACAACGCTCTGAATGATAACCATAGCCTCAAGAGGTTTGCTATACAAACATATTTAGGAAACGCTTGTGAAAGAAATTTTTGGGGTTCCTCTTAAATATATGGAGAATAAAGATGAGTCAATATTCTATTTTTCATTTCAGCAATCTATTTTTAATTTCTTAGAGTTTTATTAGTCCAATTTTTTCCTTTTGTAGCATGATTTATTGATGGTTTTATAAAAATAGTATCTTCTTACATCTCTGTGAGAATAGTACTAATTAAATTCATTTCTAAATTTTCTTTTGCTATCTTGAATTATTTGATTATCCTAGAGTTAGTTTTCTATCTCTATCATAGTCTCATTCCTTTATTTTTCAGGGTGTTCTAAAATGTCTAACAGTCCTTTAAGGAGGCAGAAATGAGAACTGACTAAGAGCTCCGTGAGTATGGGCTGATGCTGGCAAGTGGCTGGCTTTGATTAGGGTAATTGGGTGTGGAATCATTACACGAGGACACTCTGGCATTCCAGAACCCTGTGGTTTCTGCCAACAGTCACACTAACTATTATAGTTCTCCCATTTCATTCAAAAGAAAACCTGTGTATTTGTGGGTGGGGAAGGAAGTGTTAAGTACTGAGAAGTAAATGCCTTTGTTATGGCCATTTTGTACATGGTGAATAATGGGATGTACTGTAGACAAATCATCAAGGAATTCTTCCCCTTTTTACCCATCTTTTTCTCTCCCTCTCCCTCTCAGATTCCATCTAAAAGATCCCAAGTATCTCTAGGATTGTGCTGAAGAGAGTAATTCCTTCTTCTTGCTTTGGTCTTTTCTAGATATATTCTAACCTATAACTTCCTCTGTTTTTCTTCATGATTATGATGTTCATAATCAACATCTAAGTTTTGTTTTCAAGAAATTTATGGAAAATTCTCATCCACAGTAACTACCCTCTGTTTTTCATCATTGTTGTGGGTTTATACATTCTGTTACTCTTTTGTTATCATTCTGGTTGAAGTTCAGTAGGGAAAATAAATATGTTTACACAGTCTGTTATCTTAAATACAAAATTCTTTAATTATTTTTGTACCCATTCAGGCTGTGGAGTTTAGAGATAAACTGTGACACTTGAAATGCCTACTCCCTATAAAGAAGAGCTATAATTATAGGTTTCCCAGATATTCTTTTTCATTGAAATCTCCTTTTTGAAAACTGCCTTTCCCAGTTCATTGAAGATTCCTTTTAAAAATGGTTTCAGGGCACGTGGGTGGCTCAGTCAGTTAAGCAACTGACTCTTGATTTTGGCTCAGGTCATGACCTCAGGGTCATGAGATTGAGTCTTGTATGCTCAGCATTGAGCCTATTTGAGATTCTCTCTCTCTCTCTTGCTCTGCCCCTCCCCACAGCCTGTGTGCATGGACTCTCTCTCTCTCTCAAAAATGATGATGATGATGATGATGATAAAATAAAATAAATAAAATAAAATAAAATAAAAATGGTTTCTTCATATCTAGGTTTTCCTGAGTCAACACAGTTTTGTAAACATAGCAACAGCCCAGGAATCTGGCATGGTGACCAGAAACCAGTGGAGTCAGCACAATATTTCACTTACTCCTGTCTTCTCAGGGTTCTAAATATACAAATGGGAGTATTTTTGTGTCATTTGATCTCATTTCTTTCTGATTTTTTTTTCTTTCATAGATGAATCATAATCTCAGTTCTAGAAAACAAAAATCTGGGTGAAAAAGAGCCTGAGATTTAAGCCAGTGAAGCTATGCATGTTTTTAAAGTATATATATTCACCTGACTTTACAACTTTCTTCCCCCTATTCTCTCATTTGCCAACCAACCCTCTTAAGCCTCATCTGGTTCAGAGTAGAAAGGATTTTCATGATCTTGAAAAGGAAACAGGGTGTCTAGGTCTGACACATAGCAGGAATTCCAAAAATTTTATTGAATAAGTGAATGAGAACAACGTCTAAAAAAGTGTAACCAGTCTACACTATTTCATGGGTGGGTCTGTTTCAACATTTGAAGGACTCCTGCATTAAATTATATTGCTGCCGTGGTCAGAATAAGTTGTCCAACTAATGAATCATCGAGCCTTACATCGGAAACCGGGGATGTACTGTATGGTGACTAACATAATATAATAAAAAATCATTAAAAAAAAAAAAGAATAAGTTGTCCATATATGTGTGCTTCTACTTCTGGTATCTATTCTTTTGCAAGTGTTTATATGTCTATTCTTCGGCCAACACCACCCTCTTTTGATATTGTAATTTATAATAGGTCTTCAAACAAAGTGGTATATAAGCTCTGCAACTTGGTTCTTCTTTTTAAAACATATTTGGACTTAGAAATTAGTCTTTAGTCAAGCTAGCACGCATAATGCTGATGTCCTGATCCATAACAAACTATGATAAAAGAGGTGATTTTTTTTTGTTTATGTTTTTGTTTTTTGCTTTTGTTTTTGTTTTGGTAGAGTGGAAGAAAAGGCACAGCTCTTTTTGGCATAATGATTCATAATGGAATAGAAGGCTTAGAGGTCTGAGCAGTGATGCATATCTTTTCACTGATTTTATAGACATTTTACCCAAATGCTAATGAATGGTTTTAATGACCATCTTTTTCAACCCTCTCTTGGATCCAAAGAGACATTTTCAATTCTCACTTCAAGCAGAAATTAAGGGGAAATCAGATAGAGTAAAATGAGTGACATCCCAAGGCAAAGGAAAAAAAAGGGGGAGAAAGCAGATACCTGGGTGGAGGACAAAGGGCCTAAGAGACTCAGGGGCCTGCGAAGTCAGAGGAAAGCAAAAGAAAGACCATAACCAGGGCTCCTGTTGCAAATCCACGGTGAACTCTCTCTGGGCTCATAAGCTTTGTTACAGCTTCGTCAGGACTCAGCGCCCAGACTGGACTCAGAGCTGCTTTAGCTAATTCTCAGTAATGGATTGGACCAAACCTTTATAACAGAGCAAAAAGATTGCATGTTTAAGCGTCTCATGCTCTACCGACTGAGCGAGCCGGGCGCTAAAAGATTGCATGTTTGAAGGACAACTTAAAACGTGCTCTATTTTTGTTTCTGAAATGGCATTAATGCAATGGGGGGGGTCTTTCATAGGATGTCTGGACATTTTAAAGTAATTACTTAAATTATAATTTAATATTTAAATGTTTTTAGATCAAGCTCTGCAATGTTTAGGAATTTTAAAAATCTCTAATCTTAATAATTAAAACATTTAATTATTAAGATTCAGTAAGTGTTGATTTATCTGTTCTTCATTAAGTTATATTTGGAGCATGTGTACATCAAATTTAAGAAGAGTCGGATGGATATTTACTGATGAAATAAGAATAACCAAAATCGGAGAATCTGATTCATATTTAATGGCTTAATGATTTGACGGTAACTATTGTTTTGCCACAGGGTAGTTAGTCATAACAGGAGGACGCAAACAAAACCCAAAATAAGTCCATTTCAACGCAAACCAAATCATCAGCTTTCTTTTCTTAACTTTGTTAAGAATTTTTTCTTAATACCACAGTGTTTCATTTTTGTTTCTTTATCCACGCTCGACACTCCTATAAAGTTAAATGTCTATATTTTGAAAGACCCCAATGGCCTGAGTTCTCTGGTTTCCAAAACTTAAAACTTCACAAGTGAAATACCCTGAGAATTCTTGAGCTTCTCGTCCTTCCTGGGGAAAAGAGTAAGTGCTGGAAAACTGGAGGCAGAAGAAACATGTGAGCCAAGAGACTCTGAATGGACTTGGGGAATCTCAGATGTTAAAGGGGAAGTGACAGGGCCCTGGGACACGGTCACTGGTTCCATGACATTTGAGGGTAAGAAGGGAGGACTGGAAAGAAGAGGGGTTACGTTTAAGAGAGATTTAGGTCAGGAATATGGGTGGGGAACTCTTCTTGGCCTCGCTCTCTTGGGGGTCAGTCTTGGGCACAGTAAAATCTCATGGGCTTGGAGTTGATTCTCTCTCTCATCTGCTAACTACATCAAAAAGTCCTTTTATATAACAGTCTTTTGTCCCACTTGTAAAGTAAGAGGTTTAAAAATGGAAATAGTGAGATAGATTGGCCTACGTGTCAACCTACACATGAGGATCCCAGAAATATTTTTCATTTGATTAGAGAAACCAGCTACAAACCAGGCACAGGTGGAAAGCAGGACAGGGTTGAGGGCCACTCTTGGGAAGCAAAAGGGAAAGAAAGGGGAGGCCTGGAACTTTCATTAGCCTGAGGGCGGTTTAGAGTGCAAAGTGCTGGCAGCGGCCCTGGGAGGCAGAGGAGGCACCGCCCCATCTCACAGGAAAATACAGAGGCTTATAGTGGGTCAGGGACTTGCCAGTCATCACAGCAGTGGTAGCTGGCAGGGCTGTAAGAAGCTCACACCTGGGCATCTGCCTCTAAATCTCATTCATCTGTCATTTTGTGGCTTCTCCATCTTCTTTGCCTTCATGATTATTGGACAGATCTCATTTGCAAAAGACTGTATCACCAAGCTTCAACTGTGCACTGAAAATTACATTACTGTATTCAACTATTAACTTATTCAAGAAAGAAGGTATAATTTTTAAGTTATTTTCTCATCTAATTTAGCAATACATAGAAAGTCACCTTATAGGGACGCCTGGGCAACTCAGTCGGTTAAGCACCCGACTTTTGGTTTCGGCTCAGGTCATGATCTCATGGGTCCTGAGATGGAGCTCCCCACTGGGCTCCTTGCTCAATGAGGAGTCTGCTTGAGATTCTCTCCCTCTGCCTCTCCCACCCACCTCTCTCTCTAAAATAAATAAATAAATCTGAAAGAAAGAAGAAAGAAGAAAAGAAAGAAAAAGAAAGAAAGAAAGAAAGAAAGAAAGAAAGAAAGAAAGAAAGAAAGAAAGAAAGAAAGAAAGAAAGAAAGAAAGAAAGTCATTTTACATTGACTGCATTGGGGGAAAAAGTACTACCCAAGAAATTTATTTCTGTCAAGTTTTTTTCTTAAATCCACTTTTATGATGGTTCACTAGAAGGATGGTTTACTAATTTTTCAAAGTTTTCATGTATATTTTTTATGAAAAAATGATTTGTTTCCTTCTTTTTATCATTCTAAGAATAAAACATTCTTCAACCTTTGCTCAAAATAATTTTCTCTTCTGATTAAGCTGTGAATGGTACTACTTATGAAGACATTGTTATAATTAGTGCCCACTGCCTAAAACATAATTCTCAAAAAGTTCAGAATTGAACAGGGCAAGATGTCATTTGAGATATTTTTCCCCCCTCTGGTTGTTCACACAATTTGACTTCAATGTTGCCATCACTGAATGCTTCTCCTTTAGTCTCCTCCACAGGATTCTCTCTCCGGGCAAACATTGCTTTTTTCTGCATCATTGTAATTCCTGTATTTCCATGTCTTCGTGCTGGAGATAAGGTTTCTTTTACTATGCAATAACAAACGGCAGATAAAAAATTTTTTTTGAAGTTTTCATTCAGAAATGCATAAACAATGGGATTACAGATGGAATTGGAAAATCCAATTATTTGCACTATAGCAAAAATCATCTTGATTGTGACATCGTCATATTCCTTTTCAAAATTGCCTGAAATAAAAAGCAATAGTCTGGAATGCGTTATGTTCTAATGAGCAGAAAGCAGAATTTCTGTTTATCCTCTGTCTTTACCGAACACTTACACTTTAACAAGGCATGATAAAAGTCTCAAGACAATTTTGGGAAGAGCCATCTGATGTCTGAAGAAACAGAAGCTCTGTGATGCGTCCTCGTTCTTAGAGAGTCTTGGCTCACAAGCACAGCCCGGCACCCAGCACACAGGAGGGAGCTTACTACCTCTCCGCTTGATTCCAAGCTTCACGTAAACTCGGGGCAGCAGTTACCATTCAAATGTTCACTTGTGTTATGGAAACACAATCACCCGAGTTAAGTCTCAGATTATCAGAGGTAATACACTGAGGGTCTGGCTGAAATCGGAGGTGTCATTAAATTCACGTGGTTCAAGTCAGTATTCTAAATCAAACCAGAGAGCACTCAGAGGATGTCACCCTTCTCCCCGTGTTTGAATGGCTTAGGGAGAACGGGAGGCATGGCATGAAAGAAGACTCAAAAACGTTTCTGTATCTTTGGTAATTATTAAAGATTTAGTCAAAGTCATACATAATTACCTACCATGTAATGATCTGGTGGTCTTGAAGACATGATAGAAACTCATTAAATGTTTGATATTTGATTACCCAAGTGGAGAGCAAAGAATTTTAATGATTCATTGTCCATTCTAACAGGAAATGAACTAGAACTTCTATCAAATGAGAATGAAAAGCACTCACTGTATTCAATCATCATGTGAACAACGTGGAAAGGTGCCCAGCACACAGCAAAGAGAGCCACCACTGTCACCATCATAATGACAGCTCGCTTCTTCTTCCTAGACCCATAAGGATACATTGTATTAGTTAACTTCTTGGCAAAACTGTCAAATTGATATCAAAGTTAGTAAATAAAGTTTGAGACTAAATCTCTCAATCATAATTCTTCAAATATTAATAAAGCTCATGACAGGTTAATTGTGGGCTGTTTCTCATCTTTTCCCATTGCTGTTACCCTCATCCCTATATTTCTCATATAATAAACATCCTTATGATGTATGCTCACGATGGCTCTAGCACTCTTCTAGATGCTTGGCATGGATTACATCATTCATCTTCTCAGTAAGCCATTTGATGGATGCAGAAACTGAGGCATGGAGAAGGTTAAGTACTTGCAAAGTCAGATGACCAGTAAAGCGTTTAAACTGTAAGGGGTAGTGTGGACTTAAAGTTAGGCAGCTTAACTTCAGTGCTTAAGCTCTTATTCACTTTACACTGAAGAGCACTCTTCTGAGGAAGTGGAAGTGCTAAATCAGTAAGTCCCAGGGTGCTCCACAACCCAGCACTCCGCGGTGACAGGGACGATTGCTTCATGCAAACTGGGCACTAGAGGTCGCTGCACACTCGAAGAAATGAGAAAATTTCATCAAACCACAAAACTCCTTATAAGGTTTTTGTTTTTGTTTGTAATAGCCATCCATGTAGATTATAAAATAAGCCATATGGACTACAATTGTGTTTTAGAATTTTTATTAAAGAATCTGATCAGAAAAGAAAGCCCTTATTATATATCAATAATGATAATTTAAAGTAAATAGCATACTCCGGTCACCAAAGGATGTTCATATATGTCTCCTGTATTTTAGCATCACTCATGGGTAGGAGGAAGTGAGGACGGGTATTCGTTAAGCTCCCTGGTACACAGGAGGACAGCAGGAGGCTTAGGAGTAAGCATGCTCACCCGCTCCATGTGGCTGATGAGTGGCGGGAAGGACACCACAGCTCTTCCCACCACATCATACTGACACGGAGATGAAAATGTAATGACTGTCTAAATTTTCTAAATTCCTACCATACCTAAAATCTCCAGAGTTTAAAGTCAGCCCAGGCCCTCAACATGAATTACAAATGGCACTTTGGCTAGATTTCCTGGGAATTCAGAGATCTCTGGCAACTGCTCCTTCCAGCATGACTAATGAGAAATATTTTAAACAGGTGAGTATTTCATTAAACAGACCTGGTTATTTTTGACATTTCTTTTCCATGAAGCGTTCGAAGCACTGAGCAATCCCCCACTCTTTTCTTTATCCAAAGTTCATAACCGATTTTACTGTACAGGACCAGCATCAGCATCAGAGGCAGGAGGAAGAGGAAGACCAGGATGAAGGTGGTATAGATTTTCTGGTGTGCCGGGCTGGCCCACTCTTCCAAACAGCAGACGTGTTCTTTCTCATATAAGAAGTCATACTTAATCTTTAACATAAGAACAATCCAGTTAGAGGAGCCAGAGTCAGCATCGAAAGAACAGAGCAGCCAAGTACTACTGTAAGGAACGCTGCACTTTTCAGATCCTTACGTATTCACCGCGGGCACATATTTCAAATGAGTTATATTTTTGATTGGTCTTTTGTCATGAAGTGTCATTTTTCCACTTCATTCCTTACATTTTCATGGTTTTATACTTTCTTTTCTATTTTAAATGGAATTGAGGTCAATAGCCTGTTTATTTTGTTTTAATCTTTCACCACTTTTTACCCTATGGTCATGATTTTTCAATTCGTGAAAGGGAGCTACACTCTTTGACCAGAGTATGTATCCAGTCCAGATGAAGAACATTGCTTTCCAGTTGAAGAATACACTACAACCACCAAAGTGTATGTATGAAAAAAATATTTCGTAGTGGCATGCCAGCTAGTTTAATGTTACATTATTTTGTTTCAATGGTTGAAGAGACAAATTTTGGCAAGGCATCAGATGTCTTTCAATTGATAGTATTGAAAGCTTGTATTTTGTTACCGCTGTTTCAGGTTGGAATGATCAGATTGCTTTGCAAAGATTTTAGAAAGGTAACCGATAGCTTGAAGATTCTGAGATGAATAAGAAATTGGAATTCAAACTATCGTCGGTCTACAAATATTCAGACTTATCTATAAGTCTTTGAGGTAGATATTTTACAGAAAGGAAATGTCTTTTTATTAATACCATTTCTGACAGACTCATGAGTTCAAAATATTATTAATAGCAATATTAATAATAATAGCGAATGCTAATAAGGGACAAACCAAGCAAAGTATATTCAAGAGTCATGTATCTGGATAAAAAGAACAAAAGAGAATTTAGCACAACTATTGCCATTTTAGTCACGTTAGAGCTTTCCAGGTGGAGAATACCTAGGTCTTAGATGTATTTCTGCCTTCGTTCCTGCAGATTTTATCACCAATCTTTAGTCAGTTGAACCAGGGAAAAAGCTTCCTGGTATACTCATCAAAGGTAAGAAAATTCAAGCTCTGATGGAGGTGTTATTTGCAAATAAATGAGGGATGAAGACACTTATTGAATAATAATTTCAAGATCCAAACTCCCTGGGAACCGGATATAAAGTGAAATTCATTCTCACTCCATGTAGGCAGAGCCCACAAAGGCCAACAGCCACAGGCACAACATTGGCACATCTTAAGGCACAAAGCTACCCCAGCAGTCTCCAAATAGGTGCATGTTGCCCTGGGGGACAAGCACAGACTCTCTGGGGGCACGGGCAGATGGCTTTAAGGGAGCCAATTTCAGATCTTCTATTTGCAGCCCTACAGTTCCCTAAAATTCCACTGCCTCAGGGCACCTGGGTGGCTCAGGCAGTTAAGTGTCTGACTCTCGATTTTGGCTCAGGTCATGATCTCAGGGTCCTGGGATTGAACCCCACGTCAGGCTCTGAGCCCAATGGGGAGTCTGCTTGGGATTCTCTCTCTCCCTCTGCCTCTGCCCTTTCTCCCTGCTCGTGCTCTCTCGCTAGCTCTCTCTAAAATAATTTAAAATTCCACTGACTAAGAGAAGCCTGAGACTGGGTGTTGTGCTGGCTCTACGTTCCCAGTTCTTCATTTCTAATCCCTCTTCTCCCCAGCTACATGAACCAGATCTCTTCCCCCGCCCCAGTCTTGCTACGAGGCACTGAAAAAGGAGGTGGTTTGAATTACTGGTGTCAGTGAAGCCACCATGATCAAGAAACCATAAATACATGACAGGGCTTTGTGCTTTTTCTCTATATTAAACATATTTCGTTTCAGGGTAAAGCTTGGCATTAAAAGAAAGGTGCTTTGACAGTTGGTGAGATGTCGTGAATTCACATTTTTCATACAGTGAAGGGGCAGAAGTGATGACAATTTTAATTTAACCACCTTGTTGCGTCCATCCCCTGAAAGTTGTCAAATACATCACTCCTGAGATAGAGCCCGGCGAGAGCAAAGCAAGAGGACTTCAGCGGTGGGAAAGGTGAAGTCGGCGGCGCTTTATTTCACCCAGGTGAGAAATTCAGGCTTTGTGCGTGCTCACACACACTCGCTCTAGCAGAATTTTAGAAGTGAGAAGGTGGCTGTGGGGATGCATATAATACATTTATCTGGTATGAAAAATGAAATCATACTTCCGGACAGAAAGCAAATCTGATGTGTCTGATTTGGCTGACAGTAAGAACTGGCTTTGCCAATTCCATATGCATTTTCCACAAACTAAATGAGTTACATATTTAAATTATATTTAGAGCGTATGATAAAATAATTTTATTTAAAGAACTAGACAAGTCCCCTTGTGTCTAGGGGCCAGGAATGGACCCCACAAATGAGGAGTGGGTTGGGTCACTTATGAGAGGACTCCATTGGTACAGGATTCCTGCTGGGGTAAGGACAGCCTTGGAGAAAAGAGCTGGCCACACACAGTTGTGTACCCTTACCTGAGGACTCGTTTGTTATCCTTGCCAATGGACACTGCATATCCAAAATAGTTTCACATTTGCTTCTGTCAATTTAAAAAGGTATAAAAAGGATACATGGTCTAAAAAATTATCTTAGTGAGTGTGTGAACAACTCCCTACTGCCTTTGAAGACTACCGTCTGGGCCAGATCACCCGTGCAGGACATGTTGAAGTATGTATGCCCCATTGGAGAGATTGGGTCACCAAAAACAACATCGTGCTCCCTCCACTGTGAATCCCCAAGCAATGCTGGGCCCATCGGATAAACGTGTGAGGGAAGGACAGAGGTCAGATAAGATGATCCTGCCACACATTCCAATTCAAATTGCAATTTGTCGATGTTTGGGAGATGGATAAGAAAGGACTTATGAAGGAGATTCAACTAATAAGCAGATAATTGATGACAATTTTTTAATGTGATTTAAAAATAAAAGAAAAATCTAGAGCAACCATTGAACTATTCAAATGTAACAAGACATTGGAGGCCACTAGGAAAGGCATGTTCAGCTGGCAGGAAAATATAGAAAGCGACCCTGGTAAATTTTCTTTTAAGCATTAAAATCTTAGCAACATTAAGATCAAGGAAGAGCTAAATAAACAGAGGGGGAAAAATCTTGAAACAAATGATTTAATCCACTTGAAAAATTTCCAGTGAAATAATTGGGATCATACAAATTTGCAAGAAGAAATCGGATTATTGTTGAGAGGGCTGGGAAACATTTCAATAATAGGACTATCAATCCGACTCCCGATCTACCTCAAGGCGTTGCACATGCCACATGGGCGATCCGACGATGACGGCCACCAGCCAGACCACACCTGCCAAAACATTAAAATCATCAGAATATGGGTCCATCAACAAAGCAAAACACAGGCGTGCTTATGCATAAAGCAGATGCTCTGAGCATAAAGCCGCCTTATATGCAGTCATCTCTGCCCTCAAGCGGGGCAAAGTTCTACCTGTTCTCACGGCCGCTCTCTCACCATCTTCAAAATTGCTGCTGGAATAGTCTTCCTGAAACATTTTTAAATACTTAATTAAAACTCCTTAAAACAATAAAACTCCTGAATAGTGTTTCAGTGACTATAAGATAAAACCCAAACCCTTCACATGGTTCCTGAGGTTCTCTCACTTGCCTCTCTCTCCTCTTACATTTCTGTCCATGTTCTTCAAATCTGGGTCCTCTACTGAAGAACTTACAGAGTTGCTTTCAGTCCCCGTACCCCAGAATGCATTCAGCTGCTCTGTGCCCCGACACTGTCAACCTGGATTGGCACCTTATTCCCACTATCTGTGAACTCAGGTTCCAGGGCTTGACTCAAATGTCACTTTTTCTAGGAAATCTTTGAAAGCCACCATCATTTCCAGACAGAACTGGCTGCTAATTCCCTGTTGTCTCCATGTGCCCTCTAGTCGTTTGCTGCCCTTAGTCGTTTCTTCTCAACTTCCTCTAAGCTCATTGAGGGCAAAGACAATGCAATTTACTTTTCTTGTTTGTTTGTTTCCCCAAACAAGAGTCTAAGGAAAATTCCTGGCCCTCAGCAGGTGTTGATCAAGCACGTGCTGTTTGGTTGTCAAACAGATGAATATGAACTGAGACATGATATAGACCACCATCTACGACTTCCTCCTACAATTGAGGACCATTTATCTTAAGCATCATAACATGAGTATTGTTTCCTTATTTACAAAAACAAACACTTAAAACATCAGAAACCAGAGTGCTTCTTTCCAAATTCCCTGTCCTCCATGTTTTTGTTGAGGGAATTGCTTTAATGATGTGTCCTTAGCCAGGAACAAAAGAGAATCTGAACAGACTAGGATGAGACCAGAATCAAGAGACTGAACATCAATTCTGAGAGTAATTTCTCGACTCAAATTCTTCTTGTTCTTTCTGTATTGAGTAGCACCACTGAGAAAACAGTATATTGCCTAGGGTTCCAAGAAACTGAGACTCACTTAAACTGTCACTGGGGTTTATTATAAAGAAACACATGAACTGGCACTGCCTATAGAGAGTCATTATTATTCAAAGATTTACGACAGCTATAAGACTCACAAATCAATCCCTCTCCCCATTGCCATACACATCTATTCTATTCTGGTCCAATCAGTATCTCATATTATCTTACGTTCAATTGCTTTTTCCAATCTTTAGTAGAAATTCTGGAGGAATTGAGTCTAATTCGCTTAACTCATTGCCAATCCTTCTGGATCTACTGCCTGTTCAGAGATAGAAGGGCCAGAGTGGAATTTATATTACTGGTATTATCTGTGAACCCTTGTGGGCAAGTGAGTCCAGCAGGGCTCTGTGAATGGTGGTCCTGGGGGCAAAGCAGTCTCAGCTAGGGGGTACTGGGCATGAGGACAGGGCTGGTTCCCAGTGTAACAGAGCTAGAGAGAGATGTCAGGCAACACTGCACGAAAGCTTGATGGGGAGATGAGACTCCTTGGTTTAGAATCCTTTCTAACTCCCATGACTTTTTTTTAGTAGAAATTGCCTTGACTGCCTGTTATTGACTTTTCCTTCAGATCCTTGAACTCTCTACTTCTCTTTCCTTTTTAATAACTTTCCTTCTCCATGTATTCCTTTTTTCACCAGTTTTCCACACCCACACATGCTTTTCAGATGTTTTGAAGGTGGAAAGATGTCAATTATTAAAAGCAATGAGGCCTTTGAATTCTTTGTAGGGAGGGTAGGCCATACATTTGAAACTAACTTAAACTAACAAATGTTTCCCTGTTGATTTATCTATTCATTTCAAACTATGTAAAATGAGTTTGGTATTGCAAAGCCTTCAGGGGTTCTTCCTGTAATTCTACTCTCCCATGCTGGCTAAATTCTTACAGCAGAAATAAATGTTTACTCATTCCTCCCAAGCGAGATATTAGTAAAAATTGTTCTCTTTGGTTATCACATTAGTTGCTCCCTCAACCTCTCATTGGTGAACTATCATACATTCAAAACACTGGGAAGCCCATTAAGATTTTAAATGCCTCGATTATCATGATCGGATAGAGAAATTCTTCCGTGTTACTATGCTGGGCTTTAGGACATCACTTTGAGTTTGCCACTTATCAAGAGGTCCCTGCTCATGACTTGCTGACTCAGGAATAGTTACAGCAAACTGAGGTTTCAGGAAGGCCTGAAGCAAAATTATGAAGTGGATGGAATATATCTTCTTCAAGCACTTCTAGCACTCAGCACCCAGGGTTCGCATGAGCCCTGTGGACTTCTCATTTTGTGGCCTCACCACTGGGGCCACCTCTGAGCAGCATCCCTGTTCTCTACCTTTCTGAAAAGTACCTTTCCTTCCCCTATCAAAATCTACCTGCTCTAAAAAGGGCATTTTAGCTTAGACGCCTCTTACCTGAGGATGACAGGTTACTAATCTAATGAATGTTAACGTCGCAATGCCACTGAAAGGTTATCTTAAATTACCTGAAAGTAGTGCTTAGAAGGTTAAGACTTAAACTGAAGAAGTAACTCTGAAAGGGGGATTTTAAGTGTGGGGGTAGGCCTAAAGGAGAAAAGGAGTGAGGGTCAAGGTAAATGGGGAGGGTCTAAAATACTGAAGTTACATCCCGATGCCTACAAGCTAGACAAGAAACTACTTGTCTGATTCATCGAAATGGTTCACTTTGAAGAAATTCTGTGTGTTTTGTAGTAAAGAATGGCAATATGGCCACTGGTACATCCTCACCTAGCATGGTGAAAGCCCTTCTGTTGGTGTATTGCCACTTCATTTTAAAAGGATGCACAAGTCCCTGGTGCCTTTCCACAGCAATGCAGGTCATGGTGAGAATTTCTGTCACAATAGCAGTAGACTGGACAAATGGCAGCATCTTGCAAACAAAGGCACCTGCAACAAGGAAACAGGACAAGTTAAACATTAAGAGTAAAAGTTTTATCTCTGTTTCTGTAATTGTTGCAGTTAATTAATTCTGAGCCTCTGTTCAAAAGTTTTATGACTACAGTTACATTATAGATTCAAATTAATTGAGAAAGGTTGAATTGGCTGATATTTTCTTTAAGTACCTAAATTATAGGTGATTACTTGTAAGAGGACAACGAAAAGGCAAGTAAATATCTGGTCATTGATAATAGGTGGGAAAAAAAATCAATGTGAGTCTTGCTTAAGAAAGAGCAAAGGCAGTGTGAACTGGTTTCCTGGAGTCTCAACCACACAGTAATCTTTGATTATTTCTTCCTTTTTGGTTCTCTGTCAAATCATAACAAAGGAAGAATTCTCACCAAAGACTCAGATTTCTTCTTTTATTTTTTATTCTCCTTTGATTTTCTGTCCACAACCTTAGGTGTGGCTTACATCATTACATTCTTAACTGATTTCACTTTCTCCAATGCAAAGGTTTCAAACTGGTGGCCCCTGGGCAAGAGTTGGTCTGCAAACATGCTTTGCATGATTTACACAATATTCTTACGATATGTGAATACATGGTCAGCATTTTGAAATGTTTACACTATCTGTCTTGCCCATTTATTTGTCTCACCATTTATTTGTAACCCTGATTTGGTGTTTCTCTTCTTGAATCCATCCTGCTCATCGCTACCAAATTAATTACTCGGAATTATCAGAGAATCAGAAGCTCAGGGAATATGAAACATTGGAAGAGACCTCAGAAGTCATGGCGTCCAAGCTCTCACCAAAACCAGAAACTGTCTTTTCAGCTTCTCTCACAGGTGCTTTGCCAAGCTCTGTTTAAACACCTGCAGAGGAGGCTTCCGTGCCAGCATACTCCCATCTCAAGCTGCTGCTTGGCTTTTTTTTTTTTTCTTTTCTTCTGCTTAGAATGCTCGTCCCCTAGAGAACTCCCTCCCACCCTTCACCAAAGTCTTGGCTCAAATGCCTCCTCGGTGAGGTTGACCTGCTCTGACAGTGTATCTGCAGCTAAGGTCTGCCCCATTCCCCTTCCACCTCCCCTCATCCCTCGGGTCTTCTACTTTTTTCCCATAACTCTTTTGCCTTCCAACAGACTACATAATTTACTGATTGGTTTCATTGCTCATTAAACGTTTCCCCATGCCTTCCAGAATGTAAACACCGGAGAGTGAGGATTCTCATCTGTTTTCCTCACTGATCCATTTCAAGCATTTAAAATGGCATAAGAAGGCTCTCAACCGACAGTCACTGAATTGAAGATAATGAGTAACCTGGGAGGCTTTTGACCTTTAGAAGTGCCTCCAATCAACTTTGGAAAGGCTCTCACCGGAGAAAGTGCCTTTTAATAGTTCCGCCCACTTCTTCTAGTTTCACTTTCTGTTTCCTGAGAGTTTCAGAACCAACCATCTTTTCCAAACATCAGCTCTTCTTATATTTGAAAGATGCTTTCATGTCACTCCTAAGTCTTGTCTTTTCTGGTTGTCCCAGCTCTTCCTCATTTGACATGCTTTTCACAACTTTCACTTCCTTGGACGCCTTCCAAGGACTTCCTCTTTCTAGTAACTACATAGTTCGGAAGGAAGGAAACCTACCATCCTCAAGATGCAGTCTGGCTAAAGCAGAAACTGCAAGACTATATTGCCTCCTTGGGTCTCAACACCCTCTCCTGTGACTGTACCTAAAATTTACAACAGCCTTTGGTGCTAGAATTTTCACGTGGTTGGTTTCTGTTGCACTTGAAATCAACTTGAAATAAACTGGATCTGTCTAATAGAAAATTATTGGTTTTTTATAGGAAATTTTTTTTAATCCAAGATCTTGTGACTAAGGAAAAAAATGTATTTAGATAGCACTCTAGACACTCCCTTTCCAGTCCTTTGTGGAAGCTCCAAATTTCAATCCAAAAGCCAATCACACTCACTCCATCGTCTGTTCCAGTTTCCCAAATCCCAACCCTGTTCAATGTTAAGGCCTTTCCTTATCTAGCAAGATAGTTTATACACCAAGTGCAGAAATTTGCTTTTGATACTAATTTATTTCACTCTTTGAATACTGATCACACTGTGAATGAATTAAATTATCTTAAATCCTGTTTTGGATGTGATACTTGAATAAAGGAATATATGAATAGATTATTCATCTGAATGTTTTTCCTTTTTTTGTTTTTGTTTTTAAATCTGGTGAGAATTTCTTCTATTCTTTTAACCACGTTGTTCATTAAAAAAAAAAAAAGTTGGACAGGCTGAGGTTAAAGAAACACCAAAAGAACTTTCCATGAAATAAACATGGACTCATTATTAACACAGTTTAGGTATAACTATCCAAACAACTAAGAATTATTACGGTACTGTTCACTGTAGTCTTATCTCATGGTAGTGTTACCCACCCGAAATATATTCATCTTGTCTATCATTATAGCATGGCAAATTGGTCAACTGATTCCCTGCTATCAGGACACACTGTGATCCTCATTCATCTGATCCACTCTGACCCTTGATTTCATCATTTGTAAAAAGGGGATTAATAACACCCATCTGTGATAGGAACAAAGTGTGTGCTTTATAAAATCACATAAATATCCAGCACAGATGTGTTCTTTAATAAATGGAAGCTCTTTTATCATCAGATAACCGTGTTAAAAGAATTGAGGTAAATTTGGTACATTTAGAGCTAACAGATTTTTTTGTGAATAGATTCTAAACTACCCATTAAAGAATATGTAGTTGTATAAGATTTCCCAGATAAAGATACTGTAGCTCAAAACACTCAAGCTCTTTGCCCATATCCACACAGCTATTTACTGACAGATAAGGGAATGTGCTTAGGTCATCTGAATCCAGTTCTTTTCACTATGTCACCCTCACTTAACTTAATGCACCCATGCTATGTGGCAGTTTTCTTGTCTCATAAATGTTTGATAATCTTATTTAATAATCCACTTGAGAATTTTGCACCAAGTTGTAGTAGTTCTATAATCTGCCATCTTATCCTTTTAAGGCATCCAGACAGCATTAACCCAACTCATTATTTCTGAGATTTCTTCAACCAATATCCTAAGATTGTTTGGTATGTAACAATCACTGTGACAGACATTCTTTGATTTTTCATTTTTTCTTTTTATTAATTGAAATTTTTATGAGATAATTATAGATTCACATATAGTTGTAAGAAATAATACAGAGAGATCCCCTGTGTGTTTTTTCAATTTGCCCCAATGGTAACATTTTGTAAAATTACAGTAGACTATTATGACCAAGATGTGGACATTAATACGATCTGCTGATTATATTCAGATTTTCCAGTTTTACTTTAAGTCCTTTCTGTGTGTGTGTGTGTGTGTGTGTGTGTGTTCTATATGATTTTATTATTTGTGTAGGTTTAGGTATCTGCCACCACAGTCAAGATACTAAACAGTTCCAGCACCCAAGTGTCCCTCCTGCTGCCTTTTATAACCACACCCAAGCCCCTCCTGCCTCTGCCTGTCCCTTTCCCTAACCACTGGCAATCTTCCATTTGTCTTCTTCCATTTTTAATCTGTTTTCCATTTGTAAAATTTTATAATTTCACAAATGTTACATAAATTGAGCAATATAATACATAACCTTTTGGGATTGTTCTTTTTTTTCTTTCAGCAGAATTCCCTGGACACGCATCAAATCTTTACATGTATCAACAGTTTATTCCTTTGTAATGCTTACCAATATTTCCCAGTTTGTTTAATCCATTGGAAAACATCTGCGCTGCTTCAGTGTCTTACTGCCACAAATTAAGCAGTTAGGAATATTTGTGTACACGTTTTGATGTAAACACAAATCTTGGTTTTTCTGGGATAAATGCCCAAGAATGTAATTTCCAGGTTGTATGGTAATTGCATTCTACATAAATAAGAAACTGTCAAACGATTTTCCAGAGTGGCTATATCATTTTATATTCCTATTGGCAAAGTATGAGTGACCCAGTTTCTTCATATTTTTTTGGTAAAGATTTATTTATTTGAAAGAGAGAGAGAGAGGGAGTGTGGGCAGAGAGAGAGGGAAAGAGAGTCTAAAGCAGACTCTGTGCTGAGTGTGGAACCTGACATGGGACTCAGTCCCACAACCCTGAGACCACCACCTGAGCAGAAACCAGGAGTCAGACCTTAACCAAATGTGCCACCCGGGCACCCCAGTTTCTTCATATTCTTGTCAATATTTAGATTTGTCATTTTTTATATTTTAGTCATTCTGATAGCTGTAGAGTGATATCTTGTGCTTTTTTTTCATTTCCCTGATTTCTAATGATGCTGAACGTATTTTCATGTGTTTCTTTGCTGTCTGTATATTCTCTCAGATAAAATGTCCCTTCCTATTCTTTGCTGCCCATTTTCTAATTGAACTGTCTTTTCACAATGAAGGTTTAAGAGTGCTTTCCATGATCTAGATGCTAGTCCTTTGTCAGACAAAAGACATGTGCTTTACAAGTATTTTCTCCCAGTTTAGCTTGTCTTTTCATCCCTTCACATGGGCTTTCACAGAGTAAGTTTTTAATTTTCATGAAGTGAGTTTATCAATTTTTCCTTTTATGCACTGTGCTTTTGGTATCAGTTAAGAACTCTAAGAACTCTGTGTCCAATCCTGAAGATTTTCTTACGTTTTTTTCTATAAGTTTTATAGTTTTGCATTTACCTTTAAGTCTATGATCCATTTTGAGAAAATTTTTTATAGAAAGCGTGAGATTTAAGGAGTTTTTGTGTGTTTTGTTTGTTTCTTTTGGTCAATGAATGTCAATCGTTCCAGCAATAATTGAACAAGCAAGTCCTTCCTCCATTGACATGCACCCTTGTCAAAAGCAGTTGAGCATATTTGTGTAGATATATTTTTGAATTCTCTATTCTATGCTATTCATCTATCTATCTCTCTGCCAATACCATAATGTCTTGATTTCTTTATCTACATAGGAAGCTTGAATACCAGGTAAAGTGATTCCTCCAACTGCATTCTTTTTTGTCAAGATTACTTTAGCTCCCAGACCAGCAAAGCACACCTGGTTAAAGGTCCAAACACTCCCCATGCAAGGAAGGAGGAACTCTGTAGAGGATGGGCCAGCAGGAAAGAGCAGCCACTCTTGCAGAGTACACGTAGCATACATCAGAAACACTTCCTGAAGTTTCCTTTGTTGTTGTTGTTTTCTTTTTCTTTCTTCTTTTCTTTTTTGGACAAAATGATGAGATAGAAAAATTCACCCCAAAAGGAAGAACTGGAGGTGGTACTCACAGCAAGGGATTTAATCAATACAGATATAAGTAAGATGTCTGAACTAGAATTTAATACAAGGATTATAAAGATACTAGCTGGGCTTAAAAAAAAAAAAGTATAGAGGACACTAGAGACTCCCCTACTGTAGAGATATAAAAACTAAAATCTTGCCAGGCCAAAATTAAAAATGCTATAACCAAGATGCAGTCCCAGGTGGAGGCCATAAGATGAGGTTGAACTAAGCAGAAGAGTAAATCAGTGACAAAGCAGAAAAAATGATGGAAAATAATGAAGCTGAAAAGAATACAGAAAGAAAACTATTAGATCACAAAGGTAGACTTAGGGAACTCAGCAATTCCATAAAGTAAAATAATATCCAAATTATAGGAATCCCAGAAGAAGAGTGGGAAAAAGGGGCAGAAGGCTTATTTGAACAAATCATAGCTGAGAACTTCCCTAATCTGGGGGAGGAAACAGGCATTCAAGTCCAAGAGGCACAGAAAACTCCCCTCAAAAATCAACAAAAATAAGTCAACACAAGGACATGTTATAGTGAAACCTGCAAATCACAAAGATAAAGAGAAAATCCTGAAAGCAGCTTGGGACAAAAAGGTCCTTAACCTACAAGGGTAGACATATAAGGCTGGCAGCAGATCTGTCCACAGAGACCTGGCAGGCCTGAAAGGACTGGCATGATATATTCAACATACTAAATGGGAAACATACGCAGCCAAGAATACTTTATCCAGCAAGGCTGTCATTCAGAATAGAAGGAGAGATAAAGAGTTTCCACGACAAACAAAAACTAAAGGAATTCATGAACACTAAACCAGCTCTACAAGAAATATTACAAGGGAACTTTTGAGCATAAAGAGAGACCAAAAATAATGAAGACCAGAGAGGAATGGAGACAATCTATAGGAACAGGGACTTTACAGTTACTACAATGGCATGAAATTCGTATCTTTCAATAATTACTCTGAATGTAAATGGACTCAATGCTTTAATCAAAAGACACAGAGTACCAGAATGGATAAAAAAACAAGAACCATCAATATGCTGCTTACAAGAGACTCACTTTAGATCCAGAGACACCTCCAGATTGAAAGCAAGGGGATGGAGAACCATTTATCATGCCAATGGACATCAAAAGAACAGTGGAGTAGCCAACCATATTTAGATAAACAAGATTTTAAACCAAAGAACTGTAATAAGACTGTCATAATAAAGGGGTTTATCCAACAAGAAGATATAACAATTGTAAATATTTATGCCCCTAACTGGGAGCAGCCAAATATATAATCAATTAATAACAAACTTAAAGAAACTCACTGCTAATAATACAATAATAGTAGGGGACTTTAACACCCCACTCACAGCAATGGACAGATCATCTAAGCAGAAGACCAACAGGAAACATGGGCTTTGGATGACACACTGGACCAGGTGGACTTAACAGATATATTCAGAGCATTTCATCCTAAAGCAACAGAATACACATTCTTTCCAACTGCATATGGAACATTCTCCAGAATAGATCGCATACTGGGTCACAAAACAGGACTCAACTGGTACAAAAAGAGTGAGATCATACCATGCATATTTTCAGACCACAATGCTATGAAACTTGAAATCAACCACAAGAAAAAAGTTGGAAAAACCACAAATACATGGAAGGTAAAGAACATCCTACCAAAGAATGGATGGATCAGCCAGGAAACTGAAGAATAGTTTAAAAAATACATGGAAGCAAATGAAAATGAAAACATGACAATTCAAAACCTTTGGGATACAGCAAAGGTAGTCCCAAGAGAGAAGTATATAGTAATACAGGCCTTCCTCAAGAAACAAGAAAAGTCTCAAATTCACAAGCTAACCTTACACCTAAAGAAGCTGGAAAAAGAACAACAAATAAAGCCTAAATCTAGCAGGAGAAGGGAAATAATAAAGATCAGAGCTTAAATCAATGATATAGAAATAAAAACAAACAAACAAACAGTAGAACCAATCAATGAAACTAGGACCTGGATTTTTGAAAGCATTAAGAATTGATAACTCCCTAGCCAGATTTATCAAAAAGAAAAGAGAAAGGATCCAAATAAATAAAATCATGAATGGAAGAGGAGAGATCGCAACCAACACCACAGAAATACAAACAATTTTAAGAGAATATTATGAGCAATTATATGCCAACAAATTAGGCATTCTGGAAGAAGTGGATGAATTCCTAGAAATATGTAAACTATCAAAACAGAAACAAGAAGAAATAGAAAATCTGAACAGACCCATAACCAGGAAAGAAATTGAATCAGTAATCAAAAATCTCCCAACAAACAAGAGTCCAGAGCCAGACGGCCTCCGAGTGGAGGCCAACCAAACATTTAAAGAAGAATTAATACCTATTCTTCTGAAACTGTTCCAAAAAAATAGAAATGGAAGGAAAACTTCCAAACTCATCATATGAGGCCGGACTTACCTTTATCTCAAAACCAGACAAGTATTTTTAATATGTTGGGTCTTCCAATCCACAAACACAGTATGTCTCTCCATTTACTTATATACTGTCTGACTTCTTTTATCAACATTTTGTAATTTTCCTTATATAGGACCTGTATGTTTTGTTTCATAGTATACCTAAGTATTTCATCTTTTTTGGATTAATTATAAGTAGTATGGTATTTTTCATTTCAGTTTCTGAATGTTACTTGTTAGTATGTAGAAATACCACTGAGTTTTGTGCACTCATCTTGTATACCGTGACTTTGCTGAATTCACTTATTATAGGAGTTTTTGGTAGATTCTTTGGGATTTCCTATGCAGAAAATAATGTCATCTGAAAATAAAGATATTATTATTTCTTCCTTTCCAAAGTGCATGCCTTTTATTTCCTTTCTTTGCCTTTGTGCAGTGGCTTGAATTTTGAGAGCTATGTTACATAAGAGTGTTGAGAACAAACATCCTTGCCCTGTTCCCAGTCTTAGAACAAAAGTCTTTTACCATTAAATATGGTGCTAGTTGTAGGTTTTTACATTTTCCATTTTCTTTTATCAAGTCGAGGAAGTTTCTATTTCTAACTTGCAATGAATTTTATTATGAATGGTGCTGGATTTTGTAAAATGTTTTTTCTCTGCCAATTGCTATGGTTATATGATTTTTCTTCTTTAACTAATTACATTCATTAGCTATGGTAGATTACATTGATTATTTTAACAAATTTTGAGTCAATATTGATTCAGTCTTATATACCTAGGATAAATCCCACTTGATCATCCTTTTTATGTTGTTGGATTCTGTCTGCTAATATACTAAGGATTTTTGTATGAATTCTGAAATATTGTGGGAAAATGTCATTTTTTACTCTCTTTGGCCTTGTGTGTACCTTTTGCATTTCAAGACTTCTAACTCATTTATTTCTGTGCTTTTCTTTGTGCATTTTTTGTGGAACTCCTATTAATCAGATGATGGAATTCCTGGATTGACCTTCCTATGTTTACCATTTTTGTTTACATATATTTTTTGCTTTATAAATTCTCTTTGTCTATTTGCTCCACATGATGGAGATTCTCTTGTCTTTGTCTTCTAGCTCTTATGATTTACATATTAATTCAACAGTCATATTTACACTTTTAAGAACTTTTTCTTATTCTCAAAAGTGTTTCTTTTCAGAGAAGCTTCGTCATGATTTATGAAGTCAGTATCTCCTTAAATCTAGACATCTCCACTCAACATTGGTCACTATTTTGTGAAAAGGAGACATTCTGTGTGAAATGTGCACTGGTAGCCTATTTCCCATTATTTGAAAAGCTAAATTAAACTCCCAAAACATTTCAACTGTAACCGCAACTAAAACACAGTAAAACCATCATTTGCTATATGAAAAAGGAATGGTTGTTATCAAATGATTTGTATGTATGCTGCTCTGTATGCAGCATTTTCATGGTACATCATAAATATTACTTTTCCAACAAGGTAGAGCAAATAGCAAACATTAATAAATGTGTTAGAAAAATGAAGGTAAAATTTGCAACAACAATGGGACAAATACCTTCAATGTCCTGTTATTCATGAAGAAAGGAACAGCCCAGAAACCTGAAAGGGGAGGAGGGTTGAGGTATAATCATTGTCCTTGGTGGTGGAAAGTGATGTCATGGGTAAACTGGGTTGCAAAGGGACAATTTGACGCAAACTATGAAACTCAGAAGCTTACAGATTCTTTATCGCTCTTGTACTGAAGTAGGGAGTGCTAAATGGATCTTCAGGGAGACAGATGACACTTTAGGATGAAAAACTACAAAACAGAGTTTATTTACTCTCTTCTAGTTCATGATTACAGAATTCCTCACATGGTGCTATAAGAAATATCAAGCAATAATATCTCTACCACCTTCAAAGATAATTATTATCACTGTATCTGTATAGCCCACAAATTATTTTCAGCAAGCAGTATCTAGTGGCTTAATTATATGCTGTCCAGGTTATCACTGTGATTAACTTTTCCAACTGATATTCTTTTTTTTTTTCTTTAAATATTTTATTTATTTATTTGACAGAGAGAGAAGGAGAACAAGCAGGGGGAGCAGTAGAGGGAGAGGGAGAAGTGGGCTCTCTGCTGTGCAGGGAACCCGATGAGGGGCTTGATCCCAGAACCCTGGGATCATGACCTGAGCTGAAGGCAGACACCCAACCGAATGAGCCACCCAGGTGCCCCCCAACTGATATTCTAAACAAGTTCAGTACTGGTTAATTTGTCAGAATGACAACATCTTCATTCACCTCTTCCCAAAGCCAGTCTTCTTTGCAAGAGTTAACAAAGAGTTACAAAGAATGGCTCAATTGCAGAGGTGCCTGGGTGGCACAGTGGTTAGGCGTCTGCCTTTGGCTCAGGACACGATCCTGGCGTTATGGGATCGAGCCCCACATCAGGCTCCTCCGCTATGAGCCTGCTTCTTCCTCCCACTCCCCCTGCTTGTGTTCCCTCTCTCGCTGGCTGTCTCTATCTCTGTCAAATAAATAAATAAAATCTTTAAAAAAAAAAAAAGAATGGCTCAATTGCAAAGAATGTATAAAATGATGTGATGCTTCTCTCGATGTCAGCAACATTTGGCACACACATCCTTTTGTGGACACTAGGCATGCTTTTCAAAACATCTATTTGTAATTTTGATGTTCTAATAACTATATTTGGAATATAGCTCAAGAATTTTTCTATGTATCATTTTGTTTAAAATGTTTTATTAATTTGGGGGACATAAGTTTTTCTTATGTAAACACCAGCTTAAAAATTGTGCTGCTGAATGACACGTTTATCATAGACGTTTGAGACTTTAAAACAAATAGGGGGCACCTGGGTGACTCAGTTGGTTCAGCATCTGACTCTTCATCTCAGCTCAGGTCTCCATCTCAGGGTCATGAGCTCAAGCCCTGCATTAGGTTCCACATCCTACTTAAAAACAAAAGGAAACAAAAAACAAGACAAATACTAATTCCACTGGGAAAATATTAAATGAGAAGACATTTTTCAGGATATGTCTGTAAATATAAAAATACTAGAGTTTTATTTCTAAATTTGTCTATAAATAATCCATTTCTTCTAGTTTTATTTATCTGTCTTGTTCCTTTTATTCTACAACTTCTTTCAAAATGTCTACTAATCCTTAGTTGCCTTTACATATTTAAGAATGTGGCAACGTGAAAGACAACTAGCATTCTGTGTGTACATGGGCTGGAGTGGTCCCCAGAAAGACTTTGATTTAGAATGAGTAGGGCCTTACAGATTGCAAAACCTTTAGGTTTTTCCTTGTGGAGCCAAAGCTCATACTAACTCTGTAGTTCTGCTTGGAGTGCTTCCTTCAATTACTTTATAAGAAGAATCTTCTGCGTGTAGATTTGTGCCAAGTTCAGTGCAGTAAAATTGTGTGTCTTCTGGTATTTTTCTTCTAATTTTCATTATTCTAATAGCTACAAATACTATTTTAGAAAAATAACTGAATTGTTTTTTTTCCTCTCCACTCCTGGCAATAATTAGACTTTCAAATAATAGAATTAAATGAGCCCAGCTTAAACATTAGAGTTTAAAAGCAAAAAGCAATAGACAGGATTCTAGGCATTACTTGCCAATATTGCTTTAATGCATATTTTTCTTTTCTCATTTCTCAATCAACTTTAGTTCAACATTTTGCTTTTGGTTTTTAAATATTTTGATTCCTTTATCCTTGACTGTATTCAAACTGAATTGTTTGGAATACTACTTTGTAATTAAATGTCTGTTTGTGGTATATTAATGTCTGCTCTCTTTCCATGAAGAACAGCTGAGAGTGTTTGTTTTGTCTTGCTCTATATTCAAAAAGCTTTAAGTAGTATATGACCCATAGGTGAATGAATGAACAAATACATGAATGAATGAGAAGACAGAATATAGATGAATTCTTGTTATACAGTTAATTTGATGTCAGCTTGACTGGATCATGGGATGCCCACATTATCTGGTTAAGCAATATCTCCGGTTGTGTCTGTGAGGGTGTTTCCAAAAGAGATTAGCATTTGAATTGGTGAGTAAAGCAGATGGCCCTCCTCAAGTGAGTGGGCATCAGCTAATCTGTTGAGAGCCTAAATAGAACAAAGAGGCAGAGGAAGGTTGAATTTGCTCTCTGCCTGACTGCTTGAGCTGAGAATTTGATCTTCTTCTATCCTGGAGTCCCTGGTTCTCAGCCATTCAGAATCTACACATTTGGTCTCTGGCTGTCCGGCCTTTGAACTACCACCCCCGGTGGTTTTCCTGGGTCTCCAGCTTGCAGACAACAAACTATGGGACTCTTCAGCTTCCATAACTATGTGAACCAATTCTTATAATAATAAAATTGGTTCTGTTTCCCTAGGGAAGCCTAATATGTTATCTTTCGTCTCTTTCTCTTTCTCTGCACTGCTCTCATTAACTTCTGGAGTTTTACAACAGCATGGAATTCCATCTCTGTTCTCCCCTCTTCTCTCTTCTTTTGTCCCTTTTTAGTGCCTTATACCAGCCGGAAGTGTCCTTGGCTGAGCCACTGATGATGATGTTCAAAGTTAAAAGATTAACTTCCACTCTAGTAACATTTATTGAGCATTTACCATGTGCTAGGTGTTGTTCTAGCAAGCATTAACTCCAGCCATAAATGCCATAAAATCCTCACAGTAACACTCTAAGGTAGAAATTGTTACTATCTCCAGCTGTAGAAAGAAATGAGGACTAAAGCAAATTCCCTAAGGTCATTCCTATATTCCATAGTGATGGAGTGAGCAGTCTGGCTCCAGAGTCTATGCTCTTTGCCACCATGAAAAACAGCCCCTAAATCACAGGTTTTCAATAACTAGTGCAGACCTTACAAAGAAGTGAGTATATTCAGTGTTTCTCAACGGTTGGGAAGCATCAATGCTATTCTTTTAAATTACTTCACTACTTGCCAAATTAATACAACTCTATTCTCTACCTGTGTGTATATTTAGACTTGAAGATGTTGATTATCTCCATTCCTTCTTCTCTACATCTCATCTCTACATTCTTCACATTTCCTATTGCTTTCCCATCCTGTTTTTCTAAACACTGGTTTTGCAAATCTTATTGGGGTAATGTTTTTCTTTTCTTTCTTTTTTTTTAAGATTTATTTATTTATTTGAGAGAGAGAGCATCTGGGGGGCAGGGAACAGAGGGAGAGGCAGACTCCCTCCTGAGCAGTGAGCCTGACATGGGTCTTGATCCCAGGGTCCTTAACCCTCGAGATCATGACCTGAGCTGCAGGCAGCTGCTTAACTGACTGAGCCACCCAGGTGCCCGTGGGGTAATGTTTTTCTAAAATTTATTTGAATGGTGGGGCTCCTATGCTATAATTTACTGATCTCTAACTTCACACAGTCCAAAATTAAAATATAGCATCCAGAAAGAGTACATGATACTTTTTTTTCAGTAAAAGCTGTTTTTATTACAGTAATAAAAAACAGAAAGCTAGGAAGCCCTAGGCAAAAATCATATGTAAGACAGCCATTCCTCCACTCAGCCACCACTTGTGTCTTCTGCCGTAATCTAATCTAAACAGTTTGCCTTTGTCACAGTCTCATTTATACCCACACATTCCAAGATGAATAAAATACTTACTACTTTATTAGCAACTAACCACAGGTAAATCAGTGCTTCAATTATCTGTGTTCCTTATAAATTGCATCATCAGTTTCTCCAGTTTAGTAACTCAGCTGTGAGAGTTGGGTGAAACAAAGTATAGTCACTGTGTAGCAATAGGTCTCAATCACGGCGTTGCTGAGTCCTGCTGAGTTTAACGTGTTTATGGTCAACTGTACTTGCTCTAACACCGACTCCCTTTCTAGCAGTGATCTGACCAAAACCCACAATAATAAGAAATAACCTTTCCATTACAAACACACATGTGCACACATAAAGGTGTTTCTTTCTGTGTGTGTGTATACATATATATGTATACACACACATATATATATGTATACACACAACCAAAAGTTTTACCATGTAAATGTTCTTTGATATTCTGTATTCTAATATATTTGTTTTTTTCTCATTTGCTAATCCTGACTCACCAAATGATTTCCTGACTCATTTAGACATTGCAACTCCTACTTTGAAATTCGCTGCCCTAGAATAGGGATGCCTCTGCTCCAAAATGAAGTTCAAACTCCTTAATATAGCACTAGAAGGCTCTTCATGATCTGCCTTCCTTTATTTCCAGTTTCATCTCTCACCATTCCCCCTTTGAATGCTCAACTCCAGGCCTACTCATATTTTCCAGGAAACCTGATGTCTCTCAAAATCTTTACAATATCTACACGGGATACTGTTCATCCTTGTATCTCAAGTTCAACATAATAGCTGGCATACTACTATATTCAACAAATATTAGTTGGATGAGCAAATGCATGAATAAATGAACAAATGGAAAAGTTCTTTCAACATCTATTTAAAGAATATACTTTGACAATAAAATCCCATCGATCTCACTCTGAAAACCCAGACATCGGCTACACAAAGTAGAAAAAGCATTCAATAACCTAGAGGTTTTTTAAGGAAAATTGTAATTTCTGAAAGCCAGAGCAATCTGTTTCATAAAAGCTTATTTACTCAAGAATTTTTCACCCATTTAATTTGGGTCAGCTTGATTTTTGTCATCAATAAATCAAAGCCAAGTAAAGTTAATTGTGTATTAAATTCTGTGCCCTTCTCAGTAGAATGATGACTTGGAAAAATAAGCTGTAATGACATAGTCGTGGTTAACTGCCTCTATGGCATAATAGATAATCAAAGAGAAGGATTTAGCCAATCTATTTGTAATGGTCAAAGTAATCTATCCTGTGTTCATCAGGATATCACCATTGGTCAAAATAATCTATCCTGTGTTCCTCAGAAGCAAAAGTGGAACACAGCAATAGTATATTATAAACAAGCCTCGAACTTCCTTGTGCATAGGGACCACATAGGTAATTTTGTTAAAAAACAGATTCTGACTCAGTAGGTCTGGGAAGGAGTCTGAGACTGTTTCTAACAAGGTTCCAGGTAGCTGATGCTGATGCTGCTGGTCCGTGGAGCAGATTCTAAGTGGCAAGAAAAGTACACAGTACATTGAAAACCATTTTGCTCCTAGGGAACACTATTTCATGACACAAACATTTTTGTTACTGAGGTAACTGGGCCACAAGTAGGTCCTATGACTATTTGACCTAATGACCTACAGTGCAGGCAGAACTGTTTTAGCAAAGGAGCAGCCTCCCCTTTTAGGCTGTTTCTCTGACAAGGAGCTTCTTTTCCCTTTTCAAATTAAAGGAACCAGTACAGTTTGTTTCCAAATAAAGTATCTTCTAGTTACCAGTGAAGCAGCCATTTTTTATTTACCTCTTTATGTCAGAAACTTAAAAGAAATTAATAACTTCCATTGTCTGCAGTACTGTATGTTGCTACTGCCTAGAGCTGAAAACACGGGGAAAAGATGTATAAAAGCTATGCAGAACCCAAATAGCTCCGTATAGAATTTTGACTTGCATGCCTCTCACTTAATAATTTTTTCTGTTAGAGATTTCCTGAAGGTTTTTAATGAAAGATAATCAAATTCCTTTCTCATATAGTCAGTTTCCCGTCTGTCAGTAACATCTGTAAGTCAAGATTTTCTGACAACATTAGAAAAGTGTGGGTGTTTTCCCCCAGTTCTCTCCCTTCCTAAAAGTTTTCTTTTCTTTTTTTCCTTTTTGCTATATACCTTTCTCCAGGAAGAAAAAAAAAAAGGCGCAGGTGTACAGAGTTACTTTAAATACAGAGAAAATCTTTCTTTGACATGTTTACTACAAGAAAGACCATTGAAAATGAAGTCTGACAAGGATATAAAGCAAAGCCAATTTAGATAATAACCAAGGTTCATACTTAGCTGACTTAAAATTCTCATCGTTGCTATTGAACTAACATTGCAAATATATTACAGAGAACTGTTCTTCCAAAAATTTGAGAATTTCACAGATAATTTAAAAGAAATGAATTAGTCAATTAACCTCTCTGGAATCCATGTAAGGCTAGTGCATTTTGCAGCCTCAAAATATTTCCTAAAGAAGGAGCCCAAACTATATCTAATTTTATCCCTAAAACAGGGATAAAATTAATGTATGAGTTTTCCTAGCTTCTTTCTCTCCTCCACCTTCTCTCCTAAACTAAAAGGCATGCCTGCTGGGTAGTTCCCTCTATGGATCATTTTATTAACTAGATTGTGTGGAATAATTTGGGTAAGATATCAGGATGGGATATTTGCATAAATAAGACTGAGATTTAAAGAGAGAGAGGGAAAGGGTGGGAGGCAGAGGGGGAGAGAGAGAGAAGGGGAGAGAAGGAATAGCAATAAGGAGAACAGTGAAGAAGGAGATAGGCTGATGAGGACGGAGAGAAGGAAGTAAGCAGTAAGAATGTCCACAAGGAACTGGAGCATATGGTCATAGTCAAGGGAGGTTTCCTTGGGGTGGGATGGGGAAATTGAGAGACCTTGAGGTCCTGCATGAAAAGATGGGGGCGAGAGTCAGTGATGGCTTTGTATTAATACTAGTGTGGCAACATTGTGTCCACAGTCTGGGGTGGCCTGAAAAGACACATGATCTTTGCAAGGTGAAGAAGTTCTGTGGAATACTACTAAGTGTAACAGTAAAGACCAGAATGAAATGAAAGAAAGGGGTTTTAAGAAATAATCTTGTGAATAATGAATTAAAATCTTTTAAAATTTCTTTGAGACATATAAGTGAAGATCAAAATTATTTTACACTAGTGTTGGTCACTGGACTAAATCTCTTTGAATTTGACACTTGGAGCACTAGAATTTATTCAGCTTTCCAAGAATATAAAGCAGAAGGTAGAAGATATATGACAGGAAAAAGATCAAATAAACTGAAAGATTGAACACTATGGTACTAAAAAACAATCAGACTTAATAGGCAAGCCTTTGTCCACTGGTGGAGTGGAACAAAGTTAAATTTATGGCCAAACCCTGGAGATTCATGAATTCTTCATGCTGAGCTCCATACAGAGGCTGCTTTGGATTCCCCTTCAATTTCCATGGACCTACCTGTTACTGTCCTTAAATTCAAGAGATCCCGTCTTTTTTACTGCTACAAAATAGGCTTGCATAACTCCAATTATTTCAGGTAAATTGAATCTTTGTTCCTTGCAACCAAAAAAAGCAAAAATTTATGCCAAAAGTAAATACAATCTCATTCTTCGGTATACCACAAAAATAAATACAACTGATTCCTTAAAAGCCTCAAATATTAGTACAATGACAAATAAGGTGATATACTTCAATACGCTCAAAAAATATTTATTGAGAACCTACTATGTGGGATTGAGAGCTTTCAATTACTGGGCAATTAAATGCTGGATAAATAAGAGAGATGAAGTCTTTGACCTAATGGAGCTTATATTCTAGTGGAGGAGACAAAAAATAGACAAATAGATCGTGTCTTCAAAGTCATAAAATTCACATAAATTATTTCCTCACCACTGAAAATCTAATTTGAAAAGTGTGCTCACTGAATTAACCAGCTGTTTTTGCATCTTTGCAAACACAGTGTGAAGATCTGTATTTTATACCTAATGATTTATTTATAGGTAATATAAAATTTTAACAGGATCTACATCTTGCCCAGAGTGAAGTTTTATTTCATTACATCTTCCTTTAATTTGCTTTAAGCATTAGATCGGTGCCAGTTTCCAAGGTTTCATCACCCTGCCTTTTTTTAAAAAAGTAAAACTGTCCTTTTAAAATATGTTTCCACTGTCTCTTCCTCAGACCCACTGAGGAAATCACTGCTTGGATCAAGCTTATATTGATACTTTGATTAGATTTTCACCCAATAAAATTCCTCCTCATAAAAGTGAATCCTTTATTGTTTATAGACAATGCAGTAGAGGAGAAGTTTTAAAAAGCCAAGCATGTTGCTGGCTGTGTAGACTAGCTTGACAGGACTTCTAATCCTGAGTCAATACGGACTTCCATGACTATGTGCGTGTTAAGGTTCCAGCCACTGAGAGTCAAAGCGCAGGAGTCCATTCTCAGGAAGGTTTCTGGGGAAAAGACCAGGACAACACTTCAGTTCAGAAAATTTGTCTTCCAGGTCCCAGAAATAGAGTGTCTGAGGTCTCACTGTGTAGGCAGCACTGTGCACGAACGGGGCAGAAGCAGGGGATGAAGAGATACACTGTAGAAAGAGAAATCATGCTGCATTCTCGCAGAGCTGCTGTGGTGAAAACCCCTGCACAGAAGCACAGTGCTTGCCCTCAGATCCTGGCAGCAGCACTTCTTGTTTATATGAGCATGAGCAATGTCTTAAATGTGATAGATTAAAAAAAAAAGTCTCCAATTTCCCCTGTCACTGTCTGCAAGCAGCACCCCCCCCCCCAGCAATGTGACTTTGCTGGGTCTGTCGTCCAGTGGCAGGACCTCCTTCCTCACTCTTTGAATCTGGGCTGTGACTTGATTCGCTTTATCGCAGAAGTGACATGGGTGCAACTTCCAATCCTGGGTCTCGAGAGGTTTTGAAGCTTCTGTTCTCACTTTCTTGGAACGTGGTTCTTCCACATAAAGAATTGGGGACTATCCTGCTGAAGAAGGAAACCACATGGGACAGAGGCAACCTGTCCCTGCTGAGGTCATCTAAAATGGTGAGCCTCGATCAGGCCACCAGATGAACGTTGTCTTATGAGTGCCCTCAGGTGAGACTAGCAGAAGAACTGCCCGGCGGAGACAAGCTACTGAATCAGAAACAAATAAAACAGTGGTTTCTTTCTCCACTGAGGTTTGAGTAGTTTGCGATGCAAAAGAGGCAACTGATACTAACCGATACTAACCCCATCTTTTTTTTGTGCCTCCATTTTCTCCTCTGTAAAATGGGGATGATAATATACTTGTCACATAGTAAGCTCTAGGAGTTTGGTATTCATTTCAGTATTATTATTCCGACTTCTCTACGGTGCAGAGTGAGGCAGTGGCAGCCAGAACTGCCCAGACCCCAGCAATCTGTGCCCGCACTGTAGAGCAGTCAAAGGACAGCAGTCATGAAACAGATGTCACTGTTTCACCTTGACTCTGGTGGCCACATCGAGCCACCATCAGGAGCTTTTTTCAGACCATGAGCTTGACAGCAAGAATGTTCACAAGGTAACTGGCAGCCTAGGTTCACAATCAAGGGCGATTCCGTGGGGGTGGGATGGGGTGTGGCGAAAGGAGCTGAAAAACTTAGAAGTCCTGCATTAGAAGACCGGCGGGGGGGGGGGGGGGAGGGGGGCAGGGGCGCAAGTCATGGGATGGCTCTGTATTAATACCAATGTGGCAACCTTGTGCCCACCAGTCTGCAGTTTCCTGGGAAGACACACGAGCCTGGCAAGAAACTACAGAATCTATATCAGTCCCAACAAATCTTTTACCACATCAGCCTCTTTTCAGGATGTATAATTGCTTCTAAAAATAAATGAAAGCAAACACTCTTTTCTATTTTCTGAGTACAAATGATTAGTTTGAATTTTCATTGTTTGAGGATAGGAGTAAATATTTTCATGATTATTCAAGACTTTATTAACAAAAATAAGTTATACATGGACAGGGTTATTTATAGTGCTTTTATATAAATGCATATCATATGTCTTTGAGAAATTAATATTGCAATTATGTTTTTTTTAACTTTATCATCCTGTACACACGAACATGCTTAACATTTTAAATAGTAATACTTTGCAGCCATAAACAACAATCAGCTTCCTTCCATTGGCTACCTACTGAGTGCCAGGTCCTTTGCACACAGGGTCATTCATTCTCACAGCAGCCGTATAAGGTAGGCATAGCTTTTCCCAAATTTGCAGATGGGGAAACCATAGCAAAGAGAAATAAAATAATTGTCCCAATGTGAAACACAGTGTTTGCCAACCTACAAAGAACACTGCAGATGTTAAATGCATCTCAATTTTACAAAGAGTTTTATTTTTAAATAATATTTTTTAAGCATGCATTGAAAGGGACCTTCAAGTTTGTTTCAAGTTTTCTAGGTGAAAGGTTTTATAGGTGGAAATGTGTAAATATTGCATATTTCATACTGAAATACAATGGAAAATCATAAGAATTGGACATGAATTAATATGTTTGATAATATATAGCATGATGTAAATCTTACATCTTTGTTGTAGTTTCTGCTGCTGCATTGACCACTGGGGGGCAACATCATATATAATTTTATAACTTCTCTGTTTGGTCTCCTAACAGGGGCAGACAGAATGCAAGGAAATGTAGTTAATAGCTAATTCAATAATTTATGAGTCATATACGGTGCAACAGGATTGGAACCCAATATTGTCCACTCTAGAGTACACATTCATTCTCACTGCACCAAACTGACTACCTCTTTTATTTCTCCCAGGTTATGAGAACACATTATATTTTAAGGAAAATTCCACTAGTCCTTAATAATCTGCAGTCTTTCTGGTACTATAGATGACGCATTTCTCAGAAACACAACCACAGCAAGAACAAATTTAGTCTTGTCTAGATAGATAAACACTAAACACTTGAGTACTTCAGAATTAATCATTAGAAATCAATCCTTAATTTTAAAATAGGAAATGAAACAACAAAATTGTCTGTGAATACACATTTGAGTTGAAATAGGGAATTCTTTTTTAAAAGAATATTTATTTATTCATTTTAGAGAGACAGGGAGAAAAGGGGAAAGGTCAGAGGGAGGAGAGAAAGTCTCAAGCAAACTCCATGCTGAGTGTGGAGCTGGACATGGGGCACGATCCCAGGACCCTGAGATCATGACCTGAGCAGAAATCAAGAGTTGGATGCTTAACCAACTGAGCCACCCAGGCACCTCTGAAATAGGGAGTTTTAAAGAAAACATGAGCCAATAGCTCCAGGACCATCTTTCATACTACCTGACAAAGATAATCCAAGAATGAAACCTCACTACAGAAGGAAGTGAGGCTGGGCAGGGACAGGGAGAATGGCAGAGCCCTGGAGTCACCGTTGGAAGACCTAGATCCAGCTGTGCCTGAAGCTAGACCTAATCCTGAGCTTTTCAGTTCCACGAGACAGAATATCCACCCCCCATTTTCTTAAGTTAGTTTAAGATGGGCTTCTCTACTTGCAAGCAAGAATCCTAGTAAACCAACCACCAAAGAACATGCTAAGCTATGTTCTAGAAAAGCAAATGAAAAAGGGAATTTTTTATGCCTCCCAAGTACACAAGGAAATTTTTCAAATTTTCTCATTGCCAAATCCTTTTGTGTCCTTATTGTAACTGTAAAATGTTGTTGTCCTATATAGAGAGACTCATACAAATCCCATCGTTGTTATTACCACCTTCCAGCCTCCTGAGAAAACTTAGTGAATTTCTTGACCGTGGCATCTTTCCTTCTTAAAGTGTGCACATAACTGATTCAAGAGAAGATCACCCAGAGGCTATGCCTTGGCACAATTTTTGATTTGACTTCCAAACTACTGTTGCTGGTATCAAAATACTCTTTGATTTACTTCTTTCATGTTTTTATACTTCTCTACTTCAGTGAGTCTATTCTTTGTCAGCAGCTTTCACCATCCCTGTTAAAATTTTTAAAAGCCCCATAATACTGTTGATTTTACACAAGTTTCACCATATTTAATTTCCCCCAAGAACTCTGAAGTTTCTAAAATGTTACAGAAAATGGAAAATTATTATTATAAGTGATGTTTTCTAACCACTAATCAAATAATAAAATAGACCTGAAGAAGTTCCAGTCTAATCCCTCCGCTCTGAGCTGGCCCCCCAATTTGAGATCTTTTCACCACATAATAATTCAACAACTTCCTTTTAAAAAAAAATTTTTTTTTAATTTATTTATTTGAGAGACAGAGAGACAGAGTGCACAGGCAGGGGTGGGGAGGGCCAGAGGGAAAGGACAAAGCAGGCTCCCTGCTCATCAGGGAGCCAGATGGGGATGGTGGGTGGGGGGTTGATCCCAGGATCATGACTTGAGCTGAAGGCAGACACTTAACTGACTGAGCCACCCAGGTGTCCCAACAACTTCCTTTAATAACCCCTTTCACAATTTATCAGGTTGAAATCTCTAAAAACTCACCTAACTTTTTTATAAAGATTTTATTTACTTAGAGAGAGAGCATGAGATTGAGGATGGGGCAGAGGGAGAGGGAGAATCTCAAGCAGACTCCATGCTCCTTGGGGCTCGATCTCATGACCCTGAGATCATGACCTGAGCCAAAATCAAGAGTTGGACGCTCAACCAGCTAAGCCACTCAGGTGCGGCCCTCCTAAATCTTTTGTGCGGTGTACAGTGAGTGTTTTTTTCTTCCCTACCCTCCTTGCCTCCGGTTCTTCCTTCCAGTAAAATCCTCTTTTACAAAGATGAAATCTTCTGCAAAACCCTATTTATCAAAAAGAGAGAAGGGAGCTGTTTTGATGAAGCCTGGGAGCCTGCCCTCTCCACACCCACCCACACCAGCCACCACGGCTCAGGTTACACGGGCTGAAGACCTTGCTGTGGGGGTGTGCTAACCTACAATTAGAGTTTTATTCTCCAGATGAGAGAATAATTCTTTTAGTCTTTCGTCGTATGTCAGGTATCCCAACATTTTAATCATTTTTGACGTCTTTCTAAATCCACCTTGGAAGATGCCAAAAAACTTGAGGGCTTTAGTAAAGACGTGATTGACTGAGTATAATGGGAGAATTGCCTCAGAGTTCCATGTCGAGCCTCATTGTATACAACTTATTTGTGCATCTTCCAAGCATCGTAACTCCGATGGCTTTTTCCGTACGATATAGAGCAACATTGCGCCGGCCACGCGCAGGCGCTGTGCTACGGAAGCACCTTACATGCATTCTTTCTTTTCATCTTCACAACAGCCCATGTCTTGGCGCTGTCAGCATTTGCACTACTCAGTGGTTCTCAACCTTGGCTACAAATTATATTATTGGGGAACTTTTGAAAATCCAGTACCTGGGTACTCAGACCAATTAAATCAAAATCTCCAAGGGTAGAGCCCAGGCGTCATTTAGAAAACTCCCCGAGTGATTCTATGTGTTGGCAAGACTGGAAGCCACCTCTCTAAGAGGAATTTTCCTATCAGCTGCTGAGAAAATAAGTTTTTACATTTTCTTACCCAAGCAAGCAGTCTTCAAATGTAGTAAGTATACGTGAAAGTGCCCTTCTCTCAGTGAGGCTGCCATTACTTAGGCTATTTTTGGAACTCCTTTTCTGTAATTGCTTTTAGTCAATTTACCAGTCATCGTTAGAAAATTCTTTTCAGTGCCCACAGCAGGATTGCAGGGAGATGCAGAGAGCTCTGGGTGCACCTGGGGAGACCATCCCTTCCTCTGGCTGTGACCGTACCCACAACAGGATAAAAGACGGCAGAGAGTCCTGTGGCTCCTGGCAAGGCCAGCAAGGCCTCCCCATCTCAATTCATGAATGCTGAGAGCCATAAAGGAGGCGAGAATGAGAGCTGATCTTCTGCCTCCTTCTGGGAATTTTTCAGAATTAATCCCCCGCATGTTTTAAATTCACATTTACCTCAGTCACCATGAGTCCCCTTCTCCCAGACCATCCCTCACCTCTGGACCCAATCCAGGCTCTAAACATCCCCATTCTGATTCAACCCCCCCCCCTTCCCCATCACCCTCCCTGTGCTTTCTCCACAGAGCATGCTGGAACTCTGACAACAAAATCCCCTGCCTTCTCCATTTTTTTCTTTGAGTGCCACCTTCTCCGTCTTGCTCTAACTGAAACCTGACAATTCCATAAGGACAACGCTTTCTCTACACCTTTAATATCCCAGTGCACAGAGCAGATACCCAGAGAATGCTGAATACAAAAATGACTCAGGGTATTAATGATAATAGTTCAGACCCTGGGCAGAGAGATAAGGTAGGGTGAGAGAATGCTGGATGCTAATAAGATATCTATGTGTAAATGCCTCGTCTCAGATCAGGGGGATTACGGCTTCAGATAATTAGAGACTGATTTCAGAATTACCAGCAAAGAAAGGAGAGTCCTGATTGGAGCTTCTATGCAGAAATGGAGGATGAAAAAGGTGCCTGCATGCTAAGCTTCACTGGACACACACTCAAGAACTAAGAGGAATTACAAGAACCATCAATGGGCAGAATATAAAGGAGACAGACATAAAGAAAACAAAATAAGAAGGAAAAGAGCAGCTTATGAAACCTAGAGAAGAGAGAAAAGTGTTCTGGAACACTGAAATCTATTGGGCAGAATTTAGTTGAGAAAAACAAAACATATTCAGACAGTGAATTTGGAGGAACATGTAGATATTTCAAAAAAAGAGACTAAAGGAGGAGGAAAAAAAGAGACAAAATGAGGAAGAACAGACTGCAGATAAGGAGACGTACATTCCATGGCCCCAAGAGTACAATGGGCAATTTCACTGCTAGAGTTTGAACAAAGAGGTTGGTGAGCAGAATGCACACAGAACTTCCAAGGTCTGACTCCTTTTTTTTTTTAATTTTTTATTATGTTATGTTAGTCACCATACAGTACGTCCTTAGTCCTAATTGTTAGGACAACATAACACCATCATCATATTAGTGATTTTAAAAAAACCATAAGTAAATGCTATTTACTATTCTTGTGGGAAGAGAATCGCCACTCCTGGTAGGTCTGTGTTGAATGTTCTGGGGAGTAGGGTGGGAGTAAAACAACTCGTAGATCAAAGAGTGTTGGCATTAGGATGCTAATGCCAGACATATACGAGAATTGCACAGACACTTGCCTCAATGCTGACCAACACTTAGATGCTGAATTTAGATCTTCTTTTAAATTGAGTGTAACTCACATAAATAAACTAATGTTCATGGATACGTTTCTTTGCACCTATCATGTATGGTGCCATCACTGTACCAAAGGAAACTCAAAGTCTTTGCTCAGTGATGTGCTGGAAAACAACTGAATGGTTAGTTTTATTTCTCCAAAAAGACTTAATTTGTAGCTGCTGATATCCACAGTGTAAATACTCCTGTCATGACTGATTTCAAGTCAATAACATGATGTCTCTGAATGGGGAATAGGGTAGAGATGTGCACAATGGTCTCTGTAAGTCACTGCAAGCTGGTTGCAGAGAGTCAGATGTAATTAATTTGGACTGGGGCTGGCACAGAACACTTTTAAAGCCCCTCAGGAGGTTCTCTGGGCAGCCAGTCTGAGAATCATTACTTATAGTGGTGCTTCTCAAATTTTCATGTGCACATGAATCACTTGGGGATCTTGTTCAAATGCAGGCTTTGACTCAGTAGGTAACGTTCATCCCTAGCAAGGGAGATAAGTGGACTAAAAAAAAGGAGAAGAAAACAGTCATTTATAGCCCTACCTTTGTCAGAAATGTTTGAGAGGGAGGCTTTGAACAAAAGTCACAAACTGGAGGTCCATGAATTACTTGTGGCCAAACCCACAGAGAGGTTTTCTTTTACCCAACTGCATTTTTCTTTTTAAATTTGAACAAAATGCCAAGATCATAAAATTCCAAAATTCCATTTCTCCAGCTTCTCTGGGGAAAAAAAAAAGATGGACAATAACAGCAACCACAAAAGAATCTGACAATTCAAGGCACACAGCCCTGCCTGCAGGGGTCCTGCCCTCTTTAGGGGAGGTACTGAGACTTCCTTCTGCCACTGTTGCCTCCTAGTGGTTCCACTGCTTCGTTTATATTTCCTCCTTCACCCTGAACTAATTTGAGGGGTATTCATATTTTAGGTTTAGCATAGCTGATACTGTTTCCTCTCCAATTGCACTATCCTACCTTTCTGTCTCATTTCTCACCATTCCTCACATATAAACTAAATTCTTGAAGTGGCTGACACAGTGTTCTTGGAATTCATCACCTTTTTTCTTTCCTCCAAACTTTGGATTGACCCCCGCTCTAGAACATATTCTATCCTTCTTTCTCTGCTGGAAACAATGTGAATCATTCTTCAATATGTAGCTCAAAAGTCCCCTCTTTGGGGAAGCCTTCCTGACTTCTGTGTTCCCACAGCAGAGTGGATCCTCTTCTATTAAATCCTATAGTTGCTCATTTGGGGATATTTCCTATTTTTGGAGGCCCAAAAAGGAATTAGATAAGCTTTATTCTTTTTTTTTTTTTTTTTGGTATTACCAAGGTAGAATGTTTTGCCTTAAAGAAAATACTCAATAGCTTTATGAAATAATAAACTGTGAATTACCTTTGAACCATTAGATTATACTCCCTTGGAAGCTCTTTCGTTAATTTATCAAGGGAGTTTTGTAATTATTATCCTGTCCTATAAAGGACAAGTTAATTCTGTTTGCATCACTATCTCCAGAAACTCTGCAAACCTGTTCCTCTTCCCTGAACTTCAATTCTGGTGTTACTTACTGGATTTATAAGAATATTTATTCTATAAATCTAGTCCTGGATAAACATAAGCCACCTAAAATTAAATACTCCTTAATAGAATTAATACCTTATACTTTCATGGAATGATCAGTTTTTTCAAAGCACTTTTACTAATACACTTCATCCTCACTCTAACCTAGAAAATACATACACAAAGCATTACCCTTTTTCAGCATTTAGAAGCTAAAGTGAAATGTCCTCCATGAACTAGGAAACAAGGAAAACAGAAAGTTTAAGAAAAACTTTTGCACGACCCACCGAAGTCCTTGGGAAGGAAGACCTACTCTGTAGTCTTCCCCAGGCATGATTTCCCAACGTGCCTAAGGGCTAAACATCTGCCTCATTCCACTTCCAAGCTTCAAGAATTCCTAATATTTTATCAAAAAGCTGAGGCCCACATGTGTTAAATTAACATGAATTAGAGCCAAAGTAGGAACCCAAATTTTCGGATTCCCAGTATAACGTCCCACTTTTCCTAATTATGTTCACCTTAACAAACAGAGCTATAATCATCCAGCAATACATATATGCTTCATAAATCTGCCTTCACATGTAGAAATGAAAACTCCTGTGCCCTTTTCTCAAAAAACTAAGGTTATAGGATGATCATAAGTTTACCCATTAATTTTATGAGGTTAGTTGCAGGGGACAACTTTAAAATGCCCAGGTACAATGATTTCATGAGTGCATAAGAAAGGCTATAGGCCATAAGTCAGTTTGCAACTTCCTGCATTACCTGTCACTCTCGCGTCAATGCTACGTTCTCTAATGGTTAGTGCATTTTTGGAAATATTTACTTTGTAGATGAGATGGGAATCAAAGATTTTAGCCTTTTGATCCACTAAAGATAAATCCAATGTAAATCAATGGGGAAAAAAATGCCAGGGAAAGAAATTGAAGATCTCAAATTATTAATGGCAGTATAAAAGAAACTCTCCCTCAGATTTAAAGTAAGTAGCCAAGGAGTGGGACTGACAGGGCTTGAAGGCATAATGATCCATTTCTCTCACATTCTCTCTGTATTTGCAGCCACTTTCTAAGAATTTTGACGTGGTTTCAAGAATGCACCCCTCCATGACAATGGGAGTGCAACCAGTCCTTCATCCCGGAGAGACACATCATTAAACAGTGGTGACAACAGAAGGCACTGCTGCTTATGGACTAGAAGATGCTCTGTAGCCATGTGTCTGGAAAGACTGGCTCACCTGGGGAAGGGTGGTGTCTGTCTTTTCTCAACCTCCATACACTGCTCCCAGCTCAATGACTCTGAATGGCTTCTCTGCCATTTTCACTCCCCTTTTAAGGAAGAGAAGGAATCAATGTCTCCTTTATCAATCAGGAAGGGGATATGTTTTCTGTGTTACTTCTCCCTGCTTGACTGTTAATCCAGTCCGAAAAAAATGACTAATCCAAGATTTTTTCCCCTGCAAATATATGTGTGTATACACACACACACACGTAATATATATAAATATATTTATATACACACATATATATAATACATAATACAATATATTATAATACCCCTGCAAATGTATTATATATATGTGTGTGTGTCTGTGTGTGTGTATAGTTTTAAGTCCCTATATAAATTGGATCTACAAATACCCACAAATACCTGTTTGGAAGCCACAGAGGCAACTGTGGAGTGAGCCTGGAGGATAGGAGGATGAGCGTATATTGGTATTTATATGATTTGAAATATTTTTATCTTACTTTTATAAAAAAAATAGAAAAAATCCTGGTAATTATGGGAAAAGGAGCTAAAATAACTGGTGAGCTGTGCGACTCCCCAACTCACTGCCCTGTACCTTTCCTAGCATTTTCCTGTGTCTTTTTTATTATGTTCAATTAACCAGCATATAGTACATCGTTAGTTTTGATGTAGTGTTCAATGATTCATTAGTTGAGTATCACACCCAGTGCTCATCACAACACGTGCCTTCCTTAATACCCCCTCCTCCAACCCCCCTCTCTTCTGTAACCCTCAGTTTGGTTCCCGGAGTCCAAACTGTCTCATGGTTTGTCTCCCTCTCCGATTTCTTCCCATTCAGTTTTCCCTCCCTTCCCCTGTGGTCCTCCGGGCAATGCACAGAAACCTATCTGTGTCTTGAGAAGAAACGTTGGACCGAATCAAGTAGCAAAAAACTTCTCTCCAAGTGAGCACAGATGAGGAACTTCTAAAAAAAGAGCTCTGGATTCATTTGGTAGAGAGAGAAATGTAAGGAATAGAGGGGCGGGGAGAGTCCCGTGGAAGGGTGGGGGATTAGGAAAGAAAGTGCGGACGCGGACTCACCCCCCAGCCAGGTGTCAGAGATGTTCTGGAGCATGGTGACCGGAATGCAGAAGAAGGCGATGAGCAGGTCGCTGAGCGCCAAGGAGCAGATAAAGATGTTGGTGACGGTGCGCATGGCTTTGCTGCGAGTCACCACGTACACCACCAGCCCGTTGCCGAAGAGTGCTAGGGCAAAGATGAGCACGCCGGTGAGCACTAAGGCCAGCTTGGCGCGCCCCGGCAGCTCCGGGGTGTAGACCAGGGGCCGCAGACCGTACCGCGCTATGAACTGCTCGCGCGTCAGGTTGTGGTCCCGTAGCAGCCGGGAGAATTGCTCCCGGGTGATGTTGAGAGACTGCATGTCGCGTGCTCCTCGAGCATCAGGCACCGTTCGCTACCGCGGGGCCATCCGCCGCCCCCGGCGCGCACGCGACGCTGCGGGGCGGGGGCTGCGAGGAGACCGGGTCCTCGGCCGGTTTCCACCCTCGGAGGGCAGGACAGCCTCTGCTCCGGACTCTGGCGTGCTGGAGAACTCCCGGCTACACCCCAGGAGGTTCGGGAGAAGGAAAACAGGGCGGGGTCAAACCCACAAGCAAGAGGTGGGAAGCCAAACCTGGGAGAAGATCCGGTTACCAAAAATGTTCGCAGTTCAAAGAAAGTTCTCTTGCTCTTCTCCAAGGTGAGGGGTTGGGCGCTCGGGAATGCTGGAGCGTCGCTCAGGAATCCCAGCGCTGCGGGCTCCCCAGCCTTCTACTGCACTCACCGCACCGGCTCCAGGAGCCGCGGAGGGTGGGGCTGGACCTCTGCGGTGCGCCACTCCCCTCCCAGCTTCAGTGGCGCGGACGCCTCCTTTGGCTCCCCACATTCTGCGGCCCAGCTACTTTCTTCTGCCCTAGGTCATGTTTCTACGTAAAATCCAGTATTGGGGTTTCTACAGTCTCAGGGCGGCTTCTCCTCTGACGAAGTAATGTGGGCCTCAGCTACCCAACGCAAAATAGGATTATTTTAATTATTTTTCTGCATTTTCAAAAATAATTACAGCACACAGAAAATTGCAAGGATAGTACAGAGAGGTGTCATGTATCCTTCATCTAGTTTCTCCCATTGATTACATCTTACTCAATTATGGTACAATACAAAACCAGGAATCTGACATAGGTACACTGTGTGTGTAAAGTCTGTCATTTTATCCCAAGTGTAAATCCCTGTAACCATCACCAAAACCAAGATAGAAAACTATTGTATCACCACAATGATCTCCATTCTGCTACCTCTTGTAGTCCTACCAAACCCCACCACCCACCCCAGCCCTGAAGCCCTGGGATTAAGTGCTTACATTAGAAAAGAAGAAAAGTTGCAAGGAAGTAAATTAAGCTTCCATCTCAAGAAACTGGAAAAAGATCAGCAAAATAAACTGAAAGCAAGTAAAGAAAATAATAAGGGTAAGAGCAGGTATCAATGAGACTGAAAATAGAAATATAAAAAAGAAAATTAATGAAACAATGAGCTCGTCCTTTGTAAATATCAATGAGATTACCAAACTTCTAACAAGACTGACAAAGAAAAAAGAGAGAAGACAAAAATTACCAATATCAGAAATAAAACACAGGTTATCATTCCTCATCCTGAAAACATCAAAAAGATAATAAGAAAATACTATTAACCCTATACACATAAATTTAATAAAATTTATCAATTCATCATTACTAATCTGTTCTCCATCTCTATACTTTTGGACAAAAGGTTATATAAACAGAATCGCACATTATAATACATTTTGATATTGGTTGTTTTTTTTTTCCCCCACTCAAGCCTAATGCTATTCAGATCCACCCAATCCAATAGTGCAGAGTTTAAGAGCTTCCAAGTTACTGATCACAAGAAGGTACTGGGAGGATAACACTCCTGGCAAAGAATGGAAGCTCTGAGCTCCTTCGCTCATAGCTTGCCCTATGCATCTCTTCCATCCGGATATTCATATGCATTCTTGATAATATTTTTTATAATAAACCAGGAAATATAAGTGGTGCCCTGAGTCCTATGAGCCATTCTAGCGAATTCTCAAAGCCAAGGAGGGGGCAATGGGATTCCTGATGTACAGGTGGTAGGTAAGAAATACAAGTGACAACCTGAGACTTTCAATTCGCATCTGAAATGGTGTGTGTGTTTGTGTGTGTGTGTGGGGGGGTGTCTTGTGTAATTAAACCCTTAAATTATATGATCTGACACTATCTCTAGGAAGATAGTGTCAGAATTGAATTAAATTGCAGGACACCCAACTGGTGTCAGACAATTGCATGATGTGTGGAAACACACACACCTGCTATCAGAAGTGTGCAGAAGGTAACAGTGTGAGTGTAAAGGAAAGATGTAGAGAAGTGCATTTTTCCTTTACAGGTATCCACGTAATATTGGCTTCATAGGATGAATTGGGAAGTGTTCATTTCTTTTCTATTTTCTGGAAGAGATTGTGTAGCATTGGTATTAATTATTCATTAGAAGTTTGATAGAATTCTTAAATGAAGTCATTAGGGTCTAAAGATTTCTTTTTTAGGATTTTTCAAATATGAATTTATTTACCTTAATAGTATAGGGACGTTCAAATTATTTCATATTAAGTTGTAGTAGTTTGTGGGTTTTTGATGAAATGATAAATTTTTAAAAATTTATGTGTATAAGTTTAGTAGTATTTTCTTGTTGTCCTTTTGATGTTTTCAGGATGAGGAATGATAACCTGTGTTTTATTTCTGATATTGGTAATTTTTGTCTTCTTTCTTTTCTTTGTCAGTCTTGTTAGAAGTTTGGTAATCTTACTGATATTTACAGAGGACCAGCTCATTGTTTCATTAATTTTCTTTTTTTATATTTCTATTTTCAATCTCATCGATACCTGCTCCTACCCTTATTTTCTTTCCTCTACTTGCTTTCAGTTTATTTTGATCTTTTTCCAGTTTCTTGAGATGGAAGCTTAATTTACTTCCTTGCAACTTTTCTTCTTTTCTAATGTAAGCATTTGGTGCCATAAATTTCCCTATCAGCATTGCTTTAATTGTCTCCCATATGTTTTTATATGTTATATTTTCATTTTCACTCAACATATTTCTTAATGTTCTTTAAGATTTCTTTTACGACCCATGAATTATTTAGAAGTCTGTTTGACTTCAAGTGTTTGAAGATTGTCCTGTTATCTTTCTTTTTTTTTCTAGTTTTATATCATTGTGGTCAGAGAAGATATTTTGTGTGATTACAATTATTTTTTTTAAGATTTTATTCATTTATTTTAGAAAGAGTGAGTGAATGGGCCGAGGCACATAGGGAGAGAATCTCAAGCAGACTCTGTGCTGAGCATGGAGCCCAAGGTGGGATTCAATCTCATGACCCCAAGATCATGACTTGAGCCCACATCAAGGGTCAGAAGTGGGGGGTGCCTGGGTGGCTCAGTCAGTTGGGTGTTCAGCTCAGGTCATGGTCCTGGAGACCTGGGATGGAGCCACATGTCCAGCTCTCTGCTCAGCAGGGAGTCTGCTTCTCCCTCTCCCTCTGCTCCTTTCCCCTGCTCATGCTCTATCTCTCTCTCAAATAAATAAATAAATAATCTTAAAAAAAAAAGAGAGAAGCTCAACGAACTGAGCCACCCAGGCACCCCATGTATGACTACAATTCTTCTATACTTATTGAGGCCTTTTTCTGCTCCAAGGTATGATCTATCTTGGTGTACATTCAAAGGGCATTTGAAAAGAGTATGTATTCTGGTGTGTTAGATGGAGTGCTGTATAAACATTGATTAGATCTTTTTGACTGATGGTGTGGTTGAGTTCTTCCATTTCCTTGCTTAATTTCTCTCTTTTTATTCTATCAATTGTTGAGAGAGGGTTTCCAACCATAACTGTGGATATGTTGATTTTTCATATCTGTTCTATTAGTGTTTATTTTACACATATTGTACTTCTGTGGCTTGCTGAATATACACTTAAGACTAATATGTCTTTTTGATGCCTTGACACTCTTATCATTATATTATAACCCTGTCCATCCCAGATTATTATCTTTGCTGTGAAGTTTATTTTATATCATAGTAATATAACCATTCCTGCTTTTTTTTTATTAATGTTCTCATGCCATGTCTTTGTCCATCCTTGTACTTTCAACCTACTTATGTTATCATATTTATATTGAGGTTCTTTAGACAGTCTGCCTTTGGGTCATTTTTTAATCCACTCTGCCAATCTCTTTCAATTGGTGTATTTAGACCATTTACATTTAATGCAATTATTTATATGTTAAGATTCAAGTTAGCCATTTATTTTTGTTGTTGTTTTCTCTTTGTTTTTACTATTATTAATTTTTATAATTTCTATTTCCTCCCTGTGAGTTATATGAACATTTTGAAGATTTCATTTAGATTTCTCTATAGTATTTTTGAGTATATCTCTTTATATGTCTTTTTTCTATGACTGTTTAGATGACATATTATATGTACATAACTCATCATAGTCTAACGTGTCAACATTTACCCATTTGAGTCAAGTATAGAAACCTTACTTCCGGGGTGCCTGGGTGGCGCGGTCGTTAAGCATCTGCCTTCGGCTCAGGGTGTGATCCCAGCATTCTGGGATCGAGCCCCACATCAGGCTCCTCTGCTAGGAGCCTGCTTCTTCCACTCCCACTCCCCCTGCCTGTGTTCCCTCTCTCGCTGGCTATCTCTGTCAAATAAATAAATAAAGTCTTTAAAAAAAAAAAAAAAAGAAACCTTACTTCCTTTTATGTCCCTTTATCCTTCCCCAAATATAATTGTCTCAAGTATTGCCTCTACATAAACCTAGAACCACATTAGTCAGCATTCTAATTTTAGCTTCAACTATCAAAAGTAATTTAGGAAACTCTAGAGAAGAAAATCTATTGTATTTACTCATATTTTTCCTCCTTCTACTGATCTCTTTTTCTCATTGGTATTACCAGATCCCTTTTCTTATCCTTACCTTTTTTTATGGAAGATATCCTTAACCACTCTTTTCAGGTAGGTCTGCTGGCAATTAATTCTCTTAGTTCTTCCTTTGTCTGAGAATGTATTGATTTCTCATTCATTCCTGAGGGATATTTTTACTGGTTATAGAATTTTGAATTGATAGTGAGGTTGTTGTTGTTGTTGTTATTGTTGTTGTTGCTGTTATTGTTGTGTTTTTTGCTTAGCTTTCTTTTGTTTTATTTAGCATTGACAAAGCCTTTGCCACTTCCTTCTGTCATCTATAGTTTCTGGCAAAATTCACTATTTTCAAATTGTTTTTCCCTATAGGTAAGGTGTCATTTCTCTCTCACTAGTCTCAAGACTTATTCATTGTCTTTAGTTTTCAGAAGTTTTTTTATGATGTCTCGATATTGATTTCTTTGGACTTTTTTATTTGGATTTTGCAGAGCTTCTTGAATCTGTGAGTTTATGTCTTTTGCCATATTGGAGGAATTTTCAATCGCTATTCTTCACATTTTTTTCAACCCTGCCATCTTTCTCCTCTCCTTCTGGGACTTAGATGACATGAAAGCTAAATCTTTTGTTATAATCCCACAGGTTCCTGAAGTTCTGTTTGTTTTTTTTTTTCTTTTCTTTTCTATATCTTTTTTTTTTTTTTTTTGGCCTGTTTTCTCTGTTATTCAGATTGGATAATTTCTACACTTCTATCTTAAAGTTCATTGATTCTTTCCTCTTCCCCTTCTATTCTGGTATTGAGCCCATTTACTCAATTTTGCCTTTTGGTTATGGTATTATTTTTGGTTCCAAAGTTTCCATTTGGTTTTTCTTTGTGTCTTCTATTTCATTACTGAAAGTTTTTCTTTTTTTTTCCTTTTGTTTGCTTAAAATTTGTTTATAATTGCTTGTTGAAGCATTTTTATGATGGCTGCTTTAAAATTCTTTTTTTTTTTTAAAGATTTTATTTTTAAGCAATCTCTACATCCAAAATGGGACTGAACTCAGAAACTCGAGATCAAGAATTGCATGCACTACTGACTGAACCAGCCAGGTGCCCCTAAAATTCTTATCAGATAATTCTAACATCCCTGACATCTCAGTGTTCATGTCAATCTTTCTGTACTAAGTTGAAATGTTGCTGGTTATTGATATAACGAGTATTTTTTCCTTAAAACTGGAAATTGGAGGTATTATGTTATGAGACTCTGAATCTAATTTAATTCTCTTTTTGTTGACATCACTAACACCTCTCCATCAGGGAAGAGAAGATACCCCTGCATTACTGCCAGGCAGGGGTGGAAGTCCAGAAATGCAAGAATTTATAAATTTGCTTTGGAGCACTCACCTGTCCATTTTGCAACAGAAGTTTTGACAATTCAAGGTGATTTCTCCAGACACTGAGAAAGCTGTAATGACATTTTGTGGAAAGTTATTTTAATTATATCCATCTTTCCTCCCCCCTCACCACCACTGCCTTCCAGTCTTTAACATTCAAATAATAATATAAGTATTATAATGTACACTTATTGCTATGGACTGACTTGTTCCTCCCCACTCTCACTCCCCCCAAATGTGACTATATTTGGAGATAGGATATTTAGAGGTAATTAGGTTAGATGAGGTCCTAAGGATAAGGCCCTAATACAATAGAACTAGTGGTCTTACAAGAGGAGAAAAAGAGTGATCTCTCTCTATATATGTATGCATTCACCGAAACTATGTGAACACACAGAGAGCAGTGTTCATTCCTTATACTGTGTGGACATATGTTACTCTGGACAGTGGTAGTGCTGACTTGGCTGCCTCAGCCCCAGGTTTATGCAGTGTTCTTCAAAACAGGTGAAGGGGTATTAGAGAATCAGAGAAGTGTGAAAAGGAAAGATTAACTCTCCCAGTAGTTCCTGGGATTTATTGAAAAGCCCCGTAGAGAATTTTAATCAGAATAATATATGATTGATGTTAGAGTTGAATTGGAGCTAAGTTTCAAACTCTGTTTTCTTTCCTTTATTAATATTGCACAAGTCTTATCTGCACCTCTTCAACCCTCACTCCACATCCTCTCAACCCACTCCATCTCAGCCATTCACTTCCAGTCCCCATCCAAGTGAAATTATCTTTATTAAGGCAGCCCAAGTCTGATCTCATAGGGCATTCCCAGTATTCCTGACCTTCTCCTTTATCCTAACCCCGCAAACTCTTTGTGGTCCAGTTGATCAGATCTCTGCTTACTGCTAGAAAACTGTAAAAAGTAAATTAATATTTATTCCTCTATTCTGTAACTTTTTTGGATGTCTGTAGTATACAGGGCACTGCACTCATCATTGAGAGTAGTGTGGTAAAGAAAAAGACCCAACCTCTATTCTTAAGAGCCCACTCCTGATGGGCAGAGCATTGTAGGCAACACACAGGGGCATAAAATATAGCCACCCTACCGGCAGCTCATAATCTAGTTCACAGGTCAGCAAACTACAGCCCAGGCTGAACATGGTTTACTACTTGCTTTTGTATAGCCCATTAACACAGAATGGTTTTTACATTTTCAAATGATTGAAAAACAATCGTAAGAAGAACATATTTCATGATAGTAAACGGTATGAAGTTTAAATTTTAATGTCTATAAAAATAAAAAAGTTTAACTGAAATATAACCATGCTCATTATTTACATATTGTCTATGGCTGCTTTCATGTTATAATGGAAGAACTGCATATTTGCAACAGAGACTGTATGGCCCTCAAAGCAGAAAATATTTATAAATCGACCCTTTGTAGAAAAAGTTTGCCAACCCCTGATCTTCTTAAAGAGGGGGGATGGACATAAATATGCATAGCCCAAAGCAAGGTGGTAAAAGCCACACCCATACACAGAAAAGACATGTTCTAGAAATTCAAGCAAGGCAGATTCATAAATGCTGCATAGAGAAAGCAGAGTATGACTTGGGCCTAGAAGAAAAGGTAGAGATGGAAAAAGACCACTCATTTCACACTGAGGGAACAGCCTCCCCAAAGGCACTGAGGAAGAAATGATTATGCTAGAGATAGGGAATGTTGAGAAATATAAAGCAGGGAATGTAGCGTTGGCTTCTGATACCCATGACTAGAATATAGCAGTGAAAAGTGTCCCTTTAAAAAACAAACAAAAAAACAAACAAAAACACCTGCTGACCAAGCGAAGGGGAAGCATTGAAGAGCTCTCTCCCCTTTAGGGTAGGAAGTGCAACAGAAAGTAATTGGATAAATGTAAAAGAAGGGGCAGGCAATACTTTTATGGGAATGTTCTAGAGTTTATTTTACCATACAGAGGGCGTAATAATCAAGTCTTTCTTAGAAAAGATTACAAAATTGTCATTAACTAGATATTGGCTAAAGGTATAAGTAGTCTAAAAGCATAATATATAGTAAATGTTTTCTTCACCTGGTTGAGCATTTTGTTACTCAGAAGGAAGAGGAATCTGGAGGAACTGGTATTCTGTTCTTAATTCTGGCCAATGTGGAAAGAGTTGATGGTGATGTGGGAGTGAAAGAAAGCTTGCTGAGAAGATTGCTGTTGTCAACTTCAAGTATGAGGTGAGGTAGGACATTCTACATACAGTCAGATGGGAATTCTAAGTTTCCAGAACCCAGTTAATGATGTTTAGAAAGGTCCATATGGTCTCTTGGTCTGAATTTTTAAAATAGAAACTGGTGAAGGAGAGCTGAGCAGCTCCACAATTTAAATTTCTCACAACATAGTAACAAAGTATCACAATGAAAAAAAACAAACAAACAAACAAAAAGCAGGCACAGAATATTATAAGGATGCATACTATAAATATTCTGAACTCTACTAGAGAGCAGAAATTCGGGGCGTCTGGGTGGCACAGTGGTTAAGCATCTGCCTTCGGCTCTGGGCGTGATCCCGGCATTCCGGGATCGAGCCCCACATCAGGCTCCTCTGCTATGAGCCTGCTTCTTCCTCTCCCACTCCCCCTGCTTGTGTTCCCTCTCTCGCTGGCTGTCTCTGTCTCTGTCAAATAAATAAATAAAAAATCTTTAAAAAAAAAAAAAGAAATTCATTTGATTATGAGCAGGAATTTCATTTGATTACATCTAACAAAAGTGATCTTGGGAAGGCCTACAATAAACTAATTTTTGTGAAAACTGCTTATAGCAAAAAAGAAAAAGAGAAACAGACAGAAAGAGACAAAGGGCTTTTTCTAAGTTGAAAGCAAGAAGCTGAACAAGTAAAAGCTAGCTCCACTAATTTGGAAATAAGATCATTTGATTGTATATATTGGGTATTTTTGTATCCATATTAATTACCATGAAAGAAAATTAGAGATACCTTATGCCTTAAAAAAATTGTCCTTAGGGACACCTGGGTGGCTCAATTAGTGAAGTGGCTGCCTTCAGCTCAGGTCATGATCCCAGGGTCCTGGGATCAAGTCCCCCATGGGGCTCCCTGCTTAGCTCCCTCTCCTTCTGCCTGCCTCTCTGCCTAGTTGTGCTCTCTCTCTGTCAAATAAATAAAATCTTTAAAAAAAATTGTCCTTAACAATTCCACACCAAAAAAAGTAAGAATGAACAATTCAGCAAAGTTGTAGGACACAAAATCAATACACAAAAATCAGTTGTGTTATGTTTCTATACACTAGTAATGAACAATCTAAAAAGAAAATTAAGAAACAATAAAAAATTGATTTACAAGATCATCAAGAAGAATAAAATACTTAAGGATATACTCCTCAAGGAACTAACCAAGGAAACTGGAAACTACAAAATGTTGCTGAAAGCAATGAAAGAAGACACAAATAAATAGAAAGACATCCTGTGTTCATGGACTGACTTAATACTGTTATGATGTCAATACTACCCAAATGATTGACAGACACTGAAAACCATACCAAAATTCCTATTTTGTTTTGAGAAATAGAAAAATCCATCCTAGGATTTATATGGAATCTCGAGACCCTATATAGCTGAAACAATCCTGAAAAAGAACAAAATGGGAGGTCTCAGACTTCCTGATTTTAAAATTTAGTACAAAGCTACATTCATCAAAACAGTGTGGTACTTGCATAAAGATGGACGTAGAGACCAATGGGATAGAACAGAGAGCCCAGAAGTAAACTCTCACATATGTGTAACACACAGTTTCAACAAGGATGTCAAGACCATTCAGTGGGGAAACGGAAGTCTTTTCAACAAAATTATTAGTTAAACTGAGTATCCCATGACAAAGACTGAACTCTTATGCCATACATAAAAATTAACTAAAATGAATCAAAAAAATCAAAAAAACTAAAACTATAGAACTCTTAGAAGAAGACATGGGGGAATCTTCAGAACACTGGATTTGGCAACAATTTCTTGGATATGACACAAAAAGTACAGGTAACAAAAGTAAAGATAAATAAGACTAAAACAAAATTAAAAACTGTGCATCAGAGGACACAATCAACATAGTGAAAATGCAATGTATGGAATGAGAGGAAATAGTTTCAAATCATATATCTGATAAGTAGTTCATATCCAGAATGTATAAAGAACTCCTACAACTCAACAACAACAAAAAATCAACTTGATTAATAAATGGGCAAAAGATTTGAGTGGACATATACAAATATCCAACAAGCACATAAAAAGATGCTCAACACCGCTAATCATTAGAGAAATCAAATCAAAATCACAATGAGATACCACCTCACACTCATTAGGATGGTTACTATTTTTTTTTTTAAAGGAACAAAAACAGGAGATAACAGGTGTTGGCAAGAATGCAAAGAAACTGGAACCCTTGTGCACTATTGGTGTGAATGTAAAATGGTGCAGACACTATAGAAAACAGAATGATAATTTCTCAATAAATTAAAAATAGAATTACCATATGATCCAGAAATTCCACGTCTGGATATATACACCAAAGAATTAAAAACAGGGACTCGAAGAGATATTTGTACACCCATGTATATAGTAGTACTTTTCACAATAGCCAAAAGGTGGGGGCGCCTGGGTGGCTCAGTCAGTTAAGCGTCTGCCTTCAACTCAGATCATGATCTCAGGGTCCTGGGATCAAGCCCCGCATGGGGCTCCTTACTCAGCAGGGAGCCTGCTTCTCTCTCTCCCTCTGACTGCCGCTCCCCCTGCTTGTGCTCTCTCTCTCTGTCAAATAAATAAATAAAATCTTTAAACAACAACAACAAAAACAAACAAACAAAACTATAGCTAAAAGAGTCCATCAATGGAAGAATAAACAAAATGTGGCATATACATGCCATGGAATATTACTCAGCCTTGAAAAAGAAGGAAATTCATGCATGCTACAACATGAGTGAACCTGGAAGACATTATATTTAGTGAAATAAGCCAGTTACAAGAAGATGAATATTGTATGGCTCCACTTATCTGAGGTACTTAGAGTAGTCATATTCATAAAGATGGAAGGTAGAATGGTGGCTGCCAGCGGTTAGTGGTAGGAGGGAACGGATTACTGTTGTTTAATGGGTATAAAGTTTCAGTTTTACAAGAAGTAAGGAGTTCTGGAGATTGTTTGCACAGCAACATGAATGTATTTAACACTACTGAACTGTACACTTCAAATTGGTTAGGATAGTACATTTTATGTTATTTACATTTGATCACGATTTTTTATTTTATTTATTTTTAAAGATTTATTTATTTATTTGAGAGAAAGAGAGAAAGAGAGTGAGAGTAGTGGGAGGGGCAGAGGGAGAGGGAGAGATAATCTTAAGCAGACTCCATGCTGAGCATGGAGCCCAACGTGGGACTCAATCTCATGACTCTGAGATCACAACCTGAGCTGAAACCAAGAGTCAGACACTTAATCAACTGAGCTACTCAGGCAGCCCTATAATTTTTTTAAAAAAGGAAAAAAATCACATTAATAACATCTTTTGAACCATATTTTATCATCTTAGAAAAAAATTTCACAACCGTATGAGGCAAGTGCTTTTATATCCTCATTTTATAAGTGAAAATGGGAGGCAGAGAGAATATTATGAAACTTGCTCAAGGTCACACACTTAAAAACTATTGGTTTGCTTCTCAAAATTCCAGAAAGTCAGACTCTTAAGCCCATACTGCCTTTACTACCAAGCAAAAAGCTGCGAACTTATTAAGACAAAAGAAAAAGAAGAGGGAGGGTATGGAGGCATGAGGCTGGTAATGAGAAAAGCCAAGCGGGTAATTATACCAGCAAATCTAGACTATAGGAAGCTACAGCAAGTGAGCAGAATATTTAGCTGTCAGCTTCCTGACAACTAGAGAGTCAGGGCTAAAAGAAAAATATAAAGGAGTATTGTAGTCCTCATTACCTAAAAAAGAAAAGAAGCGGATTGGTACGTCAGAAGAGACCAACCTTTTTCTGCCTCTGAACTCGGGGAGGAATTTACCATATTAGTCTTTATATAAGAAACGTTGACATACATAACGCACGGCGTCTTCGGTAGCAGTGGTCATTCTGCACGTAGCCATTTGTAAGCGCAAACTTGACGCAAGCTAATGGCATAATTCAAGTCACCGTCCTACGAAGTGATTTGCACGGAGAGCCAGAATGTAGGTCCGCTACTTGCGGGTGGTTTGACTCAATAAGAAAAAACTTAGGGAATGTGTAACCACTCATGATTCATAAACTACCAGCCCTGAATATCAATCGATTGGTCAGGCTTTAACTGGAGCTATACAGGAAATGGCTCTAAATTCAGATAAATGAGGTAATCTCTGCCGTTGATTGAAAAGAGATCCATGTGCTCTGGATACAATGCATCCATTAATTAGTGAATTCATTATGAAAAGTTAAAGGGCTCAGCTGTTCAAGTGGATCCTTCCAGTTCTGCGTGGAGTCAGCAACAGATCCGTTCGCGTGCAGCACAAGGAGGACTAACTGACAACTAGTGCTGTGGATGAATGACTCTGAAAATCTTTAGGAAATCAAGACAAAGAAACAGTGTAGACTAGACATGGGTAAATTCTCAACTTCCCCCAGAAGAAAAATGGGGATTTTAAACCACAAATTTGAGGCCAGTGAAATTCTAGAGTGACATAATAAAGGTAGGAAGATAATCAGCACAGGATTTTGGTAAAATCAATTTTGTCAAAGTACTTCATATTTTTTTGGTGTTGTTAGTAACAGCAGAACATGGGGTGGGGAGTGACGTATTTATCCATGAATCTCTGCTCTCTTGTTTACTAACTGCAGGAGCCACGTGATTTTCTTAACCGAGCTAAGCCTTAGTTTTCTTGATTATGATCTGGGCATTTTAATACCTACTGAACACTTCTACAGAGACCAGAAAACAAAATAACTCATGTAAATTGTTTAGTACAGCCCCTTAAAAAAAGTGTTGATAAACATTAGTTATTGCCTTTTTTTTTTTTCTGTCAAAATTTAAAAAGTAAGCACAGGTTTGAAGGAATGTTATGAGTTTAAGACTCAAAACCCTCAGGAAATGTTTTCATTTTCATGAAAATCCTCTTTTGTTCCCATCTATAGTCACTGGAGAGTAACTTTTTAGATTTTAGAAACAGGAATGTTTATTTAAGGATTTGACCGCTAGTGGAACACAAGAGTAGCTGAATGTTAGAAAGGTCTTAGGGGCCTTCTAGAGAACTTTGACATTTATGTTTTAACCTTCCTAATGTTTAGCTCACTTGTCTATAAGTTATGTTTTAATAAAACTAAGATTAAACACAATATATTAGGGATTGAGCAAGTATGATTCAGTCTAACACATGCAGGAATGTATGTACATAGGAAGTGGAGAGAGGATAAAGGAGTAACAGTGGTTATTTCTGGGTGGTACAAGTACAGGTGTTTTTTAGTTACTTTGTTTTGGTTATAAGTATTTTTAAATTTTTCCTACGATGAATATATACATGTTATATATATTATATAATATTTACATATATTAAATTTTAAAAAGTAGAGCAATCAGGAATGTCAAAATCTAAAATTTTTATAATTAGATGTAAACACACATGGAATGTATCTGTTTAAATTTTCCAGCCACTTGGGTTTAGTGAACAGGAATCATAGGCTTCAGCCATGGGAAAAAGTCAAACACATTTCAGAAATGTTTATTTATTTATTCATCAAATATACATTGTTTCCAAGATATGCTACATGCTATGTTACTCATTAGGAATAAAATGATAAATTGGATACAATGCAATTCTGGGTGACAGAGCATTTTGGTCTTCATATAAAAGAACAGAAGACTAAATTTTGCTGACTCAGGGTTACAGGTACTTTAGAATAATTTGAGGAGCCCGTAACACCACCACTGCCCACACCCTATCTGCAGAGATTCTGATTTAATTAAAGTGATTCAGGTGAATCTAATATGCAGCCACAGCCTGAAGAATGGGTATTGGAACTGATGGATAGTGGATATGAGGAGGGAGGTACAGTAGTAAAGGGAGGATGAGCCTGGGGTGGAGGTCGGACAATGATGGGCAAAGAGGACGAGGAACGGTGAGTGTGTGGGAAGAAATGATGCCCTACAAAACTGCTGGGTACCTGCTTACAAAGGTGTCCTGCTTGGATGTGGGTTTTTTTGGTTTTTGTTTGAGAGAGAGAGAGAATGCGAGAGCGGGGGGGGGGGGGGGCAGAGAGGATCTTAAGCAGGCTCCACGCTCAGCATGGAGCTCACCTGTGGGGCTTGATCTCGTGACCCTGAGAGATCATGACCTGAGCCGAAATCCAGTTAGACGCTTAACCGAGTCACCCAGGGCTCCCTGGATGTGATTTTTAAACGTTTTACTAAAAAGAACCTGGCCCCATTAATAAAGGGTCCATCTGTGCCAGCCATCCTGAGAGAGGTGGAAACAACTGCTAGAACCCTGCGACAAAGCTCCGTAAAAACAAAATTCCATGTGCATATAAATAATTTATCACAAACCCCATCTCCAGTGGCAAGAAGGCTGCCAAACCTCAGGCTCAAATGGCACCTGGGATGGGTCAGGCTAAAAGAGATCCATAAGCAGAAGCACACCAGAACCCCAGGGGCAGAAAAAGTCACTGGGACAAGTCTCAGCAGCTGGCAGTAAAGCAAAAACCATCTGGGGAGATTGGCAAATATGTTTGGAGGGGCCTGCAAGAGGCCAAGGGCCATGAGTGCAGCCTGTGGGTGTCAGCGAGATCTGGCTGCTGACCAGTCCAGGCTGGGGGCTGGAATTAGGGACTTTGACTTCAGATCCCAGAGGGCTGCAAGGGAATAAGAAAGAGCCATTATCTCAGGTTGGGGCCTGCCTCAGAGGCTAGAACATGCAGGTAAGTGTACAGAACAGAAAAATAGAGACACAGTTCCTAATACTAAGATATAAAGAAAGATGTGATTGCAGAAGTAAGTCAACAGCCTATTTGAGGGCGGATGTAAGGCCAGACTATGATCCATGACTGTGGATATGGCAACTCTGGAGTGACTTTCTGATGCTCCTCCTGGAGGAAAGATTCAGGGCCCCCAACCAGGCTCAGAGGCAGTAGCTGCAATTAAATGGCTCCAGCTGCAGGTCCTCAAGGGCCTCATATCAGCAAGCCTCTGCGGATCATTATAAGGCAGAGTGGAGGTGGGTTGCAGGGAGAAGGAGTCAATGGGAGCTTCCCCCTTCTTGCTGGGGCCTAAGGCTGGGAGAACACCTCTCTCCCTCCTGCTACTATACACCAGGGGAAGGTAAGTTCTCCTCTCTGGGTCTTGTGGGTCCATGAGCAGTTTGTTTCTGTGCTGCACATGGGTGTTCAGAAAGCTGAAAAGAGGTAATCCAGGAATGTTGGAGAGACAACTCTCATGGCTTAAGAATGCCCCACAACACACAAGAGAGTTACTGGGGAACACTCCTCACGTTCTGTGACAGTGGGACTCCAGTGAGAGCAAGAGGTTCATTTATTTCTTTAGAAGAGGGGGAGAATCACTTGTTTGTGTAAGAGCATGAAAGCAGGACAACTATGTGAATGAGATTTCCATAGCAATGCACGTTGCCAATATCAATAAATGACTTTAAAGTCCCTGGTACGTGGTATAGGGTTTAATTTCAGTTACATAAACACTGGGAAAAGAGCTTTGTTCTGAGAGTAGAACAATAAAAAATAGATTGAGCGATTACTAATAAGACTGGCATTGATGAAGGAAGTTGTCATTGCTATCAATGTGTTTCTGTAAAAAGCACTCCGAAGTGTGCCTATGTGTGCCTGCTGCTGCCGCTGTACTCTATTTAAAAATATAAAAATAGGCAGAATAGGGCGCCTGGGGGGCTCAGTTGGTTAAGCAACTGCCTTTGGCTCAGGTCATGATCCTGGAGTCCCAGGATTGAGTCCTGCTTCTGGCTCCCTGCTCTGCGGGGAGTCTGCTTCTCTCTCTGACCCTCCCCCCTCTCATGCTTTCTCTCTTTCTCTGAAATAAATAAATAAAATCTTAAAAAATAGGCAGAATAACATAAGGGTTAAGAGCCAAACTGACAGAGCAAAAATCATTATTACTCTGCCACTTACAACGTGGGTGAGCTTGAACCAATCATTCAATTTCTGGCCCTTTCCATCAACTAACACAGAAGTAACAATATTATAGGGTCATAGTGAGAATTTTGTATTCATAAAATGCTTACAGCGGTGCCTAGTGTGTAGCAGGTATAATATACCAAGTGTTCTCTATTATGGTAAGTGTTATTAAATAATATTTTTTAAAAATTTCCCTGAAAATCAGTAGTTCCCAAGCTCAGCTACACATTGGAATCTCCTGGGGGACTTCGAAATGTAGGACACCTGCATCCCAACCCCTGCAATATTGCTGTAAGTGATTTGGAGGCAGGGTGGGTCTTAGTGTAGAAGGTCCCTAGATGTTTCTAATGGCTAGTCAAGTTTGAAGAACCACTAATCTACAGAACTCCCCTGCTTTAAGTAATGAGGGTTGTGTTTAATTAAATCATTCTTATAGCAAATGAGTCTAATCTATTCACAAATAACAGTTAATCAAACTGCAGATATAGAACCAAGTGGAAAGTATCAGCTTTGTGGCCCAAATCTGGAATGTGATAGCATTGGGTCCATAATACTTGTTTTATAGATTCTCATACTATGAGAATGACCATAAAAACCATGCAAAGCAATAAGTTGTCAAATTGCAAGGAGTTGCAAGGGGTTCATTGAACCAGGGGAGCCACAAAGGGGAAAAGTCCTCTCTCTCGTGTGTGTGTGTGTGTGTGTGTGTGTGTGTGTATGTGTACTCATACAAAGACTATACGTAAGGACTATACTCTGAAGCCTTTATTATTCCCGTGGGTTGTTTTAGGATGAGGGTAATACCTACTTGCTGGTGATCCCATGATAGTGTAATCGTAATATAGCCCACATGCTATCGATTTAAACAGAAATTCTCCCCTAAGGCCACTTCTGAGGCACTTCTACAAAAATAGTTACTCACGCTACATGTTCCAGGAAATGTCAGCATGTCATGGAATGGGAAATCAGTTTCTATCTCGGTCTGAATAGCAAATGGTTCTTTTGGCCAAAGGGAGATGGAGGTGCTTTTGTCACCCATTAGCACAGCAGAACCTGATGACTGCAGAACAACCGAGCCATGAATAGCATGTGGTTATGGGGTGCTCAGGTTAGAGGCTTAGGAAGCTGCAGAATTCCTGAGGTTGGCCAGCAAAGCAGCCAGCCGAAATTTTGTGCCGTGTTTTGGAAAGAAGAAACGCTTTCCGAAGAAATTGATTGCATGCTTCTTAAAGACTGAATCTGGAAAAGAAAGCCAAGAAGTTCTCTGATTTGTATTAGGAGCTCTGAAGCGCATAGGACAGGCCCTAACAGAAGAGCTCTTTAGCCTCATTGGTCAAAGCCTTTAGTGAGGTTCCTTAGTCAGGTGGCGGAGGCCCCCACACCTACTGGGTAACCTGCTTGTATGTCATGTGTATGATTAAATGTGTAATTCCCACCACAGAACATATCTACACTCAGTCTTGGCAAATCCAGGTGAGGCAGCACAGCACGCCTGATCAGACTTCCTAGACCCTGACTCTGCTGTGTACCCTCTGGGGAAACATGGGCAGCGTCTGCATCTGTAAAAGAAACTATAAAAGTACCTTTTCTCTTACGAAAATCAAATTTGTATTTATAAGACGCCTACAAAAATGCCTTCACACCGCTATAAATGCTTGCTTCTTAAATAAGTGAATCTTCAGCCAGCCTCAAATTAGAAATTCCTTTCTGAGTTTATGTTTAGACACCGGAACCAGGAACATCCTATCTGACCATTAAAGTCCCAACTCTGGCATTCAGAAGTAGAAAAAATAGGGAGCGTTTCCTTCAGAAACCTGTTTTGCCAGGATTATTTCTACCTGAATTTGGACTGTGTTACAATGGCCACTCAGAGGGTATTGGCTTGTAAGTGAAGTAATTTAAGAATCTGAGGGCATAATTTGCTTATTACTCTCCAATCAGGAAATCGGCTATAAAATAAACTTCCTTGAGTTTCCAGAATACCATACGGCACCTGTGATTCATGTAATTCTTCCTCCAAACTCTATTCAGTGTTTGTTTGTCTGGCTGGTTTGCTAGTTTACTTGTCTGGTTTTTGTGTTTATTGTTCAGCTTTTTTACCATCTGGGAAAGAGACGTGAAATTGCAGAAGGCTATGCTGCTCAGAGTTTTCTGGGGTTGGGAATGCTCTAGGCAGAGACTGTTCTTTCAGTTACGGGTCTTGACCAGTGTCCTCCACCAAGAAATATAAATTGTGACCGGGACCACATAATCCCATGGGTCTAGAATTTCTAGATCAACATACCAGTCTTTGAAGTGTTCTGGGTTCAGGCCAGTGAATTTCCCAAGATGAATACAAATCAGAAAAATTCAAGTTTCTTGATGTCCAATCTGGAAAGTCAAGGCATGGCCAGGTTTAGATCCTTAAGAAACCCTTCATGCATTCATGCATCTACATCCACATTCACCCACAAAATTACCCGACTTTTGACCTCCTTTGAGATAAAAAGTTATCAGGCAAGCACAGGGGGAAATGAAGGTATCTTAATTTCTAATACAATAAAGTGTATTCTTGCTATTCCTGTTACCAGTTCTAGAAGTTTTCTTAGCATTCAGTGTCCAATCCTCCACACTGGAGACCTCCAGTCACTAAGGATTCTAATGAGGTCCCTTTGTGGCTGACAATCCTAAGAGCTCTGTGTATCTACTCTGTCTCCTTTCAACTTTCTCTTCTCTTTCCAGTTAACCACCTAAGACTGGTCCTTCATAGTGACCCCAACTTGCTGTCTGTTGTCCTGAGTGCTAGCAGAATCAGCCCAGATGGTTCTAATCCACATGGGATCCTTGGAGTGAGTGGGAAAGGCAGGATCAGGCCCTGAGACCTAAACAGATTCTGTTCCCTAGCCTCCTCCCTGCCCCTAAAAGATCTCCCTGCAGGCAAAGAAGATAACCAGATGTATCAGATTGAACTTCTTTAATTTCTGTCTAAATTAGTTTATGGTTGAAGTTGATTCTGAACACATAGTACATTTCTAATTTGAGAAGATAATTTTGAGTAATTTCATGAGCATGAGGCAAATAAAGACTGTATAGAAACTAGAGCATTTTCAAACATTTCCAGTGTTTTCTTTATTTCTAAGCAACCACAGAGAGCCTACTTCTGCTGGCCTTGAAGGATGCCTGAAGCAATCAAGGAAACTTTAGAGCCCAGCAAAGCAGGAACACCCAGTTCTACATATTTCATGTCTTGATCCTGCATACTCCTTTGAAGTTCCTTCTGCAGACAGATGCTTCCAACTTAACTGATTTTAAAGAGTACCTGTGGTGAGTTTTTAGCCTCCACATTTCTTACTTTCATTTACAAGTCATCTGGACTTTAAATTTCTTTAGTAGAAAATTCCCATAGTCTTAAGACAAAATGACCTGTCTGAGCCAGCCAGTCTCGTGGGCAATGGACACTACTAATAAATGGTATACACAGCATTTACATGGTCTGGTGAATAAGACCTGCCTTTAGCAGAACAACCAAATTGCTTTGTAAGAAACAAAATGTCAGGACCTAAAATTTACTTCTACCATGACTATGTAGCCATAATAGGAATGTTCTCTTCAGTGTATCCATTTTGATATACATGCTGTCCCCGACTTAGATTGGTCCAACTTAAAATTTTCCAATGTTATGATGGTACAAAAGCAATATGCTTTCGGTAGAAACTGTAATTTTGAATCTTGATCTATTCCTGGACTAGTGATATGCAGTATAATATTCTCTTGTGATGCTGGGTGGGAGCAGCAAGAGATGGCTCCCAGTCAGCCACACAATCGTGAGGGTAAACAACTGATAAAATTATTCTATTTCTCACTTCTACTCCAATGTTCAAGAAATTACATTAGATATGCAACACTTAATTATAAGATAAGCTTTTTTTGTTAGATGATTTTGCCCAACTGTAGGCTAGTGTAAGTGTTCTGAGCATGTTTAAGGTAGACTAAGGGTACGCTACGATGTTTGGTTCATTAGGTGTATTAAATGCAGTTTCAACTTCCCAGATTTTCAACTTAAAATGGGTTTATCAGGACATAAGATCTGTAGCTGATCTGAAGGAACAAAGTAATTTTATGTCCTGTTCAGAGCCCATATGGCTTGAATGGCTTCTCATTCCATCATATTCTGGGGAAAAAGAACTATTGCTGGTAGAATCCTAATGTCACACTATTCTGCACCTCTCTTAGAAGCAATTTATGTTTCTGTTGAGTGACCACATTCATTCCTAAACCTAATTCTAAACTTTTAACTGACCATGTAATAAAACCATGCCTTGAAATAGTACTGGAGGTAACAGTAGAGAAAAATGTTTTAAATTTTAAAACCAATTTTTCTGAAAAATGACAGAACATTTATCTTATTACAGAAGCTTCACCTACATCCCAAGAATGAAGAATATATTGAAGACAACTGAAAACTCTAAATTTTTGTTCTGTTGGTAGAATTGTCATCTGCAGTTCTAGATATTATCTTTGCTTAAATGCATTTTTTTCTCTATAAGAATTTGTAGAAAATTTTCTTAAGGGTGTGTGGTAAAACATAATTTCTCAGTGAGCAATGTGCAAAATTCCCATGCTCATGGATTGGAAGAATTAATATTAAAATGTCTATACTATCCAAAGCAATCTATAGATTCAATGAAATCCCTATCAAATACCAATAGCATTTTTCACAAAACTAGAACAAATAATTCTAAAATTTGTGTGGAACCACAAAAGACTCCAACTAGCCTAAACAATCTTGAACAAGAAGAACAAAGCTGGAGGTATCACAATTCCAGTATTCAAAATACACTACAAAGCTGTAGTAATCAAAACAGTACGGTACTGGCACAAAAATAGACACATAGATCAATAGAACAGAATAGAAAGCACAGAAATAAACCCAAGCTTATATGGTCAATCTAAGACCTAGGAAAGAATGTACAATGGGGAAAAGACAGTCTCTTCAATAAACGGTGCTGGGAAAACTGGACAGCTACATGCAAAAGAATGAAAGTCGACCACTTTCTCGTACCATATGCAAAAGTAAACTCAAAATGGATTAAAGACCCAAATGTGAGACCTGAAACCATAAAACTCCTAGAAGAGAACATGGGCAATTTCTTGGACATTGGCCATAGAAACATTTTTCTGGATATGTCTCTTGAGGAGAGGGAAATCAAAAATAAACTATTGGGACTACATCAAAATAAAAAGCTTTTGTGTAAGCTTTAATTCTGAAGTTTGTTAAATGTAACTTTGAACATTGAAGTAAAAGAACAAAAGCTTTTTCATAATGACACTTTCCTTAAGAATTGTATTTATTTGAATTTAAGTATCTTGGCACTGTCAAGGAGCAAAAAGATGCTATTCTTTGCAAAAGTAAAAAGTTTCCCGTATGTAATGATTCCTTGTCATTTGCCTACAAATGTTCTAACTGGTTGATTTTTTTTTTTAACTTCTTCCTAAAAATAGAGGAATTCTAACAAAAGGCTAAGTGTCTGGAATGTGTAGAAAAGGCAGGAAAAAGTAATTGTGTAGAGCAGTGCTTCTTGACGTTTTATATCCTGGCTCACATTGAAAATGTTTATATTAAGACAAATGGGTAAACTGGGATTTCATGGCATAGATTGGAGCTTGATGAAAATAATTACATTTTCTTTATACTATATGATTAAAATTTAGAGACCTATTTAGAAAAACCTTCAATTCCAAGAAATAAAAGACTTCCCTCATGCACTATTCTGGTACTTATTATTTTAACTCTTAGCTCATCAATTTGGGATTAATCTATAGTGCGGGGGATAGATCTGAGCTTTTCTCTTCCCAACAGCTACTTGTTTCAACATCAATAATTAAAAAGCCCATCTTTATCAAGTACTAAATCCTCATATGCACCTGGGTCTGTTTCTGGACTTTCGTCTTCTACTCCAGTGGTCTGTGTGTGTGTGTGCCAATGCTCACTGCTTTGAAGTGGCTTTATGGCTTGGTACCGAATGGAACTAGGCAACCCTTATATACTACTAGATCTTCTTTTTCAGGTTTTCCATGTGATGTTTAAATCAACTTTTCTCTTTATTTCCCCTTTTGTTTATAGTAATATAAAAGTCAAGATTCTTTCATCAATTATCTCAAATGAGACTATGCAAAGCAATTTACAGTGTATACAACAATCATTCCCCCCCTCAGTTTTGCTGCTTTATACAATTATGTGATTGACAGAAAATTGAATGGCATGTGCCTGGTTGGAAATTTCACCTTTTTACCAAAAAAAAAAAAAAAAAAATACAACTAAACAGAAAAACCAGCAGCAAATATGCAGGATGGTGGTTATTTTGCATCTGCAAGTCAATTTACAAACTAGTTATTTAGGAGCTGCATGGGATTGGAAATTTTAGCTGTTCAATTTTATCCAACTGCCCCACAGAAAGCACAAATCGAGTCCCAACACTGTAAACTCTGAAGGGTTGAGCTAGTGGACACCATTTGTTATCTGTAGTGGATTCAACTGTTGAGCCTGAAAACATAGGCTTTTTCTCTTAACAGAAATAAATCTCTTTAGGGCTTTTCCTCTAATTTTTGCTAGACTGGGTTCCAGAAAAATAGCAAAGACTCCCAGAAGTGAAGTTTACAGTGTGACAACTGCAAGGTATTCTGTTGCATTATACAAAATTTTTGCTAATGGCATGGGCTAAAGACATTTGCTAAATGGCACTGAAGAAAATCCTGACCCATGGGGCACTACTCAGTCCAAATGTTTCTGACCAAAGTAAATTATACAACAGTATTTATAGGCTCAATTTTAAGAGATGGCTGACATTAATACTGTACATATTTTACATCAAATACATAGCCCAAGAGTTTATAAAATAAGTTCATGCATTGCCTCTAAGAATATCATGTGCAAGATGACCACCCACCCCCTGCCATCAGTACTTGGGACAGCATTTCAGTCTGGATGCAGTCTTACGTACAAAAACCAGCTTCTCTGCTGTGTTAAGTAGATAATTTAAAGAAACTCCAGAGATTACCAAGGGAAAAAACATCCCATCAAGAAACACATCGATACCTGGATACCTTGTCTGAAACTCCTGGACTTCCCCAACTAAGTCAGAAATGAGGTGGGAGGGGAAAAAACCTTTGAATAAGATGTGAGGTGGGGGACAAGTGAAAGATTGTCCTTTATGTAGATGTTAGCCTTGTGAGTAATGTAACTGGTGAGTATAGAGTAGAAAATTAGTTGTACATTTCTTCTACAAATTAACCTTTAAAAATACAATTGTTGCTGGAAATAGAGTGCGGTTACATTTAAGGGAAATTGGTTTCTCTGTTTTGAAAAAGATCTTGTGCCATAAATGCAACCGAACTAACTATAAACATTAGTTCACAATGTAGTCAAAGGAATGAGTAAATTAGAAAAACTTATAACCAATGACCTTTTGTTTTAAATTATGTGGTATGATCAAACAACCAGAATTTTTACATTTTTCTTTGTACACAATTTATGTATTCTAGATGGGTTTTTAAAAATATTTTTTTGTTTTTATATTTTATTCCAGTATGATTAGCATACAGTGTTATATTAGTTTCAGGTGTACAATAGAGTGATTCAACATTACTCAGTGCTCGTCAAAATATGTGCACTCTTAATCTTCTTCACCTATTTCACCCATCCCCTCACCCACCTCCCATCTGGCAACCATCAGTTCTCTACAGTTAAGCATCTGGGTTTTTTTTTTTTTCTCTTTTTCCATTGTTCATTTGCTTTGTTTCTTAAATTCCTTATATGAGTGAAATCATATGGTATTTGTCTTTCTCTAACTTATGTCACTTAGAATTATACATTCTAGCTCCCTCCATGTTGTTACAAATGGAAAGACTTCATTTATTTCTATGGCTGAGTAATACACACACACACACGCACACCACTTCTTTATCCATTCATCTATTGATGGCCATTTGGGCTGTTTCCATAATTTGGCTATTGTACCTGTGTTTCAATGAACACAGAGGTACATACATCTTTTCACATTAGTATTTTTGTATTTTTTGAGTAAATTCCTAATACTGGAATTTCTGGATCATATGGTAGTTCTATTTTCCCATCTTTTTGAGGAACCTCCATACCGTTTTTCGTAGTAGCTGCACCAATTTGCCTTCCTACTAGCAGCGCACAAGGGTTCCTTTTTCTCCACAGCTTTGCCAACACTTCTGGTTCCCTGTGATTTTTGTTTCGTTTTGTTTGTTTTGTTTTTAACCATGATGGTTAGTGATGTTGCACATCTTTACATGTCTGTTTGCCATCTGTTGTCTTCTTTGGAGAAACATCTGTTCATGGCCGCTGCCCATTTTTAAATTGGATTATTCATTTTCCTGGTGTTGCATTGTGTAAATTCTGAATATATTTTGGATACTGACCCTGTATCAGACAGGTCATTTGCAGATATCTGGACTCTCTCTTCTGTTGCATTGATCTATGTGTGTATTTTTATGCCAACATCGTACTGTTTTTATTACTACAACCTTGTAGTATAACTTCAAATCTGGAATTGTGATACCTGCAGCTTTGTACTTCTATTTCAAGATTTTATTTATTTATTTTTTGCTACTTGGGGTCTAGGATTATTTGGTCTAGTTCTATGAAAAATGACATTGGTATTTTGATAGGGATTGCACTGAATCTGTAGATTGCTTTAGGTGGTATGGACATTTTAACAATATTCTTTCAATTCATGAACATGGAATATCTTTCAAATAAAGTCTCTGTGTTGTATTCAGTTTCTTTCATTAATGATTTATAGTTTTTGGAGTACATGTCTTTCACCTCCTTGGTTAAGTTTATTTTTAGGCATTTCATTCTATCTGGTGCAATTATAAATGGGATTATTTTCTTTTTCTGCTGCATTATTACTGTACAGAAATTTAAATTTTTGTATGTTAATTTTTGTATCCTCTGAACTTACTGAATTCATTTATCATTTTTAGGACTTTTTTGGTGGAGTCTTTAGGGTTTTCTATATATAAATATAGTATCATGTCCTCTGCAAATAGGTAAAGTTTTACTTCTTCTTTACCAATGTGGATGCCTTTCTTTATTTTTCATTGTTGTTGTTTGATTGCTGTGGCTGGACTTTCAGTATTATGTTGAATCAAAGTGGTAAGAGTGCACATCCTTGTCTTGTTTCTGACCGTAGGGGAAAAGCTCCAGTTTTTCACTATGGAGTATGTATGGTGTTTGCTGTGGGTTATTCATATATGGTCTTTATTGTGTTGGGGCATGTTCCTTCTAAACCTACTTTGTTGATGGCTTTTATCATGAATGGGTATTATACTCCGTCAAATGCTTTTCTTGTGTTTACTGAAATCATATGGGTTTCATCCTTTCTCTTGTTGATGTAATGTATCAAGTTGATTTGGGGTCACTCCTTACATCCTTTTATTCTGTGAGTCCATTGACTAATTTTTATAGATATGCTTAATTTTACTACTTTTGTGCTTCCTACTTTTTTTTTAAATGCATGTCTATGGTCTTTTCTTCCCACTTAGTCTCCTTTAACTTGTCTTGTAAGGCTGCTTTAGTGGTCTTGAGCTCTTCAACTTTTGTTGGGAAACTCTTTATCTCTCATTCTATTCTGAATGATAGCTTTGCTGGATAGAGTATTCTCGGCTGCAGACTTTTTCCTTTCAGTTCTTTGAATATAGCATGCCACTCTCTTCTGGTCTGCAAAGTTTCTGCTGAAAACTCAGCTTATGGTCTTGTGGGGTTTCCCTTGTATATAACTGTTTTCTTCTCTTTTAAATTCTGTCTTTATCACTACTCTTTGCCATGTTTATTGCTATATGTCTTGGTATAGGCCTTCTTGGGTCTCCCCTGAGCTGTAGACTCATCTCATGCAGCATATCCAATTTCTTAGGGATGCTATACCAAATTACCACAAACTTGATGTCTTAAAACAAAAATTGTATTATTGGTCTAGTGGCCTCAAATCTGAAATCAACATGTATTATTAGGACTCTGTGTCCTCCAAAGGCCATAGGGGAGAAAACTTCCTTGTCTCTTCTAGCTTCTGGTGACTCCAAGCCCTCCTAGGCTTGTGGCCATGTAACTGAAATCTTTGCTTTCATCATCACAGTCATTGTTTGTTTTTTTTGTTGTTGTTGTTTCTGTGTATGTATCTTCTCTTCTGTCTGTTATAAGGATACTGGCATTGGACTTAGGGTGTACCTGGATAATCCATAATGATCTCATCTAGAGATCTTTAATTCTATCTGCAAAGGCCCTCTTCTTTTTTCCCCCAAATAGGGTTGTATTCCCAGGTTCCAGGGGTTAGGGTGTAGACATATTTTTTGAGGAACCACCATTCACCCCACTACACAGCTCATCTATGTACTCTACTTTCAAATATATCCCAAATCCAACTTTTTACACCATCTTCACAGCTTCCAGTCCAAGCCACCATAATTTCTTGTCTAGACTCTGAACACCTTTCTTAACTAGTCTCCAGTCTTCCACTTTTCCATAATCTATTCTTTCTACACAACAACCAAAGTGGTTTTTAAAATATAAGTAGTATTATATCTTTTCCCTCCTCAAATTTCTCCAATACTATCCCATCATACCTAAAAAACAAAACAAAACAAAACAAAACCCTCCTTACCAAAGGCCTCCAAGGCCCTACAGGGTCTAGCCCTGCACACCCCTTCAAGTTCATCTCTTACCACAAGTCTCTTTGATCACTCAGCTTCAGCCACAGTGCTTTCTTGCTCCTCTTTGACTACACCAAGTCAAGCAAGAAGCATCTTTCCTCCAAATCTCTACCATGTTCTCTCCTTTACTTCTTAAGTTGCTGTTCACATAGTATGTCTGTCTGTCCTCTCTTTTAATATATATTTTACATTATATCTCCAGGACTTATACTGGAAGTTTGTATCTTCTGACCACCTTCACCCGTTTTGTGCACCACCCCGAACTCTGGACCCTGCCTCTGGCAACCACCAATCTGTTCTCTGTATCGAGGAGTTTAGTAGGCTTTTGTTTCTCTCTTTGTATCTTTTTAGATTCCACATGTAAATGAGATTGTATGATATTCATCTTTCTCAACTTATTTAGCATAATGCCCTTAAGGTCCATCCATATTATCACAAATAACAGATTTTTAAATTTTTTTCATGGCTAAATTGTGTGTGTGTGTGTGTGTGTATGTGTGTATTGTGTGTGTGCATGTACCACATTTTCTTTATCCATTTGTCTATTGATGGACACGTAGGTTTCCTTCTTGGCTATCATGACTGATGCTTCAATGAACATGGAAGCATGCATATCTTTTCAAGAGTGACTTTGTTTTGTTTGGATAAATATTCAGAAGTAGAATTGCTGGATCATGTGGTAGCTCTATTTTTTTTTTTAATATTTGGAGAAATCTCCATACTTTTTTCCACAGTGGCTATACCAGTTTATATTCCTACCAGCAGTGTACAACAGTTCCCTTTTCTCCACATCTGCACCAACACTGGTTATTTCTTTTTGATGATAACCATTTTAAGCAGTATAAGGTAATACCTCATTGTGGCTTTAATTTGCATTTCCCCAATGATGAGTGATGTTGAACATCTTTTCATGTACCTGTTGGCCCATCTTTGTTGTCTTTGGATAAATGTCTATTCAGATCCTCTGCCAATTTTTTAGTCAGATTGGCTTTCTTGCTATTGAGATGTAGACGCTCTTCATATATTTTGGATATTAATCCCTTATCAGAATATGATTTGTAAATATTTTCTCCCATCCTGGAGGTTGCTTTTTCATTTTGTCAGTGGTTTCCTTTGCTATACAGAAGCTTTGTGATTTGATGTAGTCCTGCTTATTTAGTTTTGCTTTTTTTGTCTTTGATTTTGGTATTAAATTTATGAAATCATTGCCAAGACCAAGGTCAAGGACAGCCTATTAAAGAGGCTGTCTCAGAACACTCCAAATAACCTTGCCTAGGCACTCTTTATCACCCTATCCTGCTTATTTTTTTTGTGTTTAGCACTAATCACTACCTGGCATTGTATATACCCTTTCTTGCCCCTGGTATGTCCACTCATCAGGACTGGTGCTTTATGTTGTATACCTGATTTTTCAGTACCTGCAGCAGTCTCTGAAAGATTTTAGAAACTTTAAAATTATTTGTTGAATGAATGAATGAAAGAATGGTTCTCATAAAAAACCAAAGGAACAAGAGATTTTTGAGGTGGTGATGGAAGATGTACTTTCCTTTGCATCTATTTAATATTGAACTTGTAAAACAGGTAATTTCCCTTCTTGTTTCCCTTTCTTATTTGTGAATAAGACAATATCTTAGACATTTAGTGTTGATCTGAACAATGAAAGTAAAATGAAAAGCTTGAAGTAATTAATCCAAAATATACATGTATTTGTCATATCAACTATCTGAATATTCAAGAATGTTTTAGAGAAGGTTAAAATATTTCAATAGTGGCTCAGGTTGCCTTAAAATGCTACTTTGAAAAAGAGAACATATTAATTAATATGCTCTTTCATCTACCTCTGCCCTTTTATCAGTTTCCTTTCACCAGGATTCAGGCATTGCAAAAGAGAGGTTCCTCTCTGTTTCGAAAAATTGACTTCATATTTCTATTAACACTAAAAGCAATGATCCTAAACTTACATAATGAGTCATTTAGGAACAGAGTCAACACATGGATGTGGACAGCCTAGTGTTAATCTGGACACAAACTCTGACATCTAACAAAGTCTTATTTTTAATTTTCCCTGTGTGCAGCAGTTAGCCTGTAACGGAGCTACCAGTGTTCTTACCGTGGATGAATTAAACTTCTTTGTCCTTGCAGTGGTATTTTGATAATGGGTCTGTACTAGATAGATAAAAATGGGTCCTGAGCCAAGATGAGGCTGGTAAATTTGAGAATGTTCACCGCTACCTCCCACCACTCATAGAGTAACAGGTCTGAACTCCATCCCATCTTTAGCAATTTTTTTTCTTCTGGTGATCAGTAACTTAAAAAATTTTATAAGAAATTTTAAGAATTCTTAAACACAGAATCCAGATTTTGAAAATATCATGCACATGCAATGGGCCTTAGAATATCCATAGCTTGAGGTGTTTCCATGGAGACATTTGAGCAGCACTGGAAGATAACACTATATTCCAGAAGTTTTGGTCCAGAGCATAATTTGTACCTGAATTTCCACTTTGAATGGTTATTTCATTAAAAGCTTTGAGTTAAGTGTTTACAGAAAGTTGTAAAATACCTGGTATCTGTAAACTGAAAAGCAATTATAATCAGAACAATTAACATTTGATCAGGAGGCTTTTAGACATTTTAGAGTTTGGGTATATAGTCCAGAGGTTCTTAAACAGTGCTTCTTTAGAATCCCAGTCTTCAATGCATTAGACTTAAACCCCTTTGTCTAATGTGGGACACTAGCATTTCCTTCAATGTTAAAAAAAAAAGAGGATAAAATACTTGGAGTTTTAACCTTTTTTCAGTCATTTTTTCCATAAACTTTTGGCTGTGTTATTTTTTTTATCTACTCTTAAATATTCTATGACTGCTTGAATGAGCATATTAAATTGCTTTTAGTGGTTGTGATTTATTACATAACCTAATCCTAAATTTGTTACCCATTAGTTTGATGGAATTAAATCCTTATTCTACAAAATTACTCTGATCTCTGAAACTCTGCTCTCTGAAATTTTGAGAACAACTTATCAAGTCGAGACACCTTGTTTTAGGATTACCCAGATGTTACACAGAAATAAGGTCCCAGAAAAAAGATGAGAATCTGTGTTTTACACCTGATAATAATTTTTCTTTTATTACACTTGATATTTTCTGGACTACAGAGATTTTTATTTCTTTTGCAAGATGTCAAACAGTACATTATAGCCTTTTGTGCATAGAAAATTTGCCCTAAGAAAGAGTTGTGCTGTGGGTAGCATAGACATTTTAACAATATTTATTCTTCCAATCCATGGGCATGGAAAGTTTTTCCATCTTTTTGTGTCTTCTTCAATGTCTTTCATCAGTGTTCTGTAGTTTCTAGAGTATAGAGCTTTTACCTCTTTGGTTAGGTTTATTCCAAGATATCTTCCAGTTTTTGGTGCTATTGTAAATGGAATCGATTCCCTAATTTCTCTTTCTACAGTTACATTGTTAGTGTATAGGAAACCAACTGATTTCTGTTCATTGATTTTGTATCCTGCCACATTACTGAACTGCTGTATGAATTCTAGTAATTTGGGGGTGGAGTCTTTTGGGTTTTCCACATAAAGTATCATGTCATCTGTGAAGAGAGAGTTTGACTTCTTCTTTGCCAATCTGAATACCTTCTATTTCTTTTTGTTGTCTGATTGCTATTGCAAGGACTTCTAGTACTATGTTGGACAATAATGGCAAGAGTGGGCATCCTTGTCGTGTTCCTGATCTTAAGGGAAAGGCTCTCAGCTTTTCCCCATTGAGAATGATATTTGCTGTGGGCTTTTCATAGATGGTCTTTATGATATTGAGGAATGTACCCTCTATACCTACACTCTAAAGGGTTTTAATCAGGAAAGGGTGCTGTATTTTGTCAAACACTTTTTCTGCATCAATTGAGAGGACCATATGATTCTTGTCACTTTGCTTATTAATGTGTTCTATCACACTGATTGCGAATGTTGAACCACCCTTGCATCACAGGGATAAATCCCAGTTGGTTGTGATGGATAATCTTTTTAATGTACTGTTAGATCCTATTAGCTAGGATCTTGTTGAGAATTTTGGCATCCATATTCATCAGGGATATAGGTCTGTAATTCTTTTTGATGGGTCTTTGCCTGGTTTTGGGATCAAGGTAATGTTGGCCTCATAAATGAGTTTAGAAGTCTTTCTTCTGTTTCTATTTTTTGAAACAGCTTCAGGAAAATAGGTATTATTTCTTCTTTGAATGTTTGGTAGAATTCCCCAGGGAATCTATCAGGCCCTGGACTCTTGTTTTTTGGGAGGTTTTTGATCACTGCTTCAATCTCATTACTGATTATTGGCCTATTGAGGTTGTCAATTTCTTACTGTTTCAGTCTTGGTAGTTTATAGGTTTCCAGGAAGGCATCCATTTCTTCCAGATTGCTTAATTTATTGGCATATAGTTGTTGATAGTAGTTTCTAATAATTATTTCTATTTCCTTGGTGTTAGTCCCGATCAAAATACCAATGCCATTTTTCAAAGAGCTGGAACAAACAATCCTAAAATTTGCATGGTACCAGAAAAGGCCCCAAGTAGCCAAGGAAATGTTGAAAAAGAAAAACAAAGCTGGGGGCATCACATTGCCTGATTTCAAGCTATGCTATAAAGCTGGATCACCAAAACAGCATTATACTGGCACAAAAACAGACACATAGATCAATGGAACAGAATAGAGACTCCAGAAATGGATCCTTAACTCTATGGTCAACTAATCTTTGACAAAGCAGGAAAACCCATCCAATGGAAAAAAGACAGTCTCTTCAACAAATGGTGCTGGGAAAATTAGACAGCTATATATAGAAGAATGAAACTCGACCATTCTCTCACACCATACACAAAGATAAATTCTAAATGGATGAGAGACCTTGATGTGAGACAGGAATCCATCAAAATCATAGAGGAGAATATAGGCAGTAACCTCTTTGACATCGGCCACAGCAACTTCTTTCATAACACGTCTCCAAAGGCAAGGGAGAAAAAGCAAAAATGAACTTTTGAGACTTCATCAAGATAAAAAGCTTCTGCACAGCAAAAGAAACAATCAACAAAACAAAGAGGCAACCCATGGAATGGGAGACAATATTTGCAAATGACTCTACAGATAAAAGGCTGGTATCCAAGATCTATAAAGAACTTCTCAAACTCAACACCCAAAAAACAAATAATCAAATCAAAAAATGGGCAGAAGATATGAACAGACACTTTTCTATTGAAGACATACAAATGGCTAACAGACACATGAAAAAAATGTTCAACATCATTAGCCATCAGGGAAATTCAAATCAAAACCACATTGAGATACCACCTTACACCCGTTGGTGTAAAAACTGACTAGGCAAGAAACAACAAATGTTGAAGAGGATGTGGAGAAAGGGGAAACCTCTTACACTGTTGGTGGGAATGCCAAGTTGGTACAGCCACTTTGGAAAACAGTGTGGAGGTTCCTCAAAAAGTTAAAAATACAGATAACCTATGACCCAGCAATTGCACTACTGGGTATTTACCCCAAAGATACAGAGTAGTGAAAAGGGCCATATGCACCCCAATGTTCATAACAACAATGTCCACAATAGCCAAACTGTGGAAGGAGCCAAGATACCCTTCAACAGAAGAATGGATAAAGAAGATGTGGTCCATATATATAATGGAATATTACTCAGCCACCAGAAAGGAGGATTACCCAACATTTACATCAATGTGATGGAACTGGAGGAGATCATGCTAAGTGAAATAAGTCAAGCATAGAAAGAGAATTATCATATGGTTTCACTTATTTGTGGAACATAAGGAATAGCAGGGAGGACATTAGGAGAAGGAAGGGAAAAATGAAGGGGGGGGAAACAGAGGAGGAAACGAACCATGAGATGGACTCTGGGAAACAAACTGAGGGTTTTAGAGGGGAGGGGAGTGGGGGATGGTCTAGCCTGGTGATGGGTATTAAGGAGGGCATGTATTGCATGGAACACTGGATGTTATGTACAAACAATCATGGAACACTACATCAAGAACTAATGATGTACTGTATGGTGACTAACATAACAATAAAAAATTATTATTAAATTAAAAAAAAAGGAACAGTTATACTTTCTCTGCTGAATTTGTTGGTAAAAAAAAAGTCAGCACAGTTGAGACCTTTTTTGGACCTCAAAATTAAGCAAGTATAACCATTTGTGGCCACAAGAAGGAAAGAACGTTGTCACACTTGCAAGTACCCACACATGCCATGACATTTGGCTGAAAGAATAATCAAGGCAGCCAGTGGTGAACAGAATACAAAACTCAGAAATGAACCCACAACTTTGTGGTCAATCTCTGACAAAGCAGGGAAGAATATCCAGTGGAAAAAAGATAGTCTCTTCAACAAATGGTGTTGGTAAAACTGGACAGCAACACGCAAAAGAATGAAACTGGACCACTTTCTTACAGCATACACAAAAATAAATTTAAAATGGATTGAAGACCTAAATGTGAGACGGGAAACCATAAAAATCCTAGAGGAGAACACAGGCAGTAACCTTTCTGACATCAGCTATAGCAACTTCTTTCTAGATGTGTCTCCAGAGGCAAGAGAAACAAAAGCAAAAATAAACTACTGGGACTTCATCAAAATGAAAGTCTTCTGCACAGCAAAGGAAACAATAAAACTAAAAGTCGACCTACAGAATGGGAGAAGATTTTTGCAAAGGACATATTTAATTAAGGGATAGTATTCAAAATCTATAAAGAACTTATTAAACTCAACACCCAAAAAACAAATAATTCAGTTAAAAAATGAGCTGAAGACATGTATAGACATTTTTCCCAAAGAAGACATACATATGGCCAATAGACAGATGAAAAAATGCTCAACATCATTCATCAGATCCAAACTACGATGAGATAGCACCTCATACCAGTCATAATGGCTAAAATTAACACAGGAAACGACAGATGTTGGTGAGGATGTGAAGAAAGGGGAACTTTTTGCACTGTTGGTGGGAATGCAAACTGGTGTAGCCACTCTGAAAAACAGTTGGGAGATTACTCAAAAAGTTAAAACTAGGACTACCCTATGATCCAGCAATTGCACTACTAGGTATTTACCCAAAGGATACAAAAATACTAATTTGAAGGGATATATGCACCCTGATATTTATAGTGGCACTATCAACAATAGCCAAATTATGGAAAAAGCCCAAATGTCCATCAACCAAGTGAATGAATAAAGAAGATGTGGTATAAATACTCAATGGAATATTACTCAGCCACAAAAAAGAACAAAATGTTGCCATTTGCAATGATGTAGATAGAGCTACAGAGTATTATGCTAAGTAGAATAAGTCAGAGAAAGGCAAATACCATATGATTTCACTCATGTGGAATTTAAGGAACAAATGGGGGGGGGGGAGAGGCAAACCAAGAAACAGACTCTTGACTGTGGAGAACAAACTGATGGTTACTGGAGGAGGAGAGATGGTTTAAATGGGTGATGGGCATTAAGGACATTGGTTGTGATGAGCACTGGGTATTGTACATAAATGATGAATCACAAGTCTACACCTGAAACTAATATTACACTGTATGTTTACTGACTGGAATTTAAATAAAAATTTAGAGAAGGGGGGAAAAAAGGCAGCCAGGGATGAAGGTAAAAACAAACATCTCTGAAGGAGCAAAAAGACACCAATGAGTTCTTTGGTTTCCCAAATTATAGAAATTAATCTCCAATCCTCAAAGAGGTAGAGGGTGTCTATGTAGAATTTTGGAGAGTGCAGCAAAGATCAAGATCAGAGGTGGAATAGAGCCTACCCTTATCTTGCCCTGTAAGTCACACTTTGGAACTTGTCTTCCAGCAACTAAACAGGGAAAGAACAACCTTCAGTAGACAGAGTGATGTCTATGGTCTGCTCCAGTACTAGGACCAAATTAAGAGTCAGGTTACCTGGCTCTAGCAGGGAACTGCCACTAGCTAGTTTTGCCAGTGAAGGCAGATCAGCTCCTTGGGCTTCCATTTTTATACCTGAGGACAAAAATTATTTCTAAAACATCTCTTCCCATTCTACAATCTATAAAGAGATAAAAAGAATCTCTTTTTCCCCCCAAAAGATAATTTATTATCTTCTGGCTAAGGAGAACAAAAATCTATGGTTTGCTGAGTTCAGATAATCAATGTTTAAGGATAGTGATGTTGTACAAGGAAAGGCAAGGCTGTGAAACACAGCTTTTATTTGGGGTCTTAGGAACTGCAATTTGGGAGACAAATTCAAGTAGTAATCCAGATTGTGCTCTCAAAAGACAAAGGGACTTGGGGTTTTTAAAGGCAAAGGAAGAATTTTAGTCACATTACATATTGTGTAATTGTGTAAGGTACATTGTTTTTAAAGTCTTATGATTGGTGATGGGCAGAGTTACAGTAACACGTCTCTATATATGATTGGTTGCTAAAGTTAGTGGTAGGTAATATGGTGACTAACATTATATAATAAAAAATCATTATTAATAAAAAAAAAAGTTAGTGGTAGGTAAAGAGTCCATTTAAGTCTATTCTTGTAGGCAGCAAATGTTCATGCAGGAGGTCTGGGATTTGGCAACAAGCGAAGGTCAGCATTTTTCCAAGAATTGAGACAGGAGACATACATAGGCCCTTATCTCCTTAATGTCCTCTGGACTCTATTTTAAGTGACTCTCTTAGTAATGCTTCATTTTATTTTTTTCTTTTATCAGTGGGTATACTCATACTTCTATAAATGAAAAAGATAACCCTAAATACACACTTACTCATCTGAAATAAAATTACTAGAGATAAATACTACTACACTATACTATATTCCAAGGGTTCAAAAAAGTTGCATTAAATACTAACTGAATCAATGTCAAATGTTTGAAGAAAGAGCAAATGTGAGCTGGCAATCTTGGGGAGGAAAGATGTGTTGCATTGAGTAAAGGAGTATCTGCATTATCTGCAATCCTAACACTTGACATGTATTGAGTATCTAAACACATAGGAGGCTTTATATACATTCCCTGTCTCTCTCAAGCCAGAAAGTGTATTTTCTTTTCAGCTGAGAAAACCAAGTCTCATAATTCAGCTCAAGTCAAAATCTGTGTGGTCTCCAAAGCCCTTTCTGCCTTAGATGGTGCCTCCCCTGCTCAGAGGTGAGTGGGGAAAAAGGCTAGGAAAAGATCTAAAAAGGGAGAAGAAAGAACTATGGTGGAGAGAGAATGCTCCAAATTTCATAATCCAAAGGAAGATTTACTCTATGTGTGTTCTGGGAATTGATTTCTAACAATACAAGAGTAATTTAGGGAATCTCACCTGTTCCACCAAGCGTCTGTCTACATGCTTATAGATGTCCAACATAGATTGTACAGAATTAGAAATTAAAGATGTAATTGAGAAATAAAGGCCAGTATTCAAATGAATATCAGAATCTTCCCTATTTTACCATTAAAAATAGGAGAAATAATAAAAAGCAATACTTTTTAAAAAATGTACAAAATGTACAAATTAAAATTGAAAAGTTACAGTTTTGTCTAGTTCAAAATTGTGAACTTTCAGCTGGGAGTGGCTAATAACCTACACAGGGGTTTGATCACTCAGGGCTATGGATTATGCAACTTTGCTGAAGTAATATGTTAATTTTGAATTGAACTGTTTCTAAAACTTTTTTGGTAAATGAATTTCATTCCTAAAAGATCTATTAATCAAGGTTCCCTGTATTTTAAATGTCTTGGAGCTGTGGGGAATATTAAAAGAGCAATCTGAAATTAAATATAGTGCTTTCCTTTGCTCTGTGGGAAGAATTTAACTGCTGTCATTACAGAGTCTCTGATTTTCTCACGTAGGAAACTTTGGTTTGATAAAATTCTGATTAACAGTTCAACATATTTGAGAATCTAAAAACAATACTAAAGTCTAATAAAACCCCTTTTCCCTGAATTATCACAGGAAAAATTAATTTCTTTTGAGACTAAAAAACAAAGGAGAATAGCTGGCACATTAATTCAGTTTTGTATACTTTGGTAAAAAATTTTGTATGTGATTTATTTTTTATGCATAGCTTAAAGACATGAAATAAGTCAAAATAATCAAATCTTTAAAGCAACATTTATAACCTTTACAATCTTTGTAATTCTAAACATTTAGGGATTGTGTGCTGCTCCTTTCACTGTCCATGGAAGGGTCAGGGTGGCGAGGTGCTGACCTACCTAGTTCTAACTCCTTGTCTATGTGGTCATTGACCAGGCAATCCAGTTTGACTTAATACCTCATGAACGCAGTTATATTCCCTTTGTTCCTTTCTCTAATCCATCAGGTTTTTCAAACTTCAGTATTCATAAGAATTTCCTTACAGGCTTGCATATACAAAACAATATTTACTAGATAGAGCTATGAATATCATGGGTGGTGAGAATGCACACAAACTGAATTAGGCATCGTTTAAGGAGGACCTAATACGATGTTCTTCTCATGGTTGTTACCTTGTCAACTGAATTTTTATTAATTTCTCCTCCACATATAGCAGGAATTTGAACCAAGTCCCTATAACTTGAAAGCCCAATTTCTTTTTGATTTCTACTTTTCCTAGGTAGATAGTGGCTTCAGAGAAGTGGCTTCAATAAGAGAAAAGAAAGGGGATCTCCTTGGGAATAGGAGATAATCAGTAGGCACTACATAAAAACAAGATTGTGAATTTAAACTTTACCTCATGATTTTGCCTTAAGTGGTCTTCACTATTAACAATCATCTCATGTGACATGTTTGGAATAGAGTTTGCTCTAGGTAGGTTTTCTATGTATAAAATATCAACAGCCAAAGATGGATGTATAAAATCACCTCACCCACCATGTTTCTCAAATACTAACAAGCTATTATGATAGTCATGCAGTTTTTTGTTTCTCGGCAGGTCAAATCAGAATTTTGTATGTGCATGTTTAATCACTGTAATAATTATAGTGGTATTAAGTAGATATTAGCAGCTGTGTTTTCACATTATTGCAGTTTAAGATGGAAAGCACTCACATTGGTAGAAGTCTTTTAAAATTTAATTTAAAATTTCCATATTATAAAGTTAAAAGAGAAATTTTTGTAAAGGCTCATAAAATCATGACTCTCCCAGAGATTTAAAATGAACTTATCAAAAACTTTAATTCATTAAATAAAGAGGGAACCAGACCAACGTTGCAGCTTGTTCAAAGAAGTCAAAGAACCATTAATTTATATGGAGCCAGAGAATGTTGAAGTGAATTTACAAATGGACTCAAAAGTCTCTCTCTCTACCAAGTAGCTAATAGCAATACAATAATTTTTGTAATTCTATCTACAATTCAGAGAGCTTTAGAATAGTCCAAGGCAATGAAAGGTGCAGAGGTCTTTAAGAACCAGATAATCTGCTGGAGACTCCAGCATTCTACTGAAAGGATATCCAGTAGTCTCTTTAGTTTACTACAAAGTCTTAAATCTTTCCTTACAAATAATACCTGATACTTGCTATAAAACCTATTTTCTAAAATAGTATCTTTTTAAAAGATTGATCCTTAAAAGAATATCTTATTTATGCCTAACTGTTGTTGTGTTGCTTGGTTTCCTCTAGAAGCTGAAAAATATGCTAAATAATTAGAAAGTATCCATAAAGAGTACTTGTTTAATGCCTATTTATACCTTATTGTGTCAATTTGTTTTCAAAGCTATTCCTTTTTTTTTTTTTCTTAAAGTTAGTTAACATATAGTGTAGTATTGGTTTCAGGAGTAAAATTTAGTAATTCATCACTTACATGTAACACCATGTGCTCATCCCATCAAGGGCCCTCCTTAATGCCCATCTCCTATTTAGCCCATCCCCCCACCCATCTCCCCTCCAGCAACCCTCAGTTTGTTCTTTATACTTAAGAGTCTCTTATGGTTTGCCTCCCTCTCTGTTTTCATCTTATTTTTCCTTCCCTTCTCCTATGTTCATCTGTTTTGTTTCTCAAATTCCAAATATGAGTGAAATCCTATGTTTTTCTCTGACTTATTTCGTTTAGCATAACACACTCTAGTTCCATCCATGTTGTTGGAAATGCCAACATTTCATTCTTTCTGATGGCTGACTGATATTCCATTGTGTATATATATGTCACCTCTTCTTTATCCATTTATCAGTCAATCGGCATTTAGAATCTTTTCATAGTTTAGTTGTTGATGGTGCTGCTATAAACATTGGGTTGCATGCATCCTTTTGAATCACTTTGTTTGTATCCTTTGGATAAATCCCTACTAGTGCAATTGCTGAGTCATGGGTAGCTCTATTTTTAACTTTTTAAGGAACCTCTATACTGTTTTCCAGAGTGGCTGCACCAGTTTGCATTCCCAATAGTGCAAAAGGTTCCCCTTTCTCCATATCCTTGCCAACATCTGTTGTTTCCTGAGTTGTTTATTTTAGCTATTCTGACTGGTGTGATGTGGTATCTCGTGGTTTTGATTTGTATTTCGCTGATATTGAGTGATGTTGAGCATTTTTTCATGTGTCTGTTAGCCATTTGTATGTCCTCTTTGGAGAAATGTCGATTCATGTTTTCTGCTCATACCTAACTTGATTATTTTTAGGTTGTTGATTTTGATGAGTTCTATATAGATTCTCAAGCCATCTATATACAATGGAATACTACTCAGCCATCAAAAAAATAAAAACTTGCCATTTGCAAAGACATGGATGGAACTAGAGGGTATTATGCTAAGCAAAATAAGTTAATCAAAGAAAGACAATTATCATATGATCTCACTCATGTGGAATTTAGTAAACAAAACATAGGATCATAGGGAAAGAGAGGGAAAAATAAAACAAGATGAAATCAGAGAGGGAGACAAACCATAAGAGACTCTTAATCATAGGAAACAAACTGAGGGTTGCTGGAGGGGAAGGGGCTGAGGAGATGGGGTAACTAGGTGATGGACATTAAGCTGGGCATGTGATGTAATGAGCACTGGGTATTATATATAAGACTGAGGAATCACTGAACCCTATATTTGAAACTAATAATACATTATATGTTAATTAATTGAACTTAAATTTAAAAAATATTCTCAAAGCCATCTCTATACCTGTGTAGAAATGTGTAAGCAAACTTGGCCAGGCAAGGAGCCAGAGGCAATATTGGATTCAGTGGCAGAAAACTGGGGGGTGGGATAGAGTAAGACAAGTTTTCAAGTCCCCATTGGTGACTTAAATTCACTGGAAAGACGTGATATAAGAGATGTGTAAACAAATAGAATATGGTGTTGTTTCACAAAGAACTATTGGAGAACTTCAACTTTTGGGGTGGATGAGATGATTTGGGTGTACACAGACATGTATAGCCTCAAAACATCAATTCACATAGTGATTCACTTCTAGGAAAGCTTTAGAAATGCCATTAGATTTCATTACATAAAAAAAAGCCAAGTTACAGGGCTGTTATTCAGGGTCAAATAGGATTGATTGGATGGATTTGCAGATCAAACAACAGGCAGACCATGTGTGTGGAGAGGAAATGTGAGAGTGTGGTTGTGTGTGTGGATGCATGTGTATGAGAGGGAGAGAAGGAGATAAAGAGGGACAGCATGCATAGCAGAGGGCTTACTAATGCAAACCTATGGCTTATGATTATCCAGGAGGAAAAAAAAATTCCTCTTAGTCTTGAAGTTGTCTTGTCTTCCCTTGAATATAAAGGATATACCCACAGAACATACCTGTCAGAACAGCTAGGATATGGAAGAGATAGAAACATTGGGATATTATATTTATAGGCTTATTTTTATACAAATTTAAAAAATCAAAACACATAGTTATTTCAAAATGGCACAATGATTATATTTTATCATTTGGCTTTTTTGTTTAACAACTTCCCTTTTTTGTGCCTTACGCCCTTGAGTAATTCTCAATTTTTAATCTTTATAAGATGGCACACTTTTGGATTATTCTTCTAACTGAATAATTATCATAATTGGTATTGGCTTTACGGTCACCCGCCAAACCTGCTAAGGCATTTCCTCTGCTCATGAGTTGTTTCTGTGAGTGCCATGTTTAGTAGAGTTAGTGTCATTTATCTAAAGTAATAAGTGAGCAACACTGGAATTTTTCCTGCTTATCTTAATATAGCAGAGAACTGAAGAATAAATGTATGGGCAAATAAAATCTAGACTATGAATTGTATTTAGACTTTCAAAAAATTTGATGTTTCCCTAATTAAGGTCTTCTTTGAAAATCAGTATTAGGATGTTTTAGTCATGAATTCATATTGTATAAGAAATAGAAAACAAAAGAAACAACTGAGTACTTTTCTAAATGGTAACATTATTAGCAGAGTCTGTCAGTTCCATCTGGAGTCATTTCCATCAAGCATTTGTATAAATGGTCTAGAAAAAAAAAACTATAATGTCTATAGGCTTGAAGATGACACTAAGTCCTAGAAAAGTAAAGAACTATCAAATGCCAAATAGGTAGACCATAATTAAAAGAGACCATAATTAAAAGAGAGGGCGGTATCTGGAGTTTAAATAACAAATACTTTTTGGTTTAGGCATCATTATAAATGTGGAAGTATGGGACAGGAAAAGATGTACCATCTTAATTATCTGTAAATTCTACAGTGACTGTGACAGTCCCAGCTTAACTTTATCTTTGTAAATGGTAACTATAACAGTGCTTTTGAGCTTTTGATATTGCAGGTTATATACAAGCTTTTTGGTAGTACAGGAGTTTACACAGTGGTATCTATTATCCTCTCTGGAAGAAGATACCAAGGCAAATGGCCATTACTATGATACAAAAGTAGCAAATAAATGAAATCATTAGGAGATTCCTATTAAAGATTGGAAGGGAAAAATTTATATCTCCATGGTGTGGGGGCGGGGGGGAAGCTTCTAATTGAAATATAACAATAGCTTAAGTAACCACTAAGCAGTAGAATGCCAACCTGAAGGAAAGACCAATGTAGAAGAAGAAAGCGCTGTGAGAGGTGAAACGATTGAAGAGTATGAAGGAAATACAGAAGATTACCAACTCCTATGTAACTATGAATTGTTTCCACCATGTTGAAAGCAAAATATATGACAGGGATAATCTTGTAACTGTTTAGAGTAAAAACAGGAATATCCTTAGTTTTGTATACTTGCTCAATACTGAAGAAATTTGAGTGAGCTTCTTCTGTAGATGGCTAGTGAGCAGTGAGAATTTCAAGAAACACAAGACTTTCAAGAAACACAAGAGCCACAGACTTCCCTGACCCTAGATGGATAAATAGGCAGTCGTCTTCTTGGAGCCTCTATCTTTCCTCAATTCTCTTAGTTGAACAAACCCCTTTTCCTATTTCTTTACTCCAGAAGAAGGGTTCCACAAGGCTGGCTTTCCCTGGATTTCTGTGGTGTTGTTCTGTGGTCATGTCTTATCATATAATTACTAGAAATACCAAAGGGTTTTAAAACAAAACAAAACAAAACAAATCTTTTATGCCCTCAATTTGCTCATTCTAATAACAGTAGTAGAGAGGATTTTCCTTACCATACATAGTATAGCCTATTTTTTTAAATTCAAATACAATTAACATATAGTATTATATTAGTTTCAGGTATACTATATGATTCAATAATTCTATATATTGCTTTGCGCTCATTGTAATGTGTGTACTCTAATCCCCTTTACCTATTTCACCCATCTCCTCACCTTCCTTCCCTCTGGGAACCACCAGTTTGTTCTCTATAGTTAAGAGTGTGTTGTGGGTTTTTTTGTTTTGTTTTGTTTTTGTCTTGTTGTTCCCTTGTTTTGTTTCTTAAATTTCACATATGAGTGAAATTGTATGGTATTTGCCTTTCTCTGACTTGTTTCACTTAGCATAACGCCCTTTAGGTCCATTCATGGTGCAAATGGTAAAAGCTCATTTTTTGTGGCTGCATAATTTTCCATTGTATATATGTACCACATTTTCTTATCTACTTATCTATGGTGGGACAGTTGGGTTGCTTCCATATTTTGGCTATTGTAAATAATGCTGCAATAAACATAGAGGTACATGAATCTTTTCAAATTATTGTTTTTGTTTTCTTTGGGTAAATATCCAGTAGTAAAATTACTGGATCATAGGGTAATTCTATCTTTAATTTTTGAGGAACCTCCATGCTGTTTTCCACAGTGGCTGCACCAGCCTGCATTCCTACCGACAGTGCATGAGGGTTCCTTTTTCTCCACATGCTCACCAACATTTGTTATTTCTTGTGTTTCTGATTTTAGCCATTTTGACAGGTGTGAGTTAATATCTCATTTTGGTTTTGATTTGAATTTCCCTAATGATAAGTGATATTGAGCATCTTTCTCTGTGCCTATTAGACATTTTTCCAAAGAAGATATACAGGTGGCCATCATGTTTTCTGCCCATTTTTTTATTGGATTATTTGGCTTTTTTTGGTGTTAAGTGTGTAAGTTTATATATGAGTTGTGTTTTATATATTTGGATATTAATCCCTTTTCAGGTATATCATTTGAAGATATCTTCTCTTATTGGGTAGGTTGTCTGTTTGTTTTGTTAATGGTTTCCTTCACTGTGTAAAACCTTTTTATTTTCTCAATAGTTTAATTTTGCTTTTGCTTCCTTTGCCAAAGGAGATATATCTAGAAAACATGTTTCTGTGGCTCATATGAAAGAGGTTAGGGCCTATGTTTTCTTCTAGGAATTTTATGGTTTCAATGTTCACATTTAGGTCTTTAAGCCAACCTGAATTTTTTTTTTTTAATGTATGGTTAAAAAAGTGGTCTACCTTCATTCTTTTGCATGTAGCTGTCCAGTTTTCTCAACACCATTTGCTGAAGAGACAGTCTCTTTCCCATTGCACATTTTTGCTTCATTGTACATTAATTGACCATATAATTGTGGGTTTATTTCTGGGTTTTCTATTCTGTTCCCTTCATCTATTTTTGAGTGACTCTATACTGTTTAGATTACTACAGTAAAATCTGAGATTGTGATACCGCCTGTTTTTCTTTTTTTTCTTTCTACTTTTTCAAGATTGCTTTGTCTATTTGGAGTCTTTTGTGTTTCCATACAAATTTTAGGATTATCCTAGTTCTGTAAGAAATACTGTTGGTATTTTGATAGGGATTGCATTTAATCTGTAGATTTCTTTGGGTAGTATGGACATTTTGACAATATTTGTTCTCCCAATTCATAAACATGAACTATTTTTCCATTTGTGTCATCTTCAATTTCTTTCAATGTTTTATGGGTTTTCAGTGTACAGGTCTTTCAACTCTTTGGTTAAATTTATTCCTAGGTATTTTATTCTTTTTAGTGCAGTTTTTCAGCCTCTGAAGTAAGAACAACATATTAGACTAGGACCAATACTCCATTGACTACTCAACACCATTCTTCTATCCACACTTAACACTAGCAACAGTGCAATAGTAAAAAAAAAGGGGGGGGGTGAACCTGATTTAAAAATGGGCAGAGAACCTGAATAGACATTTCTCAAAAGAGGACTTACAAATGACCAATAGGTGTGTGAAAAATGTTCAACATTACTAACCATCAGGGAAATGTAAGTCAAAACTACAATGAGATAGCACCTCACTCTTGTTAGAATGACTATTACTAAAAACACAAAGGATGAACCACCAAGGTGGAGGATGTGGAGAAAAGGGAACACTTGTGCACCATTGGTGGGAATGAAAATTAACAACCATTATGGAAACAGTATGGAGGTTCCTCAAAAAATTAAAAATAGAACTATCATATGATCTAGCAATATATACCCCTTCTGAGTGTATATACAAAAGAAATGAAATCAGTATCTTGAAGAGAGATGTCTTCATTTTCATGTTCATTGAAGCATTATCTATAATCACCAACATATGGAATCAACCTAGGTGTCCTTGACAGATGAATGAATAAAGAAAATAGAGATATATATACAGAAGAGAATTTTATCCAGCCTCAAAAAGGAAATCCTGTCAATTCTTGGCATTTGTGACATTGTGAATCTGGACATTAAGTAAAGTAAGCCAGGCACAGAAAGACAAATACTTCATGATTTCACTTATATGTGAAATGTAAAAACGTCAAACTTATAGAAGCAGAGAGTAGAATATGACAGAGCATGGGGGAAATGGGGAGATGTTGGTTAAAGTGCACAAAATTTTAGTTATGCAGAATAAATAAGTTCTGGAGACCTCATGCACATCATGGTGACTAGAGCTAATACTGTATTATATCCTTGAAATTTGCTAAGCAAATAGATCTTAGATGTTCTCATCACACACACAAAAACGGAAAGTGAGGTGATGGATCTGCTAATTAACTTGATTATAGTAATCAGTTCACAATGTACACCAAAATGTCAGTTGTATACCATAAATATGTATAATTTTTATTTTTCAATTATTCCTTAAAGCTGGAAAAACAAAACACTAGCAACAACAAAATGCTAACATTGAACATGATAGACCTCTGCTTTGTACACGTGAAAGAAAGCTTGACCTCCCTCACAAAAGGGAAATTCAAAATCATGAGTAACTATATCCGTTCTGGGGTAATTCTCAAACCATTTTTAGTTCAAAGTACTATTTTGATATCCTGTACCAGTGGACAAAATTAGAGTTGTGTTAATGAGATGGAAAAAAGAGAACACAAGAAAAAGTATATATAAAACATATGCTTTATACTTCATTATGTTTAATTATATATTAATGAGTAGCTACCACAGGTCTTATTTCTACAACTGCTCACAAGGTTGTACGTGTTATTTTTAGCTTTCTCCACTGCCATAGTCAGGAGCTCCTGTGATGGGGAAGAACACATTCAGGTCACTAACACGGAAGGTAGATTCCCTCCACCCTCTGTTAACATGGTTACCAGCACCAGCTGCCGGAGTATAGCTTCCACTTCACTTTCATCTTCTAAATCTTGCAGAAATGCTTCTGCTTTATGAAATTACATCCAATGGCAGCTTCCAAGGAGAAAATAGGGTGTTTTTTTTTCATACAGTGTTATATTAGTTTCAGATGTACAATATAATGCTTCAACAATTTCATAGATTACTCAGTACTCATCACGATAAGTGTATTCCCTTAAGTATACTTAAGAGAAAAGTGTACTTAAGTATACTTAAGAGAAAATAGTTTTTAACTTTCAAGTTTCTGCAGAGCAGGATGGAGTTTGGAATAGAGTGACATTTCACCATATCCATCACAGAACCGTTATACTCTCTCAGGGATTTTATGTACTCACAGACTTCAAATGCAGTCCACAAACACTTAAGACCAGACAGATGAGAATTTAGATTTTCTTTTTGGATTTTAGAAATCTAAAACACTTGCATATACTGTATATAACTAGCACTAATGGCAGGATTTGGGCAGCACCTTATAATTAAATATATTAACATTTCTGCAACAAAAGGTATAAATCATACTTTTGGGATAGATAAAGATTAAAAGGTCTGTCAGTTTATAAGGCTTTGCTTACAAATACATTTGTATGAAATTTCAAAAATGAAAACACTTTCCATTTTCAGAGTTTGAGATTTGAACTTGTGGATCTGTACCAATTATTGATAATTCCCAAATCTGTATTTCCAATTCTGAGCTCCAGATACTTATCTTTACTTCCATCCCTCATACACATAAACCTCAACATTTTTCAAACTGAATTCAAAATCCAGTCTTCCTCAGCTGTTTTATGACTCAATGAAAGGCATCAGCACCTACCTATTTTTTGAAGCCAGAAATCATGTCACCCAAGAAAATCCCTCTTCCTCATCTACATGCAGAATTAGTCCCAGTTCTGTCCATCTTACTGCTAAAATCTCTTTCCAGTATACTACTGCTTCCCAACGTCACTTCCACCTTTTCCGTTCAGATCACCAGCACATCTTACCTAGATCATTTAAATCAGCTTCCTATCTTCTTGTCTCCCACACTCAATATCCATTCTCAATGCAATAACTCAATAATCCTATCACTTCCCTACTCATAACACTTGCCCTCTCTACTAGAGACTGTCTTCTCTCAGGAAAAAGCTCCACCTTCTGAACATTGTTTATGAGACCCTTCTTTGCTTACCACTCTTCCCTCACAACCTACGCTCCAGTCATACTGCATTCCTTCCAGAAGTTTGAGTCCATCACATGCCCAGCCTCACATCAAATCTCTTTCTCCCGGAACAAGCCTTTTGACTTTGCCAAGCTGACTCCTACTCAGCTGTTGGGTCTTCACCTAGACGTCACTCCCGCTGAGCAGTCTGCCCTCATTCCCAAAGCCTGGTTGTAGGTCTGTGTTTTTAAAACAACTTACACTTCCCTTACTTCCCAGTTACTAAACTGTATTCATGTTGATTTTAAAAAAATAATGTCTGAGAGACTTGAATTTAATCTGAAAAAGCAGAAATAGAACATCACAACAAAATCTGAGACAAATCAGTTACCAAAGTAGCCACTTCTCCCTCAAAGATATATGAAGCGCATAGATAAAAGCTTTTTTGAGAGGAACACAGAAAAAAATCTGAAAGAAGCAGCCGCAGAAAATATGTTCGGAATCTCAAAATAGCACGTAATACGGGAAGACAGAGTGAAGAAAGCTTCAGGGGGAAGTATCACTTTTTAAATATCACTTATTATACCAAGACCAGCCTTTATACAACCAAGAGGAGCCAGGGTTCAGAGAAGACACTCAGGCTGAGGACAGACCTGCATGCCACAGTCTAGCCACCGGGAACTCCTTCACAAATCTGGCCGAATAACTATGAAGAAAAATATTTACATGTGGGTGGTTAAAAAATGTCAAAAGGTATCTTTCATATCTTTGAGAGCTGGAATTTGAGAGTTTTCAAAGAAATTATCCTATGTGAAGACAAATCTGCAAATTAATATTACAATCAAAGCATGTCTTGATCCCACAGAGGGGCTTCCTTTCACACCTCTTTTAATGTTTAATGACCTGTGTTACAGAGGCACTAAAAGCAGCCCTGGGGGTAACCTGGACAAATGAAAACAATGCTTTTAATTTAGAATGGTATGTGGGTAACTTTTGTCTAGATTTCCCTCATTTAAAGTATTTTCAACAGAGTAATTTTTTTAAACAAGGAAGGAACATTAGCTAGCTTTAATGTTTCCTACTTTTATTAACAGATTTGAATTCTGATAGGTTAGTTAAATAATAAGCCACAACAACATTCATAAGAATGGGGACCTGTAAAGTCAGGAGTAAAATGCCATATAAATTAACAGGCAGTTATTTCTCTCAATGTAGAAAGATAGTCCCAGCTGAGCCTGACCAACAGCACCTCCCCACCCAGTCTCTACCCACATTAATTGACAGTATGCATGTGGGCAAGTTCTGTGCTGGTTCCTGGGATGGAGAGACTGAGAAAGGGAAAAAACTGATCATTTCTATTCCTCAACACCACAGGACAAGAGAGAGTTTACTAGAGAGAGCAGAAGCTAACCGACTTCTAGGAAACTTAAAAACCAATGGCTGCTTTGGCGACTAAAAAAAATAAATATAATAGACTTGACTATGGGAGAGAGGCTTTCCCCCAACCCTTCTGCTCTGGGAGGAGGCCACAAGTAGAGGAGCACATCTGAAACCCACCCTGGAAGACCAGGAAGTGATGCATAGGTGGCCTCAAGGACAGGCTGGAGTCCTAGGCAGCAGATGGGGACTAACGAACCAAGGAAATTCAGGTTATAATGTAGCCTCATTTGTAATGTCTGTTTAAGGAAGCCTGGGGACATTCTGGTTATATAAAGATAAGGTACTTAAAATAATCCCAGATCCTAGGAAGCTGCCATTTCTGACAAGAATATTAAAAACTTTGATTTCTCTCAGTAAACAATAGAAATTTACCAGTTTGCCTTACAGGTTAAGGGAAGTTTGGATTTTATTTTAACCCAAAACTAGATAAAACTTTGTCAAAAGAGAAAGCAATAAAATTATTTGGGTAAGGGAGCATTACAGAAAACAATGACCATTCTATCAAACAATTGTAGATGCAATAATAATTTCAAGAATAATTTATTCTTACTAGTAAGACCTGTGGAATAAATTTAACTGTGAAAATATCACAACCCTTTTAAACAATTACTTCATCAGTCCTAAATAAGAGTCTCTGAATTTTAGAAACTAGCACTATTCCCCATCTATTTACTGTGAAAGTAAAGTTCTAATAAACAAACTGAGGGCTTCAGAGGGGAGGAGGGTGGGGGATTGGGATAGGCTGGTGATGGGTATTAAGGAGGTCACGTATTGCATGGTGCACTGGGTGTTATACGCAACTAATGAATCATGGAACTTTACATCAAAAACCAGGGATGTACTGTATGGTGACTAACATAAAAAATATTATTAAAAAAATAATAAAAAATAAAAAAACAAATTTAACCACCTACCATTTTATATGCAGACACCATATGTAAATTAAGTCAGAGACGTTAGACCACTAGAGTAGATGTCAAGCCAGATTCTGGTTATAACTCAAATGATGCCTGTATGACTTTGGGCAGGTTAGTTACTCTTTATGTGTTTGTTTACTCATCTATAAATTACCAGGGCTGGATTAAAAAGAATGTCTAAAATGCCTCCATTTCTTAAGGTCTAAAGGCACAGACTCTATAGTGAGTAGAAACATTCAGTGAGTTAACATGTATAATCCACAGAACAGCTTTGCTGGCAAGTCAAACAGCAGGGGAAAAAACCTTTTTCAAACATAAGGGAACTTTTGAACTGTGACAAAACACAGCCACATATCCCCTAAGAAATTTAGTCTCTCTGTTTTTTGGATATACTCGATGGTTCACCAGATTCCTTGTGACATTTTCTCACATGATAATAAATTTGTATTGTTGTAAGCTACTAAGTTTGTGATACATTATTCAAATAGCAGAGGAAACTTGCATACTCCCTAAAAACTGTATCTATAGAAAACATCAACGCTTCCATTTCACAGACAGAAAACAGAATGATCAGTGACGTGTATATTTCTTCTACAGATAGATTACCCCAAAGCTCAATTATATTTGAAATGCAAGCAAGCCTCATAGATCACATAAACTGTGTGGAAGTGCTGGATGTTTCCATTAAAGGATGATAATCTTACCATAAATCATGCCCTTTAATGTGTGTTCTGTTGAGATCTATCTCTTTCTAAATTAATATTGAATAAATTAAAAGGATCCTCATGAAAACAAACAAGGGCTATTATTAAATGATCTGTGAGCCAAATCTTTCTTTGTAAAATAGACATTTCCCTCTTATAGGCACAAAAAGAAAAAGTGCTATAGAGAAAATATAAACGTTCACAAGATGTACAGTATTGCTCTTTAAATAGCACTTGTGAGGGCACCAGGGTGGCTCAGTCAGTTAAGTGTCTAACTCTTGATTTTGGCTCAGGTCATGATCTCAGGGTCGTGGCAAGTCTGCTTAAGATTCTATACATGGCAGTTATCTCTACTGGTCTGTATTCCAATGCATTAAAACCTCAGATAGTCCTTGAGTCTAACCAGCCAATGTGGCTTTACTTGTTAGTAATTTAATCTGCCATTTTAATATTCCATTCTTCCTTTCTACCAGTGCTGAGGCTTGTGTGCTCTAGGAGACATGGAACCTCCATTCAGGGTCACAGTTTTCTGCCCAGTCTTTCACATGTGAAAATGTGACCTGTGATCACTGTCTATTCAACAAGCATATCCATACATGGTACTCAGCTGGGAGTCTGGTATGTGTGATAGTAGGGAAAGTTTTGAGTTGCGACTAAGTGTTCACAGAAACCAACACATTTTAAGAACCTTTGCTGAATGGACGGGGGACAATATAAGAAATTTGCCAATCCCTCACCAAATTGGAACTCTGGAGAATGGCCCCAGACTTTGGCGGTGGCCTTGGGTGATGTTTATAATCCACAGGACAAGTTACTGCATTACCAAGTCACTATACTTTTTTCTTTTTTTTTTTTAAACACTTTAACTGACTTATTTTTTTCAGTTTTATTGAAATACAATTGACATACCTCTCTATATAAGTTTAAGGGGCACCGAATAATTGTATGACTTATTATATTTATTGCAAAATGATTATCACTATAATTAAGTAGCATTTATCATCTCATAAATACAAAAGAGAAATCTAAAAAAGGGAAAGATTCTTTTTCCTTGTAATGAGAACTCAGGATTTACTCTCTAAATAATTTCTGCATGTGTGTGTGTGTGTGTGTGTGTACCATACAGCAGTATTAACTATAGTCATCATGTTGTACATTATATTCCTAGTACTTACTTTGTAACTGGAAGTAACTTTTGGCCACAGATCTCCTATCACCCCTCCTTTTACCCACTGTCTCTTGTAATCACAAATTAGATTGCTTTTCCTATGAGTGTGTCATGTTTTGTTTTTAGATCTCACATATGTGAGACCCTACAGTATTTGTCTTTCTCTAACATATTGTACTTAGATTAATGCTCTCAAGGTATATTCATGTTATTGCAAATGGCAGGACCTGTTTTTATGGCTGAAAAATATACCTCTGTGTGTGTGTGTGTGTGTGTGTGTGTGTGTGTGTGTGTGTGTAATATATACCACAATTTCCTTATTTATTTATACATTGATGGACACTCAGGTTGTTTCCATTTCTTGGCTATTATAAATAATGCTGCTATAAATACTGGGTTGTTGTTGAGTTTGTGTTTTTATTTCCTTTGAACATATTCCCAGAAGGGGAATTGCCAGATAATATGATAGTTCTATTTTTAATTTTTTGAGGATCCTCTATACTGTTGTCCAGAGTGGCTGTACCAGTTTGCAATCCCAGCAACAATGCACAAAGGTTTCCTGTTTTCCACATTTTCACCAGCATATGTTATCAGTTCTCTTTTTGATGATAGCCGTTCCTTTTTTCTAAGATTTTATTTTATTTTATTTTTTGGAGAGACAGAGCACAAACGGGGGAGTGGGAGGGGGTCTTGCGTAAGATGATCTCATTACGGTTTTGATTTGTATTTCCATAATGATTAGTGATGTTGAGTATCTTGTCATGTACCAGCTGGCTTTTGGCATATCTTCTTTGGTAAAATGTCTATTAATGACTTTTGCCCATTTATAAATTGGATTTTTTTTGGCTTATTGAATTATATATTTTGGATATTAACCTCTTATCAGATAAATGATTTTTCAATTTTTTTTCTCCCATTCTATGGTTTGCCCTTTCATTTTGTTAATGGCTTTCTTGCTGTGTAGTTTTCTAGTTTGATACAGTCCTACTTGTTTATTTTTTCTTATTTTGTTGCTGGTGATTCAGGTGTCATATCCAAAGTATCATTACCAATATTCATGTCAAGGAGATTTTGTCCTATGTTTTCTTCTAGGAATTTCTTGATTTCAGGCTTTACACTTAAGTCTTTAATCCAAGTTTTGTGAGTAATGTAAGATAGGTGTCTACCTTTCACCTTTACATGTGGATATCTAATTTTCTTGGTGCCCATGTATTGAAGAGAATACCTTTCTCCATTGAGTATTCTTGGCTCCCTTGTCAAATAGTTGAACATACATGCTTGAATTTATTTCTGTTTTTTTTTAAATTCTCTTCCAATGATCTGTTTTTCTGCCTTAATGCCAGAACCATATAGTTTGAAACCAGAAATTGTGATGCCTCCTGCTTTGTTCTTTTTCAGGACTGATTTGGCTATTCAGGGTTTGTGTGTGTGTGTGTGTGTGTGTGTGTGTGTGTGTTTCCATATAAATTTTAGAATTGTTTATTCTACTTCTGTAAAAAAATTTCATTGGAATCTGGACAGATTGAATTGAACCTATAGATAGCATTTTATAGTATGGACATTTTAACAGTATTGGTTCTTTTGATCTATGGTTAGTTTTATTTCTAAGTATTGTTTTTGATGCTATTATAAATTGATCTGATGCTAATTCAAATGGGGCATTTTGATTACTCGTAATTGATCTATTCAGACTTTCTATTTCTTCCTGAGTCAGTCTTGTTAGTTTGTATGCTCTTAACAATTTTTCCATTTCTTCTAGGCTGTCCAGTTTGTTGGCCTATTATTGTTCATTGCAGTCTCTTATGATCATTTGTATTTCTATAGTGTCAGTTGTAATGTCTTCTTTTTCATTTTATAATTTTATTAACTTGGGTCCTCCCTTTTTTCCTTGGTTGATCTAGCTAAAGATTTATTAATCTTTCCTGTTGTTTTCCTGTTCTCTATTTCATTTGTTTCTTTTCTAACCTTTTTTAGTTTCTTTCTTCTGATAACTTTGGGCCCAGTTTGTTCTTTTTCTAGCTCCTTAAGAGTAGAGTTACATTGTTTACCTAAGATCTTTCTTCTTAATGTAAGCATTTATTACTATTAAATTCCTTCTTTGTGGCACTGTGTTTCAGTGTATCGTGTTTCCATTCTTGTTTATCTCAAGCTATTTTTTATTTCCTCTTTAATTTCTTCTTTGATCCATTGGTTGTCCCAGAGAGTGTTGTTTAATTTCCATGTAATCATGATTTTTTTCAGTTTTTCTCATTATTTTTTTTAAAGATTTTATTTATTTATTTGACAGAGATAGAGACAGCCAGTGAGAGAGGGAATACAAGCAAGAGGAGTGGGAGAGGAGGAAGCAGGCTCATAGCGGAGGAGCCTGATGTGGGGCTCGATCCCATAACGCCGGGATCACACCCTGAGCCAAAGGCAGACGCTTAACCGCTGTGCCACCCAGGCACCCCAGTTTTTCTCATTATTGATTTCTTATTTCATACCAATGTGGTCTGAGAAGATATTCGGCATGATTTTAGTCATCTTGAATTTGCTAAGACTTATTTTGTGATCTAACATATGGTCTATTCTATAAAATGTTTTATATGTGCTTGAAAAATGTGTATTGAGTTATTGTTGAGTACACTGTTCTGTATATTTCTGTTAGGTCCATTTTGCTATAGTGCTATCCAAATCACTGTTACTGATTTTCTGTATGGATGATCTATCCATTGTTAAGAGTGGGGTATTTGGGGGGGCGCCTGGGTGGCACAGTGGTTAAGCGTCTGCCTTCGGCTCAGGGCGTGATCCCAGCGTTCTGGGATCGAGCCCCACATCAGGCTCCTCCGCTGGAAGCCTGCTTCTTCCTCTCCCTCTCCGACTCCCCCTGCTTGTGTTCCCTCTCTCGCTGGCTGTCTCTCTTTGTCAAATAAATAAATAAAATCTTTAAAAAAAAATTAAAAAAAAAAGAGTGGGGTATTTGGGGCACCTGGGTGGTTCAGTCGTTAAGCGTCTGCCTTCGGCTCAGGTCATGATCCTAGGGTCCTGGGATCAAGTCCCACATCGGGCTCCCTGCTTGGTGGGAAGCCTGCTTCTCCCTCTCCCACTCCCACTGCTTGTGTTCCCTCTCTTGTTGTCTCTCTTTCTGTCAAATAAATAAAATCTTAAAAAAAAAAAAGAGTGGGGTATTAAAGTCCCCAATTATTATATTGCTTGTTTATTTCTCCTTTTAGCTCTATTAGTTTTTGCTTTATGTATTTAGATTCTCTGATGTTGGGTGCATAAGTCTTAATAATTGTTATGTCTTCTTCATATACTGACCCTTTTATTATTATATAATGATCTCTTTGTCTCTTTTTAGTTTAAGGACTATTTTGTCTGATATAAGTATAGCTACCCCTTCTTTATATTGGTTACCATTTGCTTGAAAAATCTTTTTCCATGCCTTTGCTTAGTCTGTGTCTTTAAAACTAAGGTGAGTCTCTTATAGGCAGCATACTGTTGATTTTATTTTTTATCAATTCAGCCATTCTGTCTTTTGATTAGAGAATGAATCTGTTTACTTTAAAAAAAAGATTTTATTTATTTGTGAGAGAGAAAGAGAGAAAGCACAAGTAGGATGAGCAGGAGGCAGAGGGAGAAGCAGGTTCCCCCCTGAGCAAGGAGCCTGATGCAGGACTCAATCCCAGGACCCTTGGATCATGATCTGAGCCAAAGGCAGATGCTTAACTGACCGAGCCACCCAGGTGTCCCTGAATCTGTTTACTTTTAAAGTAATTATTGTTAATAAGGACTTATTGCTATTTTGTTCATTGTTTTCTGATTGTTTTGCAAATCACTGTATTTCAGGAAAAATCCAGCATTCTTGACTATACAACATTCCACCCAGGCACTACTGTTACTGCTCTTTCTATACACCCAATGCAGTATTTATTGAAGGGTCAGTTGCTAGAGCTTATACCTAATCTAGGGCATTAGTATCCTGATTGCCAGGGGCTGTGTTAGTACCTTATGAGCTGGGAAGTGGAAACAGTACTGCCTAGGGTTCTTTCAAGCCAACCCAAATGTCTTTCCACATATCCTAACCCCATAAGTGCTTACTCATGATTATCTATTTCTTCCCATTATCCATATAGTTAATTCCTTTAGTATATAGCCCAACTGTTAATGTGAAGAATTAAAGGCCAGGACTCCTGAGTTATCACCAGCCAAATGCTCTGAGTACAGACTCCTGGTTACGCAGTTCGTTCCTTTCTCCATTCAGAGGATGTCAGTTTTGGGCAAAATAGCAAGTGCAGTCCCTGTGGATAGGTTGCCCTAACTAGACCCATCAGCATACCAGGCATTAGTGGGAATTTCCTTTACTACTTTTCTATAGGCCACAGTGGCCACCAGAGAAATAGAGGAGTTCAGGTATTTGGAAGATCTAGGTGTATTAGAGCCTAGTAGTACCCACATTTCTGGAGAGTGGACTAGCAGACAAGATGCTCCTCTGCTGCAAATAGGCATGGCACTTAGTCATGTGGGAGTTTGAGCCAGGGCAGAGGTGGGTCAATGGAACATATTTTCAATCCACACTTTCATAGGAAGAGAGGTTCTTACTACAATAGTCTGTTCATTACAGATATCTGATCATATCTGATTCTATGCACATTCTCAAATATGGCATTCCCATCAAAGCTTTGGAAATATAACCAATGTCTCCAATCATGTCCGGTTACAAGGAGAACAGATTCTTATTGAGCTTATACAAATAACTATATTGCCATGAAAGTAAAAATACTCACTAAGAATAGCCAAATTCAGGATGGATGGGACAGGTAGAAAAAGATATATTTCATCTTTGTTCACAAATGTATATGTTAACAGATTTCGGGTAGCTTTATAGAAGAGAAAAAGATTTTCTTAAAATATGAACAATAAAATATAAAAGAACCAACAAAGTTTTAAAGAAAAGTCAACAATTATAATCATCCTCATGACTTCATCTAGTCCCGTGTAATCAGTTCTTGTTGATTTTGATCTTTTGTTATCAGTTTTATACTTACATCACTTTTTTTCATCAGAGTTCTATGATTCTTATTCAATTCAATGATATGATCTTAGTTATATGAAACCTGTTCTTGTCAGTGTTTTTCATGCATCTCCTTGAAGATGAGAATACTTAGGCAGGAACACTTTTGTAGAAGCATCAGAGTAAAACACTGTCTTTAAATGAAAACAGGCTTAAATATAGCCATACTTAAAAATATGAAGGTTCATGATAATGCAATTACAAGGAAATCTGGCAATTTATGTGAAATACATTTGAAAATAATAACTAAAATTATGACTGATAACAATTTATGAGGATATATTTTTAAAAATTTGATATAATTTCTGAAACACTTATAATAATAACATACATACATACAGATATAACATAAAAGAAAGTTTAATATGACTTTATTTGACAACGCTTTCAATGTTTCTCTTTTATAAGGAGGGAGAACAAGTATTTTGAAGCGTTCCAGGGACCTTCTGAATATCCTAAAGTTACTTTGATAGAACAAGTGAAGTTTACCTGATCAAAAAGCTAAAGCTTTTTACTAATATTTGTGGAGAAGACATTAAAGATTTACATTTGCCCCGTGGGGTGCCTGGGTGGCTCAGTTGGTCCAACTCTTGATTTTTGGTGCAGGTCATGATCTCAGGGCTGTTAGATCAAGGCCCAAGTTGGGCTCCGCAGTCAGCAAGGAGTCTGCTTGAGATTTTCTCTCTCCTTCTCCCTCTGCCCCTCCCCCACCCTCTCTCTAATAAATAGATAAATCTTTTTCAAAAATGATTTACATTTCGGGGCGCCTGGGTGGCGCAGTCGTTAAGCGTCTGCCTTCGGCTCAGGGCGTGATCCCAGAGTCCTGGGATCGAGCACCACATCAGCCTCCTCCACTAGGAGCCTGCTTCTTCCTCTCCCACTCCCCCGCTTGTGTTCCCTCACTCCCTGGCTGTCTGTCTCTGTCAAATAAATAAATAAAATCTTTAAAAAAATGATTTACATTTATCCTTGATGAGTAATCTTATAGAGGCTGTGGACTAGATTTTGGGCAAGGGGGCTTTTATAGTAGTCCGTATTTTAAAAGTCCCTACTCCCTCCTTTAAAAAAAAAAAAAAAAGACTGAGAGAGAGAGAACGCAGGAGAAGAGCTGAGGTAGTGGGATAAGGAGACTCTGTGCTGAGGGCAGAGCCCTATGTGGGGCTCAATCTCACAGCCCTGAAATCATGACCTCAAGAGTCAGATGGTCAATGGGCTGAACCACCCAGGTACCTCTCTACTCCCTCTTTTTTTTTTTTTCCTCTGTAGTCTCAGGTGATCATGGGCATTGTTTTAGTTATTTCCCAGAATGTTAACATTTCAAAGATAGGATAAGATTTACATTTTTAGCAGAGAAATTAAGAGTGCAAGTTTTTCTCCTGGGAGTTTTGGGTTATATTTCCCTATTATCAGAAGTCTAGAGTAAGTATAAAATTTCCCTTCATATTGGAGATCAGATGGCATGCGGTACTCAGTCTCCCTTACTATCAGTCACAACATCCTTCCCTATACTTTCCTTACTTGCCCAGAGTTTTTACCCCAGAGTGTCTCAGTCAGGCTTTGTCACAAGTGCTCAGACATTAATCCATGACAACTTGTGCCCTCCTAGTTTTGGAAAATGGCACTCTAAGTCCTCCAACTTATTATCTTTATCTCCCACTTTGTTAACCCTGAAGCTAACAAGAGTATTGGACAACAGCACATCCTTTTTTAGCAGCAGCCCTTCTTCCAACTTTCTAATGAGTTTCAACCTCTGGTTGTCCATCAGTGTAGGTCAGCCCATTGCTTCATTTCTGTTCTTTGCCACAATGGGTTATGTGCTCAACTCCTCAAACAAATGCATTAATCCAGCTAGTGTTTGGTGTGTGTTTTCATACTCAACAACAGCTCATAAAATTTAACATATGTGCCACCATTCCTTACATAGAGATTGATGGCCAACCCAGGATTTCCCCTACAGGTGCCTCTTTCCCAAGATCCACAGCATCAGTTTCCTGGCTGGCTGGACCAACCTCAGGAGTTCCTCAGAAAAACTTTGGAACCGGCCTCTACATGGAGAGGGCAAAGAGAGACCAAAGAAAGAGGCAGACCACTCCAGAGTGGTAGGTAGCAGTTTTAATAAGCAAATGAACTTACATGGCAGGCTTTTTCTTGAGTGGCTACAAGACAAGTAAATCTCCACATCCACATGCTAGAATCTTAAAAGTTTATATAGAAGCCTTAAATGGGGTCCAGTAACATATGCAATTCAGATAGTCTCAACAACACATTACTCTTTCAAGGCTGCATCCTTGAAACAGTCCCTAATGCAGGAATATTGGGTAGAATGTACATTCTAAGGACAGGGTAGGGGGTGAGATGCCTCTAATTGCCTGGGTCTAGCTCCTGGGTCATCCAGTGGTCTTTTCCTCTTGATGACTTCCTCCAATATGGGTTTACTTCTCTTCTGTCTTGTTGACATACCTATAAACTTTGGACCTCCTAAATGTGCTCTCCAATTTTCTGGTGGTATAGTCTTGCGCACGCAAGAGCCTTAGCCCAAAGAAGATATCATGCTTATCTTCTCACTTCCTCTCCCTCTTCCTCCCTCCCTCATCACTCTCTCTCTCCCTTCCCCTCTCTTTCTCTCTCTGTCATCACCACCAGCCAGGTGGAAGGGGAAGGGGCACCAGGGGGCTTCCTCTGCAGCAGCTGTCCATACAGAAGAGGAGGAGCCCTCTCCTGTCCCACCCTGAGTCCATGTCAAGGTGACGCTCCTCAAACCGCTCCTGCAAGGGGGTGAGTAGGCAAAGCGAGGCAGGAACACGGAGACAGAGGGAAATTCTGACCCTGCCTTAAGTTCCGACCCCTCCAGGGTACCAGCCTACAAACCAGCCATGACCAGCAGTGTTCAGAAGCCATTTAGCTTAATCCTTTATATTTGTTTTCTGATTTCTAGAGACTAAGCTCACTTTGTTCTACATAATTTTTTTTACTACTTTTATATCGATAGGATAGTAAGCTAATTTTGAAGTCAGAAAATACTACTAATCTTAAATATTATTTATGGTTTAAATTATTGGGTAATTATTCTTTAACTTTAGCATGCACTCTGATGATCCTTATCAGCTCATTGAACATTTTTGTTTACCTGTTTTCACACTGGAAACAGAAAATGTTGTTTTTAGAAAGGAACTGATACTAGTCACACTCTACACCTGGGGATATACCTTCTCTATACTCGTTGGCCTTAAACAGGCCCTTTCATAATTCAAACCAGATTGCCATGGCGATGTCAATGAACACCTAACTACAGTTGGCTGGGACACACTGAATGCTGTATTTTGATCCATCCAGGTCACTTAAAACATGCTTAAACATCTCCAAAGGAGATATATGGAAACCATTCAAATGATGTTGCCATTTTGTTCTCAAGATCATTCATTGTCCCTTTGGAGATTGTTCTGCGTGGCCGGGCCAAGCCTATATCATAACAGGCTGGAGGTCAGCCCTGGAGAGGGGGTGCGCTGAGGAAAGAAACAGGCAGCAACATCAAAACAGAAAAGGGGATGCACACCTCTGATGACGGGTCTTCAGCAGCTCATTGGCTTTGGGGGGCTGCCAAGCCAAAGACCTCACTCTTCAGATCGTAAAGTGGCCGAGGACCTGAGCTGGCTCTGGACGAGGCGGTCCTAGCACTCTGTAACAGCCTTTACTGCAGCCTCGATGTGTTCTTCAGAAACGTCACAGGCCGTGGCCCCTCCCCTTCCCCCTTCCTCCCCACCTGAGCCCCAAGGGGAAATGAAAGAGGAACACATGCCCTGGAGGAGAGAAGGACCAGAGAGGGCATGCATGGCCCTAACTACCCACGTACAAATACCTGTGTGTGCTGGACAGCACCTGGCCTCAGACTGGCGTCCTAAAGACAAGATACCGTTCCCTCTCTTGGTTACTCAAGGCCCAACAGGAAATGTCCTTCACAAACAGGATCGCTGCCATTTCACTGAATGACTGTAACAGCTGACATGACCAAGCTTTCCCTAAGCGCCAAGCACTGTTCAGAGCACACTCTACAGGGCCCGAGAGAGGTTCAAGAATCCGCCCAAGCTAGCCCAGGTAATAAGTGGTCCGGCGGGGATGGGACCCAGCACTGTTGCTATAGAACCAAATGCTTTGACCTATACGTTCTCCCTCTTTTAACTTCTCTTTACCTCCATGTCTTCAAAATAACAGTAACAGTCTCTTATTATAAGGATGCTGTGAGGGTCGTAAACAAACAAAACAAGCCCTTGCCCCCTGCCTAGTAAGTATAAAAGCTCAAGGAGTGTCAGTTGCCAGGAGCAGGAGATAACCTGCCCAGAGTCACAGGAGTAGGTGGCTGAGCCAGGACCCCAGCCAGTGAGCCTGCTCTTCACACTGCCTGTCCCGCCGCTCCTGCTGCTCCCGGTCAGTGACCTCACAGGTGAGGTGGCCAGCACCGCGCCTGGCCCCAAGCGTGCACTTGGGAAACGTCCTTTGTGTTCCTCTCCCCCATCTCCCTCCTCCTCACTGAGGGATGAACCACAGCACAGAAACACTCTTATTTAAGCTAATGACCAACTTTGAAAGGAGAAGCCTGATTCAAATTCCACCTCATACTTCCCTTCTCATGCTCACATAGACGACAGAAAGTAAAGTACATGAAATAGAAGACACAATTTTTGAAAATGTGTTGTGTGTTTGGCTTGATCCTCTTTCCCTCCTCGCTTTGCTGTATTCAAACTACCAGGATGGACTGTAACCCTCGTTAGTCATGATGCATCATCTGCCTCGTGTCGAACAGAACGTTTAGATTACTCACATGCTCACAGCTACGGTAGACACCTTGCACATTTCATTGTGAAATGACAGCATCTACTGCAAGCATGAGCATTCAAGTTCAGCTATGAAGGAAGCTGGTAACGACCTAAGAAGCATTTAGCAATGTAATAGCGCACTTCTAGTTTTCCTCCTTAAGAAATCTTGTACTCCACATACTGCGGAAGACTCCGTCCTCTGATTTTCTGTGTGATGGAGTCATCTTTAAGATCACGAGGAAATCACTCTGGCCTTCGGCCTTCTTGGCTTTTCTACATTGTGAATCGAACCTTAAATAGATCCACAGAAAAAATTTTAGCAGCTCAGAGTCTCTAGGAGAAAAATAGCACATGGTTTCATTCTTCACCCCTCTTGTCTCTCCTCCTCCATTGTCACCTCTTTAGGTCGGTGGGGAACCATCTCTGGAGCTGTAATGATCTTCCTGGTGTCCACCATCCCCAGCACTCCTGAACACCCCTTGCTGCCATATTTTAAGAACATACATCAAACGTAAAACCTTTTATCTGGTCCACCTTAGCCCCCAAACACTTGGTTTCACTCATTGCACACACACTCATCTGTACTATAGACCCTTTGACCTCTTGCGGGTGGAGGCTTTCTTGCTGATCTCTGCATACACAGATGTTATATTAGCCCAGTACGTGGTAAACACCTATGAAATACTCTCAATATTGAATATATCGAAACCCATGTGGCTCAGTATTGGTATTATGATTATGAAACACAGTCCAAGTAGCAAAGGTAAGGAAAAATAAATTGCATTCTTTACTGAAATATCTTGTAGGACAGTAAAAGAAATTCAAACACATTATCCACAGCACCACTTGGTGAAACGCCCAGTCTTCTCTTACTCACTTTTTCTCCCCCGTGGCTGCTGCAGCGCAGCTGTCCTTAAGCCCCTTGTCAGAAGAAGACCCTGTCCACCTTCCAAGTGCCAACTGTTTCCCTTTTCCTCTTTCATCTTCCCTACTTCCTCAATAATTTACTACGTGGATGGATTTTGCTTTTGGTCTAGCAAGAAGAAATCTTCCATGGACAGGGAAACTGGGTTGACAATGATAGAATTCCTATTAGGGTCCTAGAAACACACTTCCATTCCTAATGGTATTCCATCACAGTTACAATAATAAAAGAATTTGACCATCAATTCAGTGAGGAGGAAGGGGAGGGGAACGAAGGTAAAACATTGGTGTTATAAATTCTCCAGATACCAGTGCTTTTGAAATCCCATCATATTCTATTTCCCCTTTTTATACATAATATTATAGATATATAAGTCTGCACACATGTAGTAGCATCCATATATGTATGATACTGACACATGTGCATGTAGCATATATGATAGTAAGTTTGTGTAGGTTTCTACTACAAAAGTTCTCTCACGTGGGCATTTTCTTTGAAATCTTGCAGCAATGTAGGTTTACTATTATTGGCCAATTTTTGATGTAAGAGAACAAAATCATGGTTTAACATGGCCAAAGTCATACCATAAATTAAATGTCCTTTCCCTGTGCTTTGGCCTGTGGCCTCCATCCCATTGGTATGCTTATTTTAACTCCCTCTATTGAACTGAAACTAAAGGTACAGACATTATGTCTTATCTTTAATACCTATTATGTTCAATGCTCAATAAATACTTCTTGAATTCTTGACTTTAATCCTCAGGATTCCGTGTACTATTCTACAGTGTACTGTCCTCTTGAATACTGAATGTGCCCCTTTACCCTGTTAATTCATTTTAACATGGATTAACAACTCTTCAGAAAAAGAATACATTGTGTTAGAGATGGAAAAGAGCACCTCAGTAAAGAGTTACTTGGTTTCTTTGTATCAGTGGGAAAAAATAGGAAAATCAGTCATGGTTTGCTAGCTGAATAAACTGAAATGTTCTAAAACTGCTGGTCAGATTGACCAATTTCCTGGTTGATGAGAAGTGCTCCGTGGAGCCTAGAAAGGGACTGGTGGATAGTTCACAGAGCCTTTAAAAATAGCTGGTTTAGTTAATGAACTTCTTTAGTTGTGACTACTAGATACCAAAACAAGTCAATTTGGCCAAATGTTTTAAGCCAACTTGATGAAAAGCATCAATCAAGCCAGTTATTTACTTGAATCAATTTGGTGTTAGATTAACAAGAATGAGTTTATCTGTCAAAATAGCTGATCCACATGCAAACTCAAAAATTGTTTGAAAAAGATCATCTCATTCACATCTCCTTCCATAAGTTGTTGACATGTTTTCAGGGTAAATATGGGGTTGGGTTAACATGTACACTTTAAGTTTCATTAAAAGGCACCGAGTTGACTCTATTCAGTTTTTGGAATACAATGTCATTTTATGAAGTACTAATTTTTTAAAAAGAAAACCCAATTTACCATTCTTATTTTTTTTTTTTAAGATTTTATTTATTTATTTGACAGAGATAGAGACAGCCAGCGAGAGAGGGAACACAAGCAGGGGGAGTGGGAGAGGAAGAAGCAGGCTCATAGCAGAGGAGCCTGATGTGGGGCTCGATCCCGTAACGCCCCGTAACGCCGGGATCACGCCCTGAGCCGAAGGCAGGCGCTTAACCGCTGTGCCACCCAGGCGCCCCCCAATTTACCATTCTTATTATTCATGGGACCTGATTACCAGGACTACATTTCATAAGATCAGTCAAACCTTTAGATTCCATTGAATGCAACGACATTTTTTCAAGCCAGGAGACCATATTAGACTGAACTCAGTGCTATTTAAGTTTACAGAATGCTCTAGAGGGAAAACAACTATGGCGGATTTAATTATAAAGAGTAAAATTTACTGAAGTTGGTACTGCTCTGTCTTATTCTTTAACAAAGTTTGTAAGTGTTCCAGTTCTCAAACACTAAGAATGTTGCAAATGCTGAAAAATGCCCGCCATACACAAAATTATATTTGCCAGGGAAAGAAATCTAACTCCACAATTTACATAAGATTTTCCAAATTCGCACAACTCAAACTCAACGTTCAATTTGCTATAAGCTCACAAATTGCCTAGTTGAAACCATGCAAAACAAAGCATTTTTATTATGCTCACATAGCATAGATCAAATAGCATCTCTTGTAGGGTGCAAAGCGATGCTCTTATCTGTGCCTTAAATAGTTGGGCATGCCATTGAAATCAGCCCTTGTGCAAGGAAACCACTTTAAGCAGAGGAAAAACCTAGAGGCTAGATGCAGGTTTCTTTCCCTTGATTTCACCACCTTTAGCCCTGGCTGCCTGCTGTATCATGGAGCTTTCCAGAGCCCACTGGAAAAGTCAGGTTGGGTTACATTTTTTATTCTTTAGAGCCAAGAATGTATTTCTTGAAAGAAGGTGAGCCCCAGATTTCAGAACTAGCCCTAATCACAGAAAAAGTCTCCTCTTTTGAAGCCAATATTTGCATTACTAAGCCTTGTTAGGAGTCTGAGCTTTTTGGACAAAACAGAGGAAATGCTTTTCATGCTGAAAATGGAATCTTTGCTTTATTTGCTATTTCCCTTGTAAAACCTCTACTATCTGTCTACTCCTTCCCAAAGAAACAGCCTTAAAATATTAAATACATACTTATCACAGGGCATAGTAATTACAGGGACAGTTTCCAAATCTCTTTTGCAAGTGTCCAAATTCTCAAAAACGATGATAAAATATATTTTCTTCATAAAATTGAGTATAATAAAATTTTAAATTTATTACCCTCGGAGACATATGCAATCTCAATTTTGAGAAGAGAACACTGACAATTGAAGGCAATATAGGCTTGGATGTTGGGTTGCTGGCTCTGCTCAGTCGCTAGCTAAGAGTTAATTTTCTCTGACACTTGGCTTCAGCAGAAAGACAAATATCAATTTATTTAATATATAATATATATATTTTATATAATATAAAATATTTATATTTAAAATATATACATAAATGTTTATATATTTATGTATAAATATATATAAATATTATATGTATAAATATATATATGCTCAAGCCTCTAAATTTTCTACTAATCATTTTCCCTTAAAAAGATGTTTATCTTAGTTTCTGACCATAAGTGATATAGTTATTACATAAAGTTCATCAGTTCCTTACGTTTTGTTTTTCCTATTTAGTGCAAGTAAAATAAAATTTAATAACTTTTAGTGAAAATAACACAAATTATAATTTCTTTCTTACATACCATGTGTATTTATGTAAGTTCCCTCACAGATGTCTACAATGATAATCACTGAATGTTAGTAATAGGCATTTTAAATTAGTTAGATTTGGGAATTTTTATTTTACTTTCATCACTATACTTTTCTGTATTGCCTCTTTGTAATTTTTTTAAATTTATTTTTATTTATTTTTTAATGTAAAGTTCGATGATTCATTAGTTGCGTATAACACCCAGTGCACCATGCAATACGTGCCCTCCTTACTACCCATCACCAGCCTATCCTATTCCCCTTCCCCCCTTCCCTCTGAAGCCCTCAATTTGTAATTCTTTTTCTGTATTCATTTGTAAAATTGTTTTTATAAAATAACAGTCATGATTCTAAAAAGGAATTAGAGAAGGAGTATTAGCAGTTAAGAGAAGAAGGAATGGAACTTTCAGAAGTGTAAAATTCTGTCAAGAAGTAAACGAATTAAGACAATAATCTAGAGGTATTCCCCAGATTTAGTAATGAGAAAGTCAAGATGATGTGGGTGAGAAAAAAATTCAGTGGACGGGAAGTCAGAGAGCCAACTTGCAGTGGAGAGAGAAATAAATGGAAGATTAAAAATAGATATAGTGGGAGAAGAAGTCTTTACATGTTAGACAGTAGAGTCTTAAATTATAGTGAAATTAACTGCAAGATAAAATTTTATCTGCATTTCTAATACTTTTAATAGCTCTGCAATAAATAAGGCTTCAACCTACTCATACACGTATTCACTGTATACCATTTAACGTATATATATGTATTCAACGTATACATAGCATTCATACATTCAATCATACCAAGTTTACATCTCTTATAACTATAATTCCCCAGACATTGCATTATGTCCCTTTGTAGTGACTGCCCCTAACTGGAAGTTTTATCATAAACTGAATCTTTGCAATTTTCTCAGTATTTGCTGAAGATTATTTCTAATCCATATGGCTCCACATATGCCTATGGTTTTGCCCTTATTTACCAACCTAACAACTCTAAGAAAGGCTACTAGGGGTTCATTTGTCATTACATTTTCTTAATAAACATTTTCTTACTAAAATATTTTACTCATTTCTTTCTAACAGCCCCAAATATCTGTTTAATAATCAATCATAGAATTTAACATGCTGTTCTTTAAACTGACAGATTTGTAGCATTCTTCTTCTTTCCCCTTTTAGAAAATTAGAAGAAATATGACCTGTTTCCTAAAAGTTTTTCATCTAGGTGAATTCTAAAGGATTTTACCCAAAGACTATGAGATTACATTTGGCAGAATCATCAACCCAAGTATTCAAATGTCTACTGAGACTGAGGAAAACTAAGATAACATTTAGAAAATGTTCAAATTGTGGGGGAATGGGATAGGCTGGTGATGGGTATTAAGGAGGGCACATATTGCATGGTGCACTGGGTGTTATACGCAAGTAATGAATCATGGAACTTTACATCAAAAAACTACGGATGTACTGTATGGTGACTAACATAATAAAAATTATTATAAAAAAAGAAAATGTTCAAATTAATTCCATACGTTTGAGAAATTTGCATGAAAATTAGGAGGTATTACATATACATTAAGTCATACAAAATCCATCTTGTTTTCTCTGTCTATAATTTCCTTCTTAGATAGGTTTTCTGCCTTTATGAATTTGAGTTGTCCAGTTTTTTATAAAAGATAAAAACAACATCTCATTCAAACAATAAACCATCTATTTCACTGATCATTGGGAAAATTACTTCATATTTCAAAGATGTTTGAAATTATGTTGAGTTTCTATACTACTAACAGACTATGTGAATTAGGCTTGGAGACAGAAAACCTCTGTTTACATATGCTTTAAAATTTACAAGTGAAATGATGTTGGGTAATTACTGACAGTATTTCATATATAATATTACTGGCTTCTCTTGGTCACTGTATCAGTGCTTCGTGTAACATCTAGAAATTCCTCTAGGTATTTTAAGCAGAAAGAGATTTATTAATGGGGATTAGTTGCTTACCAAAATTTTTGGAAGAATAAGCTCTGGGTTGTGCCTCCATGCTTCCAAGAATGGCTTCCCGAACACCTCAGAAATAACCCACCTATGGAGCTACTACCTCTGTCACTAACTGCAAGGTGAACACTTGGGAAGCTGCCAGTGGAGGAGCTGAGTGCAAAAATACTTCATTAAGCCATGATCCAGTGATAAAGCAGAGGTGGAAGCCATGGCTTTTCCAATGACAACTGTCTTTTGACACCCAAAACCTGCTGCGTAAGATTCTAATCCTACTGCAGGAAAATCCCACATCTACTGTGCTTGTCTGCACAGAAGAACTAAATAAAAAGAAAGAAGGCTTCCATTTCCCAAATCACACTAAGTGCATTTAAATCAGTGAAATCCAACAAATCCAATTTACATCACAAACCCTAATTTTAGAGTCCATATAGTGTGTATTCTAGCTTTCCAGCCACTTCAATAAATGAAGCCATATTAAAAGCTTATAAGAATAGATGCTAAGTTATTGTCATTTTCAAGACAGCCAGCTTAGTTTCTGTAGAGTCTGAACTTTAGCCGCTCATTTAGGGAAAACTGAGGAGACAAAGGAGGCTGCAAATCGTCTTGAGAACTAGCAGTAAACACAGCTTAGCAACCTCAAGCCTGTTCAGAAAGCAACCTCAGAAACTAACACATTTGGGAGGTCAGTAGTGGTGACTAGGACTGATGCTTTAAGCCTGCCAAATGTAATTATGCCTGACTCTTTCTCATCTCCCAAAGTACTTAATTATAGCTATAAGTTAAAGAAATTCCCAATGTAGTGTTCTGCAAATATATTCTCATTAAGTTAATTTTGTTAATAGCAATATGCAAAATAGCATTTTAACTCTGTGGTTCTCTACCTTGCTTTTATTCTTTCCTTGAACTCCATCTTCCCTGACTTTCCTCAGCTGCTTAGCTCTACTATTTATTAAGGTGTTTATTACAATGAGAGGGTTAATACTATGATGCAGGAGACCATCTGTGAACTTTGGCACTAAGGGTATAACAGAAAAATAATTTGGGAAGGAATAAAATGAAGCCCCTAAGACAGCCAGCCCAGTGGTTTTGTTTTTCCTCTTAGATCATGCATATCATTAACTTGTCTTTACTTCTGATATAGTTTAATAATGTTACTAAATCCATTCTACTGTAGAATATATTTGTACAATGAGCAGCTGGTTCATCCTCCCATCAGTTATCCTGCCTTGTAATGAGCAAAATTTCCCATATTGTGTGGCTTTTTATAAATATTCATTTTTCTTCTGTTTGTGTTCTTTGAGACATATTTCCCCATGTTGTTTTGGCAGATACTAATGTGCTTTTCAAATTCAAGGATGCTTCAAAGTAGTCTACTTTTGAAAAGGTGGTTGTATTTTCATTTTAAATTTTCTGAGAAAGAGAGGAATATGGCAGAGTAGGAAGATTCTGAGCTTACCTGCTCCATGGACCCATAGAGGCAACCACTACATGTAATTCAACTCACTCTGAAATGACCTGAGACTCGCAGAATAGATCATCCAGCTAAAGACATGAAGAAGAATCTCCATGGAGGATCGGAGGAGAAGGGATATAGGGATAAACCAAATCTCAGGCACTGGTGACCCACAAGCAGGAGAGATATCACGGGCATGGAGGTACTTCCCTGAATAGCAAGGTGATCAAGCCCCAAATCAGGTACCCACAGCCCCAGAGACCTGCACTGGGAAGATGAGTCTCAACAAAGTCTGGCTTTTAAAATATGTGGGATTAAGTCTAGGAGCTTTGAAAATAAGCAGGGCTTAATTGCAGGAGAGCTGAAGAGCTATAGGAAACCAAGTCTGTTCTCATGAAGAACCAGCACACACTCTCACTTGGCCCAAGATCCAGCATAGAAGCAGCAGTTTGAAAAGCACCTGGGGAGATTCACTGACAAATTTCAGGGTGTATGCTAGAGAGGTAGAAGCTTTCTCTGGGAACATAAGTGCTGGTGAGCACCATTTTTATTGCTTTCTTTCAATGTAGCTAACCAGGTGCTTCCAGAAAACAGGTCTCCATCTACTTTGCTAGCACTGCATGTCCCACCCTCGTGTTCCCCTGTGGATCCACCCTGCCCAAATTGCCTGCTTTGGCAGCTGTCCCTCCAAAGCAGCTCCAGCCCCATCACACCTGGTAGGCAGCCTCAGTCAGAATTAGTACCCCCTCAGACCAACTACGAGCAGAGATAACATCTTGGCAGCCCTAGGGAGAGATGGAAGCTAGCCTGCCTGCCTACCTACCTACCTACCAGTGTGACCACAGTAAATGAAGATGGGCCTCTCAGTCAGCCACACCAAGGTCAAGCCCTGCCTATCAATGTCCTCACAGTAGTTATAGCTGATTATGCCGAAGCTACTTTAACTGTAAGTGGACTAAATGCTCCTGTCAAAATACATATGGTGACTGAATGGATAACACAAACAAGACCCATCTACATGCTGCCTATAAGAGACTCACTTCAGACCTAAAGATACATACAGACTGAAAGTGAAGGGATGGAAAAAGACATTCTATGCAAATGGAAGTGAAAATAATGTATGTTTGCAATACTTAAATCAGACAAAATAAACTTAAAAACAGAGGTCATTACAAGAGACAAAAAAGGGCACTACATGATGAAGGGATCAATCCAACAAAAGGATATAACAATTGTAAATATACACACAACTTAGGAGTACCTAAATAAAGCAAGTATTAACAGACATAAAGGGAGAAATTGACAGTAATATGATAATAGTAGGGGATTTAACACTTATGTCATGGATAGATCACGAGGCAGAAAATCATAAAGAAACATTGTTTTTGAGTGAAACATTACACCAGATGGACTTAATGTCAATGTAATACAGCACATTAACAAAGTGAAAAATAAAATAAATTATGATCATCTTCATAGATGCAGAAAAAGCATTTGACAAAATTTAGTATCCGTTCACAGTAAAATCTCTCAACAAAGTGGGTATAGAGAAGACATACCTTAGCATAATGAGGGCCACATGTGACAAACTCACAACTAACATCATACTCAATGGTGAAAAACTAAGTTTTCCCTTTTAATATTGGAAAGAAGACAAAGATGCCCACTCTCATTACTTTTATTTAACATAGTACTGGAAGTCTTAGCCACAGCAGTTAGACAACAAAAAGAAATAAAAGGCATCCAAATTGATAAGGAAGAATTAAAACCTTAGCTATTTGCAGATGACATTATACTATACATAGAAAACCCTAAAGACTCCACAAAAAATACTACAACAAATTATTAATTCAGCAAAGTAGCAGGATACAAAATTAATATACAGAAATCTGTTTCATTTCTATAAACGAATAAAATGAAGTGGTATAAAGAGAAATTGAGAAAACATCCCATTTACAACTGCACCAAAAATAATAAAATACCTAGGAATAAACTTAACCAAGCAGGTCTTGAAAATGACACAAACAAACGGAAAGATATTCCATGCTCATGGACCAGAAGAACGAATAATGAATAAAGAAGATGTGGTTCATATATACAATGGAATATTACTCAGCCATTAGAAAGGATGAATACCCACCATTTGCACTGACATGGATGGAACTGGAGGGGATTATGCTAAGTGAAGTAAGTCAAGCAGAGAAAGACATTATCATATGGTTTCATGCATATGTGGAACATAAGCAATAGCACAGAGAAGCAATAGCACAGAGGCCATAGGGGAAGGGAGGGAGATCTGAAGGGGGAGAAATCAGAGAGGGAGATGAACCATGAGAGACTATGGACTCCAGGAAACAAACTGAGGGTTTCAGCGGGGAGGGAGGGAGAGGGAGGGGGTAGCTGGGTGATGGGTATTAAGGAGGGCGTGTGTTGTGATGAGCACCGGGTGTTAAACGCAACTGATCAATTGTTGAACACTACATCAAAAACTAATGATGTACTATACAGTGGCTAACTGAACATAATAAAAAAAACTATATTAAATTAAAAAACTAATAATGTTTTTTTATATGTTGGCTAACTGAACATAAATAAATAAATAAATAATAAAAATAAAATGTCCATACTACCCAAAGCAATCCATAGATTCAATGCAATTCCTCTGAACAAATAATACTAAAATGTGTATGTAACCATAAAAGACCCCAAAGAGCCAAAGTAATCTTGAAAAAGAACAAAACTGGAGGTATCACAATCAGACTTCAAACTATAATACAAAGATATAGTAAAACAGTATGGTGCTGGCAAAGGATAGACACATAGATCAATGGAACAGAATAGAGAGCTCAGAAATAAATCCACACTTATGTGGTCAATTAATATATGACAGAGGAGGTAAAAAAATATACCATGGGGAAAAGACGGTCTCTTCAATAAATGGTGCTGGGAAGACTGGACAGCTACAAAAGAATGAAACTGGCCACTTTCTTTTTTTTTTTTAATGATTTTTTATTATATTATGTTAGTCACCATACAGTACATCCCCGGTTTCCGATGTAAGGCTCGATGATTCATTAGTTGCGTATAACACCCGAAACTGGCCACTTTCTTATACCATGCACAACATAAATTCAAAATGAATTAAGCATCTAACTTCAAGACCCTAAACCATAAAACTCCTAGAAGAAAACATAGGCAATAATGTCTTCAACATTAAGCTTAGCAATATTTTTCTGGGTAGGTCTCATCAGATAAGGGAAATTAAAGCAACAATAAACAATTGGGACTACATCAAACTAAAAATCTTTTGTACAGCAGAGAAAACCATCAAACAAAATGAAAATGAAACCTACTGAAGTGGAGAAAATATTTTCTAATGATATATCTACTACGTGATTAGTATCCAAAATACATAAAGAATTTACACAGCTCAACATCAAAAGAAACAAACAAATCCAAGTAAGAAAGGTCAAAAAACCTGAACTTTTTTCCAAAGATATTTTTTCCAAAGGAGACATACAGATGTCCAACAGACACATAGGAAGATGCTCAATGTCACTAATAATTAGGGAAATGCAAACAAAACCACAAAGAGATATTACCTCACACCAGCCAGAATGCCTAGTGTCAAAAAGACAAGAAATAATAAGTGTTGGTAAGGCTGTAGATAGAAGCAAACCCTTGTGCACTGTTGGTGGGGTTTAAAATTAGTACAGTCACTCTGGACAATGGCATGAAAGTTCCTCAAAAAACTAAAAAAAGAAGAAACAAACAAACCAGTGATTTGACTTCTGGGTATTTATCCTAAGAAAACAAAAGCACTAATTTGAAAAGATACATGAACCCGTATGCTTATTGCAGCACAAAATGTGGTGTATATACAAAATGGAATATTACTCAGGCATAAAAAAAGAATGAACTCTTGCCATTCACAACAACATGGGTGAAACTAGAGGGTATTATGCTAAATGAAATAAATCAAACAGAGAATGACCAATACCACATGATTTCACTTACATGTAAAATCTAAAAAAAATAAACGAACAACAACAACAACAAAAAAAAAAACCCAAAAGAAACCAGAAACAAACCCATTTACACAGACAAAAAACCTGTGGTTGCCAGAGAGAAGGAGCATGGGGAGATAAACACAATAGATGGACATTAAGAAGTACAGATTTTCAGTTATTAAAAAAAAATTAGTCACAGTGATAAGTACAGCATAGAGAATATAGTTAATATCTTTAAAACAGTGTACGATGACAGAGAGTAAGTACACTTATTGTGAGTATTACATAATGTATAGAATTGTCAAATTACTATGATGTATACTTCAAATTAATATCAACCATACTTCAACTAAAATTTTATTTTTAAACTATTATATAAAACTTATGTAAACTATTATATAAAATTTTAAACTATTAAAATATCAACTATACTTCAGTTCAAATTTTTTGCAGCATCCATTCTTGATTAAAACTCTCCACAGTGTAGGGATAGAGAAACATACCTCTATATCATAAAAGCCATATAAAAGCCCACAATGAATATCATTCTCAATGGGGAAAAACTGAGAGCTTTTCCCCTAAGGTCAGGAACACAACAGGGATATCCACTCTCATGACTGTTGTTCAGCATAATACTAGAAGTCCTAGCCTCAGCAATCAGACAACAAAAAGAAATAAAAGGCATCCAAAAAGGCAAAGAAGAAGTCAAACTCTCATCTTCACGGATGACATAATATTCTATGTAGAAAACCCAAAAGACTTTACCCAAAAATTGCTAGAACTGATACAAGAATTCAGCAAAGTGGCAGGATATAAAATCAATGCACAGGAATCAGTTGCATTTCTATACACTAACAATGAGGCAGAAGAAAGAGAAATCAAGGAATCAATCTCATTTACAATTACACCAAAAACCATAAGATACCTAGGAATAAACCTAACCAAAGAAGTGAAGGATATGTACTCTGAAAACTATAGAACACTTATGGGAGAAATTGAGGAAGACACAAAGAAATTGAGGAAGACACAAAGAAATGGTAAAACATTCCATGCTCATGGATTGGAAGGACAAATATCGTTAAAATGTCTATGCTACTTAGAGCAATATATACCATCAAAATATCAAATACCATCAACTTTTTTCACAGAACTGGAACAAATAATCCTAAAATTTGTATGGAACCAGAAAAGACCCAAAATAGCCAAAGGAATGTTCAAAAAGAAAACCAAAGCTGGGGGCATCACAATTCCAGATTTCAAACTCTATTACAAAGCTGTAACCATCAAGACAGCATGGTACTAGCACAAAAACAGATACATGGATCAGTGGAACAGAATAGAGAATCCAGAAATGGACCCTCAACTCTATGGTCAACTAATCTTCGACAAAGCAGGAAAGAACATCCAATGGATAAAAATTTTTTGAAGATCAAATGGAGCAGATTTGATACTGAAGTTATACTGATTTTTTCTTTTATCTATTTCCCCTATTTTACTGGAATTGAATTATTTTATAAGTAATTATATAGCATTAACTTTTTAGAGAGAGTCAGTAGAATTTATCTGGTGTGCCAGAAATATGCTTCCATGGAGTTTGAATCCATAGGAGGTGAAGGAAAGCAATGTTATTCAAGTCTGCCAAACCACATTTGCTACAGTATTCTATGTCCTGATATCCATGTTTTTAAAATAACAGCTATACTGAGATAAAATTAACTTACATGAAATTTAGCTTTTTAAAGTATATAATTCAGTGGCTTTTGGTATATTCACAGTTGTACAACCATCACCACTATCTGACCTCAAAATATTTTCTTCACTCTAGAAACATGCCACTATCCATCATTAGCAGTCACTTCCCATATCTCCCTCCCCCTTTCCTGGCAACCACTAATGTACTTTCTATCTCTATGGATTTGCACTCTGAACGTTTCATATGAGTGGAATCATACAATATGTGGTCTTTGTTTCTGACTCCTCTCATTAGTGCAATGTTTTCAAGTTTCATCATGTTGTAGCATATATCAATAGTGCGTTCCTTTTTCTTTCTGAATTATAGTCCATGGTTTGGATATGTCACATTTTGTTTATTCATTCATCACTTGGGTTGTTTCCATTTGGTGTTTATCTTAGTCTGTTTAGGCTGCTATAACAAAAATACCATAGATTGGATGACATAAACAGAAATTTATTTCTCACAGTTCTAGAGGCTGAGAAATAGAAGATCAAGGCACTGGCAGAATAGGTGTCTGGTGAAAGCCCACAACCAGGTTCATAAAAGGGGCAAGGGAGCTCCTTAGAGTCTCTTTTATAAAAGCACTAATCCCGTTCAAAACCTAATCACCTCCCAAAGAGCTCCACTTCAAAATACCATCACAGCGTGGTTTAGCTTTCAACATATGAATTTTGAGAAGACACAAACATAGTCTCTAGCATAGCTATTACAAAGAATGCCACCACGAACATCTATGTAGCATTTTTGTGTGGACATAGGTTTTCAATTCTCTTGGGTATGTAGTTAAGAGTAGAACTGCTAGGTTATATGTACAGTAACTGCCTTTAACATTTTGAAGAACTGTTAAACTGTTTTCCAAAGTGTCTGTATTAATTTGTAATCCCACCAGCAAAAAATGATGGCTCCAATTTCTCCACATCCTTTCTAGCACCTCTTATCGCTTCTTTTCATACTTCAGCTATCTTCGTGGGTGTAGTTTCTGTTTTTATAATTTAATGAACTCAGGTCCTCTTGAACTTTGGTATTATGGGATGGGGATGCAGAGGAATGGAATATAAGTCAAATCTCCTAGACAGTGAATTCAAATATTGTTGGAACAAAAGGTTCTATGCAGCAACCTTGTGGGAGGAGAGGCTTGGAAAAAGGATTAAAGCACCATTTATCAGTGTTTAGTTCTTTGATATGAAGAGGAGTCAGAGCACAGAAAAAGAGCACAGCAAAAAGTAAGACTATCCACAATGGAGATGCACACAATTTTTCCTAATGCCACTTCAGAAAGAAAGAGCCTATGATGAATTGCACAATTGTGGGGAATAAGAGAAGCTCCTTTTGACCTAAAGAATAATTTCTCTTTCTTCAAGACACAGCTTACATATTTTTTTCAGTTCCCAAACAAATCTAGTCATTAAAAATTAATTGCTGATATGTTTCTGTCCTCAACTTCACTCTTTTTTGCTACTTGAGGGCAAAAGCTGTTTTATTTTTCCATCTATTATGTAGAGCAGCCTCCACAATATAAATGCTCAATAAACAATATTGCCTAAAAGAATGAATAATAAAGCCTTAAGATCAGGTTTTCTCTGAACAGGGAAGATACCATAATACCTTATACTAACTTTAGCAGAGAAACCACTCCACTTGAGAGCTGAATCAAAGGGAATGATAGAAGATAAGCATACTCACTCCTTATCTATTACTTTTTTCTCCTTTACTTTTTAACTTTCTACACTTTATCCTTCAATAAATACTTCTGAGCATTTGCTCCGTTCCAGGAACTACGGTACAGACTGGAGGTACACAGGTGAACAAGGCACAGATTCAATCCCTGATGGCATTAAGTTTTTCATTCTAGTAAGGGCTAAACTAAATACGTAAATAGTTCCCACGTAGTAAGTACTGTGGAGATACAGTATTTGGAGATGCCATGAAAGCACAGATTAGGGTGCATAATCCAGAGTATAATCCAAGTGGGAAACTCATGCTGGAGCAAGTGGCCTCAAAGATGAGACTTTAAAATGAGCAGGAACTACTCAAGCCAAGAGAGAAGGGGAAAAAATATCTAGAGAGAGGAAACAGCATTCTCATAGGCCAGATATGGTCAAAGAACTGGAAAAGACTCCATGTGTCTGGCTCATACAAGTGCGGGAGGGAGGATGGGGAGAGGTAAGCAGCCTCTCAATTATTTAGGGTTGAAAACTTCTCTTTATCCCAAGCACAATGAGAAGACATTGAAGGTCTACCCTAGGTTTCTATCATTGGTAACCGTGTAGATCTTTTTTCCCATCTTCTAACACTGCTCTTCTGGGCTCCTCTAGGTTTCATCAGTTATTTTGCATAGACCCAAGGGTGACCCATTCAAAAAATAAGTTTAGTAATGTGTCTGGAATCCCCTAAGGTTTCTATCTATGCCACCCCCCACCTTTAGGTGCACTGCATTTCCTAGGGCATTTCTCAGCCTCTGCTTGGTGTTGCTTCCAAGTTTACTCTGATTTTCAAAGCACTGAGAAGTTACGCTCATTGAGGAAAAAGAGAGAATGCTCTCCAATGTCACACTTTGTTCCCTGAGCATCCAGTAATGATGTTTGTATCCTAGTGTCTCTCAGTCTTCCTAAAGCTCCTGCCCCTCCCTATTTTGTCCTGAATTCAGACCAAATTTGAAAAGCTGGGTCTGGAGAACAGTTTCTGAAATCAACACTGTGCTTCCTCATGTTCTCCCTCTCTAGGTACATTCTGGTGTCCCCATGGCTCTCCTGTCCTAAATCCCTTGCTCATATAAATCCATTTTGTCTGGCTGACTCAGAATCCAAACAATAAATGTAAGTTAGGGGCAAGGTTTTTTTCCTATTCTTAACCTCCTGCTCCTGATGAAAAGCAAAACAACAAAAACACACAAATCACATCATGTCACTTCCTGCTTAAAGTATCCAGTAATTTTCCACTGTGCTTATAATAATGTCCACACTCATTGCAATGGTCTATAAATTTGTACATGATCTAGGATCTGCCTGTCTCTTCAAATACATCTTGTGTCCAGCAACAATGATCAAGCATGCTTGCTCCTCAGGGCCTTGGCACTGGCCATTCCCTCTGCCTACATCTCTCTCTTTCCAAATCAACACCTGACAGATTTTTCCTTAACCTTAAATTCTTTGCTTAAATATGACTACCTCCTCAAGGAATACCTTTCCCATACCCTTCATAGCATCCCATACCCTTCAAAGCACTCATCATTTTCTGATATTAATTTCATTTCCCCCCTCTTTATTGTCTTTATTCCACTGTAGAAAAAGCCCATAACAATAGAACACTTGTCCATTTGGTCCCAAGAACCCAAAAGAGTGCCTGGCACATGCTAGTTACTGAATAAACACTTGAATGAATGAATGAATGAATGAATGAATGAATGAATGAATGAAGCAGTCAATAAATTATTAGCAATAGAATCTTGTGTATAGGGCATAATTATGCCTTCTATAAAGTCTGGTGTGCTTGGATTCAACTTTAGAAACTCAGAAATAACAAAATTATCATCATTAAATCATAGCATCAGACACCTTTTATGCATCAACTATCTCTGGGGTGTGGACCACTTGTTTCCACCCAACCACCTTCAAGCAACTTCACTACAGCACAGCCAAACAGCAACTCACATCATGTCTATGCCATGATTCCCACACTTTCCACCCTGCCACTTTCCTGTTCCTCCTTGAAGGAGGAGATTCACAGCTTCCAGTCAAGTACAAACAATGTTGAATGGGGGTTAATTTTCATTTGGAAAACTTTGACCAATGGGACATGGGAGCTGAAACTAAATTTTTCTTCCTTCTCCTCCCTTGGACAACCTGTCCTGAGCTTAAGTATTAGTAAATAGAGTATTTATAGCTTCTTGGAAGACAGTCCCTTGAGATCAAGCATTCAATTACACTTGATATCAAGCAGTGGCCAGCTCAGTAACACATCTTGTGTTTGTTTTTCCTCTTTCCTGCCTCACTTCCCTTTCCCCACTCTTGTTTCCCTCATACTGCACCCCCTAAATCTGGCAAGAATATGAAGCAACTGAAATTCTCTTCCACCACTGGTTGGAGGTAAAATGATACAATCAGTCTCTGGTGCCCACACTTTTTTCCTCCTGCTTGCCCTATGCCCCACTTGTATGAAAGCGTTATGTGAATATACCAAATAAAGTCCTGTGCGTCTTTTCAGGTATCTATCCTGTGCAATTGGTGCAATGGTAGAACCAGAATTTGAATGCAAGTAATACAGGTCCAGAATTTATGCTCCTAACCCTACACTATGCTGTGTGGTACAGCCCAGAGAGAAAATGAAATGGAAAACATGGAGGGATAGAATGGCAATGTTTCAGGAAGAAAGAATAAAGTTAATAAGAAAAAGACAATACTCAAAGAAATAAGGAATGAGAATTTTCTAGAATTGAAAAAAAAATTGTTCTCAGGTTTTTAAAAAATACCAAATCCTGATCAAAAAAAGGGGTGTGTATGTAGGGGGGGGGTACCAGTCGTCAATTTATTGCCTTTCGGCTCTAAATTTGCCTTTTCAAATGTGTTCTGCAATAATGCATGGAATTCATTTAAACACTTAATTACAAAGCATACAATGTTAAACTTTCTCAGTGAGAGGCACTGGAGGGACACTGAAGGAGAAGGAGTCTCTCTTGCTGCACCTTTCATCAATGGTGTGGGTGTGAAGACAACCCAAGTGGTGTTCTGCCAAGTCATGTCCCAGAATACAAGGTCTCTTGGTGACCTTGCAGCCCCAGCCTAGCCTGATGTTAACCGTTTTGTAGCTATCTTCACATAGATACCATGTGGTCCTGGCCTGCTGCCTGCACCAACACTCCTTGCACATACTCCTTTTATGTATCTGTGAGCCCAGACTCTCGGAACACCAGTTAACTTCCCTGCCATCCAATGAGCTGCAACTACAGGCTTAAACCTCAGCCTTGGAGGTCAGAGCTGACCTTTCAAGTTTTTACTTCTTTGGATCTCTCTTTCAGCCCTATGGACTTTTCCTAGATCTTATCATTACTCATATTATGACAGTAATTATTTTAAACTTTCCTTGTTTAATTCATTGTGTGGCTCTATGTCCTGATTGGAAACAATGAGACAGTAGTTAGAGAACAATTTTTTAAAGAAGTTTTGCTATAAGGGAAGAAGATAAATGCAGTAGCAATGAGGGTATTTGAGATTAATAGATGAATTTTTAACAATAGATACTAAAGCAAGTTTATAATAAATGAAAATATTTAGTAGAATCATGGAACTTTACATCAAAAACTAGGGATGTACTGTATGTTGACTAACATAATATAATAAAAAATATTATTAGAAAAAAATATTTAGTAGGGAAGCAGAAACTTATAATGAAGGAATAAGAAAGATAAATGCAGAAAAATAATAGATTAAAAAAGGTAAAAGAATAAAATCTAAAGCAGGAATGGAAAGACTGGCTGTGAAACAGGGAGAGACAGTCATTTTCATCCTTAAAAGAGGAAAAACAAGAAATAAGATTTGTGGAGATATACAGATTTAGTGATGGGACAACATAGGAGCTCCTATCTGAGCACTTCCATTTCCCTCAAAGAAATAGCAGAAAGAGTCACCAACTGAAAAAGATGGGAGAGTAGAGGTTATTTATAGATGTGAGGCTAGAGGAGAAGGTATGAAATAATCATCTCAGAAAATGAAGGCAACTAGGGAAGTATAGTAAGACTGAAAATGGTGTTAAATGTCCTCTTAGATTTGTGGGTATTTATGAGAATGAGAGGAATCAAAAAGAGTTCTATGACTTTGTCAAAGAATTTTCAGCTGCTCAGGCACAAAAGGGGGGGCAAATACTCAGGTTTAACTAGATTAGAATTTTTCCTAAATAAGTATGATGGAGAAAAGAATTAACTATGTTTGTGTAAGAGTAATTACAGATGAACCATAAAATTTTAAGCTGGGTGAGGAAGAGAATGAAGACATAATGTTTTAAAGGAATAAAATGAGTAAATAATTGGAGGCCTTGATGAGTTGAAGAAGTACTGAAGTGGGTTCCTAGGATAAATGAGCTTATGGAGAGGAAGCTGTGGTCAGAGAGGATGCCAGAAATCAACATTTTGGATGAAGTACAGTTAAAGATGGTGATAAAATCTGGTGTGGGACTATGAAATTTGCTGGCTGGAGGAGCTCATTGGAGGTAAGGAGGACAAGGAACTTGGACACCAGTATTCATTGACTCATTCAAAAAATGTTCGTGTCCCCATAAGTAATGTTAGGTATATAGAGTAGAGAAAAAGATAGCCAAATTTGTAAAGCCTCTCATGAATATGAGGAGTGTAAATATGTTGATAAATAACAGAAAACAGGAAAGAAATCTGGAAGCAGTTTCAGAGGATTTTTACGGTTTAAAGCCTATGGGTTTTTTGAAAGAGGAACAAGGATCAGTAGCTTGGATGCTTTAAGCAGGACACTCCATCTCAGAGAAATATGGGTTATGAACATAAAAAAATATCTACAGTGGGAAGATAGGACTATAAAGTAGTGTGAGGAAACTTTTTGGGGTGATAGATATACTCATTATCTCATAGTGAAAGTTTCATGGACATATATGTATATAAGCTTATAAAATTGAGCACTTTAAACACATGCAATTGTTATATATCAATTTATAGCAACAAAAAACAATAACTCCATTTACAAGGATTTCAGGGGTGGCTGGGTACTCAGGTGGGGGCAAAGAGGAAATAAGCACTGAGAGAAATAGTTGAGAAAGTAAGTTTGTGTAGCACAGATTTTTAAAATTCCACTGCTCAATGGAAGGATTGTAGGGGGCACATTGAAAGGAGTGGTCACATCAGAAGATAAATAAAGCAAAATGGGACAAGAGCCACATGATGACAGGTGACTCCTGGATGTGTGGTAATCACTACGGTAACAGAGCTGTCCAACCCAAAGAGATTAGTCTTGATGGCCTTGTAGAGAAAGCATGATTACTAAAAGAATTCAAATACCAAATCCTTATTCATTGCTCCTCAGAAAAGTTCGGTCTCCTCAACTCTTGCCAGAAATCTCACTTTGCATATTGAATTTTTATTATAGTTATTATTTTGAGACGTTATGTTGTATGTTGGTGTGTGTTTATGTGGATGTGTGTATCATATTTGCAGTGCAATTCACTTTCCTATCTGTTGATTTTTACTAATCTTTTGTCTTTAAAAAGCCAAATACATAGTGACTCTGCAGTCTACAGACCATTAATTCAGAGTAGTTATAAGAGTTAGCACTTTTCCTGTAAGAACAATGAAGTACAGAGATAGTCAATTAATTCAATGTTGTCTTTACTCATCTCCACCTTCTATGATCATGATATTTTTTCTTCACCCATCAATGATGCCAACAGAACCATACAAAAAGATCCATACTGTTTTTGAGAGCTATTCAAGATATCCATGTGCTTTAGTTTAATTGATTTGATGAGAAATTGGAAAGATCAATGTGTATATCAGAATAAGACATTTGAGGTTCCTTGACAGAGCACCTGAAGATTTCTAACATTGACTTTTCTTTAGTCCTCATTGAGGTAGAATTGAAACGACCAAAACCTCAATTCCCTTTTACCCATGACAATTCACAATAATAACATATATCACAAAGACCTGAACATAAGAGCAGAAACCATAAAACTCCCAGAAGAAAACATGGGCAGTAAGTTCCTTGACATTGGTCTTGGTAATGGGGGGGGGGGGGGGGCGGGCATTTGACATCAAAAGGCAACAAAAGCAAAAATAAACAAGTGGGACTACATCAAACTATTTCTGCACAGCAAAAGAAACTGTCAACAAGATGAAAAGGCAATCTATGACATAGGAGAGAACATTTGTAAATCATGGGTGATGAGTTAATACCCAAAATATGTAAAGAACTCATACAGTTCAACAACAAAAAAAGCAAATGATCCAATTTAAAAATGGGCAGAGAAACTGAATAGACACTTTTCTAAAGAAGACACACAAATGGTCAACAGGTACATAAAAAGGTGGTCTACATCACTAATCACTGGGGAAATGCAAAACAAAAACAAAGTGAGATATTATGTCACACCTAAGTGCTAAGTGAAATAAGTCAGACAGACACTAAGACAAACACTGTATGACCTCACTTATATGTGGAATTTTAAAAACAAAAACAAAAAAAACCTAATAGATGCAGGGAACAGATTGGCAGTTGCAAAAGGCGGGCACAATGGGCAAAGGAGATCCAAAGGAACAAACTTCCAGTTATAAGACATACAAGCCCTAAGGATGAAATGAACAGCATGGGGACTACAGTTAACAATACTATATGGTATATTGGTAAGTTGCTAACAGAGTAGATATTAAAAGTTCTCATCCCACACGAAAAAAATTTGAATGCTGTGTGGTGATGGATATTAACTAAACTTATTGTGGTAGTCATTTTCCAATATATACATACATCAAATAATTATGTTGTATACCTAAAACTAATCCAATATTGTAAGTCAACTGTGTCTCAATAAAAATAAGAGAACCTGAATACAAAAATAACAACATCTATTTTAATGTCTGTATTTGGGTTCTCCCAGAAGTAGACCCCAAGACAAAAACTGTTGAATTTGAGAGGTATGTAGAACAATGACAAGGGAGTAGAGAAGTGACATAGGAAAGAGAAGGCTGACAGTGATGTGTAACTAAACCAGCTACTGTAGTGGATGACCAGAACTGTATTCCATAGGGAAACTCTTAGAAATAGTGGGAAAACATATCACAGAACTATTCCATCAGAAAGACATGAAGACTGGGATATTTATACACCAATTCCTACCAGTCAGTGACTGAGAGCTGCTGGGGTGAGTATGGTGATTTCTTAACATTGTTAGTCTATTTCACATATGCGCAAAATGATATAGATACTGGCAGATGGAAGCTGTCTGAAAGACATTGAAATGATAGGGTCAAAAGAATTTGGTCAGAGTCTTGACAGCATCTCCTCCTCACAGCAGTGCATAGTGTTGGTGGTCAACACAAGGATTTAGGAGGAATCATAGTGAGAAGTATGTTATTTCCTAACATTAGTGTCATTGGATGAAATGATATTATATGTCAGACTAATTCTGGGACAGAAAAGGGAGTGAACACTAACAATACTACAACTGTTCAATGCCCACTCTGGCCAAAGCTAAGATGACTATATGTCCCAGTTTTCCCAGGATGTTCTCAGTTTATGCCTAGTATCCCAGTGCAATTTACAAAATCACCCTTTTCTATTTCAAAGGTACTATGAATTGGAAATTAATGGTCACTCTACAATCTATTTTAAAGAGAAGAAAAATGAGGGTAATGTAAATTAAGTATTGACTATATTTATCTAGGCATTAGAGGGAGAGTCAAAATTTCAATCTGAATTTGATTCTAAAGTCCCCCTCTTTTCTAGCAGATTGTGCTCATTCAGATTTAAGTCCACTAACTAAAAGTGGTTATGTTCCCTTAACACCAAATTGTGGGGTCTAAATCCCATTCCCAGTAAGAGAGATGAAACTTCTTGGAGACATGATTGATTTCAAGTATAGGAAGAGAAAGTATAAGATGAGCCAGAAACATGGAGAAAACTACCAAGACTAGTAGTAAATGTTTTCATTGCGTTAAGATGGACAGCTGTAGCATAAATAACAATAAAAACTTCAAGGCACTGAAACATATTAGATATTTTTTTAATTAACATAAAAATTTTAAATATATGCTAGAAAATCACTAGAGGGTATTATGCTAAGTGAAATAAGTTAGAGAAAGACGAATATCATATGATTTCACTCATGTGTGGAATTTAAGAAACAAAACAGATGAACATAGAAGGGAGGGAAAAATAAAACAAGACAAAATTGGAAAGGGAGACAAACCATAAGAGACTCTTAACTATAGGAAACAAACAGGGTTGCTGGAAAGGAGATGGTGGGGGGATGGGGTAACTGGGTGATGGGCATTAAAGAGGGCACTTGATGGAATGAGCACTGGGTATTAAAGTAACTGATGAATCACTAAACTCCACCTCTGAAACTAACAATACATTATATGTTAATTAATTGATTTTAAATTTTAAAAAAAGAAAGCAGGTATATAAAAGGAAAGATTCAACCATTCTTGTCTTTTACATACAGCCCATATACAAGCATATTTATTACACTTCACTTTATTGTGCTTTGTAGATATTATGTTTTGTTATTGTTGTTTTACAAATTAAAGGTTTGTGACAATCCTGCATTAAGCCAGTCTATTGGCACAATTTTTCCAAAAACATTTGCTCACTTCATCTCTCTGTGTCACATTTTGGTAATTCTCACAATACTTTAAACTTTCTCATTGTTTTTGTTTGTTTGTTTTTGTTTTTGTTTTTAAGTAGGCTCCATGCCCAGCATGGAGTTCAACATGGGGCTTGAACTCATGACTCTGAGATCAAGATCTGAGCTGAGATCAAAAGTCAGACACTTAACCAACTGAGCTACCCAAATGCCCCTAGACTTTTCCATTATTATTATATTTGTTATGGTAATTTGTGATCAGTGATCTCTGATGTTACTATTGTAATTGTTTTTGGGTGCCACAAACTGTGGCCATATAAGATAGTAAACTTAATGGATAAATGTTGTATATGTTCTGACTGCTCCACCAGCCAGCCTTCCCTGTTTCTCTCCCAGTCCTTAAACCTATTTCCTGAGACATGGCAATATTGAAATTAAACTAGTAATAACCCTATGATGGCCTCTAATTGTTTAAGTAAAAGAAAGAGTCACACATCTCTTTAAGTCAAAAACTAGAAATGATTTAGCTTAGTGAGGAAGGCATGTCCAAAGCTTAAATAAACCAAAAGGTAGTACACTCTTGTGCCAGTTAGCAAAGTTATTGATGCAAAGAAAAAATTCTTGAAGGAAATTAGAAGTGCTACTCCAGCAAACACACCAATAATAAGAAAATGAAACAGCCTTACTGCTGATACAGAGAATGTTTTAGTGGTCTGGATAGAAAATCAAACCAGCCACAACATCCCTTTAAGTAAGGTCTGATTCAGAGCAAGGCTCTAACTCTCTTCAATTCTATGAAGGCTGAGAGAAGAGTGGAAGCTGCAGAAGAAAAGTCTGAAGCTAGCAGAGGTTGGTTCATGATGTTTAAGGTAAAAAGCCATCTCTGTAAGATAAAAATGCAAAGTGAAGCAGCAAGTGGTGATGTAGAAGCTGCAGCAAGTTATTTATCTAGAAAATCTGGCTTAATTAATGAAGGTGGCTATGGTAAACAACAGATTTTCAGTGTACATGAAAATTCCATTGGAAGAAGATGCCACCTAGAACTTTCACAACTAGAGAGAAGTCAATGCCTGGCTTCAAAGCTTCAAAGGACAGGTTGACTCTTGTTAGGGATTAATGCAACTGGTTGCTCATTTACCTTTCCAAAAATCCATGGGCCTTTGAGAATTATGGTAAGTCTACTCTGCCTGTGCTCTACCAATGAAACAACAAAGCCTAGATGACCATATCTATGTACAATATACTTTACTGAATATTTTAAGCCCACCCATTTTGAAACCTGCTCAGAATAAAAAAAAAAAAGTTCTTTCAAAATATGACTGCTACTTACAAGGCATCTGGTTACCCAAGAGCTCTGATGGAGATGCACAATGAGATTAATGTTGTTTTCATGCCTCCTAACACAACACCCATTCTGCAGCCCATAAGTTAAGGAGTAGTTTTGACTTTCAAGTCTTATTATTTAAGAAACATATTTCATAAGGTTTAGCTACCAGAGATAGTGATTCCTCTGATAGATCTGGGCAAAGTAAATGGAAAACTTGCTGGAAAAGAGTCACCATTCTAGATGCCACTGAGAACATTCGTGATTCATGAGAAGAGGTCAAAATACCAACATTAGCAGGAGGGCTTCAGAGGGGAGGAGGGTGGGGGAATGGGATAGGCTGGTGATGGATAGTAAGGAGGGCACGTATTGCATGGTGCACTGGGTGTTATACACAACTAATGAATCATGGAACTTTACATCAAAAACCAGGGATGTACTGTATGGTGATTAACGTAATATAAAAAAATATTATTATAAAAAAAGTTAACAGGAGTTTAGAAGAAGTTGATTCCAATCACATAGATGACTGTGAGGGGTTAAAGACTTCATTGGTATTTTTCAAAGAGCTGGAATAAACAATCCTAAAATTTGTATGGAACCACAAAAGACCTCAAATCACCAAGGGAATGATGAAAAAGAAAAACAAAGTGTCATCACGTTGCCTGACTTCAAGCTATATTACAAAGCTGTGATCACCGAGACAGCATGGTACTGGCACAAAAACAGATACATAGATCAATGGAACAGAATAAAGAACCCAGAAATGGACCCTCAACTCTATGGTCAACTAATCTTTGAGGAATGAAACTGGACCATTCCCTTACACCATACACAAAGATAAACTCTAAATGGATGAAAGACCTCAATATGAGACAGGAATCCATCAAAATCCTAGAGGAGAACATGGGCAGCAACCTCTTCGACCTTAGCCCCAGCAACCTGTTGGAAGACATGTCTCTAAAGGCAAGGGAGACAAAAGCAAAGTTGAACTTTTGGGACTTCATCAAGATAAAAAGCTTTTGCACAGCAAAGGAATCAGTCAACAAAACTAAGAGGAAGCCCGTGGAATGGGAAAAGATATTTTTAAATGACATTATAGATATCCAAGATCTATAAAGAACTTATCAAACTCAACACCCAACAAACAAATAACCCAGTCAATAAATGGGCAGAAGAGATAAACAGACACTTCTCCAAAGAAGACACACAAAAGGTTAACAGACACATGAAAAAATGCTCCCCATCACTTGTCATCAGGGAAATACAAATCAAAAATATAATGAGATACTACCTTCCACCAGTTAGAATGGCAAAAACTAACAAGACTAGAAACAACAAATGTTTGCAAGGATGTGGAGAAAGGGGAACCCTCTTACATTGCTGGTGGGAATGCAAGCTGTTACAGCCTCTCCGGAAAACAGTGTGGAGGTTCCTCAAGATGTTAAGAATAGACCTACCCTATGACCCAGCAATTGCACTACCAGGTTTTTACCCCAAAAATACAGATGTAGTGAAAATAAGGGGCATATGCACCCCAATGTTCATAGCAGCAATGTCCACAATAACCGAACTGTGGAATGAGCCAAGATGCCCTTCAACAGATGAATGGATAAAGCAGATGTGGTACATATATACAATGGAATATTACTCAGCCATCAGAAGGGATGAATACCCACCATTTGCTTTGATATGGATGGAACTGGAGAGTATTATGCTAAGTGAAGTAAGTCAAGCAGAGAAAGACAATTATCATATGGTTTCACTCATATGTGGAACATAAGCAATAGCACAGAGGACCATAGGGGAAAGGAGGGAAATCCAAAGGGGGAGAAATCAGAGAGGGAGATGAACCAAGAGAGACTATGGACCCCGGGAAACAAACACAGTTTCAGAAGGGAAGGGGTGGGGGGAGGGGGTAATGTGATTAGCACTGGCTGTTATATGTAACTAATGAATCGTTGAACACTACATCAAAAACTAATGATGTACTATACAGTGGCTAACTGAATATAATAAAAAAATTAAAAGACTTCACTAGGGAAAGTAATTGCAGTAGTGGTAGAAATAGCAAAAGAACAAAAATTAGAAATGGTGTGAAGGTGTGACTGAGTTGCTGCAATCTCATAATAAAGCTTTTATAGAGGAGAAATTGCAAAGGAAGTAGTTTCTTAAGATAGAATCTACTCCTGGAGAAGATTTTTGAAGATTGTTGAAGTGACAACAAAGAATGCAGAATATTACATAAACTTGGTTGATAAAGAAGTAGCAAGGTTTGAGAGAATTGATTCCAACTTTGAAAGAAGTTCTGCGGGTAAAATGCCATCAAACAGCATCTCATTCTACACAGAAATCATTTGTGAAAGAGTCAATCAATGCAGCAAACTTCACTCTCAGTCACCCCAGCCTTTAGCAACCACCATCTAGATCAGTCAACAGTCATCAACATCAAGGCAAGACTCTTCACTAACAAAAATTATGACTCGCTGAAAGCTCAGATGATCGTTAACAGTTTTTAGCAATAAAGTATTTTTTTATTAAGATATGTACATTCTTTTTTGACATAATGCCACTGCACACCCAATAAGCAACAGTATGGTGTAAATATAGCTTTTATAAAGTTAAAAATTGAGCTACCCTATGATCCAGCCATTGCACTACTGGGTGTTTACCCCAAAGATACAGACGTAGTGAAGAGAAGGGCCATATGCACCCCAATGTTCATAGCAGCAATGTCCACAATAGCTAAATCGTGGAAGGAGCCGAGATGCCCTTCAACAGATGACTGGATTAAGAAGTTGTGGTCCATATATACAATGGAATATTACTCAGCTATCAGAAAGAACGAGTTCTCAACATTTGCTACAACATGGACGGCACTGGAGGAGATAATGCTAAGTGAAATAAGTCAAGCAGAGAAAGACAACTATCATATGATTTCTCTCATCTATGGAACATAAGAACTAGGGTGATCAGTAGGGGAAGAAAGGGATAAAGAAAGGGGGGGTAATCAGAAGGGGGAATGAAACATGATAGACTATGGACTATGAGAAACAAACTGAGGACCTCAGAGGGGAGGGGGGTGGGGGAATGGGATAGGCTGGTGATGGGTAGTAAGGAGGGCACGTATTGCATGGTGCACTGGGTGTTATACGCAACTAATGAATCATCGAGCTTTACGTCGGAAACCGGGGATGTACTGTATGGTGACTAACATAATAAAAAATCATTAAAAAAAAAAAAGAAAAAAATATATATATAGCTTTTATATGCACTGAGAAACCAAAAAATTCATTTGACTCATTTCATTATGACTCTTGCTTTATTGTGGTGGTCTAAAACTAAACCCACAACATCTCCAAGAAAAGCCAGTATCAGAGTAACCAAAAAGTTAATGAAATTTCTCTTCCAACTGATAAAGATTAAATAATAAAATCTGAATATCACCATTTTGAACCCTAATGAATATGATCATTAAAGCCTAAATTTGCAGAAAGAGTGATGAGACATTATATACTTTCTGAAGGAAGTACAGACCACCACCTAAAACATAGCCTTGCAAAACCAACAAGAAATAGAAACTGAATCTGATCAGTTTAGAGAAATTCAAGGGACAAAGAAATATGATCAATTACATGAGGTGGATACAATCAATAAACATCAGACTTGAGAAACTTCTCAGATTAAAAAAACTCCATTTCTTCAACAACGAAAACATTGCAAGTAAAGAAAATGAGATGTAGGAGAAATATAAATAAAAAGAGACTTAAGATATATATCAACAAAGTACTGTATGTGGACCTAATTTGGATCTCAATTCAACACACACACACACACACACACACACACACACACACACACACACATATATAACTGGAGAAATTTGAGCACTGACCGGCTATTTGAGAATATTAGGAAGTTAACATTTAAGTTTTTAAAATTAAAATACTTGTAGATGAAATTATATCTTTTCTTAAATTTGCTTTAAAATAATTTAGAAGGGCTGTGGGTGGGGTACAGCTAAAATAAGACTGCCCATTTATTGAGAACTACTGGAGCTGGATAATGGGGCCATTAATTCATTACACAATTTCCTATATATGTTTGGAAATTTCCTTATTAAAGTCATGAAAAAAGAAATGGTCATAATTCAACAATGGAACGTGGGGCTCCCAAAGCATAACTGACTTTGTCAGTTTTGTGGATGTTTGGACTTCATGAGCCAGCTTAAACTAGTGTCAAAACAAGTAGTAGAATCTTACTTGTGAAAAAAAGGTTGAGAAAGGCAACATTTAGGGCCACACATACTGTTAAATGCAGCACAGACACATACCAAGCAGGAGAGCAAAAGCTGGCTACAGAAAACTGAACAGAATGTTCAAAGCCCTTGAAATAAATGAACACTTGGTAAATAGAATTTCTTCCCCTGCAATAAGGGAACAGAAAGACCTCCTGTCTTTCCCTTTTTTTAATTTAAATTCAATTAGCCAACATATAGTACATCTTTAGTTTCTGATACAGTGTTCAGTGATTCATCAGTTGCATATAACACCCAGTGCTCATCACATCATGTGCCCTCCTTAATGCCTATCACCCAGTTACTCCATTCCCCCACCCACCTCCCCTTCTGCAACCCTCAGTTTGTTTCCCAGAGTCATGTCTCTCACGGTTTGTCTCCCTCTCTGATTTCTTCCCAGTTTTCCCTCCCTTCCCCTATGATCCTCAGCACTATTTCTTATATTCCACATATGAGTGAAACCATGTAATTGTCTTTCTCTGATTGACTTACTTCACTTAGCATAATACCTTCCAGTTTCATCTATGTTGACGCAAATGGTAGGTATTCATCCTTTCTGATGGCTGAGTAATATTCCATTGTATATATAAAAAAACATCTTCCTTATCCATTCATCTGTTGAAGGACATCTCGGCTCCTTCCACAGTTTGGCTATTGTGGACATTGCTGCTATGAACACTGGGGTGCAAGTGCCCCTTCTTTTCACTACATCTGTATCTTTCGGGTAAATATGCAGTGGTGCAATAGCTGTGTCATAGGGTAGCACTATTTTTAACTTCTTGAGGAACCTCCACGCTGCTTTCCAGAGTGGCTGTACCAGCTTGCATTCCCACCAATAGTGTAAGAGGATTTCCCCTTCTCCACATCCTTGCAAACATTTGTTGTTTCCTGTTTCGTTAATTTTAGCCATTCTAACTAGTGTTAAGGTGGTATCTCATCATGGTTTTGATTTGTATTTCCCTGATGACAAGTGATGTGGAGCATTTTTTCGTGTGTCTGTTGGCCATTTGTGTATGTCTTCTTCAGAGAAGTGTCTGTACATGTCTTCTGTCCATTTTTTAACTGGATTATTTGTTTTTTGGGTGTTGAGTTTGATAAGTTCTTTATAGATCTTGGATACCAGTTCTTTATCTGATATGTCATTTGCAAATATCTTCTCCCATTCAGTAGGTTGCCTTTTAGTTTTGTTGACTGTTTCCTTTGCTGTGCAAAAGTTTTTTATCTTGGGGGCCCCTGGGTGGCTCAGTCGTTAAGCGTCTGCCTTTTGCTCAGGGCGTGATCCCAGGGTCCTGGGATCGAGCCCCACATCAGGCTCCTCCGCTGGGAGCCTGCTTCTTCCTCTCTCACCCCTCCTGCTTGTGTTCTCTCTCTCGCTGGCTGTCTCTCTCTCTGTCAAATAAATAAATAAAATCTTTTTTAAAAAAAAGTTTTTTATCTTGATGAAGTTCCAAAAGTTCAACTTTGCTTTTGTCTCCCTTGCCTTTAGCGACATGTCTTGCAACAGGTTGATGGGGCCAAGGTCGAAGAGATTGCTGCCCATGTTCTCCTCTAGGATTTTGATGGATTCCTGTCCCACATTGAGGTCTTTCATCCATTTTGAGTCTATTTTTGTGTATGGTGTAAGAAAGTGGTCCAGTTTCATTCTTCTGCATGTGGCTGTCCAATTTTCCCAGCACCACTTATTGAAGAGACTGTCTTTTTTTCCATTAGATATTCTTTCCTGCTTTGTTGAAGATTAGTTGACCATAGAGTTGAGGGTCCATTTCTGGGTTCTCTATTCTGTTCCATTGATCTATGTGTCTGTTTTTGTGCCAGTACCATCCTGTATTGATGATTAAAGCTTTGTAATACAGCTTGAAGTCTGGAATTGCGATGCCACCATTGTTGGTTTTCTTTTTCAACATTTTCCTGGCCCTTCGGTGTCTTTTCTGGATCCATACAAATTTTAGGATTGTTCCAGCTCTGTGAAAAAAGTTGATGGTATTTTGATAGGGATTGCATTGAATGTGTAGATTGCTCTGGGTAGCATAGACAATTTAACAATGTTTATTCTTCCAAACCATGAGCATGAAATGTTTTTCCATCTCTTTTTGTCTTCTCCAATTTCTTTCACAAGTGTTCTGTGACAAAGAAGAAGTCAAACTCTCAATTTTCAGAGATGACATGATACTCTATGTGGAAAACCCAAAAGACTCCACCCCAAAATTGCTAAAACTCATACAGCAATTCAGCGACATGGCAGGATACAAAATCAATGCACAGAAATCAGTTGCATTTCTATACACTAACAATGTCACTGAAGAAAGAGAAATTAAGGAATCAATCCCATTTACAATTGCACAAAAAAACCTAAGATACCTAGGAATAAACCTAACCAAAGAGGTAAAGGATCTGTACCCTCCTCTCTTTTCAACATTCAGTGACTAATCACCTTAAAGTATCAGAGTTTTGCTGGTGCTGGGGAAGCAAGATGACAAAATAATCTCTGCCTGCAGGCTGGAAGAAGACACTACAACTACTTTAAGAAATGTACAGTAACTGCAAAGCACTGTAACAACTCAGAGATTAAAGCAATGAAGTTTGGCCAGAAGAGTGAAGACTGTTTCAAAGAAATATTTGAACTGTCTTAAAGAATCAGAAATTCACTAGAATGATAAAGATAAAGCATAAGAGACTATGGACTCTGAGAAACTGAGGGCTTCAGAGGGGAGGGGGGTGGGGGAATGGGATAGTCTGGTGATGGGTAGTAAGGAGGGCACGTATTGCATGGTGCACTGGGTGTTATACGCAACTAATGAATCATGGAACTTTACGTCAAAAACCAGGGATGTACTGTATGGTGACTAACATAATATAATAAAAAAATATTATAATAAAAAATTATCTCTTTTTAATAAAACACACATGGTTTACATAAAAAAGAACTCTAAATTTAACTAAATATTTAAAATGTTTTTATTTTTATTTATTTTTTATTATGTTCAATTAGCCAACATACGAAGTGGTAAAGTATATAATTTTCCAACATAAAAATGTTGCTTAAAAATATGTTCTCAAAATGTTACATGTACATGGTAAAATGCAAGCAGTAGATAAGGCCATTAAACAAAAAAGCAGAAGTTTGTTATGCTATGTCCTATATACTAGTCTTAATTTCCAGAGGTGACCACTGTAAACTATTTCTGATCTTTAGTTATTTTGTCAGATTCTCAGTAACTCTAAAAATGTTACCGATATTTCTGCTTATTGATATATCAACTTTAAACATATCAGTTGACTTCCTACAGTGAAAGGTAAATTAACTCACTTAAAATTCTATTAGCTTATTGGCTACAGTCTTTTAAGTATTCTTTTTATCATTATCTTAATAATGGCAACATGCATCCTCATCTTATTACATGCAAACCTAAATTAGTAAATACTTTTATCATTTCCTAAACAGTGTAAGAATCTTAAAAAAGTTTAAGTCCACTTACCACCACAACTGATTGTTATACTATTATTATATATTATACTTCCTTATATATGTTAAATTTACAAGACATTATTACTATTTTTTAAAGCCATCTATAGCATTGTATTTATAAAAATATTTACTCTTTCTGGTGCTCTTCCATAAAGATAACAATTTATTGTATTCTAGTGTCATTGTCTATGTTCAAAATTTAGCTGACATCTGAACAGTTTCTTCTTTGAAGATATCTTTTCTTCTCCCTTTGGCTTCAGAGAATTCCTCTTTCTTTTCAAAAGTTAGACTATGATGTACCTGCCTACAAGAATTTATCCTACTTGGGATTTGTAGAACTTCTTGCAACTGTGGTTTGGTATTTCATTTATATGGAAAATTCTAGGCCAGGTTCTCTTAAACATTGTTTTGCCTCATTTTCTCTCTTAAGAAGAACTGTTTTTAAATGTTAACCATCACACTGTTTTCCATGTCACTTGTGCTCTTTCCTAAATTGTATATCCCTTTTTTAAGTTTGTTATACAACAGTGTTTAATTGATACAGTTTTCCCAACCAACCCAAAATGCTCAAATAAAGAGAATTCTGGGATACTAATGACTATGCCAAGAACCCCTAGACCCCAGCAGACAAAGCTTTCAATTTCTTTAGAAATAGCTTTCCTTCCATACTGCCACTCTATACATTCCAGGGAGGAGCAGGGGTGGACTTTGTCACGGCCACCCACTTTTTCTACTCTACTCATCACTCCTGCTCTATCGACTCATGTTACTTACTAGAATTCCATCAGGAAGAGCAGTTCTGATATCCACAGCAGCATTGGCTGTAAAAATTCACAACAGAGATCCCCCCTCTACTCTTCATTTTGTTAGGAATTTGCTCCCTTTCGTATTTTTCTTTATTTCCTTCATTTTGCTATTTTAACTTAATTTTTATTGGGAAATACATCGCACATAAAGAAGATGGTAAAAATATTTATATACAGTTAAAGAATAATAAAATCAAAACCCATAAGCCTATTATGCAAGTAAAGAAATAGAATATTACTAATATCTTAGAAGCTCCCTGTATACCTCTTAAATGTATACTCCTCTTACCCCCAGGAAATAACCACTGACATGATTTTATCTTAATCATTTCCTTGCCTTTGCTTATGATTTTTACTAAAACAATGTAAAAATCTCTAAACAATGTATTGGGTTTTTTTAATAAGTAACAAGGACAAACCCAGCTGTGTAAGAAAAGGACAATATAGCCACCATCACATGAAAGCTCCCAGGAGAGGGGCGCCTGGGTGGCATAGCGGTTAAGCGTCTGCCTTCGGCTCAGGGCGTGATCCCGGAGTTCTGGGATCGAGCCCCACATCAGGCTCCTCCGCTATGAGCCTGCTTCTTCCTCTCCCACTCCCCCTGCTTGTGTTCCCTCTCTCGCTGGCTGTCTCTATTTCTGTCGAATAAATAAATAAAATCTTTAAAAAAAAAAAAAAGAAAAGGAAAGCTCCCAGGAGAGAGATAAGTTGAACAATGTCTGGGTTATAATCAAATTTTAGCTTTACTGAAATTTTGCATATTTAAAAGTTGCTAAGACAGTAGATCTTAAAAGTTTTCATCAAAAGGAAAAAATTCTGTAATTACGTATGATGACAGATGTTAACTAGACTATTTGGTGATCATTTTGCAATATATACAAATATTGAATCATTACGTTATACACCTGAAACTAATGTTGTATGTCAATTATACCTTAATTAAAACATTTTTCAGCTTTATTGAGAGTCTATTAGCCCTGAGGAATGCAATGGGCAAGGTAAGAGTGAGTCGTGGGAATCCCTGGGCTTCTGCAGTTGGGTTATCTGGCAGGGTTATAGTAAGAACTAGAGATTAGACATCAGGCATAAAGATGGTGAAAAAGAATAGACTGTTCTATATTTCTTCTTCCAGGTGCACCATGGACTACAGGAGGTCAGGACAGAACAATTCTGTTGGGTGAAATGAGTGTCCTCTTGTCAACTGATTCAGGCTGTAAGATACGAGATGAATACTAGAAATGACATCCAGGGGTGGGAGTATTGGTGATAGATGAAGGGTATTGAAAGGTACAAAATTCCAGTTATAAAATAAATGAATTGCAGAGATAAAAAGTATAGCATAGGAAATATAGTCAATAATATTGCAATAACATTGTATGAGAACAGATGATGACTAATGGTGAGCACTGAGTAATGTATAGAATTGTTAAATCAATATGTCGTACACCTAATGTAACACTGTATGTCAACTATTCTTCAATTAAAAAAAAAGATAGAAAAGAAATGATATCCACACTCCTCAGGATATACCTAATACAGATTAAAAGTGGGGTCAGGATCATCTGAACTTTGTCTTCAGCTTAAAAAGATAATATAATGAAAAAAATTAAAAAGATAATACAATGGCAGTGGGGATATAGTGATGACAGCCCTCAATAAATTCATCTCCAGGTCAGACTTCTCTCAGAGATTCCTGACTCATATCCTACTTGGCAATGTCACTTAGATTTCTAGTGGATATCTGAAACACAATGTCAAAGATAAATTTCTCACCTCACCTTCCTACCCCCAGAATCTTCTCCAAATACATCCTTCTCCATTTCAGCTGAAAACAGCCCCATACTTCTAGGAGCTCCTACAAAACTTTCAACTCATCCTTAACTCCTTTCTCTCTGGTCTATCCTGGCCCCCTTTAGAAGACAAAATTTGAGTAACGACTTGAAGGATTTGGCCAAGAAGTTATTTGGGATATGAGCACTGGGTGTTATACTGAACTGATGAATCGTTGAACATTATATCAAAAACCAATGATGTAGTATACCTTGGCTAATTGAATTTAAATAAAATTTTAAAAATTATATTGACTGAAGAAATAGCTAGAACAGTACCTTAAGGTGGAAGCATGTCTAAAATCACGGTGTGTTTAAGAAATTGCAAAAAGGCCATGGTGACTAGCATGACATGGGCTGCAAGTATTTTGAGAATGTCAGAGAAGCAAAGGGGAAGACTGTGAGCCACTGTAAAGATATTAATTAGCTTTTACCCTATGTGAAATAGGAAGCCTTTGGAAGCCTCAGGGCAGAGGAGTCATATGATCTGACTTAAATTTTAAAAGGACTACACATTATACAATTTACTTGCTTACTGTTTATTTTTTGTTTTCCTCTCCCTGACAGTAAAACATAAGCCCCATGAAGGCACACATACCTTTGTCTGCTTTGTTCACTGAGGCATGCCAAGCACCTAGCAGAATGATACATAAGTATCATTGATACATTGATGTATCAATGATACATAAGGCTCAGTGTAGAGTTGGTGACTAAAGGAATGAATATGTTCATCTATGGGATCACCGTGCTTCACTATGAACTGATGGCTATGTCTCTATGCACAGAGTATCTCAGCATCCTCCTGAAGATTCCTTCTATTTTCCAAATTCCCTTTCTTGGTTTGTTCTCTTATTTAGATAAAAGGTGTGTAAAAAGTACATTTTCAAGACCTTGCATATGTGAAAATGTATTTTATCCTCATTTGATATGGTAGTTTGGTTATATAATTCTGTGTTGGAATTTTTTTTTGTTTTCAGAATTTTGCCTGCATGCTTACAGTGTTTCTGACATCCAAATCATTTGGAGATATCCAAATCATTTTTATTCCTGATCTTTTGTATGTGATTTTTTCTTACTTTGGAAGTTTATAGAATATGGGATTGTTGTGGGGGTTTTTCTATTTTTATTTCTTTTTGTCCCTAGTGCTTCAGTATTTCAAAACTATGAGCCTTGGTAAATATATTTTTTCATCCACTTTTCTGTACTTGTAATAGAACCTTTCACTCTGGTAATTCATGTGTTTCATCTGGAAGAATTCTTGAATTATTTTGTTAATGGTATCACCCATTGTTTTACTATTCTTTCTAGAAACTCTATTATTCATATTTTAGCATTTCTGTATCGGTTTCTACTTTTCTTGTTTTGTATTCCCTATTTCCTATCTGTTAGTCTTCTTCTCATTTCTTAAAAATATTTTCTGCATAATATGCCAAACTTTTATTTAGTTGTTCATTTCTCCAGTGTTTTTTCTCTCCATGAGTTCTCCTTATTCTCTGAATTTTTCTTTTTTATTTCATGCTGTTCTTGTTTCATGCATGCAATATCTTCTGTTATCTGTTTATTAAAGTTTCTTTCTTCCTCCTGAATTGTTTCTTCCCAAATTGCTTTTTTTGTTGTTGTTGGTTTGTTAGTTTGGGTTTTTATCTTCAGTGTTGAAAGCCTTCTCTAGGTATCTGGTAGTCCTTGGCAATCTGCTTATGATAAAGAGTGCAAGATTAAAATGCTGCTTGGAATCTCTAAACACACAGGTGGTATTTGTAGATTTGGAGTATTATCATACGGTAATTTGGGGTGGGGGAGGCCTTAGGGGAGAAAAACTCCAATGTTAATATTACTAAATATTTTCCTAAGAAATTACTAAATAAATTCCTAAGAAAACTTTTAATTTTTTAATCTCCTTCCCAGAGGGTAAAAATCTTCCCAGAGCCTCCCAACTTTCTAGAAGTAGAACAGTATTTCTGTATTCAGGATTGATTATTAATAAGATCAATTAATCTTTCTTTTTTGTGAATGATATTCTCTCCATGTAGAGGCCCTCTTTTTTTGTACTCTCTTAAGAATAGAACACCTGACTTCTGCTAAGGTGGGTGGCCAAGGGCAGGTACCTAGCAGTGTGTAGTGGGTGAATAATCTAAAGATTCCAGGAAGAGAATAGAAAACAATCAGTGAAATTAACAGAATAATTTAAAAAGAATCCTTCCAGAACTGAAACACATAAATTACCAGAGTTAAAGTCTCCACTGAAAGTTTAGAAAAGTGGATAAAAATATGTCCACACCAAGACTCTTAAACAGCTTCCACCCAGGCTTCTTGATTCTAGACCTTGGACCATCTCTAGTTTCAGAGGGACCTGATATTGCTTTCCTGGGCCTCTTGAGGATTCTGCAGTGCCTTGGACTGGTTTTCAGTTATCCCCATGACTAATATGTTTTTGGGTTTATTGGGTCTGCTGAATCACTTATTTGCATATCTTTTTTTTAATAATAATATTTTTTTATTATATTATGTTAGTCACCATATAGTACATCCCTGGTTTTTGATGTAAATTTCCATGATTCATTAGTTGCATATAGCATATAACACCCAGTGCACCATGCAATACATGCCCTCCTTACTACCCATCACCAGCCTATCTGCTTTTTGACATCCCCAAATTTATTGTGATCTTCTCTTTTCTTGCACAGTGTGGGGAAAAGGGATTGGGCTAATCATGAGCTTCAACTGCCAGCTTTAACCACAAGCAGTTATTAAAACTTTTAAATTGCAAGTGTAACTTTTAGGTATTTTAAATTAAAGGTATATATTTTAAAATTAAAGACATAAATTCTAAGAACGTTCTATGAAAAAATACTGACATACATAATTATACAATATTTGAGATAATTTAGTCACATACACTTTAAAATGTTTATTTGAACCTCTGTTTCCAAATTATTTTTTCTAGCTGATATTCTTAGCACTCAATGCTAGAGCAAGTTCTTTAGGCTAAATAGAAAATGGCTAACCTTGATATTATCATCATACCATAGTATCACTTAGAATACATTTCAGCGTTAAGGGTGGGTCATTCAAGAGGGACAAATAGACTGATTCTGATTTAAAGTACTCTAGTAGAAGTCACGTTTCTGACTCATTAAAGTCAACTAAAACAATAATATAGTTTTCAACAATCTATTCTTTTGCTTTTGTAAAAACTTTTCTTACTTTGGAGTTATTCATTTGAACTTGAAATTTAATTGTGGAATTATAAAATTGATAAAATGTTTTTTCTGAATCTACTAATGAATACAAAGATAAAACAAAAGTTACATTGGATCCTTAAGTGTATATATTTTTTTTATTTTTTAAGTGTGTATTTTAAATTTCCCATGTTGACCTGCATAGGATGATAGTCATTGTAGTTGCTTCCTATATAACTCACTGCTACAGCACCAAAATTTATTTGAAAAATTTAAGCACTACTTTTAAATTATATACCTTCTAAAAATGAAGCACTCAATAGTAAGTTGTAAAGAATATTCAATACTGCTAAAGACCAATAACACTTTTTATGTTAAAAATTATTAAATTGGATCTTTTAGCC